>NC_053490.1:15697251-16344751 GCF_905171775.1 Rana temporaria
CTTACAAAGTGTAAAATTACTACACCATGTAAAAGTATACCCGTCTTTCCCGTGTCACTTTTGAATTTTTTTTTTCAAAAAAATTTTTCCGGCGCAAGTCTTTTTTTCACGTCGCGATTCACAAAACGTCAGCGCTTTGTAATTTTGCGCAAAGCACGTCGGGAAATTTGCGTCGTGAGCATTCGCAGTACGTCCGGCGCGGGAGCGCGCCTAATTTAAATGGTACCCGCCCCATTTGAATTGGCCCGCCTTGCGCCGGACGGATTTAGGATACACCGCCGCAAATTTCCAGGTAAGAGCTTTGTGGATCAGGCACTTAGACAGAAAATTTGCGGCGGTGTAACCTAAATCGGTTACGTTACGCTGCGCCCGGTCTACGTGAATCTGGCCCATCATGTTCAAGACAAGGAAATAGGCAAATACGTTCAAATCTACTGTACAACAATGTTTTCTCGACATGTTTCACCAAGATATGGCTTCTTCAGGAGATGCTTCATTATTTGTGTACAGTTGTCAGAGAAGTTAGTGGACCAGACTGTGTGACTGCATAGAGGAGACCCAAAACGTATATATAGGTGAAAATATAATAATTTATTAAGATAAAGGAACAAACACACAATCACCTCCAACAGAACACAGTGCAATAATCAACCAATAAACAGTGACCCAAAGAAAACTATAGACAATGGGCCGGATTCAGAGAGAATTTACGCCGGCGTATCCATAGATACGCCGCGTAAATTCAAATCTGCGCCGGCGTATCTACTTTCTGTATTCAGAAAGCTAGATACGCCGACATTAGCCTAAGATCCGACTGGCGTAATTCTATTACGCCGTCGTATCTTAGGGTGCATTCTCACGCTGGCCGCTAAGTGGCGCTCCCATCGTTTTCGGCGGAGAGTATGCAAAATACCTAGATACGCCGATTCACAAACGTATGTGCGCCCGGCGTTCGTTTTTTACGTTGTTTGCGTAAGGCTTTTTCGGCGTAACATTGTTCCTGCTATTAGGAGGCGCAGCCAATGTTAAGTATGGACGTCGTTCCCGCTTCGAAATTTTATTTTTTTACGTCGTCTTTTGCGTAAGTCGTTCGCGAATAGGGCTGGACGTATTTGACGTTCACGTCGAAACCAATACGTCGTTGCGGCGTACTTGAGAGCAATGCACTCTGGGATATGTACACGGACGGCGCATGCGCCGTTCGTAAAACACGTCAATCACGTCAGGTCATCACACATTAGCATAAAACACACCCCCCCTTCCACATTTGAATTACGCGGGCTTACGCCGGCCCCATTTACGCTACGCCGCCGCAACTTACGGAGCAAGTGCTTTGTGAATACAGCACTTGCTCCTGTAAGTTACGGCGGCGTAGCGTAAATACGATACGCTGCGCCGCCGTATCGTTGCGCGCCCCTACCTGAATGTACCCCAAGATGTACAATCAGTGCCGATTCTGACCTCCCTGGGGCCCTAAGCAGGATGTCACATTAAAGTTGAGAAGCAGGGGGGCTTCCGAAAATGACATATCAAATTGAGAAGCGGGGGAGGGGGTGTTCTGCTGAGGTGCTGACTTCTTGCCTCTTCTCCCATGCAGCCAGAAAGTTGAGAAGCGGGGTGAGGGGCCGAAAATGACTTCTCACCAGGCGGGGCCTCTACTTTGTGGGGGGGGGGCCTAAGCGGCTTGCATAGTGAGCCTATAGGGCAGATCGGCCCTGTGTACAATGATGGGAGATACCGTAATCGTAAACAGGCCAGGCCGAGGTCATACACAAGGAGATCAGAAGATAGGTAAGGACGGGGGATAAACGGAAACAGGGAGATGACGGATGGACGGGCTGCAGAGCAGGGATCCAGGTAACAAGGGGACAGGGATCCAAAGCAACGGGGAGGCAGGAAGGACAAGTCTAGGATGGGTTCAGGATAGGGATCAGATCGGGTCAGGAAGATGCAGGCTCAACGTCAGGATCGCAGGCTCAAGGTCCGGGGAGAGAGATACCAAGGCGAGGTGTGCTTGCACTCGCCGGGTATAAATAGGGATGTCAGTAATTGGCTTCAAGTCACACCTGAGCACAGAAAGAGCCGTACGCTCCATACTGCCAGGATCCATCCACTGGTGAAGACCAGTACTGCGTCCCAAAGATGATATAACACCAGCAGGGAGAAGTTCTCCTGACAGTTTTCTTTACCACTACTATTCCTTTATATTGGCTTTTGGAATTTACAAATGCAGCAATTTAGAAGTGAGATGAAAGGTTTAGGGCTGGAAAACACTTTTTGATAGATAAAAAGTGCATTTTATATACATCTATATAGATCAGACCAAAATGAGGGACAAATGAGGAGCAATGACATTGAAGACAAATGAGGAGGAAAGGACATTGCTCCAAATCAGGAACTGTCCCTCAAAATCTGGGACAGTTGGGAGCTATGGGCCAGATTCACGTAGCCCGGGCGCAACGTAACTTAAACGATTTAAGTTACACCGCCGCAAATTTCCCAAGTTAGTGCCCGATCCACAAAGCACTTACCTGGAAATTTGCGGCGGTGTATGCTAAATCCGTCCGGCGCAAGGCGGGCCCAATCGAATGGGGCGAGTCCCATTTAAATTAGGCGCACTCCCGCGCCGGACGTACTGCGCATGCTCCGTCGGGTAAATTACCCGACGTGCATTGCGCTAAATGACGTCGCACCGACGTCATTTGCTTAGACGTTAACGTAAATGGCGTCCAGCGCCATTCACGGACGTCTTACGCAAACGACGTAGAATTTTAAATTTCGACGCGGGAACGACGGCCATACTTAACATGGCTTAAGACAACTAGGGCTCAGCCCTAGTTTTACGCGGCATAACTCGACGGAAACAACGTAGAGTTAGATCGGCGGGCCATGAATAAGCACTAAGTCAGTGCGAAACGTCGGTTATCCTCCTGTTTCTGTTGCTGTGATCTGGTATGTTTTTGCTGTTCGTTTAAATAAAGACAACCTGTTTGGTTTGGAGTGCGGCCATCCATTCTTCATTTTACGCCAATAGATCGACGGGCCGTTCGGACATTCGGGGATCGCCGTAAGTATTCATTTGCATATTCTACGCCGGCCGCAATGGCCTCGCCACCTAGCGGCCAGCCTAGAATTGCATCCTTAACCCTTTCACGCCGACGGATCGCATATATGCGTCCTCGGCTTTCAGGGGTTATACCGGGATGATGCCTGCAGCCGCAGGCATCATCCCGGTACCGTTGTTTAGAGCGGGCGATCGGCTTTCCAAACATAACAACCGATGCGGCTAAAAGCCGCTCGGTTGTTATGCCGGAGGAGCGGGAGGGGACATCCCCCCCCTCCCGCCGCCTCTCGCCGCTCTGACCGGGCCTCCCGTCCCACCGGGAGACCCGATCCACGATCCGGCGCCTCCAGCGTCTCGGCGAGCTCTGAAACAAAGCCGTAAACGGCTTTGATTCAGTGTCCGCATTGAAACCACGGAAGCGGCGTCATGATGTCACTTCCGGGTTTCTCAGATGACAATGGCGCCGGATTTAAAAAAGTACACAGTATTCAGAATCGCCGTTTTCGGCGATCTGAATACTTTGAAGTGCAAAGGAGGGCTCGGGGGTCTTTTAGACCCCCGATCCCTCCATAAAGAGTACCTGTCACCACCTATTGCTGTCACAAGGGATGTTTACATTCCTTGTGACAGCAATAAAAGTGATCAAAATGTAAAAAAAAAAAAAAAAAAAATTTAATATTAGAAAAAATAAATAAATAAATAAGAAAACAAAAAAAAAATGTTTTAAAGCGAGCTTGCGCAGCAAAGAAAGCGCATACGGAAGTCGCGCCCGCATATGAAAACGGTGTTCAAATAACACATGTGAGGTATCGCCGCGATCGTAAGAGCGAGAGCAATAATTATAGCACTAGGCCTACTCTGTAACTCTAACCTGGTAACCGTAAAAAAAGATTAAAGCGTCGCCTATGGAGATTTTTAGTTACCTGTAGTTTGTCGCCATTCCACGAGTGCGTGCAATTATAAAGCGTGTCATGCTTGGTATCTATTTACTCGGCATAACATCATCTTTCACATTATGCAAAAAAATTGGGCTAATTTTACTTTTTCATTTTTTTAAAATTCATGAAAGTAAATTTTTCCCCAAAAGCTGTGTTTAAAACACCGCCGCACAAATACCGTATGACATAAAATATTGCAACAATCGCCATTTTATTCTCTAGATTCTCTGTTAAAAATATATATATAATGTTTGGGGGTTCTAAGTAATTTTCTATCCAAAAATATGGATTTTAACTTGTAAACACCAAATGTCATACATAGGCATAGGCATGAAAGGGTTAAGATCCGACAGTGTAATTCAATTACACCTGTCGGATCTTAGGGCTAGCTATGCGTAACTGATTCTACGCCGTCGTATCTCGTTTGTGAATCTGGCCCTATGCATTTAGGCTGTGGTAAACCTTATGCATTTTTGGGCATTTATCCAAAATAGCATCTTACACCTTATCTATGTGCACAAGACTAGCTGCTCTGAATGTCTTGTGACACCGCACCCTGGCATCGCAGAATGTTTAGCTTTCAATATTTAACTTCAGCTTTAGGGCTTGTGCACTTTGGGCTGAAAAAGAAAAAAAAATAATAATCACTCAGGCGTTCAGGAGAGGAACTTTTAGGCAGATAAAAAAAAGGGGTGAGCATGCCTAAATGCATGTAAATGCATCTGAAATGTGCCTAAACACTGGGAATGTTTAGTGATTGAGCACTCATTCATTCCAATGGCCCCAAAAAAAGAAAAACTGAGTTAGACTTACTGGTAACTTTAGACTCACTGGGGTAGATTCAGGTAGCTTTGCCCCTTTTTTTACGGAGGCGCAGCGCACCGTTTTGCCGCTGAGCCTCCGTAAATTTCCTGCGCTACGCGCGATTCACGGAACAGTAGCTCCGTAAATTGCGTGTGCGCTCCGGAAAACTGCCCGGCGTAAGGGCGCGTAATTTAAATGATCCCGTAGGGGGCGTGGATCATTTAAATTAGGCGCGTTCCCGCGCCAAACGTAGTGCGCATGCTCCGTCGGGAAACTTTCCCGACGTGCATTGTGGCAAATGACGTCGCAAGGACGTCATTTGCTTCAAAGTGAACGTGAATGGCGTCCAGCGCCATTCACGATTCACTTACGCAAACGACGTAAAATTTTAACTTTGCGACGCGGGAACGACGGGTATACGTAACATTGGCTGCCCCTGCTATTAGCAGGAGCAGCCTTACGCGAAAACCGCCGTACGGAAACTACGTAAACTGCGTACGCAGGGCTCGCGTAGGGTTGTGAATCGGCGTTAGTATGCAATATGCATACTATATGCTGACCACAACGGGAACGCCACCTAGCGGCCAACGTAAGAATGCAGCCTACGATATGAATGCAGCCAGTCATTTCTTAGGCTGCAGTCGGCGTAACGAGGTTCCTGAATCAGGAGCATTCGTAACGCCGGCGCAGGTAAGCAATTGCGCTGCGTAACTATGGTTACGCAGATGCAATTGCTCTTTGAATCTACCCCACTGGTTTCTAGGAGTCATCCAAGACAGCATAAGAAAGACAGGCTCCACCTCCAGAGGCAGGAAACGCAAATAGTTAATAGTCTTCTAAGGGTGGCTCCCCATCCCCGTTCCTCATTCCTTCATCTGAGTACCTCCCCGAAACGGTTTCTGAAACAACAAAACACACACTCGTCCAATTTTATAACAGTATATAGGGAGGGAATCCCTGCTATCCTGGACGACTCCTAGAAGCTGAGTTACCAACAAGTCTAACAATGGTTTCTTTTAACGTACACCACGGGACACAGAGCCCTTAGGCCCCGTACACACGAGAGGATATCCACTGGAAACGGTCCGCCGGACCGTTTCCAGCGGATAAATCCTCTGGCGGATTTGGATCTGATGGCTGTACACACCATCAGATCGAAATCTGCGCGGAATACATCCGCGGTGACGTGTTGCGCCGTCGCCGCGATGATGACGCGGCAACGTGCACGACGCTGGAAGGTAAATACTTCCACGCATGCGTCGAATCATTACGACGCATGCGAGGGAGGGGAGCGGACGGACTGATCGATCCGGTGAGTCTGTACAGACGACCGGATCAGTCCGCTGGACTGGATTCCAGCGGATAGATTTCTTAGCATGCTACAACATTTTTATCCACTGGGAATCCGTCGGCTGGATTTTTATCCGCCGGGAAATGTCCGCTCGGACGTACACACAGCCGGATCTATCTGCTGGAACTGATCCGCGGATCAATCCCAGCGGATAAATCCGGTCGTCTGTACGAGGCCTTAGTCTTTACATAGTGGGTTGTATGGTCACCAGAGGTGATTGGACACTGGCACAACCTATGAGAACAAGTTTCCCTCCATATAAACCCTCCCATACAGGAAGTACATCATTTTTCTGCAGCCCTGCAGCTCTCCCTGGATGGGACACAGCAGCCGAAAGAGGATATGTAAGGTCTCTATGTGGTTGGTTATCTGGCACCCCACGAGAGGACACCCACTTAGCATGAAACTGTGTGATTAGTTGCATACTGTATGTAAAAGGCTTAACTAGCACAGTAGTATATGAAGTTGGTGGTACCTTGGCTTTGTTGTTTGGTATTATGTCTTCCCAAAAGAAAAATACAGGGACTAAAAGAGACAAAAAAACATTGTCACCTAAGACGAGAGCCTCTACCCAGGCCCGCATGGTACCTTCCTCTCCAGTAATTTATAATGCACCTGGACAGGATGCGCCATTGACTGCGGCAGGGGTCACTACCTCTCCTAAACAGTCTGGGTCTGCATTTGTTACTGAGGACTCTTTGGCGGTTGCCCTTAGCAATTTGGAAGGAAGAATTGCTTCACTAATCGCTAAATCCTCACAGAGGGAAAATAAGCGTGTTAGAATACCTTCAGTCGCCTCAGATCCCCTCTCAGAAAGGTCTGATGAAGGCGAGGAGGATATACCTCTATCAGAGGATTGGGATGAGGACTCTGAGGGATCAGAGGGTCCAGAGGAAGCATTTTCTGCTTCAAAGGCTCAACAATTGCAGGTGCAATATTATACTGAGATGGTTCTGCATTTAAGTTGCCGCCCTCTGAATTAACTGACTCTCTTGTGCCCGCCCTGGGGTCTTTAAAATCTCCACAGGCTAATGGTTCCTTTCCGGTTCATCCTCTGTTGGAGAAACTAATTTACAAAGACTGGAAGTCTGCCAGAACCAAAAATCAAGTCTCTAAAGGATTTGATTCACAAGGTCAGGGCAAAGAGAAGACCATCTATTCACCTGTGTATGAGGCTATTAGGCAAGATAGTGGCCTCCTTCGAGGTGGTGCCTTACGCCCAGTTTTATTCAAGGCTTCTACAGAGCAGCATTCTGGCTACCTGGAACAGGAAGAGCCACACTTTGGATTTCCCCATGCATCTGTCACCCCAGGCGCGCCAAAGCCTCAGTTGGTGGTTGAGAAGCAAAAATTTGCGGAAAGTACAGTCTTTCCGTCCAGTGACCTGGAAAGTGGTATCCACAAATGCCAGCCTATCAGGCCGGGGAGCCGTGTTAGAAGAGGCCTCAGCCCAGGGTATTTGGGCCAGAACAGAAGAAAGACTCCCCTTTAACATCTTAGAAATTCGGGCAGTATTTTGGGCTCTGAAAACCTGGACACACAGGTTATAGGGTTATCCTGTCCGGATACAATCCGACAATGCTACGGCAGTAGCCTACATCAATCATCAGGGGGGCAGCCGGAGCAGGGATGCCCAGAAGGTGGTGAATCGGATTATAGTATGGGCAGAAGAACATGTACATTGCCTATCTGTGATTCTCATTCCAGGGGTAGAGAACTGGCAAGCGGACTATCTAAGTCACCAGCAATTGCTACCAGGAGAGTGGTCACTCCACCCGGAGGTCTTTCAGGCAATATGCCAGAAGTGGGGGACCCTGGATATAGACCTGCTAGCCTCCAGACTCAACAAAAAGTTGAACAACTTTGTATCCAGGACAAGAGATGCGCAGGCCTGCGGAACGGATGCATTGACAATTCCGTGGGATCAGTTCTCACTAATCTATGCATTCCCTCTGATCCCTCTCTTACAGAGCTTGCTGTGCAGGATCAAGAAGGAGAGGATACCAGTGCTCCTAGTGGCCATGAATTGGCCCAGAAGGTCCTGGTACGCCGAGATCATAAAGATGGCAGTAGGAAGACCTTGGGTACTTCCACTTTGGCACGACTTGCTGTCGCAGGGTCCTGTATTCCATCTTCCTTACAGAAGCTGAATTTGATGGTCTGGCTGCTGAGACCTACATCTTAAAGAAACAAGGAATCTCGGGTTCAGCCCTTTCTACACTCATTAGTGCAAGAAAGCCAGCCTCTAGATTAATCTACTATAGAGTGTGGAAAGCGTACGTGTCTTGGTGTGAATCCAAGAAATGGAATCCCTTAACTTTGCCAAGTTGGTGTGGATATAAAATTAGCCCTGAGTACTATGAAGGGGCAAATATCAGCTCTATCAGTCTTTTTTCAAAAACCTTTGGCATCTCATTACCTGGTTCGGGCATTTATTCAAGAAGTACTGAGGATAAATCCAGCTTTGTGTCCTTGGGATTTGAACCTAGTATTATCAGTTCTGCAAGAGCACCCTTGTTCAAAAGAGATCATCATGAGATTCCTTTGAGTCTCTTGAGCAAGAAAGTAGTTTTTTTGATTGCTATTTCTTCGGCCAGAAGGGTATCGGAATTAGCAGCCCTTTCTTCTAAAGAACCTTATTTATTCTGTCACAAAGACAGAATTGTACTACGCCCTCACCCCAGTAGTGTATTTAGGTTTTATGCTGCCCTAGGCCTGACTAAACTCGTGCACCCCCTAATTTAAATATGACCTACCCCTTTCTGTTAAGGCCACACCCTTTGCTGTTTAAGACCCGCCCTGAAATTTTCAAGTGGGGATACTAGTTCTGGGGGGGGGGGGGGCAATGGATTCCCTTAATTTGCATAGATTTGCTCTCATTTCCTGTTTGGCTATGGGGCAGGAAGTGATGGGAAATCTCTGCAATGGGACAGGGATGGTAAAAAACAAACTGACACAGGCTATAAACCTTCCTTACTGTAGCACAAGCCGGCGGATACTCTTTCCGTGCTGCCCCCCTACAAAGTGCTGCCCTAGGCCTGGGCCTTGTCGGCCTAGGCCAGGATATGGCATTGCCTCACCCTACCTTTCTGCCAAAGGTGGTATCGGCGTTTAATTTAAATCAGGACATTGTTTTGCATTCTTTTTTTCCAGAACCGCAGACAGCGGAGGAAAAGTTATTGCACTCTCTAGATGTAGTGAGGGCAGTAAAAGTTTATCTGCAAGCCAAGGCTCATATACGTAAAACAGAGGTTCTGTTCATTATACCAGATGGTCCCAAAAAGGGCCAACCGGTATCAAAATCCACAATTGCCAGGTGGATTCATCAAGTGATAATTCAAGCTTATGATTTAAAGAAAGTGATCCTTCCCTTTCCTGTCAAGGCACACTCGACCAGAGCGATCAGTTCCTCATGGGCAGTGCATCATCAGACTTCAGTGGCTCAGATCTGTAAAGCTGCTACTTGGTCTTCAGTCCAAACGTTTACAAGATTTTATCAACTAGATGTGAGAGGACATGAGGATTCTGCCTTTAGTGTGCTGCAGGCAGCGGTCTAGGGCTTCTTGTCCTTTGGCGGCCTGATGGATCTGTGTCTCCCACCCTTCATATTGAGCATTGCTCTGGGACGTCCCACTATGTAAAGACTAAGGGCTCTGTGTCCCGTGGTGTAAGTTAAAAGAAAGAAGGATTTTTGAACAACAGCTTACCTGTAAAATCCTTTTCTTTGAGTACACCACGGGACACAGAGGTCCCCCCCTTCTATGGGATACTTACTGCTTTGCTACAAAAACTGAGGTACTTCCAGTATGGGAGGGGTTATATGAAAGGAAACTTGTTATCATAGGTTGTGACAGTGTCCAATCACCTCTGGTGACCATACAACCCACTATGTAAAGACTAAGGGCTCTGTGTCCCGTGGTGTACTCAAAGAAAAGGATTTTACAGGTAAGCTGTTATTCAAAAATCCTTCTTTTCTCCAGTCATCTTTCCAGGACAGCACAGGAGAGGATCAATGAGAACTTACCAGATTGGAGGGGGAAGGTGGACTACCGCCTAAAGGACCTCCCTCCCAAACGCCAAGAAGCTGACAGGGCCCACGTAGAATGAGCCATTGGGGGAAAAGGGCACTCATTCATTTTGTAAGCTTCCACGATTGCCTGTTTGATCCAATGGGCAATGATGTTTTTTAAAGCTGGAGGCTGGGTTCACACCTATGCGAATTGGATGCTGGTTTTCTCCACATCCAATTCGCATGACAGGAGATTGTGACTGGCTCTCTATGGAGCCGGTTCACATATCTCTGTTGTGGCTGCGGAGCGGCTTGCACAGGAACGCTGTGCATCTTTGGCACTGTTTCAGGGTCGAACTCAGGCAAACATTTTGCCCATTTGTCATTTGTCAGACAATGATTTTCAGTGGTTGAAATTTTGGTGCATTACTGCTGTGTGCATGAGGCTTTATTCAGCAATAACTTTATTAACCCCTTCCCGACCGCCGCATGTACATATACGTCGGCAGAATGGCACGTACAGGCCGATGGGCGTACATGTACGTCCCTGCCTTTCCGCGGGCCGGGGTCCGATCGGGACCCCCCCCCGCGACATGCGGCGGTCGGGTTCCCGCGGGGAGCGATCTGGGACGACGGCGCGGCTATTCGTTTCTAGCCGCTCCGTCGCGATCGCTCCCCGGAGCTGAAAAACGGGGAGAGCCGTATGTAAACGCGGCTTCCCCGTGCTTCACTGTGGTGGCGCATCGATCGAGTGATCCCTTTTATAGGGAGACTCAAACGATGACGTCAGACCTACAGCCACACCCCCCTACAGTTGTAAACACACACTAGGTCAACCCTAAATGTTACAGCGCCCCCTGTGTTTAACTCCCAAACTGCAACTGTCATTTTCACAATAAATAATGCAATTTAAATGCATTTTTTGCTGTGAAAATGACAATGGTCCCAAAAATGTGTCAAAATTGTCCGAAGTGTCCGCCATAATGTCGCAGTCACGAAAAAAATCGCTGATCGCCGCCATTAGTAGTAAAAAAAAAAAAATGCAATAAAACTATCCCCTATTTTGTAAACGCTATAAATTTTGCGCAAACCAACCGATAAACGCTTATTGCGATTTTTTTTACCAAAAATAGGTAGAAGAATACGTATCGGCCTAAACTGAGGAAAAAAAAATTTTTATATATGCTTTTGGGGGATATTTATTATAGCAAAAAGTAAAAAATATTGCATTTTTTTAAAAATTTCGCTCAATATTGTTTATAGCGCAAAAAATAAAAACCGCAGAGGTGATCAAATACCACCAAAAAAAAGCTCTATTTGTGGGGAAAAAAGGACGCCAATTTTGTTTGGGAGCCACGTCGCACGACCGCGCAATTGTCTGTTAAAGCAACGCTGTCCCGAACTGTAAAAACACCTTGGGTCTTTAGGCAGCATATTGGTCCGGGGCTTAAGTGGTTAATGGCTGTGAGAGGAGCCGACACACACAGAGGGGGCGGGGCAGACAGGGGACTGCTATAGTACGGCGCAACTCTTCCACGCGCATTGGACTGGTGGATTAGTGCAGTCCAGTGCAGTTGGGAGGTATAATATTCGCCATGATTACTGTATTCATGTCACTGGTGATGTCAGTGGCAGTTAGTCAGTTCCCCCAGAGTCAGTTAGTGTCAGATTGCCCACCGCACTATCACAGTCTTATTTTAAGCCTAAAGGATAAGTGCACTTTCACAACAGTGCACTTATCTTTTCTGGGAAGCAGGTTCTACACTTGGCACGCAGTACTGTGAATAGAGCTGCACAGCAATTTCTCCACAATCGCATGCAATGCATACGATGGTGCAGACCTTGAGGGGTTAAAACAGGCAATGAGTAGGTGGCAAACACCTTCTCACTCTGTCAAATGCCTTCTGAAAAGTAATCCACTGCAGAGCGCTCTTCAGAGGGCTAACGCATGTGTAAATGAGCCCTACCGATGCCTGTCATTTAGCAGAGAGGAGGAGCTGGGCTGGCATGACATTGCTGCAGTAGGTATGGCCCTCTACCTCTTTCTCAGTGCCCACCAATCAGTGGAGTTGAAGCACACTGACTACACTGGTATGGATCTGCTTGCATGCTTGCTGTAGTCAGCTTAAAGCGGTTGTATACCCTGTAAAAAAAATGTTTACACCTGTAAAGGAAAAGCCATAATGAGCTAGTATGCACCGCATACTAGCTCATTATGAAATACTTGCCTTAAAACGAGGTGAAGAGAACTTACCTGGTCCACGCCGAGCGAGATGTCATCTTGCTCCGGTGTGTCTTCCGGGTATCGCCGCTCCAGCGCTGTGATTGGCTGGAGCGGCGATGACGTCACTCCCGCGCATGTGCGCGGGAGACTTCAATTCCGGTCCTTTAGCCGAGGATCCCCGCTACGCATGCGCCGCTGCAATCAGCGGCGCATTGCGGGGGGAATATCTCATAAACCGTACAGGTTTAGGGGATATTCTTTATACCTACAGGTAAGCCTTATTATAGGCTTACCTGTAGGTAAAAGTCAAAAAGTGGGGTTTACAACCACTTTAAAACAGGAACCAAGGCAATATGTCAGGATCACCAGGTATTTAGCAGGAACATACAAAATGTAAAATGTTACAGGCTACATTTACTAAAAAGTAACCAAACCCAGATATTTATTCCGAATTTTGGGGGAAACATAGGCCCGGATTCACAAACAGCGGCACATATTTACGCCGCCGTAGCGTATCTTCTTTACACTACGCCGACGCGGCGCAGAGAGGCAAGCACTGGATTCACAAAGCCAGTGCTGCCAAATCTGCGCTGGGTTTCCTAGGCGTAAGCCGGCGTAGGTGGAAGTGGGCGTGAGCCATGCAAATGAGGCGTGACCCAATGCAAATGATGGGCTGAGTCTCAGACAGATACGTATAATGAACGGCGCATGCGCCGTCCCGTGGACGCATCCCAGTGCACATGCTCAGAATCACGTCGGATCTACTCCCTAAGATACGACGGATCACTGCCTACGGCGTGAACGTAACCTACGCCCAGCCATATTCACGTCCAACATAAACAACGTAAAATACGACGGCTTGAGTTCCCTGGTGCAGACCTTTGCATGGATGCTGCTGAGTTACACCTCCTTTATGGGGAATAACTTTACGCCGGACATATGACTTTACGCGCACTGCGTCGGACGGACGTACGTTCGTGAATCGGTGTATCTCCCTCATTTGCATATGTGAATAGGTAATCAATGGGAGCGCCAAATACGTCCAGCGTAAATATACGCCCACTCTACCCCGGCGTAGGCAAGTTACGTCGGCCGGATGAAGCCTATTTTTAGGCGTGTCTAGTTTTGTGGGCACGGCGCACAGATACGACGGCGCATATTTGCACTTATGCAGCGTATCTCGAGATACGTCGGCGCAAGTGCTTTGTGAATCCGGGCCATACACTAAAATAAGCTACTCTTCTATTAGTGCCGGTTCACACAGGGGCAACCCGACTTACAGCGCGACTTTGCAAGGCGACTTCAGCGCGACTTGGAGCAACTTACAACGCGACTTAAAGTTGCCTCCAGGACAGGCGACCTTGGCTGTGGCCAATCACAGAATAATCAGATCTGTGGGAGGGAGGGGTTTGCCTGGGTAAACAGTTTTCTTTTCCTGTAAAGTTGCTTCAGTTAAGACAGTGATCCGACTTTGGAGGCAACTTCCATTGAAATCAATGGGTACAAGTTGCCTAGAAGTTGCCTAGAAGTCACCTTGAAGTAGTACAGGAACCTTTTCTGAAGTCAGAGCGACTTCATTAGTGTACATTAAGGCCCGGATTCAGAAAGACTTACGACGGGCGTATCTGTAGTCGTAAGTCCGAATCCGCGCCGTCGCAACTTTAAACGTATGCTCAAACTGAGATACGCTTAAATGTTGCTAAGATACGACCGGCGTAAGTCTCCTACGCCGTCGTACCTTAACTGCATATTTACGCTGGCCGCTAGGGGCGTGTACGCTGATTTACGCCTAGAATATGTAAATCAGCTAGATACGCCTATTCACGGCCGTCGCAGTACAGATACGCCGTTTACGTAAGGCTTTTTCCGGCGTAAAGTTACCTCTGCTATATGAGGCGCAGCCAATGTTAAGTATGGACTTCGGGCCAGCGTCGAATTTTTCGTCGATTACGTCATTTGCGTAAGTCGAATAGGGCTGTGCGTAATTTATATTCACGTCGAAAGCATTGGCTTTTTGCGGGTTAATTTGGAGCATGCGCACTGGGACACTTTCACGGATGGCGCATGCGCCGTTCGGAAAAATCGTCATTTACGTGGGGTCACAATAAATTTACATAAAACACGCCCACATGTTCCACATTTGAATTAGGCGGGCTTACGCCGGCCTATTTACGCCGCCGCAACTTTGCTTTGTGAATACTGCACTTGCCTGTCAAAGTTGCAGAGGCGTAGCGTAAATAGGATACGTTACGCCCGCACACAAATACGCGCTCCCTACCTGAATCTATCCCTAAGATGGCTATCATTCAATGTAATTCAATGTTATTTCTAATGTCAGGCAACTTGGGGCGGCACAAGTCGGATCCCAAGTCGCGGTAGTGTGAACCGGCACTTATTGTACGGTTAGCTTTAGAAACTGCTGTGTAAGAAAAAATAGATACATTGTAATCGGCTGCTCTGAGAGCGGAGCTTACTAAAATAATAATACATTGTATCAATGTTTGTTTACACATGGAATAAAGCTGCGCTGCGCTAATGGTGTAGCATAAAAATGTGATCTATACCCAACATGAATGGTGATAATAAATACATATAAAAAAACAACCATATAAAAGTGATTATAAGTTCATGAAAACTAAATAAAGTGACATGTGCACACATGCATCTCAGTGCAAACCACATGTATAAAGTCCCAAAGGAAAAATTCAAAAGTATTCAATCTCCGTGCAGATTTCTAATGCCAGAAAAGAAAGTGCTGAAAGTGTCCAGGGAAATTGTGTCTGAGTAGCAGGATAGACGAAAGCCTCCACCTCCTATCTATATCCTGCTTACCGAATTGAATGGATCCCTAATGAAAGAGATCAGATACGCATGTGGCTCATCAGCCCTGTTGGTACTCAATCAATCCGCCGTTTCGTCCTATAGCAGACTTCCTCCAGGGTGCCCCTGGAGGAAGTCTGCTATAGGACGAAACGGCGTAGGGAGGAGCGGCGTGCTGACGTCACTATTTTGTGTACCTCCCTGCCATCCGGAAGGAACGAGCGGTACGAGAGAGCCGGCCGGCTAAATATATAACAAACGCCTACTGTTATTCTACTAAATGTGAGTGTGACTGACATTTTTATTAAATACCTTTTGTTTTGCAATACTGCTCTATGTCGATTCTTTTTTCCTTTTGGAACATTGTCCGCATGGCGATCTGCTGGAGAGCTGTATTGTGAACTTAGAGGAGAGCTGTATTGTGAACTTAGAGGTGAAGACCCTTTCTTGCTGGATTGATTGAGTACCTACAGGGCTGATGAGCCACATGCGTATCTGATCTCTTTCATTAGGGATCCATTCAATTCGGTAAGCTGGATATAGATAGGAGGTGGAGGCTTTCGTCTATCCTGCTACTCAGACACAATTTCCCTGGACACTTTCAGCACTTTCTTTTCTGGCATTAGAAATCTGCACGGAGATTGAATACTTTTGAATTTTTCCTTTGGGACTTTATACATGTGGTTTGCACTGAGATGCATGTGTGCACATGTCACTTTATTTAGTTTTCATGAACTTATAATCACTTTTATATGGTTGTTTTTTATATGTATTTATTATCACCATTCATGTTGGGTATAGATCACATTTTTATGCTACACCATTAGCGCAGTGCAGCTTTATTCCATTTACATTGTCTTTTGATGTTCTATCTAACATTTTTGGCTGCAGCAGCATTCACATGTTATTGATTTCATTATTATTTGTATTATTTGTGGTATTGTTTCACTATCTAGATTAATTAATTCCACATTATTACTGACCAGCGCAGTATCACCCCATTACACCTTAATTAGGTGTTTGTAACCTTAGACATGAAATATGAACAAAGCATATCATTCTATAGCAGGGGTAGGCAACTTTTTGGAGATGTTGTCCAGGTTGGGATCTACCTGGACAACATGGAGGAAATTAAAGACCCCCCCCTTTAAAAAAGAAAAAGAAAACTATCAAGCGCCCAATAAAAGCACAGCATAGTGTCCTGTGCCCACCCCAACCCCCCCTCCCCCCCACTCACACTAGTGTCCTTCACTCCCCGTCACATCATCCCCCTCTCACAGTAGTGTTCTCTGCCCCCCTCCCTTTCCCACGGCAGGGACCTGTCCCCTTCACATCACCCCCCTCCCCCCACTAGAGTCCTCTGTCCCCCATAGCAGTGTCCTCTGCCCCTCCATCCCGCATTAGGGTCCTCTGCTCCTCCTACTATTGTAGTGTCCTGTGCCCCCCCCCCAATGCAGTGTCTTTGTCTCCTTCACACCCTCCCCCCACTGTAGTGTGTTCTGCCCCCCAAAGCAATGTCCTCTGTCCCCTTCACACCATCACCTCCACTGTAGTGTCTTCTGCCCCCCCCAATGCAGTATCCCCTGCCCCCTACACCCCACTGTAGTGTCTTCTGCCCCCCAAAAGCAATGTCCTCTGTCCCCTACCCACACCCTCCCCCCACTGTAGTGTGTTCTGCCCCCCAAAGCAATGTCCTCTGCCCCCTTCACACCATCACCTCCACTGTAGTGTCTTCTGGGTCACCCCCCCAATGCAGTATCCCCTGCCCCCTACACCCCACTGTAGTGTCTTCAGACTCTCAAAAGCAATGTCCTCTGTCCCCTACCCACACCCTCCCCCCACTGTAGTGTGTTCTGCCCCCCAAAGCAATGTCCTCTGTCCCCTTCACACCATCACCTCCACTGTAGTGTCTTCTGGGTCACCCCCCCCCCAATGCAGTATCCCCTGCCCCCTACACCCCACTGTAGTGTCTTATGCCCCTCAAAAGCAATGTCCTCTGTCCCCACCCCACTGTAGTGTCCTCTTCCATTCCCCCAATGCAATGTCCTCTGTCCCCTACACACACCCCTCCCCTCCCCACTGTAGTGTCCTCTGTCCCACTCACACCAGTGTGTAGGTAGCACTCTCCTACCTTACACTGGTGTATAGCAGAGCGGAGAGCAGGAAGTATGACAGTACTGGATAGAAGGCGGGGCTTGGTTGCTAGGACTGCCTGGCATCTAGTTACCTGCTGGTTAAAGCGGTGGTTCACCCTTAGAGGGCACTTTTTCCCCTTAGAATCCTGCTCGTTTTTACTAGGGGAATCGGCTATTTGTTTTAAAATATGAGCATTACTTACCCGTTTACGAGATGCATCCTCTCCGTCGCTTCCGGGTATGGGCTGCGGGAATGGGCGTTCCTTCTTGATTGACAGTCTTCCGAGAGGCTTCTGACGGTCGCATCCATCGCGTCACGATTTTTCGAAAGAAGCCGAACGTCGGTGCACAGGCGCAGTATAGAGCCGCACCGACGTTCGGCTTCTTTCGGCTACGAGTGACGCGATGGATGCGACCGTCGGAAGCCTCTCGGAAGACTGTCAATCAAGAAGGAACGCCCGCTCCCGAAGACCCATACCCGGAAGCGACGGAAGAAGATGCATCTCGAAAACGGGTAAGTACGGATCATATTTTAATACAAATAGCCGATTCCCCTAGACCGAACGAGCAGGAATCTAAGGGGAAAAGGGGAAAAAATTAATAAATGGGTGAACTCCCGCTTTAATGTGAAAAGTTAATTCCAGCAGCTCCCGCCCCCTGCCCTCAATAAAGTATGGTGACTCTTCCCGCTCTCTGGTATGCCAAACCCCCGCTCTATAGTGTGTACTTATCTCATCCCAGAGCACTAAATGTCACTTTTATCTGCTGCCTCATTCCTCTGCTATCAGCATCAGTCACTTCTGTCAAGTTTTCCTGACACCAGTGTGACGGGGATAACACAGTCTGTGATGGACAGCCTCGGCTCTGTTCCTGTGTGAAAGGGGCGGGGTCTCCTCCTTCCAATCAGCACTCAGAGCTCTCCTCACTGAGCTCTGCAGTTTGTAGTTTCAGCTCTCCTCCCACTGATTTCTGACAGCTCAGACACGCTTTATAAATGCAGCACAGAACAGATGTAGAGAAGAGGAGAGTGCAGATAGAAAGGTAAAACTTATGTGGGGGATTTTTTTTTCATCTCTGTATGTCACCTGAGGCCAGTCACTTCACTGGTTATACACAACCAATTTAAAACATTTATTTCTGCAAATCAAAGCTGTACAGACAGATTAGGCCATGGTTTTCTCAACCAGGGTGCCATGTGGGTTCCTATGGGGTGTCACAAGCACGAGACCCAGTTTTCCCCTGTTCAGAGATTAGTGGGAGGATGTGATAGGGAACTCTGACGCTGTAATGAGGAAACTCTGAGGTGATGGGGGGCCTATGATGTATAGGAAGAATTTGTAATGCTAGGGGGGACTCTGATCTGAAGGGGGACCAGTGACATCATAGGGGCCTCTGACATAAAGGAAGGACCCTCCTTTGAAGGGCTGGGATGTGATGGGAAAACCTCTAATGTGATGGGGGCCTCTGATTTAAAAGAGAGGGCTCCGGTGTGAAAGGGGACCTCTGATGTGATGGGGGGACCTCTGATGTGATGAGAGGACCTCTGATATGATGGGGGGACCTCTGATGTGATGGGGGGACCTCTGATATGATGGGGGGACCTCTGATGTGATGGGGGACCTCTGATGTGATGGGAGGACCTCTGATATGATGGGGGGACCTCTGATGTGATGGGAGGACCTCTTATGTGATGGAAGGACCTCTGATGTGATGGGGGGACCTCTGATATGATGGGGGGACCTCTGATGTGATGGGAGGACCTCTTATGTGATGGAAGGACCTCTGATGTGATGGGGGGACCTCTGATATGATGGGGGGGACCTCTGATGTGATGGGGGGACCTCTGATATGATGGGGGGGACCTCTGATGTGATGGGGGGACCTCTGATGTGATGGGGGGACCTCTGATGTGATGGGGGGACCTCTGATATGATGGGGGGACCTCTGATATGATGGGGGGACCTCTGATGTGATGGGGGGACCTCTGATGCTCCCAGGAGGCTGTGGGTCGAGATTCCCTGATCTTGCACTTGTGCAGCGGGGAGCCAGCTGTGATTCCTCAGGAAGTCACAGTCAGCATCCAAATCCAAGATGGCGGTACTACAATCCGCTGCAGGAAGACATCCCTTGATTTCAGAAACTGGTAAATGCCTGATTTTTAAGTCAGCAGCTACAGTATTTGTGTACAGTATTTGTAGCTACTGATATTTTTTTTTTGGGGGGGGAGGGTTAAAGCGGTAGTAAACTCTTTGGGGGAAAAAATGTAAGTTTTCTTTACCTGACAGGGCTTCCATCTTCACCGGGTCTTCCTTATAGGCTTGTGGGCTACAGGAACAAAGATTGTCTCTGGACAGCCACACTCTGAATTTTTTTTAGCCTTTTATTAAAAGGACAGCACTACAAGTTACAGCACAATAAAATAAAAACCTGACTGCTGACGCGTTTCGCACTGAAACTAGTGCTTAGTCATAGCTACCATCCTAGCTATGACTAAGCACTAGTTTCGGTGCGAAACGCGTCAGTGGTCAGGTTTTATTTTATTTTTCTGTGACTTGTAGTGCTGTTCTTCTTTTAATAAAAATGAAAAGGAAGAGGTACGGCGCAAAAACGATTAGTGATTTGATAACGATACCTAAGAATGAACTAGATAAATGAAAACCTTCAACAGTGTGAGAGTTTGCATGTGAATAGAAATCCCAGTACTGCAAAGTCAATATAAAGTGATCATAAAAAATGATAATATTAAATTGGTATCATTTGTAGTGAAAAAAAATGAATAAAATTACCAAAAAACAAAAAACTGTGAAAAATAAAGTCCAATAGTGATCACATAAACAGTGTTCAAAAAGTGACATCCGCAGTAGTTGATAGAGTCCTTATCCACCGAAGTGAGACACCCAAAGTGATGAGATAATAATCTGCTTACCAGATATACTGACCACTGCAGCGGTCAGAATAAGCCCAGGTTAGTATTTATAGTCTCCCAACAAGACTCAAAGATGTCCAGTATTCACGTCCTATGCAGAGTTTGCCAACCGTATCTCAGAGGGGAAGAAAACACATGGAATCCCCATAGCGTAATATAGTTGATAAAAGGTATTTATTAAAAAGTATTGCACTTACATATGAGTGGTGTAATAAAGGCACATCGAAATTGCAGCGTCCTCCTGTAAGGTTGCCGTTCAAGCTGAGCGATCTCGGCGTCTTCTCCTCACTCCTCCCGCTGTCCTAGCCTGCTGTATGGGACGTAATAGCGTCGGAACGCAAGCCACGCCTACTAGTTTCGTCAGAAGATGACGTCTTCGGGGATTGGCTGCTCTGCTTTCCCTTCTTTTAATAAAAGGCTACAATTTGTTCAGAGTGCGGCTGTCCAGAGACAATCTTTGTTCCTGCTTTGCTAAGTGCATTGCCAGCACCTGAGTTGTCTGCAACAGAGGATATTCATCTGGGCTCCCACCTGGAGCGGCTATTCTCTTTTCCTTTGTGGGCTGCAGCCGCTTGAATTTTGCCTCTCAGCCACGGATCACAGCTCTTAAGGAATGGCACTGGTTTGCCTTTTGATGAATGACTTGCCATTTCAACAGTTTTTCAAACACAGGATAAGCGAATATTGTCAAAATCCACTCATTATGGGCTAGATTCACAAAGAGTTACGCCGGTGTATCAGTAGATACGCCGTCGTAACTCGGAATCTAAGTCTGTCGTAAGTTTAAGTGTATGCTCAAACTGAGATACACTTAAACCTAGCTACGATACGACTGCCTGCGCCGTCGTATCTTAGGGTGCAATATTTCTGCTGGCCGCTAGGTGGCGCTTCAGTTGAGTTCGGCGTAGAATATGCAAATGACTAGATACGCCGATTCACGAACGTACACTTGCCTGTCGCAGTAAATATATGACGTTTCCGTAAGAGGTACGCCGGCGTAAAGATAAAGCTGCCCCCTAGGTGGCCTAGTCAATGTTAAGTATGGCCGTCGTTCCCGCGTCGAAATTTGAAAAATTTACGTCGTTTGCGTAAGTCGTCCGTGAATGGGGCTGGACGTAATTTACGTCGAAACCAATACGTCCTTGCGGCGTATTTTGGAGCAATGCACACTGGGATATGTCCACGGACGGCGCATGCGCCGTTCGTAAAAAACGTCAATCACGTTGGGTCACGAGTAATTTACATAAAACACGCCCCCCCCATCCTCATTTGAATTAGGCCCGCTTAGGCCGGCTCATTTACGCTACGCCGCCGTAACTTAGGAGGCAAGTGCTTTGTGAATACAGCACTTGCCTCTCTGACTTACGGCGGCGTAGCGTAAATACGATACGCTACGCCTCCTCAAAGATGCGCCCATCTACCTGAATCCAGCTATATGTGTACAGTATTCTTCCTTGATTCTTGATGTGCTTGGTGCATTTCTTCCAGATCTGTGCAGTAATCCAATGTGAAATGTTGCCTCTCTGCAGGAGCTTCCTGTAATAAAGACCGGTCACTGCTGCTCTTTCACCTTATGCAGGGTGACTGGTCCTGTCTCCGCCCCCTCCTGTAGTTTTCTGCAGGCAGCCTGTAATGGGTGGAGCCTGCTGTGCCCCTCCTACAGCTCTGCTCAGGCAATGTTCAGCACAGTGATGTTGTCAACTGCTACTTTTACAATAATATATGGGTTTGCAAATTCATTTGGTGCACACTGAATGGATTCAATGCCTTTGTTGCTAAAGAGGAAGTAAACCCTCGTCCAAAAATCCCCCATGTATTACTTAGATGAGATCAAAGCCCCCGCAGCAGTCCACGTCTCGCCCTTGGGCTGCCGACATGTCGTCCCAGAGTTACTTCCGGGTATCGTGGCTCTGGCACTGTGATTGGCCGGAGCTGTGATGACGTCACTCCCGCGCATGCGTGCGGGATCCTCCGGTAACGGCACGAAGACTGAAGCAACGGCACATAGGTGCCATTGCTTCAGTTTGCCCCAGTGTGCATGTGTCGATGACTTCAGCACATGCAGACGCAGGAGGATATCACCTAAACCGTGCAGGTTTCGGAGATATCCAGGGTAGCTACAGGTAAGCCTTAGCCACTTAAGCCACGGACCATTTGGCTGCCAAATGACCAGGCCACTTTTTGCGATTTGGCACTGCGTCGTTTTAACTGACAATTGCGCGGTCGTGCGACGTGGCTCCCAAACAAAATTTACATCCTTTTTTTCCCACAAATAGAGCTTTCTTTTGGTGGTATTTGATCACCTCTGCGGTTTTTATTTTTTGAGCTATAAACAAAACTATAGCGACAATTTAGAAAAAAAAAGCAATATTTTGTACTTTTTGCTATAATAAATATCCCCAATTTTTTAAAAAAAATTTTTTTTAAAAAATCGAATTTTTCTCAGTTTAGGCCGATACGTATTCTTTTACATATTTTTGGTTAAAAAAAATCAAAATAATGGTTTATTGATTGGTCTGTGCAAAAGTTATAGCGTCTACAAAATAGGGGATAGTTTTATGGCATTTTTGTTATACATTTTTTTTTTTTTACTAGTAATGGTGGCGATCTGCGATTTTTATCCCGACTTTATGGCGGACACATCAGACACTTTTGACACATTTTTGGGGCCATTGTCATTTTTACAGCAAGCAGTGCTATAAAAACGCACTGATTACTGTGTAAATGACACTGGCAGTGACCACTAGGTGAAAGTGAAGGGGTTAAGTGTGTCCTAGGGGGTGATTCTAACTGTTAGCTCCTCCCCCTACCAGTGACACATCACCGATCACTGTTCCTGATCCCTGACAGTGTCACTAGGCAAAACAGGGGAATGCCTTGTTTACAAAGGCATCCCCCTGTTCTGCCTTTGCCAACTGCAATCGCGGGCCGCCCGGGAACATCGAGTTCTCGGGACCCGCTGGCGCACTCACAAGGCACACAGCAGGCGTGTGCGTGTGTGCCCGCTTGGCGGCAAATTTAAAGGGATGTCCCGGTACGCCCATTTGCCTGCCCGTGCCATCCTGCCAATTTATATCGGCGTGCGGCGGTCGGCAAGTGGTTAATATAGGCTTACCTGTAGCATAAAGTTGTTAAAAGGGGTTTATAACCACTTTAACCACTTAAGGACCCCTTCACGCCGATATACGTCGGCAGAATGGCACGGCTGGGCACATCCACGTACATGTACGTGGCCCTTTAAGCCCAGCCATGGGGTCGCGTGCGCCGCCGTCGCGTGCACGCAAACCGGTCCGAAGCTCCGTGATCGCGGCCGCAGGACCCGCGGACCCGATCGCCACTGGAGTCCCACGATCGGTTGCCGGAGCTGAAGAACGGGGAGAGCTGTGTGTAAACACAGCTTCCCCGTTCTTTACTGTGGTGCCGTCATTGATCGTGTGTTCCCTTTTATAGGGAAACACAATCAATGATGTCACACCAACAGCCACACCCCCTTCAGTTAGAAACACATATGAGGTCACACTTAACCCCTTCAGCGCCCCCTTGTGGTTAACTCCCAAACTGCAATTGTCATTTTCACAGTAATCAGTGCATTTTTAATGCATTTTTTGCTGTGAAAATGACAATGGTCCCAAAAATGTGTCAAAATTGTCCGAAGTGTCCGCCATAATGTCGCAGTCATGAAAAAAAATGTTAATCGCCGCCATTAGTAGTAAAAAAAATAAAAATTAATAAAAATGCAATAAAACTATTCCCTATTTTGTAAACGCTATAAATGTTGCGCAAACCAATCGATAAATGCTTATTGCGATTTTTTTTACCAAAATAGGTAGAAGAATACGTATCGGCCTAAACTGAGGAAAAAAATATGTTTTTATATATTTTTTGGAGGATATTTATTATAGCAAAAAGTAAAAAATATTGCATTTTTTTCAAAATTGTCGCTCTATTTTTGTTTATAGCGCAAAAAATTAAAACCGCAGAGGTGATCGAATACCACCAAAAGAAAGCTCTATTTGTGGGAAAAAAAGGACGCCAATTTTTTTTGGGAGCCACGTCGCACGACCACGCAATTGTCAGTTAAAGCGACGCAGTGCCGAATCGCAAAAACTGGCCGGGTCCTTTAGCTGCCCAAAGGTCCGGGTCTTAAGTGGTTAATTATATGGAAGTATTTGTGCCCAGAGTTCAGCTTTTAATCACTTGACCTTTTCTTTTTTTTTCTTCAGGCAGGTTTACACAATGCTTATCCAAAGTGGTAATAACCAGCTGAATACAATCCACAAGTTCAAATCAAAAGACAATTTCATTTCCGCAAATATTTAACTTCGTGATCATCATAATTTCTCATCTTTAGTGTAACAAGTGAACCTTCAGCCTGTGAAGTAATTATGAGAGCCTTGGCACGGTTGCAAACAAAGTAACGTTTGGAGGACATCGCTGTAGGCAAAACTTTTTGGAACACCAAACTTCCTTAACTCCTGTGTTAGAGATAATTTCCGTGAACATGAACTCAAAAAAATTCACCTGCTGTGACTACTATCTCCAAATCCCATCGAACGCGGAAGTAAAAGCCATTCCGTTGAACTCTTTGCCTCTTAAAGTTTTTCAAAAGTTCCGTCAGATGGATAATTACATTGATGGCGGCAACGCCCCTTGTGTTATCTTTGTGTCGCCTGTAACCAAAAGTACACTTCAGATAAACCACAAGCTGACTACACTGAACAAGGAGGCCACGAAACAGACGTTCTCCGAGGGAAACCACAGAACCCATTTTGCCGGAACTCCAACTGACTTTACGACTGGAGATGAGGAAGACGCTGAGGATTGTTTTGTCCCTATAAGATCCTCCAAAAAAATTGCTTCAACCATTTTGCAGCTATTAGGGAAGAGCAACGACAAGACTGCCTTTATTCATGATAAAAATACAAGGCCAAACTTCAAGGAAGCCCTTATTTTTAATCTAAGAGTGGTTGACATCAGAGCCAGGGCATTGTGTAAGTACAAAAACACGATGTACCTACTGCCAGCTCAAAAAGCCAACGTTTCTGAAGAACAGGATTCGCCTGGAATCGCGGACAAATTTTCTCCCAGCCATGGAATAATGAAATATAAATGCAATAAAATGGAGCAAAATATTCTGGTCAAAAACAAAAGGCCAGACATAGCTCAGCCTCGTCATGAGCCACTTATTTCTTTGGCTAAAGATAGTATTTTACCCAGTGGTCTCTTAGTTCCACAACGAAGATTAATAGAGAAAACCCCCAATGAAAGCCAATTCTCTATTATCCAAACAGAGCTAAATCCATCACAAGGCTATAGTCTACAACACGTTCAGGTAAGAGTTTCGGATTTCTAATTGAAAATATATCAATTTCTTTTCTTTTTTTTGTAGTTTGTGTGCCACTGGGATATTTCCCTTCACTTGCTGTCCTATAAATATAACAGGAATGTGCATAATATATCATAATATAAGTCGACCTAACTCAGAATCTACGCCGACCTATGTTTAAGCGTATGCTCAAACAGAGATACGCTTAAACATATCTAAGATAGGACGGCTTGCGCCGTCCTATCTTAGATTGCAATATTTCGGATGGCCGCTAGGTGGCGCTTCCATTGCGGTCGGCGTAGAATATGTAAATGAGGAGATACGCCGATTCACGAACGTACGCTCGGCTGCTGCAGTAGTTTTACGCCGTTTCCGTAAGGCATTAGCAGGCCTAAAGTTATTCCATCTATTAGGTGGAATAACAATGTTAAAGTATGGCCGCCGTTCCCGCCGCGAGATTCAAATTTTTTACGTTGTTTGCGTAAGTCGTCCGCGAATCGGGATTTACGTCGTTTACGTCCACGTCAAAATCAATAGGCCCGTGCGGCGTACTTAGCCGCAATGCACCCTGAGAAATGTAGGCGCCCGGCGCATGCGCATTAAAAAAACCTGTCAAAAACGTGAGGTCAAGCCTCATTACCATACAACACGCCCCCCTCCAAGACATTTGAATTCGGCACCCTTACGCACGCCTGCTTTAGGCTACGCCGCCGTATATTAGCAGGCAAGTACATTGAGAATCATGTACTTGCCTAGCTAACTTACGGCGGCGTAGCCTAAACAGGCTAAGCTACGCCGCCGCAAGTTTGCACCCAGGTACCTGAATCTACCTATATGACTATACTATAAATATTTACTTATAACTACATATTATGTATAATATATATATATATATATACAGTAGGTCTCAGCAGCCAGACCGTCAAATTTAGCTTCTGTCAGGCCCCGTACACACGGTCAAACAAAACCGATGAGAATGGTCCGACGGACCGTTTTCATCGGTTCACCGCTGAAGTGGCCTGATGGTCTGATGTGTGTACACACCATCAGTTCAAAATCCGATCGGGTCAGAACGCGGTGATGTAAAACACACGACGTGCTGAAAAAAACGAAGTTCAATGCTTCCAAGCATGCGTCGACTTGATTCTGAGCATGCGCAGGTTTTGAACCAATGCTTTTCTGTACTAACCATCGGTTTGGTCCGATCAGGCAGCGGTCCATCGGTTCGGTTTTGAAGCATGTTTTTAAATTATGGACTGAAGGAAAATTATGGACTGAAGGTCTGATGGCCTATACACACGGTCGGTTTGGTCCGATGAAACTGAACTTCGGTTCATTCTCATCGGTTTTGTCCGACCGTGTGTACGGGGCCTAAGGAAGGATGGAATACTGGTCCTTACGACAACAGGTCGTGACGGAGCGGAAGCACCCAAGGTCTTCCTATTGCCATCTTTATAATTTGGATGTACCAGGGTCTGCTTGGCCAATTCGGGGCCACTAGGAGCACTGGTATTCCCTCCTTCTTGATCCTGCACAGCAATCTCTGTAAGAGAGGGATCGGAGGGAATGCATAGATCAGTGAGAACTGATCCCATGGAATTGTCAACGCATCTGTTCCGTAGGCTCGCGAATCTCTTGTCCTGGACACAAAATTGTCCAACTTCTTGTTGAGTCTGGAGGCTAGCAGGTCTATATCCGGGGTCCCCCATTTCTGGCATATTGCCTGAAAGACCTCTGGGTGGAGTGACCATTCTCCTGGCAGCAATTGCTAGTGACTTAGATAGTCCGCTTGCCAGTTTTCTACCCCTGGAATGAAAATCGCAGACAGGCAGGGTATATGTCTTTCTGCCCATATTAAAATCCGATTCACCTCTTTCTGAGCATCCCGGCTCCGGGTGCCTCCTTGATGATTGATGTAGGCTACAGCAGTAGCATTGTCGGATTGTATTCGAACAGGGTAACCCTGTAATCTGTGTGTCCAGGTTTTAAGAGCTAAGTATACTGCCCGAATCTCTAATATGTTGATGGGCAGACTTTCCTCTGTTTTGGCCCAGGTACCCTGGGCTGAGGCCTCCTCTAACACGGCTCCCCAGCCTAACCGGCTGGCATCCGTCGATACCACTTTCCAAGTGACTGGAAGGAAGGACCGTCCTTTCCGTAGGCTTCTGCTTTTTAACCACCAACTGAAGCTTTGGCGCAACTGAGGGGACAGATGCTTAGGAAAATCCAAAGTTTGGTTTTTCCTGTTCCAGGCAGTCAGAATGCCGCTCTGTAGGAGTCTCGAATGAAACTGGGCGTAAGGAACCGCCTCGAAGGAGGCCACCATCTTTCCTAATAGCCTCATGCACAGGGGGATAGATGATCTCCTTTTTGTCCTGACCCTGTGGATTAACTCTCTTAGGGACTTCACCTTTGGTTCTGGCAGGAATACCCTGCTTTGGGCTGTATCTATGATCATACCAAGATACTCTCTTCTTAGAGCTTGTAGAGAGGATTTCTGTAGGTTTATAACCCATCCTAACTGCTCCAGGTATCTCACCGTATTGAACACTGCATGCTCTAGCCCTGCCGTTGACTGATCTATTATAAGTAGATCATCTAGATAAGCCGACCCCCGTTATGCCCTGTGCTCTTAAATTTGCCAACACAGGAGCCAGTATTTTTGTGAATACCCGGGGTGCAGTTGCCAAACCAAAAGGTAGAGTCACAAATTGAAAATAGCGATGCTCTACCATGAACTTTAGAACCTTAGGTTCTTAGAACCTTAGGTGTAGGTAAAGTGGCAGGTGTTGAAGGTAGTGGAACCATTGCAGTTTCCCTCTTATATAAAGTGGCCTGTATTTGGGGCTTAGGGGGCACTCTACCATGCGCCATGGCTGTCAGACGCTGAATGGGTAGGGGGGCGCAAGGGTTAATGTCCATAAGAGATGGAATGCTATTGTCGGATGTGCTTTCCATGAAAAATATCTGTTTTTATTATAGTCCCCCAGATCTTTACGAAATGTTCCCAATTTAAATTTAGTGAGAAGGTCTTCTCTCCTATAAATTTTGTGAGTGATGATAATGTAGCCAATGGGTGGGTAGATGGAAAGGTCAATTTGGAAATCTGGGAGAAAAGGATCTGTATCTGGTGTACTAATTGCTCATATTTATTATGTCTTCGTGTTATAATAATACTAATCCACTTATTAGTACAAAATTCAGAGATAGAAGACCATTCTTTCTGTTGTATAGTATCCAAAAAGGAACACGTTTTCAGAATCCTCAAGCCAGAAGGATTTTGGTGATAGGCTTCGTACACACAAACGTTTTCCTCGATAGAATCCATCAAGAAACTTGGTGGCAGAGCTTTTTTCTCTTTTCTTTTTTTTTTTTTTCTCTTTTTCCTCGACGGGAGTCTCAATTTCCTCGTCGTGGTCCTCGTCGGGCTGGTTTTCGACGAGAAACGCGAGCGTGTGTATGCTAAGAAACCCGCGCATGCTCAGAATAAAGTATGAGACGGGAGCGCACCTTCGGTAAAAGTAGTGTTTGTAATGGAGATAACACATTTGTCACGCTGTAACAGACTGAAAAGTGCAAATCGTCTCTTACCAAACTTTTACCTAACACGCAGTAACATGAGATTAGCAAAAGCAGCCCCAAGGGTGGCGCCAGTGGAATCGAACTTCCCCTGCCATTGTATGTGTTGTATGTCACCACGTTTGAGAACGAGGAGATTTTGTCTTGACCGTGTGTACGCAAAGCAAGCTTGTCGAGTTCCTCGACAAGCCTAACAAGGAACTAGTCGAGGAAAACGATGTGTCTTTTCTGACAAGTTCCTCGGTCGTGTGTACGAGGCCTGAAAGGTAAAACATATCCTATTAAAGGTTTTCACACATGCTCCTCTGACCATGTAGTGTATTGTCTGACATGCCCTTGTGGTCTTTTCTATGTTGGGCGAAACTATCAGACCAATACGTAAGCGATTTGGCGAACACCGCGGTTTCATTACTGATGGACTAGATATTCATAGCGTGCCCAGGCACTACCTTGACCACCATAACAAATCCACTGATGGTCTAATGGTTGGGGTTATTGAGGCGATGCCTAGAGACCTGGCTTTGGCTTTGCCATAGAGAAATGTATTGGATTTTCTCATTAAATGTTTTGGCCCCTGGAGGGTTAAATGAGGATTTTGAAATTAGTGCCATACTTTAGAACCTCATTCACATTTCCATTTTCAGATGTATGTTTATCATATTATTATTATGCATATGTTATTATTATGTTATTATTATTATGCATATGTATATTTTTTATATATGTATTTTTTTTTATATTTTTTTTTCATGTGCAATAATAATTATTTATATATATATATATATATATATATATATATACACATTTATTCTAAATGATGTTTACAAATCTTAAAGGGGAGTTCCAGCCATTTGTATGTTTATTAAAAGTCAGCAGCAACAAAAAGTGTAGCTGCTGGCTTTTAATAAACAGACACTTACCTGCTCCAGCGACGCGCCGGCCGGGGCTCCGCTCCTCTCCCCCCCTCCCCGGCCGGCGTCTTCATTCTCAGTGTGGGCACCCGGCCGTGACAGCTTTCGGCTTCACGGCCGGGCACCCACTGCGCATGCGCGAGCGGCACTGCGCATGCGCGAGCCGGCGCCGCGCCGTGTAATTGGCCAGGAGATCGCCTAGGACCTGTGACGTGTCCTAGGCGATCGCCTACAGCAGCCCCTTCCTGAAGGCGATTAAGCTTAGTTGTCTACAGGAAGGAGGAAGTGGGACAGGAAGTCCCACTCTTCCTGAAGCCCCCACTCCCCCCCCAAAAAAATTACATGCCAAATGTGGCATGTAAGGGGGAGAGGAGTGGGTTAAGAGGAAGTTCCAAATTTGGGTGGAACTCCTCTTTAAGCATTCCCCATGTAATATTTATGCCCAGCAACATTTGCTATCTAGGAGCCATGCACAGTATGAATGCTGGGTTCTGCTTTACATTTGTCCTTTGCTTTTATGCCTTTTTTTCCTTATATGTTTTCTTGCAATCAATTGTTGCACCTGTCTTGCCGTTCTTTGTGCGGGATGAATCCCGTGTTGTCTTCATGTCTCACTGTGGAGCCCTGTGCCCATGGATCACAATAATCACCTGCTGTCCCTTTGCTATTATAGCATAATTTTTCTTTCCCTACTACCATCCACAGACTATGAGCTTGCGTACAAACGGTCGGTCCAAACCGATGAAAACGGACTGAAGTTCAGTTTCATCGGTCCAAAGCGACCGTGTGTACGGCCCATCGGTCTGTAGTCCTTCAGTCCAGAAACAGAGAACTTGCTTTAAAATCGGACCGATGGACGCCTGACCGATAGGTCAAAACCGATGGTTAGTACGCAAAAGCATTGGTTCCAAACCCGGGCATGCTCAGAATAAAGTCGACGCATGCTTGGAAGCATTGAACTTCATTTTTTCAGCACGTCGTTGTGTTTTACGTCACTGCGTTGGACTCGATCGGTTTTTGAACTGATGGTGTGTACACACATCAGACCATCAGTCAGGTTCATCGGTGAACCAATAAAACTGAACTTCAGTCCGTTTTCATCAGTTTGGACTGATCGTGTGTACAGGGCCTAAGAAGCTAACCTCCTACTAACCTGTCATCATTGGCTGAAGAAGGAACCAATCAATAGTTCCAAAACGCCTCCCATTTGATGACCTACTTCCTGTTTGCGGTTCACGCTGGTTGTCATCCCCTTCCGCTGACGTCATCTCCGGGATCCTTGCTCCACACTGATCCAGACGGTGCGATCGCTTCACCAGTGCTCTCTGAGCCTGGAGCGTTCACCTGCTGGTCTCCCTGGACTTTCTGCTGGAAGCTACATACACTGGGACCTTCCTGCTGGATCACCCACCATACATATCCATGATATGCTCAATGCAGACACTATTTGCTAGATCCTGACATTTGAAGCGCCCTTGATACATGTTTATCTGGATTTATTAATAATCAACTGTGTTTACTCTTTTTAAATCATAATGGCAACAGAAACTACCCAAATGACCCTGATCAAAAGTTTACATACCCCAGGTCTTAATACTGTGTATTGCCCCCTTTAACATCAATGACATCAATGACAGCTTGACGTATTTTGTGGTATTTGTGGATGAGGCTCTTTATCTTCTCAGATGGTAAAGCTGCCCATTCCTTTTGGCAAAGACCCAATTCCTGTAAATACTTGGGCTGTCTTGCATGAACTGCAGGTTTGAGATCTTCCCAGAGTGACTCAATGATATTGAGGTCAGGAGAGTGAGATGGCCACTCCAGAACCTTCACTTTATTCTGCTGTAGCCAATGACAGGTCGACTTGGCCTTGTGTTTTGGATCATTGTCATGTTGGAATGTCCAAGTACATCCCATGCGCAGCTTCCTGACTGATGAATGAAATGTTCCTCCAATATTATTTGATAACATTCTGCATTCATCTTGCCATCAATTTTGACCAAATCTTCTGTGCCTTTGTAGCTCACACATCCCCAAAACATCAGCGCTCCACCTCCGTGTTTCACAGTAGGGATGGTGTATCTTTCATCATAAGCCTTGTTGTCTCCTCTCCAAATGTAGTGTTTATGGTTGTGGCCAAACAGCTCAATTTTGGTCTCATCACTCCAAATGACTTTGTGCCAGAAGGTTTGAGGCTTGTCTCTGTGCTTTTTGGCGTATTGTAATACTTTGTGGCATTTGCGCAGTAATGACTTTCTTCTGGCGACTCGACCATGCAGCCCATCTTTCTTCAAGTGCCTCCTTATTGTACATCTTGAAACATCCACACCGGAGTCCACACCAGAGTCCTGTATTTCACCTGAAGTTATTTGTGGGTTTTTCTTTGCATCCCGAACAATTTTCCTGGCAGTTGTGGCTGAAATTTTAGTTTGTCTACCTGACCGTGGTTTGGTTTCAACAGAACCCCTCATTTTCCACTCCTTGATTAGAGTTTGAACACTGCTGATTGGCATTCTCAATTCCTTCCTTGTATATCTTTTTATACCCCCTTCCTATTTTATACAGTTCAACTACCTTTTCCCGCAGATCCTTTGACAATTCTTTTGCTTTCCTCATGACTCAGATTCCAGAAACGTCAGTGCAGCACTGGATGAAAGATGCAAGGGTCTGTCAGGAGTCCATTGACCTTTTATACACACACACTAATTACACAAGCAAACAGATCACAGGTGAGGATGGTTACGTTTAACCACTTAAGGACCGCCTCCTGTAAATATACGTCAGCAGAATGGCACGGCTGGGCAGATGCACGTACCGGCACGTCATGTACATCTACCCAGCCGTGGGTCGCGGGCCCGCGACCCGATCCGAAGCTCCAGGACCACGGGACGCGCAGACCCGATCGCCGCTGGATCGTTTCCCGGAACTGAAAAACGGGGAGAGCCGCGTGTAAACGCGGCTTCCCTGTGCTTCACTGTGGCGGCTGCATCGATCGTGTCATCCCCTTTATAGGGAGACACAATCGATGACGTCACTCCTACAGCCACACCCCCCTACAGTTGTAAACACATACTAGGTGAAACATAACCCCTTCAGCGCCTCCTTGTGGTTAACTCCCAAACTGCAACTGTCATTTCCACAATAAACAATGCATTTTAAATGCATTTTTTGCTGTGAAAATGACAATGGTCCCAAAAATGTGTCAAAATTGTCCGAAGTGTCCGCCATAATGTCGCAGTCACAAAAAAAATCGCTGATCGCCGCCATTAGTAGTAAAACATTTTTTTTTATAAAAATGCAATAAAACTATGCCCTATTTTGTAAACGTCTTAAATTTTGCGCAAACCAACCGATAAACGCTTATTGCGATTTTTTATACCAAAAATAGGTAGAAGAATACGTATCGGCCTAAACTGAGGAAAAAAAACAATTTTTTTTATATATTTTTGGGGGATATTTATTGTAGCAAAAAGTAAAAAATATTGCATTTTTTTCAAAATTGTCGCTCTATTTTTGTTTATAGCGCAAAAAATAAAAACCGCAGAGGTGATCAAATACCACCAAAAGAAAGCTCTATTTGTGGGAAAAAAAGGACGCCAATTTTGTTTGGGAGCCACTTCGTACGACCGCGCAATTGTCAGTTAAAGTGACGCAGTGCCGAATCGCAAAAAGGGGCCTGGTCCTTTACCTGCATTTTGGTCCGGGGCTTAAGTGGTTAATAGCCATTCAAACCCCTTTGTGTCAACTTGTGTGCATGTTATCAGGCCAAAATCACCAGGGTATGTAAACTTTTGATCAGGGTAATTTTGGTAGTTTCTGTTGCCATAATGATTTAAAAAGAGTAAACACAGTTGATTGATCATAAATGGCTTCAGCCAAACACTAACCATGAGTGATTTTTTTATTACTGGAGAGTGAAAAATCTGGTGCAGCTGTGCATGGTAGCCAATCAGCTTCTAACTTCAGCTTGTTTAACCACTTGCTTACTGGGCACATATACCCCCCTCCTGCCCAGGTGAAATTTCAGCTTTCGGCACTGCATCGCTTTAACTAACAATTGCGCGGTCGTGCGACGTGGCTCCCAAACAAAATTGACGTCCTTTTTTCCCCACAAGTAGAGCTTTCTTTTGGTGGTATTTGATCGCCTGTGCGGTTTTTATTTTTTGCGCTATAAACAAAAAAGTGAGACAATTTTGAAAAAAATACAATATTTTTTACTTCTTGCTATAATAAATATCCCAATTTAAAAAAAAAATAACATTTTTTTTTCTCAGTTTAGGCCGATACGTATTCTTCTACATATTTTTGGTAAAAAAAAAAAAAAAAATCGCAATAAGCGACTGGTTTGCGCAAAAGTTATAGCGCTTACAAAATAGGGGACAGAATTATTTTTTTTTAATTATTTTTTTTACTAGAAATGGCGGCGATCTGCGATTTTTAATGGACTGCGACGTTATGGCGGACACATCGGACACATTTTTGGCGCCATTCACATTTATACTGCGATCAGTGCTATAAATATGCACTAATTACAGTATAAATGTGACTGGCATTGAAGGGGTTAACACTAGGGGGTGAGGAAGGGGTTAAATGTATCCCTGCTTAGTGTTCTAACTGTAGGTGGAGGGGGGGTGACTGGGGGGGTGACCGATCTATGTCCCTATGTACAAGGGACACAGATCCGTCTCCTCTCCAGAGACAGCACCGCTGTCTCTGTGTAAAACGGCAATGAGAGATGATCTCATATGTTTACATATGAGATCCTCTCTCATTGGCCGCACAGATCGCCTCGCGAACGGCCACTCTGATTGGCCGTTCGCGGCGATCTGTAATTGGCTGTGTCCGAGGGACACGGCCAACACAGATTTTTCCCGCAGCGCGCTCTGGAGCGCGCGCGGGGACCGCCCTAAGGGGCGGCCGTCAATTGACGGCGGTTTGGAAATTGGGATCCGCACTGTAGCCGTCAATTGACGGCAGGCGGATCCCAAGTGGTTAAATAACCCTTGACAAAAAACCTGGAAGCAGATTGGTTTCTATGCAGAGCTGCACCAAATTCTGCACTCTCCAGTTTTTGTAAATCAACCCCAATGTGTCTGTACATTTTTGCCCAATGCGCTCACTTAGTGCTCCACCACCACCAGTTGTGCCCTAACCTGATATATCTGACCCATATGTAAACTAAGGTAAATGATACTGTAAGTTCCCTTTAAATGGACTACTCACTCTTTGGCTGGTTTCACTTCCTGCACTCCTCTCCTCTAAGCGATGGCATGAAAAAACAAACAAACTCATAGTTAATATCATTTTAAAGAGTTTGTAAAGGTTCACTTTAAAAAAATAATAATAATAATAATAAACATGTCATTCTTACCTGCTCTGTGCAATGGTTTTGCAATGGATCCTCTTCTTCTCAGGTCCCCTGCCAGTGCTTCTGGTCCCTGTCCTATGCTCCATCCCGAGACACCTTGGGCCAGATTCTTAGAGGAGATACGACGGCGTATCTCCAGATACGCCGTCATATCTCTGTGTCCGGCCGGTCGTATCTATGTGCCTGATTCTTAGAATCAGTTACGCATAGATATCTATTAGATCCGACAGGCGTAAGTCTCTTACGCCGTCGGATCGTAACTGCAATTTTACGCTGGCCGCTAGGGGCGTGTACGCTGATTTACGCGTCAAAATATGTAAATCAGCTAGATACGCGAATTCACAAACGTACGCCCGGCCGACGCAGTAAAGTTACGCCGTTTACGTTAGGCTTTTCCCGGCGTATAGTTACCCCTGCTATATGGTGGCGTAAGTGCGGCGTACCAATGTTAAGTATGGCCGTCGTTCCCGCGTCGAAATTTGAAAAAGTTACGTCGTTTGTGTAAGTCGTCCGTGAATGGGGCTGGACGTCATTTACGTTCACGTCGAAAGCAATGAGGTCCTTGCGGCGTACTTTGGAGCAATGCACACTGGGAAATTCCACGGACGGCGCATGCGCCGTTCGGGAAAAACGTCAATCACGTCGGGTCACAGTACATTTACATAAAACACGCCCCCCTGATCCAAATTTGAATTAGGCGGGCTTACGCCGGCCGATTTACGCTACGCCGCCGCAACTTACGGAGCAAGTGCTTTGAGAATACAGCACTTGCCCGTCTAAGTTGCGGAGGCGTAACGTAAATCGGATACGTTACACCCGGGCAAAGTTACGCGGATCTACCTGAATCTGGCCCCTTCTGTGTGTCTATATGACAGCAAAAGTGCTGGTCGGCCCTGCCCCCCACTCCCTCCTCACTGGCTGTGATTGACAGCAGTGGGAGCCAATGAGGAGTTAGAGACCTGGCAGAACTTCTGCTCTTGTGCACATCGCTGAACTGTGATCAGGCTCAGGCTAGTATAAGGGGAGACTGAAGGGGGAGCTGCACACTAAAAAACACTTCAACCTTTAGAACCACTTTAAGCAATGTCCAAAAAGAGAGTGAAAGTCCTCTTTAAGAAAACAGCCATGATAAAAAAAACATTTATTTTTTTGCTTTTTTTTAATAATAGCACCCTTTGGCGATCCAACAATTCAAAAGAAAAATCTACAACGAAGATGCAAAATCTGTAAAAAAGAGACCTAATCCTGGAGGTTCAGCTACAGATCACAAAAGAAACTTTGTAACTATTGCATCCACCTCTTTAGATAACCTTCCATGTGTTCCTGAGGAATTTCCACGTTATTCTTGTTATCCAAGTCAAATATCACCATCTAGAGAAAGTCCGCAACCAATTTCTAGTTGTGAAGGTTGTTCAGACTTTGACTCGAGATCCAGTTCGCCTTTTTCAGCAGTTACTATTTCCACAAATACTTCGGAAGGTTTTGAGTCTGACCAAAATGAGGAACCACTTGACATCCGGAGGAGGCCAGAGCAAGCATCTTCTTTACATCAACAAGACGAAACAGCCAAAGACAAGACGGCTCAAAGACTTCTACAATGTGTAAGTAAGCCCTACCTATATTGTTACATTGTACTTTTTATCAGTGTAGCAGGTTATATAGCATGCTACCTGATGAAAACTAAAATTATGAAACTTTAATTATGAGATTCAGGATGTGGTAGTCCATGAAGGTCCAAGGGGTTCGGTCCCAGTAGGCTTTTGGGGTGGCTCAGAGTTTATACCAGAAAATTAATTAGGGAGGCAGGTGAGCCTTTATGGTGTAGTTAATTGGCCTAAATGTGATAATTAGCTCAAAAGGTTCACTAATAGAAAAAAAAATTAATCAACTTACCGTATATACTCGAGTATAAGCCGATCCGAGTATAAGCCGAGGTACCTAATTTTATTGACTCAAGTATAAGCCTAGGGTGAGAATGCAGCAGCTACTGTAAGCGGAAAAGAGGGTCAACAATGCCCATTTGCAACCTCACTGTGCCCATTGCAATCTCACTGTGCCCAACCTCACTGTGCCAACCTCACTGTGCCCATCCTCACTGTGCCCATTGCAGCCTCACTGTGACCGAGTCAGTGTACCTGAAATTATTGACAGTCTGCGAAGCATCCATTGTTTAAAAGTCAAGGTCTCTTCTTGGTCCCTTCTGTAATAGGTGTTTCTCAGCAGACACAGTTCCGCCTATCACGGACGTTCTCTCATCCTTGGATTCAGTTTCCCAGCAGACACTGTGTTCAGTGCTCCGCCAATCACGGACTTCCTCTTGTCCGAGGATGAAAGGACGTCCGTGATTGGCGGAACTGTGTCTGCTGAGAAACACCTATCACCATGGGCGTCCGCTGCTTCAGCAGTGGCGATACAGTCGCATTTAACCCTTTCTTTAAATGTTAGCGGGGGTTAAAATCGCCCCGCTAGCGGCCAAATAGCGCAGCTAAAACGATGGTAAAGCACCGCTTTTTAGCGGCACTTTACCAAAAATGCAGCCAGCTGGCAGTGTGAAATAGCTCTTGAGATAATTCAGCTTCACTCCATGCCCATATAAATATAGCCTAGAGAATGTACAGACCCCCCCCCCTAGAACAGATGGGGTCCCCATTCTGCACAGACCCCTCCATTCAGCACAGACCCCCCCATTCCACACAGACCCCTCTTTCAGCACAGACCCCCCCTTCAGCACAGATGGACCCCCTTTAAGCACAGACCCCCCCTTCAGCACATACCCCCTTCAGTACAGACCCCCCCTTCAGGAAAAGATGGACCCCCCATTCAGCACAAACCCCCCTTGAGCACAGACTGACCCCCCCTCCCCCATCCCATTCAGTATCTCAGATCAGCCATCAGCACGGCACAGCAGGTGGGGGAGGCGGCTTCACTCTGCTCGCTGTGCCTGTGTGACATCTGGTCCGTCTCGGTTTTTCCAGGGGGGTCAATTGCCCCCCCTTGCCCTATGGAGCGGACGCCCATGCCTATCACGGAAGGGACCAGGAGGAGACCGCGACTTTTAAACAATGGACGCCTGCAGCCTGTCAATAATTTCAGGTACACTGACTCCACTATAACCCGAGGCCCGACCTGTTCCTCAGATGCTGCTGCCGCTGCCATCTTCTTTGCGGCTTCACTTCCTGGTTCCCTACTGTGAATGCGCGAGTCGGGCTGCGCAATCCGAATGATCCCTGCTGTTTTCTGGGACACATGTGTCTCCCAGAAGACAGCGGGGGGGGCGGCAAGTGGCATAGATAGCCACAGAATCTGCGGCTATCTATGCCCGGAAGTGGGTGCAAATACCTGTATTATACAGGTATCTGCACCCCCTCCCCCCTGAAAGGTGCCAAATGTGACACCGGAGGGGGGGAGGAATTTGGACAGCGGAAGTTCCACTTTTGTGTGGACCTCTGCTTTAAAACCTCCAAAACCTTATACATTTTCTTAAAGCACAGGACCTCTAAAATAACAGTAGTTACAATTTTGTTATGTATCACGATCTGCTATTTACAGTAGCTGGGATCTGACATCTCTGAACCAGGAAGACCTCATTACTGAGTTATTTTTGGTTCATGCTCTGCAGGTGAGGTTCTTCTCCTATTTACTATACTGACAACCTAGAGAGCACAGCAGAAATATCCAGTTATTGCCTTATCTTAAAGCCCAACTCTTAGGCCCCGTACACACGACCAAGTTTCTCGGCAGAATTCAGCCAGAAACTCGGTCGGAGCTGAATTCTGCCGAGAAACCCGGCCATGTGTACACTTTGGGCTGAGGAAGCCGACGAGGATCTCGGCGAGGAAATAGAGAACATGTTCTCTATTTCCCCGTTGTTCAATGGGAAATTTCAGCTCGCCAAGATCCTCGGCGGCTTCACAAGGAACTCGACGGGCAAAACGATGTGTTTTGCCCGTCGAGTTCCTCAGACGTGTGTACGGGGCCTTAGAAAATTTGAATTCTTCCCTTGCAGTGGGATTGTGTCTGCACTTCAAGGGCTAACTGCTCATGACTAGTGTAGTCCAGAGATACCCTCCCTTATACCCGTTATACCACTTCTACTCCCATCCCACACTTTACCTAAAATAATGAGACCACACCGTTGTTTTGGAGTAAAAATGGCCATAACAGCCTATTTATTAAAACAATGTAGGGTAAAAACTCCAACTCAAAAATAATCATTATAATAATCATTATAATAACATATAACATCATTAAAACAGTCTGTTGGTCTTTTCTGGCAGCCCCCCAAACTCAAACACCATCTATAATCAATACACTGCGGGCCCATATAACACATTAGGCCTCCAGTCGTGTAGTCCGCTCGGAGACAAACCCCCACCCGCAGTGCAACCATTACGGTATTCCAGCAAACCTTCAGCTGGAATACACCGGAGGGGCACATACCAATGAGCTCCCACCCCCTTTTCAATTTAATGTTTTATTTTATTGATGAAGAAGTAAAATCACACAAAGTACAGCATGAAGCACTCAGTACATACCATTGTAAAAAAATCAGCGATCAATAAATAATGAAGATACAATCCAAATTTCAATATACATCTTAAGTTAATCTAGCACCATGAAGAGAGAGTAATAAAAATATAAATCAATGTCCCCGTAGGAGATCTCCTACCCATCTATGTGTAGCCAGAGCTGAAGAGGGACGGGGATCCAAAACAACGCTTTTCGTACAGAGTCTCAACCGACACCCCGTAAAGGGAGCATACTGTGTCGGATAAAGGGCTAGCATGACTTAATAATGATGAGAGACTTCTGTGACCCTAGATAACCTCGAACCCCGCCCAAAATGTGGAGAAAAGCGCTAGACCTCCTGTCCCATCCCAAGGGATGTGTGAGTAGAAAGACCTCCCACTCCCCACCAAACTCTCCCCCTCCCCCAGGGTGCTCCCCTGAAAGTGTTGTCTATTAATAGACTGGTATAATAACTAAATCAAACATCTCGAAGAGGAGATTGTACCAAAGATAGCATAACAGAAGGAGAAAGAAAGAAAGAGAGGGAGAAAGAAACGAAATAAAAAGAAAGATATAACAAATAAGAAAAGAATTGATTGCCAGTAGTCCAGTTAAGTACCTGAGGGGGACGGAGCCTGACCCGGCGATAGGGATACACCAACATGTCTGGCCCAAGGTTCCCATATGGCCTCAAAAATATCCCTTGTATTAGAGATAGAGCTGACCATTTTTTCCTGCGTCATGATCCATGAAATCTTCCCCTTAGCTGCTAAGAACGAGACCCTAGGTTGCTTCCAGGCCGCCGCCAAAGTGGTTTTAGCTCCTATGAGCATGAAAGCTATCAGTTTTTGTATGGGTTTGGAGACTCGAGGAATTTCGGAGCCTAGTAGAGCGATATGTGGGGATTTCTCCACCTGTACCCCCGTAACTTTTCTGATAAGGCAAAAGATTCTGTTCCAAAACCCCCTGATTCTGGGACACTCCCACCAAACGTGAAGCATCGTGCCTTGCGTTTGACAGTTGCGAAAGCATAACGGGGAAGACGTAGGAAACATCGCAGCCAACCTACTGGGTACCAGGTACCACCGCATCAGAACCTTTATGTTAGCTTCAGCTAATGAAGTATTCACTAGACCTTTGAAAGTTTTCAAACCTACCTTGTGCCATCTACTCAGGTCCCAGGTCATCCGCAGATCTCTCTCCCATGCCTCCATGTATGAGAATTTTGTGGAAACCTCAGATAGAGCTCTATATAATATAGATATTCCCCCCTTATGTTCCGTCATTTGTTTACACCAACTTTCGTAACTAGTAAGAGTTGCGTGCCTGAAATTGTCAGACCAGAGGGATGACACAAAGTTAAAAATTTGGGTGTACCGGGCTCTTTCCGATAGAGGTAAGTCAAGTGTCCTCACACAATGTTCCAGTGAAAGTGGGCCCGTGGCTGTCAAAAAGTCGCCTATTCTATAGATCCCTTTGTCCAGCCACCATTGGAAAGCTGAAATGTCCATCCCTATGGGAAACTGAGGGTTGAGAAAGATCCGTGTCAAAGGCTTAGTCTCCGAGACCAAAGAAGGAAGGTGTCTCAGACCATCCCAGAGTCTAAAAGATTGCAACAATGTGGGGGACAGTATTGAAGGTCTAGATTTTTGGGATGACCAAAAAAGGCTCTCTATTGAAAGGTTAGGGATCGCCAAACCTTCCATATCTATCCACTCTGGTTTTTCACATTCCGCAAAAATAGCAGAAAATTGTGCTAGTCTGGCAGCTTGGTAGTATTTAAACAGATTTGGTAGTCCAAGACCTCCTTGTGTTCTGAGCCCATAAAGGACATTTTGTGCCACTCTATAACCTTTGCCCTCCCAAACGAATTTCAGAATTTTACTCTGTAATGATCTGAGTTGGTCTTTTTTAACCGCTATTGGTAGAGATCTGAACAAGTAGAGTAACCTTGGTAAGAGGGTCATTTTGACTGCATTAACCCTACCTGTCCAAGAAAGTTTGTGTCGAGCCCACGTCTGTAAATCTAGCTCTAGTTTCCGAAATATAGGGGGATAATTAGCCTGGTAGAGATGTTCAATTTTGGTTGTGAGGTTTATGCCTAAGTAACGAATGGATGATTCGGCCCACTGGAATTCATAATAGGGTTTCAAGTGATTGATCACTGAGGGGTGGGTGGAGATGTTTAAGGCTTGAGATTTATTCCAATTCACCCGCAAACCCGAAATCTTCCCGAAGGATTCCAGTAAGTTGCAAAGAATTGGAAGAGAGGTGGTCGGGGAGGAGATATACAGAAGAAGGTCGTCTGCAAAGAGAGCGCATTTATGGATTTGGGAGCCGCAAGATACCCCCCTAATATCCGGATCCGACCTGATCGCAATAGCAAGTGTCTCAATCGCTATTGCGAAAATCAAGGGGGACAAAGGGCAGCCCTGTCTAGTACCTCTAGCAATACTAATGGAGCCCGAAAAAAATCCCTGTAGTTTGACCCGTGCACTGGGTTCAGAGTATAAAGATTTCAACAATCCCCGGAATTGTTCTCCAAAGCCCCAGCGCCGCAGAATCTCGAAGAGGTAATCCCACGTAACAGAGTCGAACGCCTTCCGTAGGTCTAAAGAAAGGAGGAGTCCTTCCTGCCGCGGGTTCCCATCCCAGCCCGACTGAAGCAGAGAAATAATATCGATTGCTCGCCTCACCTGGTCAGGGCCCTGTCTACCAGGGACAAATCCAACCTGGTCCCTATGAATATATATTTTTATAAATGAATTTAACCTGTTGGCTAGTATCTTGGTCAATATTTTTAAATCGTTATTGATTAGTGATATAGGTCTGTAATTTTCAACGAGCTCCGAATCCTTATCTGGTTTGGGGATGACTGAGATAAACGCCTCATTTAAATTTGGGTGCATGGATCCGCCCTCCCTCCCCCGTTTTGAATTAAAAAATTTAGTGAGGTGAGGGGCCAAGGTTTCGCAGAAAGTCTTGTAATATGGGACTGAGAAACCATCTGGTCCAGGGGCCGAACCATCCTTAAGTCCCCTAATAACCTCTATAGTTTCTTCTGTGGAGATCGGTGCCTCCATCAAGTCTACATGACTCTCCTGTAGGTTCGGGATCACTAACCGGTCCAAAAAGGAATTGATCTCGGAATGTCCGGCCATCCCCGACCCCCGATAAAGGGAGGTATAGAAGGTTTCAAATTCTTGCAGTATGCGTTTAGGGTTAAGGGTTGTTGTCCCGTCCCTGGTCTTAATCTTGGGCAGAGCAAACGAACGGAACCTCGGCGAGAGCTTGGTGGCTAGCATCGTGTTCATTTTGTTCCTGTATAAATAAAATCTAGCACTGGACCAATTTAGCGATCGTTCCGCCCTAACCGTCAAAGCTAAATTTAAAGCTAGTCGAGCGGCATCAAGCTGCGGGGCCTGAACCTTCGTCTGATCCTTCTTATGTTGTCTGCGCAGGGCTAAAAAATCTTTCTCAAGCTTCATCACCTCCGCAGACTTTTCCTTCTTTCGTTTAGAGGCTACCTGTATGATCCTGCCACGAATGGTAGCTTTATGAGCTGCCCACAATATCTCGGCCGAGGTCCCTTCAACGCTGTTAAACACAAAATATTCCCTGATGGCCCCATCAATCTCTGAAACCACATTAGGGTCGTGTAGTAAAGTTTCGTTTAATTTCCAGTGTGATTTGTGGGGATCTGAGTTTTGAGTTTGTAGCGAGCAAACCACCATGGAGTGGTCCGATAGGGCTGTGTCCGTTATGTTAGCTTTCGTAATCAGGGGAATATGTCTAGCAGATATGAATATATGGTCAATCCTAGAGTACGATCGATGCGGGTGAGAATAGTGGGAGTAGTCCTTTTTGTTTGGATTGAGTTCCCTCCAAATGTCTACCAGGTTATGCTGATATATCAGTTTTGCTATGTGTGAGCTAGCTCTAGTTGGGCGTGTCAATGCTGTAGCTATAGGTCTGGATTTGTCCAAGCTTAGGTCAAATGCAATGTTGGAGTCTCCTCCACACACTATCATTCCCTCCAAGAGAGGAACTAAGGTATCAAACATAGTTTTAAAAAATTCGGTCTGACCTCTGTTGGGGGCGTAGTATGAAATAAATGACACTAGAAGTCCATCCAATTCCCCTTTAACCAACAGAAATCTACCATTAGGATCTCTGTGAATCAGGAGCGGGTTAAATTTGCAAGATTTCGCGAAAAGGATAGCCACCCCTCTCGTTTTATCCTCGGCATTAGCCAGAAAAAATTGTGGGTATTGCGCATGAAGAAAGGAGGGTGTGTAAGTGGTCGGAAAATGTGTCTCTTGTAATAAGACAACTGACATCCTCCGGGAATGGTAGGACTGAAACACCTTCCTTCTCTTGACGGGCGAATTCAAGCCCTGAACATTGTGTGAGGCAACTCTAACCAAGTTCGGCAAAGTCAAGTTATGTGGTGAAGTCATTGGGAGAACAAAGTGGGTGCAATTTGTAACTTACCCCATCGACATGGAGGCATGGGAGACAGCAAAGCGGAACAAGACCGGAGCCGAGGCCTGGAACACTATAGGTAGGATGACATATGAACGGACTGGCAATCAAGGAAAAAAGGTTAGTGAGAAGAAAAATAAGAGAACAAACAAAAGTAGAAATAATACATTTTAAAATATGAAGTATGTCTACACAACGAACATGGAAGGGATGTAGATCCCTTCCACCTTCGTCAGACAAAACAGTAACGTAGCCCTTAACTCGGGCTACAGGACCAAACCCCGACAGCGACAAAGTCCCCGTCCAGGTATGATCTGAGGCGCAAGGCAACTGCCTCAGCCCCTATCAACCCTTTAGAGTCAACAAGGAAACGATAGCTTATCATATAACACTCTAAATGTATACTATCACGACACATGAGAAAAATGTACGGATCACGGTCAGTGCAGAGAACATGTAACTAGAAAACAAAACAGTCTCCAAAAAAAAAAAAAAAGGAAAAAAAAAAAAATTTTTTTTTTTGGGGGGATTTCATGGGTCCCCAGCCACGGATAGAGAACCCAGAAACACTATACCTAACAGGTATAATATCCTCCGTTAGAAACACCAAGCGGAGGAAAACTTCCAGCACAGCGAGCGGGACCGCTATAATGATTAGTTCAGGTCTTTGTGGTGTCTTTGGTGCGTCTGCTTTTGCTCGTGTGCCAAGTGGGGGATAAAGGACTTGCCGGGGTGGACCGCTTGGAAGGACCTGGTGGAAGATTTGACGTGTCCATTGCTGAGTCCAGCGAGATCAATTTTAAGGCTAGCAAAATTTTTTCTCCTTCAGATAGCGTGGTAAAGGCGTGAGTTTTACCCTTGAAGGCAAATTTTAAGGCAAACGGAAATCCCCACCAATATTTGATGTCCTTTTGGGACAAGATCAGCAATAAAGGTTTCAGCGATCTGCGTCTTTGTATAGTAGCTGCAGAAATGTCAGCAAAGATTTGAATATCCTGACCCAGGAAGGATATGCGGGGTTGCTGACGGGATGCCCTCATGACCTCCTCCTTCACTGAGAAGTAATGGGGTTTTACTATAATATCTCTGGGAGATCCATCCTTTCTCAGGGGGCCCAGAGACCTATGGGCCCTGTCCAGCTCCAGCTTGTGGGGTGCAATAGCGGGGATCATGCTTTTGATGAGGTCCTGGATAGCTTTGGGGATGTCTGTAACGGATTCAGGGAGACCCCTCACCCTAAAATTGTCCCTTCTGGAACGATTTTCGAGGTCGTCAATTCTAGTAAGGGCCACGTCTAGCTGTTCCTGAAGTGATTGTATTTGGTCAGTGTTCTGGTTAGTTCTAGATATAGTGATGTCCAATTTATTTTCTTAGATCTCCATCCTGGAGCCCAGATTCTGGAAGTCAGCATGTATTTCCTTAGTAATGTTAACTGCTGTTTGGGCTAACCCACGTTCAAGTAGTTCAGAGAACTTCAAAAAGAGCTCCCCTGCATTCTGAGGTATTTCTGATTCTGAATGACCAGCAGCCATGGAGACTGGTGAGGCCTGTATTACACCTTGTGCCTGGCCCTTGTAATGGAGCAGTGTGGAGTCTGACTGGGGACCTAAGGCAGCTGCTGAGGGTGCCAGGGAGCCTGGAGAGCCTTGGGCCAGCAAAGGAGGGAAGTTTAAAGTAGCCGGGGCGATCACTTGCCTCAGGTCAGCGTTTCCCCCTGCGTGAGGTATTTGTAGCTGAGGCGCGGCCGCCATCTTGGAATCGGCCTGTGTCTCTAGCGCCGTGTAACTCGCCTCCAGGCCCCTCCGGACCGCTCCGCTGTACATGGGGGGCTCGACCGAGCGTTCCCCAATCTAATCCGGCCCTCCGGGGTCTTGGCACCGCCGTGAAACCGGTGCTAGGGCTGACGTGGGGCTGAGGCAGAGCGGAGCTCCTAGCTTACGCGGCCATCTTGGACGCCTCCGCGCATGCGCCCTCCCACCCCCTTTTCATCACATTTCTTACCGCCACCTTAAAAGACCAACAGACAAACACTGCCATTTCACAGCTGTCATGATGACCCTTGTCCCGTGCACCTGCAAAAGAAAAAACACACGGCAACACGCAAAATATACACAGGGAGGGAGGGTGGGAAAAACTGCCTCCTCCACTAACTAACCCTGCGAACTGTTCCCCCTCTGTTCCTGCCTCTCTTATTTATGCTGCCACTCCCCCTCTGCCTTTTCCCATTACCTCTCCACCCCCCAGTAAATTAACCCCTGTGTGTCCTGCACACTCTGTCATGCCCAGCCCTTCACTATAGTATTTCTTTATTTTGTTCTGGGCCTCACTTGACAAGTGTAGTCCAGAGATACTCACCCTTATACCCGTTATACCAATTCTACTCCCATTCCACACTTTACCTAAAATAATAAGACCACACCATTGTTTTGGAGTAAAAATGGCCATAACAGCCTATTTATTAAAACAATGTAGGGTAAAAACTCCAACTCAAAAATAATAATTATAATAATCATTATTATAACATATAACATCATTATAACAGTCTGTTGGTCTTTTCTGGCAGCCCCCCGAACTCAAACACCATCTATAATTAATACACTGCGGGCCCATATAACACATTTGGCCTCCAGCCGTGTAGTCCACTCGGAGACAAACCCCCGCCCGCAGTGCAACCATTACGGTATTCCAGCAAACCTTCAGTTGGAATACACGGGAGGGGCACATACCAATGAGCTCCCCACCCCCTTTTCATCACATTTCTTACCACCACCTTAAAAGACCAACAGACAAACACAGCCCGCAAGGATGACACCTCCACCTTTAGGGCCCCTCCACACCCGCAGTGCATGCTGGATCCCATCTTGCAGACCCAAGGACCAAAGATCGATCCCTACATCTGACAGATGAACCCCATCCCTTCTCAAGTAAATTCCCAAGTTGGTTTCCAGCTCCAAATGCCGGATAACTAAACCACTCTGGTGCGCCATGAACCGCCCAACCTATTAACACCCTATTAACACGGATCCTGGCCCTATTTATTCGTGCTACCGACCTCGCCCTGTGCCACTGAGTTCGGGCTACAATATCCGACCACAGCAGGACCGTATGCGGAAAGGCCGCTCGCAGCTTCCCAATGTCCGATTTGACATCTGCGATCAGAGCCCTGATCTTACAAACACCCAAATCGTTGCCACCCGCATGTATCACCAGTACATCCGGCGGCCTGTCCAACCCAGCATAGCGTTCCACATCAGGCAACACGCTACCCCACATCATGCCAGGAACCCCCAAACTAAATATTTCAGTGTGCACATGTCTAGTAGATAAGCCAAAGGTTGGTAACAAGTGGTTGCAGGTTGGGATCAAGAAAAAGGATAGTCGAGGAACAAGCCAAAGGTTGATAATCAATTGTTGCAGGTATGCAAAAGAGCGACATATTGGCTGGAGAGAGCACAATAATCGGGCAAATAGGAAGTAGCTTAAATCAGGAAGTTCATGGGAAGAGCAAAGAGTTCATAGTTCATGAGAAACGAGAGACCAGATTGTTTTAAGAGATCAGATAGGGAGTTTTCCAGGATCTAAGTTGCCATTTGAGTAATTTTATTTAGTTTTTCAGTCTAATGAGTGTTTGTCATTTGAGTTGTATGAATGGACCATTTCTAAATGTCAAAATATTTTTTAAGAAAACGAACAGTTTATATAAATCATAAAAAAACATATACCGGTAGTTTATAAACTTGTGACTATAATTTAAGGGAAAACTTTTTTTTTTGTATACAGTGGAGAGGGATTAGAACACCTGTCAGGTTTTTATTACTGCCTGTGTCCCTTTAGGGAAACTCACCCTCACATTTTCATGTTTGCCATTGTTACTGAAAGTGAATTTAAAAAGAAAACCCCAACATTTGAGTTAACACTAGAACAGTATTAGAGGGGAAATCTTCAATGGGAACACTAGTTCTGGGGACAACCAGGGATTCCCTCCCTTTGCATTCCGCTTACTTTCTGTTTGGGCTATGGGACAGGAAGTTAGGGAAATCTCTCCAATGTGATGGCAAAAAAAAAAGAAATTGACAAGGGTTATAACTAGGGTTGTCCCGATACCACTTTTTTAGGATCGAGTACAAGTACCGATACTTTTTTTCATGTACTCGCCGATACCGATTACCGATACTTTTTTTTAAAATGCAGCCATGTCTCCCCCCAAATGCAGCCTTGTGTCTCCCAATATCAGCTCTGTATAGGTCTCCCAATATCAGCTTTGTGTAGGTCTCCCCCGCCGTCTAGTTGTTCGGCGCTCAGGGAACATAACAGCTTTCATTTGAATAGCTGTGTGTTCCCCGCCGCACGTCGTCATAGCCCCTCACCCTTTCCCCCTTGTCCGGGCACTTTGATAGAGAGATCACCCATCCAATCCTGGAACGGGTGATCTGTCTATCAAAGTGCCCGGACAAGGGGGAGGGGCTATGATGCGCGGCGGGGAGCACACAGCTATTCAAATGAAAGCTGTTATGTTCCCTGAGCGCCGAACAACTAGACGGCGGCGGCGGCAGCGGCAGAAGTTCTCCTCCAGTGGCATGTTATACATACCCGAGGACTGCTCTGCTCTCCTCTCGGTCTCCTCTCTGACCGCTCCCCACCCCCTCTCCGCCCGCTCTCCGCCCCCACTCAGAGGGAAAAAAATAACGTATCGGCGAAGCATCGGGAGCATTTGCGCAAGTACAAGTACTCGCGCAAATGCTCAGTATCGGTCCCGATACCGATACTAGTATCGGTATCAGGACAACCCTAGTTATAACCCTCCCTTTCTATATCCAAAATGGAAAAAAATAAAGTTTTGCCTTTTGTTCTACTTTGGGAAAACAGCTATGATATTGCCTGTGTGTTTGTTTGTTTTTTTAGTGTCCTTTGGCGATGGAGAGTCCTTGTCCTGGAGATTCAGATCACAAAATACAATTTGGAACTATTTCAACCACCTCTTCTATCATGGAGTCTGCCGTTCATTTAGAAACCTCTCCATGCATTTCTGATGAATTTCCAGGTTTCTCGTGTTATCGAGGTCAAATATCACCATCTAAAGAGAGAGCAGTAAGAGCAGGGTCTCCTTTATCCAAACCGTTGTTAAGTATGGATCTCCAAATTCCCCAACCAACTTTTAATTGTAAAGGATGTTCAGATTTAGACTCAAGATCCAGCTCACCTTTCTCAGCCGTTTCTATTTCTACAAATACTTCAGAAGGTTTTGAGTCTGACCAAAATGAAGAACCATTTAGCATCAGGAGGAGGCCAGACCAAGAATCTTTTTTAAGTCATGAAGATGAAACAACCCAAGATGAGAGGTCTCAAAGGCTTCTACAACGTGTGAGAGAGCTAAATGAGCAGGTGGAGAACATACGTGCTAAAAAAAATTAAATATAAGTCCTGCATATATTGTTACATTGTATTATTCATCGGCATAACGGGTTGCATGGTATTTTACCTCTTGAAAAATTGTTACAAAGTTCATTTCAACTTTTGCAGTCAGATTTGAGGAAATTTTATATGGTTGCTATGTTTGCTGTGTGTTCTTATTTACACAACATATCATTACATTTTTTTCATATTTTTTACCTTTTAGAAGTCTCATAGGCGACGGTGTCATGGCAGACTGTAGGTGTTTCTAAATGTTCAGTGTGGGTCTGTCCCAAAAGAAAGGCTTAGGACAGGCTAAGTTCCCTCTCATTGACATGCAAATTAGAGAAGTCATAACTTGTAACCCATTGTTAGGACAGACAGTTGTGTTGCTATGGATATTTAGGTGATTTTATAGCATATGTATTTGTTAGTTAGTATAACATGGTTATACTAATGAGACCATGAATTTTAAAAATCTATTCGTTTCCACTCCGGGTCAGTAAATTTGGAACGGTTAGAATGGACCGGTCTATTCTCGTGAGCGTTTCCACTGCAAATCAGACCGTCAGGGACCATACAGGGTTTAGAAAAAATGCCTAGCGCGTCCACCAATCAGTGGAATGTATTGTAGCTCCGCCCTAATGGAACCGTTACATTTTCTATGGCCCCACATCTGAAGCAGGACCCAGAATGGTCCGGTACGGTTCGGTTTTATGGCACACTTTCATAATGGAAACACCCAAAATAGCGTACCGTACCGAACCGATCCGCTCAGTGGAAACAAGGCATAAGGCTCCCCCTATTGATATGCAAATGTACCAGTTGAACTGGTCCCAAAGGAAGCTCTTTACAGGATATGAGGCAGTGGATGTTAGAGGGAGGGGATTAGGTTTTGAAAGAAGCATGTGGGCAGAAAAAGTAGAGTTGTGTTTTGGGAGACAAAGAATCAAGACAAGGCTGCTTCAAGCTGGAGAACTGTGGGGAAGTTTTGAGTTGGATTTTAACCAAGGAACCAAGAAGGACTTTACTTCTTTATTCTATCTCTAAGTTGAGTAACTGTTTAGATTACTTATTGCAAACATATTGTACATGCTTATTTTGCTAGAAAGCATAATTGGCTTGTGCATGTTGTAGGTATATTTTGTAAGCTATGAATTGTGTTTTGTTTAAGTTGTATTTGCAGCTTTTCTGTTTAGTAAAGCATTGATATACTACAGAAGTCTAAGCTTCCTTGGTTTTACCGCAGGAACCTTTATTAAAGATGAAAGCAAAACATTTGGGGGCTCGTCCAGGATTTGCGCTAAAGCTCAACTGAAGTAGACCTGTTTTTCTGTGGTGTGTTTTGTAACTTGTGCTGAAGAAACTGTTTAGGAAGAGTAAGATTGCAAAGGTTTCTGGTGTCCAGGACAGGAGGAGATGGCATGCACCTTGCCTGGGCTAGAGATAGTCAGTGTATGTTTGTTGCAAAGGAGCTGGCTAGAAATGCTTCTCCTTAGAACAGAGCTTGTGGGGATGGAATCTCTGATCTTTCCTCAGATTTTTCAGTTCAGTAAGGGAGAGATGCGGGCAGTTGCTCTGTTGGGTTTGCACTTCCTGCACGCTCTACATATTTAATCTTAAAAGAGGAAAAAGGCAGAGTTAGAAATAGACTTGCTGAAGGAGCAGCTTGCAGTGGCAACCAAGTGTTTGGAAGTATGACCATTAAGGGTGGCAGAATGGATAATGATGAAAAATAAGGAAATTAGCCAGAGAAAAGGCACGGAAGGAAGAGAAGGAGAGGGGCCATAGAGGGGAAATTAGTTGGCATAGATAAATATGGAGGAGAATGATAATGGAAGGGAGGAGCATGGGCAATGGTGAAAGAGGAGTGGAATGACCAGAGAGTAGGCATGAGTAAAACAGGAGAAGAAGGATGAAAGTGGGAAGGAGAGTGGGCATGGGTGAAAGAGGATTTAAAAGTTTAAAAATAAGAGTAGGTATGGTGGACATGGAAAATGATCACAGAGGGAAAAGAAGTGGAGTGGGTATGAAAAGAGGTGAATAAACGACAAGAGATAGTGGGTATGGATGGACTTGAATGGGAATAATCACCGTGGGGAGGAAAGCAGGTGAATAATGGACATAAAAAGAGAATGATTATGGAGAATGTTTACAAATAATTGGAGATTGGGCAAAGATGAAAGTAGAAGAGAAGAAGGGGTGGCTTGGAGTTGGAAGGGAATAGTGATGGCTGATGAGAGTAGACTGGGCATCAATGCAAGTGAAAGAGAATGATAATATGGGTAAAGAGAGTGTGCTTAAATAGTAAAGGATAATGGTTGGTGACAGGGAAAAGTGGAGAATGGTCATAAAGGGGTGATGGTGAGAATAGATAGAGTAGTAGAATGGTGCGAGAGGGGAGTGGTGAAGAATTATCATCGGGGTAAGAGAGAAGATATGGTAGAAGTCATATAGATAGAATAGTGATAATGCTCATCTTGGGAGAAAACTATAGCAATACGTGCCTGAACACTGTACTCCCTAAGACCTGTTGCCTGGGGACCATCTGTTTGCCATAACAGGCTGGCAGAGAAATAATACTTATTGATCTTCTAAAGACTTAATGCCATTAACACATTGACTAGTATGACCCCCTATGGGTATTTACTGTCCACACCTGTTCAGTATTGCAGCACTCTTGTAGGGGGGGGCAAACAGTTTATGGTCATATTTTCATCCTGTATAGTCATCTACACCTTTGGAGCTCAGGGGGTCACACACAGGACATAAGACAATGCAGATCCTGTCGGACGAGTCCTCAATAATTCCACAAACATGGATCTGGTTTGCTGGGATCCACCTGATGGGAGTGTTCCAAGATTGGACAAGAAGCCCTTGTGTGAAAGATTCAGTGAAAATGATTGTGTTAATTTAGAAAGAACTAGAAGATACCTTCTCCCATCTCCCTACAACTATTTAGATAGATAGAAATGCTGAATGGAGGATAATGATCAGATGGGAAGAGGGTAGACATGAAAGGTGATGGAGAATGATCACTGAGGGGAGGAGAATGGATGGAAGAGGAAAATTGACAGAGAGAAGAGAGAGGAGGAGGAGAAAGATCATAGAGGTGTGGAAAGGTAAGTGAGGATAAAGGTGGAGAAGCATTATCACTGAGGGGAGGAGAATGAGCAATGATGGAAGAGGAGGAAAATCACCAGGGACTATGCCAGGGCCATCTTAAAGCGGGAGTTCACCCAATTATATATTTTTTTCTCTTTTCCCCTTAGATTCCTGCTCGTTTTGTCTAGGGGAATCGGCTAGTTGTTTTAAAATATGATCCGTACTTACCGTTTTCGAGATGCATCTTCTCCGTCGCTTCCGGGTATGGGTCTTCGGGAGCGGGCGTAAGTACGGATCATATTTTAAAACAACTAGCCGATTCCCCTAGACAAAACGAGCATCCATCTAAGGGGAAAAAGTGTCATGTACGGGTGAACCTCCGCTTTAATAGCATCATGGGCCCCTGGGCAAAGTAATGCTCTGGGGCCCCTACAATAGAGACAGTGTAGGTAAACAGAAAGCAAGGGAATATCCAAGGTGTAGAGGGGTCAGAGTGCTGGGGGGGTAACTGGGATGTAGAGGGGCAGCCCGAGCTGCCCCAATTTCGGGGTAGCTCAGGCTCAAGGACCAGCTGCTTTGGGGAAAGGGCAGGGCCTAAGACAGCCCTGGACTATGCATGGGTGGACAAGAGGATAATGACTGAAAAGGGAAATAGAGCGAACATTTGTGGAAGAGGGGAAAAAGAAGAGTAGGTATGGTGGAAAATGAGAAGATTGTGGAGGGGAGAGGAGTGGACTGAATGAGAATGGAAGGGCATACAGGAAGGGAAATTATGGATCAGGATGATAATGAGCATAAGGGGGAATGGCTGTGGAGAATGATCCCAATGGAATGAAGAATGGAAAATAATTACGTGGAAGAGAAATACCACAGAGAGGATGGAGTTAGGAGGGGATGATGGTGGCTGAGGGGAGGAGAGTAGGCATCAATGTATCAACTGAAGTGGAAGAGAAGAATGTGGAAAGAGAGAGTGCCTGAGTAGAAGTAAAGGATAATGATGACAGAGAAAAGTGGAGATTGACCGTAGGGCGGTTGAAGTTGAGCATATGGATAAAAGAGTAGGAGAATGGTAAGAGAAAGGAGTGATGAAGAAATATAATTGGGGGTAAGAGCAGTGCCGATCCTGACCTCCCTGGGGCCCTAAGCAAAATGACATGGCACATTAAAAATGAGAAGCGGGGGTGTTCTGCTGTCGGAAATTACATCTTACATTAAATTGAGAAGCAGGGGGTGCTGACTTCTTACCTCTTCTCCCATGCAGCCAGCGAGTTGAGAAGCGGCGTGAGGGGGCGAAAATGACTTCTCACCAGTCGGGGCCTCTAGTAATTTGGGGGGCCCTTCGCGGCTTGCATAGTGAGCCTAAAGGGTGGATCGGCCCTGGGTAAGAGAGTAGAAATGGCAGAAGTGATGTGGATTGAAGGGAAGGATAATGATGACAGATGACATTTGAATTTGTCAGAGGACCCTATGTAATTAGAATTTGTGTATCTCTATTTGTGAATAAACCCAACCCTTATTTTATCATCCAGTTGTCCTTCATTTAATCAAGACACCTTAAAACAGAGCACATTCTTTAATGTATAAGGCCTGATTCACTATTGTGATTGTGAACTATACATTTCTTTTACGAGACTCAGCAGGGTTTATGCGACAGCTGCAGGTAGGAAGACATATACAAAGCAATGAGACGCTGACAGCAGCCATTTAAAGTGGTTCTAAAGGCATTCTATGCATGAAGGTAAAAACTAGGGTTGTCCCGATACCGATACTAGTATCGGTATCGGGACCGATACCGAGTATTTGCGGGAGTACTTGTACTCCCGCAAATACCGCCGATGCCTAAATAGAATACTCAGCCAAACCCCCCCCCCCCCCCCATGGCTGCTTATAAGGGGGACATGGCTGCTTATAAGGGGGACATGGCTGCTTATAAGGGGGACATGGCTGCTTATATGGGGGACATGGCTGCTTATAAGGGGGGACATGGCTGCTTATAAGGGGGACATGGCTGCTTATAAGGGGGGACATGGCTGCTTATAAGGGGGACATGGCTGCTTATAAGGGGGACATGGATGCATATGGGGGAACATGGCTGCGTATGGGGGGGACATGGCTGCATGTGTGGGGACATGGCGGCATCTGTGGGGGGACATGGCTGTATGTGTGGGGACATGGCGGCATCTGTGGGGGGACATGGCTGCATGTGTGGGGACATGGCGGCATCTGTGGGGAGACATGGCTGCATATGTGGGGACATGGCGGCATCTGTGGGGAGACATGGCTGTATGTGTGGGGACATGGCGGCATCTGTGGGGGGACATGGCTGCATGTGTGGGGACATGGCGGCATCTGTGGGGGGACATGGCTGTATGTGTGGGGACATGGCGGCATCTGTGGGGGGACATGGCTGCATATGTGTGGGGACATGGCTGCATATGTGGGGGGACATGGCTGCATATGTGTGGGGACATGGCGGCATATGTGTGGGGACATGGCTGCATATGGGGGGGACATGGCTGCATATGTGTGGGGACATGGCTGCATATGTGTGGGGACATGGCTGCATATGGGGGGGGGACATGGCTGCATCTGTGGGGGGACATGGCTGCATCTGTGGGGGGACATGGCTGCATCTGTGGGGGGACATGGCTGCATTTGGGGACACATTTAAAAAAAAGTATCGGTATTCGGTATCGGCGAGTACTTGAAAAAAAGTATCGGTACTTGTACTCGGTCCTAAAAAAGTGGTATCGGGACAACCCTAGTAAAAACCTTCAGTATGCTGATCACCCCTCAGCCCCTCTACTACCCAAGCTTGATCAGAATCCAGCGGTGTGCATAACAGCATCTGCTCTCCCTGGTCTCTATCTCTTCATTGGCTGAGAGACAGCAGCAGGAGATATTGGCTCCCACTGCTTTCAATCACAGCCAGTGAGGAGGGAGCAGAGAGTGGGGCCGAGCCTCGTTCTGTGTCTTATGGTCTCGTGGCTTGCTATGGGGGCACTTGGAGAAGAGGAGGCACCAGAAGCGCCAGCGCCGCTGACAAGAAGAAGATTGGGGCTGCTCTTTGCAAAACCATTGCACAGAGCAGGTAAGTATAACATGTTTTTTTTTAATGCACCTTTAACCACTTAAGACCCGGACCTTTAGGCAGCTAAAGGACCCGGACAGTTTTTGTGATTCTGCACTGCGTCGCTTTAACTGACAATTACGCGGTGGTGCGACGTGGCTTCCAAACAAAATTGGTGTCCTTTTTTTTCCACAAATAGAGGTTTTTTTTGGTGGTATTTGATCGTCTCTGCGGTTTTTATTTTTTGCGCTATAAACAAAAATAGAGCGACAATTTTGAAAAAAAATCAATATTTTTTACTTTTTTCTATAATAAATATCCCCCAAAAATATATAAAACATTATTTTTTTTCCTCAGTTTAGGTCGATACGTATTCTTCTACCTATTTTTGGTAAAAAAAATCGCAATAAGCGTTTATCGATTGGTTTGCGCAAAATTTATAGCGTTTACAAAAAAGGGGATAGTTTTATTGAATTTTTTATAAAAAAATGTTTTTTTACTACTAATGGCGGCGATCAGCGATTTTTTCCCTGACTGCGACATTATGGCGGACACTTCGGACAATTTTGACACATTTTTGGGACCATTGTCATTTTCACAGCAAAAAATTAAATTAAATTAATTGAAAATGCATTGTTTACTGTGAAAATGACAATTGCAGTTTGGGAGTTAACCACAAGGGGGCGCTGAAGGGGTTATGTGTGACCTCATTTGTGTTTCTAACTGTAGAGGGGTGTGGCTGTAGGTGTGACGTCATTGATTGTGATTCCCTATATCAGGGAACACACGATCGATGACAGCGCCACAGTGAAGAACGGGGAAGCTGTGTTTACACGCGGCTCTCCCCGTTCTTCAGCTCCGGGGACCGATCGCGGGGACTCCAGCGGCGATCGGGTCTGCGAGTCCCGCGGTCACGGAGCTTTGGACCGGGTCACGTGCGCGACCCCACGGCTGGGCTTAAAGAGCCACGTACAGGTACGTGGATGTGCCCAGCCGTGCCATTCTGCCGACGTATATCGGCGTGAAGGGGTCCTTAAGTGGTTAAAGCAGTTGTATAGTCATTTTTGGAACTTTTACCTACAGGTAAGCTTATAATAAGGCTTACCTGTAGGTAAAAAAAAAATATCTCCTAAACCTTTACACCGGGGATTCTCGGCTTAAGGCCCGGCAGACGCCAGACCTTGCCGGAAAGAAGTCTCCCGCGTGCATGCGCGGGAGTGACGACATCGCGGCTCCAGCCACTCACATCGCTGGAGCCGCTATACCCAGAAGACACGCCGAGGCAACATGTCAGCTACCTCAGCGTGGACCAGGTAAGTTACCGACGCCTTGTTCTAAGGTAAGTACCGTATTTATCGCGGTATAACGCACTCCCGCGTATACCGCGCACCCCCAAAGTGCCCCCGAAATTCCTGTAAAAAAAAATGTTATATGATTGCATTACTTACAGTTTTGGTGTCTTCCCAGCGTCCATCGCCCGGTCCGGCGTCCGTCTGCGGCCTCGATGGTGTCCTCCCGGCTTCTCCAGCGCGCGCCTCACGTCGAGTCCCCGCTTCCTGCGCTCAGTTCGAACGCCTCCGCCGACATATACCGAGTGCAGTACACTCGGGTACATTCGGCAAGGCTCGGCGTCGCTCGCGCTCACGCTCTGTGATGTTTATGCGTGAGCACGAGCGAAGCCGAGCCTGGCCGAATGTACCCGAGTGTACTGCACTCGGTATATGTCGGCGCAGGATTTCAAAATGAACGCGGGAAGCGGCTATCGGCGTATATCGCGCACCCACGATTTTCCCCTTATTTTAAGGGGAAAATAGTGTGCGATATACGCCGATAAATACGGTATTTTATAATGAGCTAGTATGCGGTGCATACTAGCTCATTATGCCTTTTGCCTCACAGGTGACAATTTTTTTTTTTATGGGACTATACAACCGCTTTAATATCAGTAAGGCTGTTTGCATGCAATTACCAAAGAATGAATGGTCTTGGATGCAACAGTTTGCATCCAGGGCCAATCAGACAATCCCTGCATGTTAAAATTACATCAGCCTCTCGTTGCTTGTATAGGGTTTCCCATCTGCAGCGGTTTGCATAAATCCCACTGTAGATTTGCACATTAATGTGCGTTGCATTGGGGCAACCCAATCAAATAAATGTGCGTTGGAGCTGCTTTGCCATAGTGTGTTGGGGTACCATTCAAAATGGTACCCCCAAAACGCTAATGCACATACCGCAACAAAAAAGTGTGCTTCAGTCCTTACAATAGAAAATCTTTTACCATGTATATACAGTATTAGTGGGAAAATAATTGTAGAATGCAGTGTAAGGGCCAAAACGCATATTTGCAATGTGGTGCGTTGTGCTTAATGCTCTTGTTACCTCAACACACGTTAATGCAGGTTATGTGCGTAAGCTTGTTGTCGTGCCATCAATTTTAAATAGCAGCCCGATGCAGCCCCAAGACACATCCATTGCATCACACAACAACGCATATTAGTGCAATACCGTGCATTGTGGTGTGCTGTGTTCGCAAAAATAATGTATGTTTGTTTTTTGGACGTTTTAGTGCATTGAAAGCTCCTTCATTTAAATTGGTTATGTTAAAGCGGGGGTTCACCCAAAAAAAAAAAATTTAACATTACATTCAGAGTTGAGTTTTGAGTTGTCCTAATGACAATCGGCTGTTTTTTTTTTTTTTTTCCCGTACATATCGTATTTCACCGCCGCTTCCGGGTATGTCTTCTGCTGGAATGGGCGTTCCTATCTGATTGACAGGCGACCGTCGCATACAGCGAGTTGCCGAAAGAAGCCGAACGTCGGTGCGGCTCTATACGGCGCCTGCGCACCGACGTTCGGCTTCTTTCGGCAACTCGTGATGCGTAGTATGCGACGGTCGGAAGCCTGTCAATCAGATAGGAACGCCCAGTCCCGCAGAAGACATAACCGGAAGCGGCGGTGAAAATACGGTATGTACGGGGAAAAAAAAAAACAGTCGATTGTCATTAGGACAACTCGGCTGAATGCAATGTTAAAAATGTATTTTTTGGGTGAACCTCCGCTTTAATGTAATGTGCAATAATGTGAATCAAATTTCCCATTAACACATTCTTAATACACAACATACCAGGACGCCATGGTGTATAAAATGGTCCTAACTGAATAAAGAAGGACAAAGTCTTTCATTATGATTATGTTATGTCTTTTTTTTAGGGCAAGAAATTGGACTAATAAGTATGGTTGGAGTGATTTGGGTAAAATTGATTGTGTTAGTGAAATTTCACAATGCGCGTTAAAACCCCCTTATTTTGCTCACTGAACTACTTAGACATTATTAAAAATATATATATATTTTTTTTTAAGAGGGTGTGTTTTTAGTGGCTGTATTTAGGGCAGTTTAGTTGATCTTTTAAATGATTTTTATATATTTTTTATCACCTTTTTGTATGTTTGATTGCTACTTGGAAATAGATCATTTTATTTATTTATTTTTATCACTGGCTGTTTCTTTCTGTTAAAAGAATGTTAAATAATAAGGCTAAATAAAGTTAAATATAAAAGGCTAAATAAAAGTTAAAGGGTTTGTAAAGGAAATTAGTTTTTTTATCTTAATAGCTTCCTTTACCCTAATGCAGTGCTGTTTTCATGTCCTCATGCCGCATACAGACGGTCGTTTTTTGTGATGAAAAAAAACATCATTTTTGAAAACGTCATTTAAAATGACCGTGTGGAAAAAACGTTGTTTTATGTCTTCTGAAAAACGACAAAAAAAGAATTCGAGCATGCTTGAATTTTTTGTGTCGTTTTTCAAAACGTCGTTTTTTGTGTCAATTAAAATGATAGTGTGTGGGCAAAACGACGTTTTTAAACCTGCGCATGCTCAGAAGCAAGTTATGAAGCTAGCTTCAATGGAAAAGAGTGCTGAACGTAACCGCGCTTTGCTAGAGCATTTTGAAAAAACGATGGTGTGTAGGCAACGTCGTTTTTGAAAATGAAGTTTCAAAAACGTCGTTTTATTTCATGATTTAAAACGTCGTTTTTTTTTCATCACAAAAAACGACCGTCTGTACGCGGCATCATTGTTCGTTTTTGCTCTCAAGTTGCTGTAATTCTTCTCTGGCCTCCACACTTCCTGGTTGTCTGTTTCCTGATAACCACAGTACTGGGAGCTTTCTCTCTGTGGTCACTAATCAAGGAGGTGTGATTACTGTGTGTCTAAAACCCCACAGCACCAATCAGTTTAGTTTTCCAAACCACCACTAAAAATATCATCGGTACTCTGCGTAACAGCACCGCGCCGAATGATATCATCCCCACTAAACTGCTGAAGGAATGCGCTGACATCCTGGCACCTCCTATCACGCAGCTTATCAACCAATCCTTCAGAGAAGGCATAGTGCCCTCCCAGTTGAAGGAGGGTATAATTCGACCTATCTTGAAGAAACCCAACCTGGACCCCAAGGACCCACTCCACCGTCGCCCAATAACAGGCCTAAATGTACTCCCAAAGGTAATGGAAAAAGTAGTGGTACAACAGCTGCAACAGCATCTAGATACCCACAACCTACTTGACCCATTTCAATCGGGATTCCGGCCTGGACACGGGACAGAAACCGCATTGCTCAAAATATGGGACGACGCTCTCGAGGCCGCAGACGGAGAATCTTGTCTTCTGGTTCTGTTGGACCTAAGCGCAGCCTTCGACACAGTAGACCACAAGCTTTTATTGACTCGGCTAGCTGAAGTAGCCAGAGTCGCAGAAGGCGATTTATCTTGGTTATCCTCTTTTTTGGAAAACCGATCGCAAATAGTGAAGTTAGGACCTTTCACTTCTGAGAAACGCACATTATCGTGCGGAGTCCCTCAATGATCCCCCCTGTCGCCGGTGTTATTCAACATCTATCTTCGCCCTCTTTTTGAGATTATTAGCAGTCAAAAACTGCTCTACCACTCATATGCAGACGACACGCAACTATATTTCCGCATTTGCAATAAAAAGGATCATCACCTCAATCTAGAGACATGCCTCTCTTTGATAGAGGACTGGATGACAAAGAGTTATCTTAAACTCAACGGAGAGAAAACAGAACTTCTCCTGTTTCATGCCAAGCGTATGAATCAACCTACAACAACTTGGACCCCCCCGCCCATTCTGGGCAAAATCATCACCCCTAGCGCCAAAGTCAAAAGTCTCAGGGTCATCTTTGACTCTCACATGACATTGGACGCACAAATAGGGTCAGTAGTCAGCGGATCTCACCATCTGCTGCGCCTACTACGCAGACTTACTCCTTTTATACCCAAGGAAGACATAGCGGTCGTGGTGGGAGCTATTGTAAACTCAAGATTGGACTATGCAAATGCCCTTTACCTCAGACTCCCCAAGTACCAAATCGCTCGTCTACAAGTCGTTCAAAATACGGCCGCTAGACTTGTGACTGGGAAAAAACCTTGGGAATCAATCTCACCTTCACTGAGAACCCTTCACTGGTTACCAGTAAAAGACAGAATCACTTTTAAAGCACTCTGTCTAACGCATAGATGTATCTATGGGAATGCTCCCCATTATCTATGCGAAAAAATAAAAGCTCATAATCCCGATCGCGTTCTGCGATCCACCAATCAAAATTTCCTCCAGATACCCAAACCCAGATACAAGTCCAAAGGAGAAAGGAGATTCGCGGTCCAAGGGCCTAGACTATGGAACGCTTTACCAACCAGCATTCGGTTGGAGGAGAACCACTTGACGTTCAGGAGAAAGATCAAGACTCATCTCTTTTGATACCAAAGGAGACAGGAACAACAAGCGCCCAGAGGCTATTAAGTTCGCATGTGCCGCGCTATATAAGTTTTCATTCATTCATTCATCACTGCCCTGTATTGGCTCATTGGCTCTGTACATCACAGAAGCAGGAAACAACATGCACAAACAAAACTAGAAACTACAGGTACATTATATGATTGGTTTTATCTATGTTTAATCATTTTTAAAAGGAATCAGTTAACTATTATGTCTCTATACCCTGTAAACAGTCATTTCAGCAAAAAACATTTTTTTCCTTTACAACTCCTTTAAATATAAAGGCTAAATGAAGTTAAATAATAAGACAAAATAAAGTTAAATACGGTATCTCACAAAAATGAGTACACCCCTCACATTTTTGTAATTATTTTATTCTATCTTTTCATGTGACAACAATGAAGAAATTACACTTTGCTACAATGTAAAGTAGTGAGTGTAAAGCTTGTATAACTGTGTAAATTTGCTGTCCCCTCAAAATAACTCAACACACAGCCATTAATAAAAATACGGTACAAGAATAAAACAGTTCAGTCTCTGTAGTATTAAAATACACAAAACAGCACTAAAAAATCAATAATGATAGACTCGTGGTAAAAACCACTGAATAAAGAAAGTCTTAGATGTAGTCTGTTGAATGGGGGAAAGAGAGGACATTTTTGACACGTGTCATATGTTATGTCAAGTAGTGTTTCCTTCCCAGGCGCTTTGTTCCCAATATTCAATATTCAACTCAGGTTTTCTTCCAAATAGTACGACGTTTATTCTTCAAGAATTGACAAGCAAACAGTCAATGGTTACATAGTTACAGCTGGTAATACATTGCTAGATGGTAATTCAGAAGCTTTCAGACGGAGGAAAGATATGCTGGTACATCTGTCTGCTGGGAGAGGTCCCTTCCAGCAGGGTGGGGCTTCCTACCCCCATCTCCCTGTAGGGTCAGTGACCCTGAGGTCCTCTAGCTAGCTACTCAAACCACATGTATACTTATACTGTTTTAAAAGCCAAGCTAAGCATATTTACATTTAGACCAGCTCCAAGAAAGGTTGGTGATAAACGTAACACCCACTTGTGTATTGTAACGGTCACCACCGTTTACGATTTCCCTTCCATCAGTCACGACAGCTTATCTGACACTCCAACCATCCATCCCATTTCCCAGAATAACCGACACAACACCAGCTCTGGTCTCTGGTTTCAAAATGAATGAACACTTTTAATGGTAACTCTCAGTTTTATATACAGTACAACATATTACAGTGATCAAAGGAACAAAGAACTCTCCACCCACACATCACTTCAATACACACTCTCTTAGACAATGACATCCCGTTAAGCTAATTATTCCCCAGACATTCCGTCTCCGACAATAAGTGATTCACCTGCAGAATACACATTTATATGTCAGACATTTTGGGCACCGATTTAACATGACCTAATTACTACAGCTGAGAAGTCACATTCTACACATGAAACAGTGTGGAATGTGATTAGTGACCTTAGACCCAAGAGTTATTAGTGACGCTGGCACAGGAGTACCCCTAATCTTTCAAAGGTCTCTGGGTGTCACGGGTCATTCCGTTACATCTCTCCCCTTTCAGTGGGAGACTGACACAGGAGGGAACCCCAAACGGGTTGACTCCGAAGTTGGTCAGTAGTTCCAGTCCTTCAATGCTGGTATCCATACCGTACCCCGAATAAATTGCTCCAAACAGAGCATTACTCACCCAGCCAACCTCTGCCTCTCTCAGAGAACCTGCCTGCCACTGGGGAGAGGCCTGGACTGGCCCTTCTCCCTGGAGTCCTTTCAGCCGCTGGAGAGAAGACAGGGTGACTGGTCTCAGTCCATCATGCTGTTGGGGGTCTGGGCCAACTGCCCCCCATCCCTGGGGTATACCAGTGGAGACTGAAGTCCCATCCACTACCCCAGGTACTCAATGAACCCGATCTTCATTCAAATTATGGGTGTGGCACTCAATGAACCCGATCTTCATTTAAATTATGTTAGGATGATGGTACTTTAATGTCATGTTATTTCTTTTTCACTGAGAGGTCTCCATATAAATCACTGTTTCCAAACTTGTTTTGTTACTCTGCTCCGGAGTGCCATGATATGTGGTATCCGTGTGAAACCAGGCGGTGAGTGTTATGCCTTCATTAAATAAGGCTCATGGTCTTCATTGACTTTAGTTTGTTTGAATTAAATCAATGCTGCCATCTAATGGACATTCTGTTTAACTGCACCATTTCCATTCAATTCAGTTAGTTAGAATAGCTGGTTAGTTTTGACTCATGCAAGCCTCCGTATTTCTATTCCATGAGGCTTTGCACCATCTTCAGGCCTTTCTTTCCATTTTCTTCTTGGAAGCAAGCACATGTCTGCTGAGTTCTATCCCACGTCAGCCATACTGATCCATCGCCGGTACATTTATCTTTGTGTCTCTAGCTAGGTAGTTAGGGATGCTCTAATTGTGTGATTATTTACTAATTGTACTTGTTTGTATCTGTTTCATTTTTACTCTGTCTTGTACTAATAAAAGTTCAAAAGGATTCTGCGCCTACTGGAATGCATTGGTATGAGAAGAGTTAACAGTGTGCCCGAATACACATCAGTCACGTGTAGTGAGGGGCATAACAGTATGTATTCCCAAATGTACTTAAGAGAAACTCACTGATTCTTTCGTCTTTCTTTGTGGTCTCTAGAGACTGTGTTAGGCATCTCGTGTTGTATCATATGTAAGTGTATTCCCTCTAATAATTATCTTTTCTCCCCCCCAACAACCACCCCCCATAACAAACATTGTACAGTCACAAAACATATTCATAAAAAGTTGTAGTTCAATTATTATTTATCTACCTAACATCAGGTACACCTTTAAGGCCTCGTACACACGATCAGTCCATCCGATGAGAACGGTCTGAAGAACCGTTGTCATCGGTTAACCAATGAAGCTGACTGATGGTCCGTCGCGCCCACACATCATAGGTTAAATAACCGATCGTGTCACAACACGGTGACGTAAAACACAACGACATGCTGAAAAAAATGAAGTTCAATGCTTCTAAGCATGCGTCGACTTGATTCTGAGCATGCATGGATTTTTAACCGATGGTGGTGCCTACTAACGATCGGTTTTGACCTATCGGTTAGGAATCCATCGGATAAATTTAAAGCAAGTTGTCTTTTTTTTAACCGATGGTTAAATAACCTATGGGGCCCACACACGATCGGTTTTGACCGAGGAAAACGGTCCATCAGACTGTTGTCCTCTGTTTAACCTATCGTGTGTACGAGGCCTAAGAGGAATGAGCACATGCGCCAATATCCAAAGTTTCCATTGCCTTTTTCTCCCTTTCCTTCTCTTCCCTTCTCCCTCTCCCTTATGGAATAAAAGAGGGGCCACAAAAAGGGGAATCTAAGGCCCTGTACACACGACCGGTTCATCCGATGAGAATGGTCCGACGGAACGTTTTCATCGGTCCACCGCTGAAGTGGCCTGATGTGTGTACACACCATCAGTTCAAAATCCGATCGGATCAGAACGCAGACACGTAAACCACATACGACGTCACTATAAAGGGGAAGGCCAAAGCCTTCGTCGCCGCCCTTGAGTCCGCTTTTGCTAATTCCGCGTAACCGCGTGTTAGTGAAAGTTTGGTTCGAGCTGATTCGCGCTTTTCAGTCTCTGTGCTTTTAACAGATCGTATTCTCAGGTTCAGTGTGTGCTTGTGGGTTCGTATTTGGCATTCAGTGCTGGCTGTCGGGTCGTTTCTGCTTTGCAGTGCCGTCCTGTCCGCTCGTATCTGTGTGCAGTGCGTTCTTTACAGGTATTGCTGGATTTGGGGGTGCTTTCTGTTTGGAGTGCGTTCTGACCAGCCGACCGCTTTGAAGCCATGATGGAGCAGCGTGATTTTTCTAGACTTCGTGCTGCGTATGGGCTGTCTTCTGCAGTTCATATTGACTTTGGCCAGGAACAGTGGGAGGAGGAGTTCCTGGGCCAAGAATTGGTTGCACCAGCATGACCAATTCTCTCATATGCCTCTGCTTAGGGAAATCCAGGAGAATAATCCTGACGACTTCAGGAACTTTCTCCGTTTGACGGACCACGTTTTCCACCGTCTATTGGATCTTCTGTCCCCCTATATCACGAGGCAGGACACTGTGATGCGTCAAGCCATCACGGCCGAGCAGAGGCTTATTGCCACGTTGCGGTACCTGGCGACTGGGAGGAGCCTGCAGGACCTCAAGTTCTCGACAGGCATCTCTCCCCAGGCGCTTGGGATCATCATACAGGAGACGTGTTCTGCTATCATTCAAGTCATGCAGGAGGAGTATATTAAGGTAAGTTTCCTCCTTTAAACATCACAATCTATTAGGTGGATTCAGAAAAGTTAGGCCGGCTTATCAGTAGATAAGCCGACCTAACTCAGAATCTACGCCGACTTATGTTTAAGCGTATGCTCAAACAGAGATACGCTTAAACATATCTAAGATACGACGGCTTGCGCCATCCTATCTTAGATTGCAATATTTTGGATGGCCGCTAGGTGGCGCTTCCATTGAGGTCGGCGTAGAATATGTAGATGAGGAGATACGCCGATTCACGAACGTACGCCCGGCCGCCGCAGTACTTTTACGCCGTTTCCGTAAGCCATTATCAAGCCTAAAGTTATTCCATCTATTAGATGGAATAGCAATGGTAAAGTATGGCCGCCATTCCCGCTTCGAGATTAGAAATTTTTACGTCGTTTGCATAAGTCGTCCGCGAATAGCGATTTGCGTCGTTTACGTCCACGTCGAAATCAATAGGCCCGTACGGCGTACTTAGCCGCAATGCACACTGGGAAATGTAGGCGCCCGGCGCATGCGCAGAAACTAAAAACGTCAAAAATGTAAGGTCAAGCCTTATTAACATAAAACACGCCCCCTTACACACATTTGAATTCGGCGCCCTTACGCCCGCCCGCTTTAGGCTACGCCGCCGTAACATAGCAGGCAAGTACATTGTTAATCATGTACTTGCCTAGCTAACTTACGGCGGCGTATGCCTAAACACGCTAAACTACGCCGCCGCAAGTTTGCACCTATCTATGTGAATCTACCTATATGTCTTTTTAATGGATGCTAATATATTTGTTTTTTTGCATATTTCCCTAATTACCATGATTGTAATATGGTGTGAATGTTCCCTTTTGTCCCCATGCATGTTGTAAGCTTTCCATGCTCTTTTCTTGGCCTACATGCATCTTTCCCTTCACTAACCTCTCCAGCATGCTATCCTACGGCCAAACACACCTAGCCTAGTCATTTTTCAACCTGATTTTTGTCTGCTCCATTGTAGTTCTGCCCCCCCCCCCTTAAAATGTGTCCCAATGTTTTTTTTTGCCTTCATTTTACGCAGAGTGCTACCTGTTTATACGTTTTGGGCCTACACTCAGCTAGAACCCCCCCCCCTAAAAATGTTTAATGCCCCATCAGAGGGGTGAGGAGTCTGATAAGTGGGCCTATGTTTTTGGCCATGAAATACTCACTCCAATAATAAATGTTATACTGATGTTGCACAGGGATGTTTTTAGAATTGTGATTGCAATGTATATTTGGCAAAGTAATATTTTTTTTTTGTTTGTCCCCACAGTTTCCCTCCACGCCACAGGAATGGCAGACTGTGGCTTCCCAATTTGCCCAGCGGTGTGATTTTCCGAACTGCGGAGGGGCATAGATGGGAAACACGACCGCATAGTGCCGCCACCCCGTTCGGGGTTGTACTATTTCAACTACAAAGGTTTTCATAGTATCGTGTTGATGGCGGTGGTGTCGGCACAGTACGAATTTTTGTATGTGGACGTGGGGAAGAATGGCCGGCTGTCTGATGGGGGAGTGTTCGCGCGGACAGAGTTGGCCAAGCGTCTACAATCTGGTGGTCTGGAACTGCCACGGGATGAAGACAATTTGGAGGGACTTCCGTTTGTTTTTTTCGCGGATGAAGCTTTCGGGCTTGGATCTCACCTCATGCGACCTTTTCCCCAGAGGACCCTCACCCCGGAGAGGAGGGTGTTCAATTTTCGGCCGGCCAGAGCCCGGAGGGTAGTCGAGAATGCCTTTGGGATACTCGCCAGCCGGTTCCGCCTGTTTCAGACAGCGATACATCTGGCGGAATATAAATTGAACACTGTTGTGTTTGCCTGTTGCATTTTGCACAATTTTTTACGCAGGCACTCCCAGTCGTACCTATCCAACATTGGTGCTGAGGCAGGACTACCCTCAGATACCTTTCTTGGCCTGGACACTGGTCGCGCTGGCTTGGCCCCCCAATCTGCTCGTGAGGCACGCGAAAAATATGTTGAGAAGAGTTGAGCGGACACCTGGATGTTCGGGTTTGGACCCGAACCCGGACTTTGAAAAAAAAGTTTGGGTTCGGAACCCGAACCCGAACCCGGACTTTGACCCGAACCCAAACCCCATTGAAGTCAATAGGGACCCGGACTTTTGACTACAAAAATGTCTCTAAAAAACTAAGGGAAAGGGCTGGAGGGCTGCAAATGGCAGCAAAATGTCGGGAAGAGCATGGCAAGTACTCTGGAAATAAATGTGGATAGGGAAATAACTTAAAATAACATAAAAAAAAATATATATATATAATGATTTTGACCTAGGAGGACGATACAGGAGGTCCATACAGTTTTGTTCAAAATTAATCAACCCCCCAATGCTGTAAAGGGTTTTAGGGAATTTAGTGTACATTTGTAATTGTATTCAGAATGAAATCCTACAAGGACTTCTTAAAGAACCATATGCAACTAAAATGACATCAATTGGTTTTGTAATACAGTAGTAAATGTTTATTTTGTGAATTCTTCATTTACACAATTATTCAACCCCTTAAAGACTACCACTCTGAAGAACAGAGGTTCATTGAAGTGTTTTCAATCAGGTATTGAAAACAACTGTGGATGTCAGGGAGCAGCAATAAAGCCTAATAAGCACCAGGAAGACAAGAGAAGAGGTGATTACTCTTCACAGGAAGGGCAATGGCTATAAGAAGATTGCAAAGATGTTAAACATACCAAGAGACACCATAGGAAGCATAATTCGCAAATTCAAGGCAAAGGGCACTGTTGAAACGCTACCTGGTCGTGGCAGAAAGAAGATGCTGACTTCGACTGCTGTGCGCTACCTGAAGCGTAGAGTGGAGAAAAGTCCCCGTGTGACTGCTGAGGAACTGAGAAAAGATTTGTCAGATGTGGGTACTGAAGTTTCTGCTCAGACAATACGGCGCACACTGCATAATGAAGGCCTCCATGCCGGAACTCCCAGGCGCACCCCCTTGCTGTCTCCAAAGAATAAGAAGAGTCAACTGCAGTATGCCAAAAGTCATGTGGACAAACCACACAAGTTTTGGGATTGTGTTCTGTGGACTAATGAAACAAAATTAGAACTGTTTGGTTCCATGGATCAACGCTATGTTTGGAGGAGGAAGAACAAGGCCTATGATGAAAAGAACACCTTGCCTACTGTGAAGCATGGCGGGGGGTCAATCATGCTTTGGGGCTGTTTTGCTTCTGCAGGTACAGGGAAGCTTCAGCATGTGCAAGGTACCATGAATTCTCTTCAGTACCAGGAGATATTGGATGACAATGTGATGCAGTCCGTCACAAACCTGAGGCTTGGGAGACGTTGGACCTTTCAACAGGACAATGATCCCAAGCATACCTCCAAGTCCACTAGAGCATGGTTGCAGATTAAAGGCTGGAACATTTTGGAGTGGCCATCGCAGTCACCAGACTTAAATCCGATTGAGAACCTCTGGTGGGACTTACAGAAAGCAGTTGCAGTGCGCAAGCCTAAGAATGTGACTGAAGGTGGAAGCGGCGGTGGAGGAGGAGGAGGTAGCCAACACAGCAGGTTTTGGTTTTTAATTGATTTATTTTTTAAATTAGGGTAAACCCCAAAAGAGTGAGAAAGATCTAGGGTTGCTACCTCATCCCTTTAAACCTAAACACAGAGTAATTACACAGGTTCTGGGGCTAATTTAATGTCGATAAGGCACCAAGTGAGTTTAATTAGCAGCACCTTAATCAGCCAGAGAACCTGTGTAATTAATATGTTTTTGCTTTTAAAGGGATGAGATGGCAACCCTAGAAAGATCAGAAAAAAAACAATGGCTGGGTAAGGCCGGCCCGGTGTCTATTCTGCACAAGGTACGGACAAGTCCTCTGGGATCCATGCCTGGTTCATTTTAATGAACATGAGCTTGTCCACATTGGCTCTGGACAGGCGGCTGCGCTAGTCTGTGATAACGCCCCCTGACGTGCTAAATACACGTTCAGACAATACACTGGCCGCAGGGCAGGCCAGCACCTCCAAGGTGTAAAGGGCAAGCTCAGGCCATGTGCCCAATTTGGAGACCCAGAAGTTTAAGGGGGCATAGCCGTCATTCAGTACGTGTAGGCGTGTGCACACATACTGCTCCACCATGTTGCTGAAATGCTGCCTCCTGCTAAAACGTTCCATATCAGCTAGAGGTGCTGTTTGTTGTGGCGTGCTGACAAAGCTTTTCCACATTTCGGCCATGCTAACCCTGCCTTCTGGGGTGCTGGTGGTGCCCCTGCTGCGTTGGCGACCTCTTCCTCCTGCTCTGCCTTCGCCTTCTGCTTCCACTGTGCCCCCGCTGCCAGGTGGGAATTGCACCAGCAGCGCGTCTACCAGCGCGTGCTTGTACTCGCGCATCTTGCATTCACGCTCCAGTGAGGGAATTAAGGACGGTACATTGTCCTTGTAACGGGGATCCAGCAGCGTGGCCACCCAGTAATCAGCACCTGTTATAATGTGTGAAACACGCCGGTCGTTGCGGAGACACTGCAGCATGTAATTGCTCATGTGTGCCAGGCTGCCCAGAGGCAACAAAAAGCTGTCCTCTGTGGGAGGTGTATCATCTGTGTCCTCTGTATCCCCCCAGCCACCAGTAATGGCTATGAGCTGGTCTGGATGCCATCCTGCTGTGAACATGGTTCCTCCTCCTCCTCCATGTCTTCCTCCTCCTCATCCTCCACCGCGTCATCCTCCAGAACTGTGCCCTTGCTGGACAATTGTGTACCTGGCCTTTGTTGGTGCACGAACCCACCCTCGGAGCCACTTGTGAATGACTGCCCTGAAAGCCTTGGAAATGATCCCGATTCCTCCTCCTCCTCCTCCTGTGCCACATCCTCTTCCATCATCGCCGGTAGCGGTTTTTCAAGGAGGCATAGAACTGGGATAGTCACGCTGAGAGCGGCGTCATCGGCACTGGCCATGTTGGTGGCGTACTCAAAACAGCGCAACAAGGCACACAGGTCTCGCATGGAGGCCCAGTTATTGGTGGTGAAGTGGTTCTGTTCCGCAGAGCGACTCACGCGTGCGTGCTGCAGCTGAAACTCCACTATCGCCGGCTGCTGCTCGCACAGTCTGGCCAGCATGTGCAAGGTGGAGTTCCACCTTGTGGGCACATCACATATGAGGCGGTGAGCGGGAAGGCCGAAGTTACGCTGCAGCGCTGCCAGGCGAGCAGCAGCAGGGTGAGAACGCCGAAAGTGCGCACAGACGGCCCGCACTTTCTGCAGCAGCTGTGGCATATCGGGGTAAGTTTTCAGGAAACTCTGCACCACCAAATTCAGCACATGCGCCAGGCAAGGGATGTGCGTCAAACCGGCTAGGCCCAAAGCTGCTACGAGATTTCGCCCGTTATCGCACACCACCAGGCCCGGCTTGAGGCTCACTGACTCCAACCACTCATCGGTCTGTTGTTCCATGTCCCTCCACAATTCCTGCGCGGTGTGTGGTTTTTCCCTCAAACAGGAAAGTTTTAAAACTGCCTGCTGGCGTTTACCCATGGCTGTGCTGAAGTTGGTGGTGAATTTGTTACGCTGACTGGATGAGGAGGCGGTAGAGGATGAGGAAGCGGAGTAGAAGGAGTTAGGAACAGGAGGCAAACTGAAGCGCCCTGCAATCCTCGGTGGTGGAAGGACATGCGCCAAACTGCTATCCGCCTCAGGCCCAGCCGCCACTGCATTTACCCAGTGCGCTGTTAGGGAGATATAACGTCCCTGACCGTGCTTACTGGTCCACGTATTCGTAGTTAGGTGGACCTTGGCACAGATGGCGTTGCGCAGTGCACACCTAATTTTGTCCCCCACTTGGTTGTGCAGGGAAGGGATGGCTCGCCTGGAAAAGTAGTGGCGACTGGGCACAACGTACTGTGGGACAGCCAATGCCATCAGGCTTTTAAAACTCTGCGTCTCCACCAGACGGAATGACAGCATTTCAAAGGCCAGTAATTTTGAAATGCTGGCATTCAGGGCCAGGGATCGCGGGTGGGTAGAGGGGTACTTCCTCTTGCGCTCCAGTGTTTGGGAGATAGAGAGCTGAATGCTTCCATGGGACATTGTGGAGATGTTTGGTGACCCAGGTGGTAGTGTTGCTTGCCGGTCCTCTAATTGAGGGGTGGCAGGTGGCACTGTCACTACGGAGGTGGATGAAGAGGCAGAGAGGCCTGAGACTGATGCAGAAGAGGAAGCAGGAGGAGCCAGAGACCTTTCTTGGTTTTTGAGGTGTCTACTCCACTGCAGCTCGTGCTTTGCACTTAGATGCCTGGTCATGCAGGTTGCGCTCAGGTTGAGAACGTTTATGCCTCGCTTCAGGCTCTGATTGCACAACGTGCAAACCACGCGTGTCTTGTCATCAGCACATTGTGTGAAGAACTGCCACACTAGGGAACTCCTTGGACCTGGCTTTGGTGTGCTCGGTCCCTTGCTGCGTTGGGCAGTAGCAGGCGTACTGTCTAGGGGATGGACGCTCTGCTTTGGCACCCTGCTCCCTCTTCTGCTGTGCTGGTGGCTCTGTGCGACCACCGCGTCTTCCTCCGAACTACATGGGTCACCTGCATGAGGTTGATTCCATGTCAGGTCGAGGACCTCATCGTCCTTCACATCATCTTCCACCCAGTCTTCACCACTGCCCTCTGCACAATTGCAAAAGCACCAGCGTGTTTCATCATCATCCAAGATGTGCTGTGATGGTCCCCCCATGTACTCATCTTGAAATATATATGGTTGGGCATCGGTGCACTCAATCTCTTCCCCTTCTGGGGCTGGGCTAGGTGGATGGCCCTGGGAACACATGCTAACAGACTCATCAAAAAGAAGAAGAGACTGCTGCATGCTTTGGGGCTCAGACTGCTTGGCTGATTTGCAAGGGGGTGAGGTGAAAGACTGATGGTGGACATCGGCTGCAGGAGCCAACTCTGAACTTTCAGCACAAGACTGGTTGGAAAAAAATGTGAAGGAACTGGAGGCACTGTCAGCAACCCAATCTATTACCGCCTGTTCTGCTCCTGGCCTCAACATTCGTAGAGCTGGATTAGGCCCGACCAAATACCGCTGCAGGCTCTGTCGGCTACTCGCACCTGAGAAAGGTGTTTCACTTGTGCGTGTAGCTGGCACAGATCGACCACGTCCTCTCCCTGTAACAGGAGCTCCACCAGCAGCACCACAACCGCGGCCATTATTTGACGTTTTCCTCATATTTCTCAAAATATGGATTTAAATATTTAAATACAATAGTGTAATATGGTGAAATAGGCAGAGTCACCTATATATTACTGTCCCTATAGAAACAAGTTGGAACCTGTCCCTGAACTATGTACTGTATACACACAGTAGATCACAGGAGAGAGTTGAAGTGCTGGTGAAATAGGCAGAGTCACCTATATATTACTGTCCCTATAGAAACAAGCTGGAACCTGTGCCTGAACTATGTACTGGACACACACAGTAGATCACAGAAAAGAGTTGCAGTGCTGGTGAAATAGGCAGAGTCACCTATATATTACTGTCCCTATAGAAACAAGCTGGAACCTGTCCCTGAACTATGTACTGGACACACACAGTGGATCACAGGAGAGAGTTGCAGTGCTGGTGAAATAGGCAGAGTCACCTATATATTACTGTCCCTATAGAAACAAGCTGGAACCTGTCCCTAAACTATAAGATGCAGATCTCACAGAAATACACAGTGCTGTTTTCGATTAGTGAAGCAGTATAAAGCTATATGACACTGTCCCTGATTCAGCAGCAGACTGTCCCTATTACATAGCTAGAGCACACTTGAAGCAGTATAAAGCTATGTGACACTGTCCCTGATTCAGCAGCAGACTGTCCCTATTACATAGCTAGAGCACACTTGAAGCAGTATAAAGCTATCCGACACTGTCCCTGATTCAGCAGCAGACTGTCCCTATTACATAGCTAGAGCACACTTGAAGCAGGAAAAAGCTATCTGACACTGTCCCTGATTCAGCAGAAGACTGTCCCTATTACATAGCTAGAGCACACTTGAAGCAGTATAAAGCTATCCGACACTGTCCCTGATTCAGCAGCAGACTGTCCCTATTACATAGCTAGAGCACACTTGAAGCAGTATAAAGCTATCCGACACTGTCCCTGATTCAGCAGCAGACTGTCCCTATTACATAGCTAGAGCACACTTGAAGCAGTATAAAGCTATCCGACACTGTCCCTGATTCAGCAGCAGACTGTCCCTATTACATAGCTAGAGCACAATTGAAGCAGTATAAAGCTATCTGACACTGTCCCTGATTCAGCAGCAGACTTTCCCTATTACATAGCTAAAGCACACTTGAAGCAGGAAAAAGCTATCTGACACTGTCCCTGATTCAGCAGCAGACTGTCCCTATTACATAGCTAGAGCACACTTGAAGCAGTATAAAGCTATGTGACACTGTCCCTGATTCAGCAGCAGACTGTCCCTATTACATAGCTAGAGCACACTTGAAGCAGGAAAAAGCTATCTGACACTGTCCCTGATTCAGCAGCAGACTGTCCCTATTGCATAGCTAGAGCACACTTGAAGCAGTATAAAGCTATCCGACACTGTCCCTGATTCAGCAGCAGACTGTCCCTATTACATAGCTAGAGCACACTTGAAGCAGTATAAAGCTATCTGACACTGTCCCTGATTCAGCAGCAGACTTTCCCTATTACATAGCTAGAGCACACTTGAAGCAGGAAAAAGCTATCTGACACTGTCCCTGATTCAGCAGCAGACTGTCCCTATTACATAGCTAGAGCACACTTGAAGCAGTATAAAGCTATGTGACACTGTCCCTGATTCAGCAGCAGACTGTCCCTATTACATAGCTAGAGCACACTTGAAGCAGGAAAAAGCTATCTGACACTGTCCCTGATTCAGCAGCAGACTGTCCCTATTACATAGCTAGAGCACACTTGAAGCAGTATAAAGCTATGTGACACTGTCCCTGATTCAGCAGCAGACTGTCCCTATTACATAGCTAGAGCACACTTGAAGCAGGAAAAAGCTATCTGACACTGTCCCTGATTCAGCAGCAGACTGTCCCTATTACATAGCTAGAGCACACTTGAAGCAGTATAAAGCTATGTGACACTGTCCCTGATTCAGCAGCAGACTGTCCCTATTACATAGCTAAAGCACACTTGAAGCAGTATAAAACTATCTGACACTGTCCCTGATTCAGCAGCAGACTGTCCCTATTACATAGCTAGAGCACACTTGAAGCAGGAAAAAACTTTCTGACACTGTCCCTGATTCAGCAGCAGCACAGCCTCTCCCTATCATAACTAAAGCAGAGTGACGATCTGTGTTGTGTGCCTCTATGTGATATAGAGGCTGGTCACATGCTGCACTGGCCAATCACAGCCATGCCATAAGTAGGCATGGCTGTGATCAGTTCCCAGTCACAGTAGTAAAACAAATGGCGATTGGCTGCCGTGCAGCGCGCCAAAACATACCCGAACTCCGAACCCAAACTTTTTTCAATTATTCGGGTTCGGGTTCGGGTCCAAAAAAAAAACAAAGTCCGTACCGAACCCGAACTTTACAGTTCGGGTTCGCTCAACCCTAATGTTGAGTACTTCATTGGTCGGGGGACCATTGCTATGCCAGAACATATTTCTTTCTAATTCGGCCCCCAAAAGAAAGAAATATTAATTAATTAATAAATAATTTGACCATTGGAATTTATACAGTTGTTTGTCATTCTTGCTTTGGTTTCCTTTTATCAGTCTCCCTGGTTCTCCAACTAGTGCACTTCTAGTGCCAAATGTAGTTCTCTGTTTTAGTAAATAACCACAATTGCACAGTAGTCACTCATCTACAAACTGGTCTTGAGCATACAAACAAGAAGCCACTCCATTTTTTTCAGGGGTTTTTATTCTGTGCTCAACCTCTGTCTTTTTTTATTTTTCTGTTCAAAAAATAAAAACATTTTGGGTTCTGCACAACTTGTGCTTATTTATTTTTTTTGGTAATTTATATATTTTATTTTTTATGTTGTACAAAAAAACATGCGTTTTTACAAAAAAACAATATCTCCAAACAATGGAACTTACAAAGTTCAACCTTATTCGAAACACATGTGATGGGGTGTCACCCCAGAACAAGCCAAAATTTGAAGATGCACACATTTTGAGTGGCCAAATGGGGATTTTTCTCCTGATACCATGCCAAATGTCAACATGTGCTATCTGCCATCATGGGTGATCAATGGATGTGTTTTGGGGGTGCAAACCCTTTCTCTCACCTACTTGAGTAGCGAGGAAGGGGTTGCACCCACAAAGCACAGACAATCGATATCCTGTGATGGCAGATAGCACATGTTGACACACTGTGTGCATCTTCAAATTTTGGCGTGTGGATTATCCAATAAAAATGGTTGTGCAAAACATAACATTTAAACTGGTTTGGGGGGGGGGGGGTAATCTTGTATACGGCCCATCATGTCAATGATGTTCTTAAATTTTTTCTCAATGACATTCATCCTATTCCTCATAATGTCCATTTCTGTACTGCATTCCATAATTTGTTGGATGACGATTTGGGCACTAGCACTGGAGAAAGGTGTCCTATCAGATGCTGTGATACCACCATGTTCATCACCTATAAAAAAACAAAAGGGTTTTTTAGAAATATGCAGGCCTACCTACATCTCTTTTTCCCTGTGAAGCTGGAGTGACACTGACCTGTTGTGCTGATAATCTCCACCTCCCCATCTTCCACAACTCCTTCCACCTCTCTTTCTTCCTCCTCTATTTCTTCCACCTCTCTTTCTTCCACCTCTATTTCTTCCACCTCTCTTTCTTCCACCTCTCCTTCTTCCACCACTCCTTCTTCCACCACTCCTTCTTCCACATCCTCCTCCTTCACATGCTGAGGTGGGTGGGGTTGTTTGGGTCTGTGCCTCCTTGCCTCCTCCGAATGGTGTCCTCTTCTTTCCCCTAATTACATGAAACAAAAGGTATACTCAGCACACAGATATTGGAGGGCAGAAATATAAAACGTTGCTTAGAAGTGGGGTACAATTGTCTGTTTGGGATCAACCCTAAAAACAACACCTTTGTTTTTCTGACTTCTCCCAAGCTGGGATACTGCTGTTTTTGGGGGGGACACAGGTGCTCTTGAGTCCAGATGTGAAAACAGCTGCTTACTATCACTGTGTGAATGAATCCTGTTTGCCTTTCACATTATAGTAAGGTTGAACAAACACATCATCTTGTCAACAATGTTTATAAACGTTGTTTTTTACTCCAAATAGGCATGTCCAGGTGTGCTTTTCCTGGAACAGCGGAAAACATCGGATTTGTGAGGAACGATGTGGTGGAACGATGTTTACTATGAACGGGAAAATACTATACTTTGCCAAATTCTAGAAATAAAAATGCCATGTTCAAAAGTACAACCAGGCCAAAGAAGCAGATGGAGAAAAACATGTCCACAAATTATAAAGACAATTGAAAAAAACAAATTTAAATTACCTACTTTTCTCAATAATTCTCTTGATTCTCCTATACTGCTCTGGCTCCCGCAATTTCAAGTCCGACCACCTTTTACTTAGCTGCTCCTTGGACCTTGTGACCCCAAATATGTCAGAAAGTCGCCTCGCCAATTTGTCCATTATTTTTGCCTTCCTCCGATTAGGGGTGTTGTATGGTCCATGATCTCCATCATAATCTTTCCTACGCAGTATGTCCACCATCTCTTCTAGTGACATATTTGTCGCTTTGTAGCGCCTGGGCCTGGATCGTGACGTTCTTGCCTCCGGCTTTTCTTTGTCGGGAAAGGGTAAACCACGCTCCTGTGACACCGTCATATTCTCGTATCACAATGATTAGGGGCGTGGAAAAGAGGAAAGGGTCCATCATGGGCGGGCGAAGAGGGCGGATTTTCACGCATGCGCGGGGTATATAAGGAAAACGACGTGATTACGATAGTTACGCGGAGTCTGCTCTAGCGGAAGTGAGGAACGTCAGAAACGAAGGTAAATTTGAAAATGGGCCCAGCAGAGGCCTAGAGACTTGAGTCATGGGATGGGGGGTTCATATGTTGATTGCACCCTTGCGCTATTATTTATCTTGGGGCCCCCCATGCAATTTTGTTCTCCATCTGCTCGGAGACATCTCCAAATATATATGTGAGACTGCAATACCTCTTTATTTTATGGTGTATTAGATCAGGCAACGATTGTGATTGTTGGACAGAGCTAATTAGGCAGTGTATCATCTCATCAATGCTGAGGGGCATGATATCTACACATGAATAGTGCCTTGATGAATGCTAGCATTACTTGTGCATGTTTTGATGCCATTTATTTAGTGAAATGTAAACACAGGAGCCCGGATTCACAACGGAGTTACGACGGCGTATCTCCAGATAGGCCATCGTAACTCTGAGTTGCGGGGTCGTATCTATGCGACTGATTCATAGAATCAGTTACGCATAGATTTCTCTAAGATCCGACCGGCTTAAGTGTCTTACACTGTCGTATCTTAGGCTGCATATTTATTTTTTTTGAATCAAAAGGTTTTTATTGCTCACATAACATACAGTTACAGGAAAACAAAAAGGCGTGCATTTACAGGAAAACAAAAATCAGAATGACATCTTGTAACTTACATTCCAGCATATACATCAGAGATCCTCGAAAGACCACAAAGTCATAACCATAAAACATATCTCAAGTGCTATATATCTCCTGAACTCGACGGGCCCATTGCCCCCACCACCTGTCCACTCCTTCCCTCCTACCCCCTCCCCGGCCAGAAGATCTCCCAGACAAAAAGGCAAGGAATCTTTTCTGGCGCAGTCTGCTGCCCCTACACTCCACCCAGCAATCTGGCCTGTACCAGTTCCAAGGGGCTAAGACCAGGTGTCGCGAGACATGGATCCCAGAGCTTAAGAAACTTCCCTGAGCTCCCTCTATGTTGGTATATGTACTTTTCCATCGATAGGGTTCTGCCCATGTGTTGGACCCAGGTTTTAAGAGACGGGGCTTCCTTCGACTTTCAATGCAAGAGAATGAGTTTTCTTGCCTGGAACAAAGCTCTGGCAAATGCCACCCTGGTGGCCACCTCCTCGACTACCCCCTCCAGGACGCCCAGCAGGCAATGAAGCGGCTCCAATGGAACGTTGGTCTGGAACACCGAATTCAGCGTAGCCAGGACCTCCGTCCAGTATCTATGTAGCTTGGGGCACCGCCAAAGTAGATGGATCAGATCTCCCTGGGCCGCTCTGCAGCGTCCGCAAAGCGGATCTGGAGCTCGGCCCATTCTGAAAAGTTTAACCGGAGTATAGTGCACCCGTAACAGGATATAGAGTTGGGAGACTCTCTGTGATACATTTAGCGAGCATGCATTTACGGCCTGTAGCGCCTCCTCCCACACCTCACCCTCAATGGGCCCTAGGTCCACCTCCCATTGTTCTGCTACTTTCATGGGGTGCCCCTCGAGAAATGAAGCCAGAAGCATATTGTAACATAGCGAGATCATGCCCTTAGTATCCTGTTATGGATAAAAAAAGAGGGAAGGACGGGAGAGGGGGTTGGTGCAAAATATCCACTGATGTATGTAGGGAATTGTATGTATTCCCTAAACTGATCTAGTACCCAAATGGGTCGTGTTGCTGTAATCAATAACTATTATAACAAAAAATAGGATGAAAAGAGGTGGGGGGGATAAGAAGAAAGAAATGGGGAGATTGGAGAAAAGAGAGGAAGTCAGCCAACTTGGGCTTAAAGGGATTACTATGAGCAACACTGTAATGATCAATATGTGAAGGCAAGGATACGTTTAAGTAAATTTATTTGTATCAAAAATATAAAGATAGGCATTAGATAATATAAGTTACATGAAAGGTAAAGCGGTGGCCAAAAAATATTTAATGTGGCTACCTTGAAAAAGTATACAATTATACTTGTATACTTTTTCAAGGTAGCCACATTAAATATTTTTTGGCCACCGCTTTACCTTTCATGTAACTTATATTATCTAATGCCTATCTTTATATTTTTGATACAAATAAATTTACTTAAACGTATCCTTGCCTTCACATATTGATCATTACAGTGTTGCTCATAGTAATCCCTTTAAGCCCAAGTTGGCTGACTTCCTCTCTTTTCTCCAATCTCCCCATTTCTTTCTTCTTATCCCCCCCACCTCTTTTCATCCTATTTTTTGTTACCTTAGTATCCTGTGCAGAGTACAACATTCGGAAAATCGGTGTGGGGGACTGAACCCATGCCAAAGCTGCCCCCTGAGCCCTAACAGCATGCTGCAAGTGTAAATAATAGAATAGCATGGTATGTGGTAAGTTAAATCTGGACCGTAGTGCGCTAAAAGAGAGTAGGGCCCCCCCCTGAAAGATGTGTTTAAGGTGCGTGACCCCAAAGGACCTCCATCTGTGGCCCTGGTCAATCCTGGCCAGTTCCTCATATGTGTCGTTTCCCCAAATGGGGCTGAATTCAGTGAACCCCACCACCCCTTGAAGCTGTCTGACTTTATTCCAAACCTTCTGGACCAGAGTATACGTGGGCATACGTTTATTGGATCTTTGAAACTTACGAGCCTCCAGCCCCTCCGGAATCGTGACAGCTCCAGAGCCCTGCAGCATATGCCTAGCCGCAGAGGCCCTGGGCATCGGTTCCATGGCTCCTATTAAATGCTGCAGCTGAGCCGCTAAGTAATATAACCAGGGATTAGGTAGTGCCAGGCCCCCTCCCTCCTTTGGGCGCTGCAGTTGTTCCAATTTTATCCTAGGGGGTTTGGTGTGCCACAACAGCTGTCGAAAAAGGGAGTTGACTACACGGAATACTTTAAGGGTAATGACGATGGGTGCATTGTGAAGAAAATATAATAGTTGTGGCATTAGTATCATTTTGATAAGGTTGGTTTTACCCGCGAGTGACATCTTCAGTCTATTCCAGATTTGAATCTTGTCTCAAAATTTGGACAGCAGGGGGTGTACATTAAGCTTACAGTAATCCGTAATCGTGGGGGATATCCAGACCCCAAGATACTTAAATGATGTTACTACGGGGACCGGGCATCGCAGGCTGCCCCCATGCTCCGGCTCCCCATCCAGGAACATCAGGGCCGATTTTGTCCAATTGATGGTGAGGCCCGAGAAGCGGCCAAAGTCAGTGATAATGGCCATTACCTGGCGCAGGGAATCATCTGCATCCTCCAAAAAGAGGAGCATGTCGTCAGCATATAGCATGATCTTTTCGTGCATATTATCATACCTGAACCCGCGAACCGCCTTGCAGTCCCTTACCAGGGCCGCAAGGGGCTCGATAGCCAGAGCAAAGAGCAGGGGGGACAGGGGGCATCCCTGTCTGGTCCCCCTGCCCAGAGCAAAAGCCTGAGACATCCTATCAGCCATGCGCACGGCTGCCTTGGGCTGAGCATACAAAAGACGTACCCACCTCAGGAATCTAGGGCCGAATCCGAATTTGGACAGCACCGCCCAGAGATACCGCCAGCCGACACTGTCGAAGGCCTTGTTGGCATCTAGCGACAACAGTGCCCTATTGCCGGCGGAACCCGAGGAGGCCTGCATATTTAGGTAGAGCCGACGGAGATTCGTCGCAGTGGATTTACGCGGCATAAAGCCCGCCTGGTCGGAGTGTATAATGGATATAATAATTTTGTTCACCCGCATGGCCAGTACCTTCGCAAGAATTTTAACATCACTCTGTAGGAGCGATATAGGTCTATACGACCCAGGATCCAATGGATCCTTGCCTGCCTTCAGAAGTAAAACAATGTTCGCTCTTGTCATAGAGGGGGGCAAGTCGCCTGTATCAAACGCGGAGTTGAACACCTCGAGCAGCTTGGGTATACACTTCTATGGGGATACCATCGTCGCCTGGGGCCTTGCATGTGGAGAAGGATGCAGCCGCCTCCCGGAGCTCCTCCAAGGAGAGCGGCTTCTCCAACTCAGACCGCGCCGTATTACTCAAAACCGGGAGGGCCACTGCCTCCATGTAACATTGCAGCTCCGCATCTGTATATTCATCCCGCGCCTTGTAAAGTTCCGAATAGAAATTAGCGAGCTCCACCAAAATCATTTCCGGGTCGTTCACCAGTCGTCCCTGCACATCCCGGATCGCTCCTATGGCAGGGGACGCCTGTTGAGACCTAGCGATTCTGGCCAGCAGACGACCCGTCTTCTCCCCCTCCTCATAATAAGCTTGCTGGGTAAAGAAGCGTTTCTTCTCCGCGGCGGAGGATCTCAGCCGGTCGAGGGAATCCTGGCCCGACGTCCATGCCTCCCTCGTGGAGTCCGATGGGTCCATGACATGGACAGGTTAATTCCAGCTGTCTCACCTGATCCTCAACCCGCTCCAAGAGAGCGGATGAGTTGTGTTTGACGGCTGCAATTTCCTCAATAAATGTTCCCCTGAGACAGGCCTTGAAAGAGTCCCAGTTTAGGGCACGATCCCCACCTCCCCAGTTGTCTATAAAGTACTGTTCTATCCTGCGTGTGACCTGATCATGGGAGGTGAACAGTTTCAGCCAAAAGGCATTCAGTTTCCAAGGGGCCCTGGGCAGAGAGGAGACCGGACGGGTCACCAAGTGAGCCACCAGCGGAGAGTGGTCAGAGACCCCCCTTGGAAAGTACTCTACCCTAGGAATCATAGCCAGAGCCTGAGGGGACCCCACGCACAAATCAATACGGGACAATGAGCCATGGGTCTTAGAGAAGCAAGAGAATTGTTTAACAATGGGGTACCTAGCCCTCCAGATGTCTAACCACCCCACTTCTCCCAGCCATCTGGCTCAGTATCGTTCCCCTGCCCCCCTGAGGAGCCTGAGCTGGGGGATGTCTATCCAACCTAGGGTCAATGCACGCGTTGAAATCTCCCAGTACCAGGACAGGGACATCAGGCTTATCGCCCAGGTATGACAGAAATAGCTGTAACACCTCTCGAGAGAAAGGTGGGGGGATGTATACAAAAGCTAGGACCATGGTGACTGTAAACAACTTGCAATATAAAAACACATATCTGCCAAGAGTGTCTATAGCTACGTCTATTTCCTGGTAGGCCAGGGAGCTATGCACCAGCACACTCACCCCCCGTGAATATGAGGTGTGAGTGGAGTGGTATGCCCTGCCCACCCAGGAAAATCCCAGACACCCTACCGTGTCCTTCGTAAGATGGGTCTCCTGCAAGCCCACGACTGCGGGGAGAAACTTCTTCAGTCCAGAACGAATCATGGTGCGCTTCAACGGGTCATGCACCCCACGCACATTCCAAGTCACTACCGGGGTGGTGGCCATGGTTGAATCCAGAAGTGATCAGTGGCCAAGGCCAGGGGCCTTAGGGTCATCTCGGGTAAATAAAACCAGGTACGTGGTTGCAGTGAGTCAGGAAAGCAGATAAGTAACAAGTGGTGTGATCCTGTAAGCAACTGAGTAAAGGTTGTGAACAAAAAAGGATGTAGTAGCAATGTCCACAGCACAACCCCAGCCGGGGTGGAGGCACTCCCTCTCCGCGACCCTCCAGTGTGTGGATTCAGCAAACGATACGTGCCAACCGGGCACAAACAGATACAATTCCCTAGCCAGGGTGAAGCAGCGGCACCGATCAGCACGCCGGTGCATGCCCCCCGCTGTAGCATAGATTCCAGGGGGGGTGTATTTCAACTGCCGAAGCTCTGTTCAATCGCTAATAAAATGTAAAACAGGTAAAGTCCCGGTTAACAGGTAAAAACTTATCTTGTCTGCGGCAAAAACTGTAGCGTGTGGAAGCAACCGCGGGGCTTCAGTCTCCCCTGTCGTCCTCTCGGCGTCTCCTCAGGTCCTGCTCATTGTGGTCCAGCCACTGCGCGGCTTCTGCGGCGGATTCAAAGAAGGTAGCTTGGCCTCTCACTGTGACCCTCAGCTTCGCCGGGAACAGCATCGCATATGCAACTTGTACCTTCTGTAGGCGCTTCTTGACCTCCGCGAATTTGGCTCTCTTGCGCTGCACCTCAGCCGAGAAGTCCGGATAAAACGAGATCCTGGCTCCGTTGTAGTACACCGATCCCCTCTCCCTGGCCAGCCACAGGATTATCTCCCTGTCACAGTAGTTTAGGAGTCTGGCGAGCATGGATCGGGGGGGCCGCCAGGGGGAAGGGGCCTAGGAGGTGTGCGGTGCCCTCTCCACCGCGAACAGTGCGGTAAAGGCCTCTTTGCCAAAGATGTCTTGGAGCCATGTCTCAACAAAGGCCGTGGGGTCGCTACCTTCCACCTTCTCTGGGAGCCCCACTATACGGACATTGTTCCTTCTCAGGCAGTTCTCAATGTCGTCTGTTTTTGCGTTAGCCTGCGCGGATTGTTGTAGGGCAGATCTAGTGTCCCTGGTGAGGGGTGGGAGTGTGTCCTCCATTTCGCTAATGCGGCCCTCCACAGCCGTGGTCCTCTCCCTGATCTTCTGGAGGTCATGGCGCAGGAGTGACACCGTTTCAGTGAGCTCTCCAAACTGGAGCTTCAGGCCATCCACTGCGGCAGTAACCGACGTGGTGCATTTCTGCACCGCACGGAGGATCTCGCTAAGCGTGGGTTGCGGGGAGTCATCCTGCAGTTCCCCGAATATGTCCTGTATGGCGTCAGAGGAGCTCTCGAGCGGGAGTGTGTCATCCATGGCTGCGTCGCCATGTTGGCCCTGTACTCTCTGGGCCCATGACAGCTGGGACGGAGCAGGGGAGCTGATGGGGCCCTGCAATTTCTGCGTGAAATATAGCATGTCTCTGGGGGGTTCTCTCCCCTGCTGCCTTTGCGCCTTAGGAGCCTTACCGCCGGCCTCCGTCTGCTTCTCCGCCCCGCGCGCTGCTTTCGGCTGTTGTGAGGCCCCAGCGCCATCTTGGATATCCATAGTGAAAAAATATGCAGCGCTAATAAAACTCTTATAAAGATATAAAAGTGAAAAACATGCGTCAATGTGATAGGATCACAGTAGCCTGTGAATGAGTGTCCATTTGAAATGAAAAACACAAAACAAAAAGTCCATCAATAGGGGGTGTATGGCCACATCCTCATCATAGGAAAGACTTTCTGCACGATAAAAACAGGAGTAGATGGAATACTCTTACCGGATAACGTGGATCTGCTTGTCAGCGACAACAGATCATAAACACATGGAAGGACTCCACTCGAATCTGCTCGGCTGGACGATGGCCCAATAGTAGACTCACCACGGGATATCCCGATGGATGGCTGTAAGCCTGGACTGGAACCTCACCGTGGGTGTACTTGCTCCAACTCAGATTCGTAGACAGGAACAGAAGGTCAGCTTGTTTCAAGCGACAAACGATGATGTAAACAGTGGTGTCCACTGATGGAAGGTGCGCACAAACATGGAGTATGAAAAACTTTGTATCCAAGCAGGTCATGCAGGAGAAAGAAAAAACAATGCTCCGGATGGTGCAGATAAAAGAGGATAGGTTTTATTGTAATAAAACCAAATTACATAAAAGTGATCACTTCAGTATAAAAATGGATAAAAGCAATATGGGGTGCAGGTATAGCAAGCCCGACGCGTTTCGTCCAAGTGGACTTCAACTGGGGCATCTGGGGCATCTGGATGCCCCAGTTGAAGTCCACTTAGACGAAACGCGTCGGGCTTGCTATACCTGCACCCCATATTGCTTTTATCCATTTTTATACTGAAGTGATCACTTTTATGTAATTTGGTTTTATTACAATAAAACCTATCCTCTTTTATCTGCACCATCCGGAGCATTGTTTTTTCTTTCTCCTGCATGACCTGCTTGGATACAAAGTTTTTCATACTCCATGTTTGTGCGCACCTTCCATCAGTGGACACCACTGTTTACATCATCGTTTGTCGCTTGAAACAAGCTGACCTTCTGTTCCTGTCTACGAATCTGAGTTGGAGCAAGTACACCCACGGTGAGGTTCCAGTCCAGGCTTACAGCCATCCATCGGGATATCCCGTGGTGAGTCTACTATTGGGCCATCGTCCAGCCGAGCAGATTCGAGTGGAGTCCTTCCATGCGTTTATGATCTGTTGTCGCTGACAAGCAGATCCACGTTATCCGGTAAGAGTATTCCATCTACTCCTGTTTTTATCGTGCAGAAAGTCTTTCCTATGATGAGGATGTGGCCATACACCCCCTATTGATGGACTTTTTGTTTTGTGTTTTTCATTTCAAATGGACACTCATTCACAGGCTACTGTGATCCTATCACATTGACGCATGTTTTTCACTTTTATATCTTTATAAGAGTTTTATTAGCGCTGCATATTTTTTCACTGTTTCTATTTCAATTTTTGTCATATTGCTTGTGTAGCTGCTCACTTTATATTTCTAGATTAGCGCAGTTTTTTCCCTTTTTTACAGTTGGATATCCATAGTCGCCGCTGCTGCGGCTCCTTTCTCGGGTTTACGGGTCATCCGGACCACGCCGATCGTTTAAACGGCCTCCGCTAAGGTCAGTGCGACGGCAGGGCACTAGGGAGTCAATCGCCTATGTCTGTAAGTACCGGGAACCGGATCGAATCAGGATCATTAGCGGGAGCTCCGTGCTAAGCGTCCGCTCACATGCCCGTCCAGGCCACGCCCCTAGGCTGCATATTTACGCTGGCCGCTAGGTGGCGCTTCCGTATATTTCTGCGAGGAATATGCAAATTAGGTAGTTTCGCCGATTCAGAAACGTACCTCCGCCCGGTGCATTTTTTACGTTGTTAACGTTAGGCTTTTTTGCGGCGTAAAGTTACCCCTGCTATATGAGGGATATCCTATGTTAAGTATGGACGTCGTTCCCGCGTCGAATTTCGAAAATGTTACGTTGTTTGCGTAAGTCGTTCGCAAATAGGGCTGTACGTAAGTTACGTTCACGTCTAAAGCATTGACGATTTGCGGCGTAATTTCGAGCATGCGCACTGGGATTTTTTCATGAACGACGCATGCGCCGTTCGTAAAATACGTCAAATACGTGGGGTCAAACACGCCCACATCAAACACATTTGAATTAGGCAGGCTTATACCGAACCACATACGTTACGCCGCCGTAACTTAGGGCGCAAGTTCTTTCTGAATACGGAACTTGTGCCCTAATTTACGGCGGCGTAACGTATCTGAGATACGTTACGCCCCGCCGAAAGATACTCCAATGGATCTAAATCCGGCCCAGGGTCTGCAGGTAAAATACTAATTTTCAACAACAATGGGGCAGAGCTGGGCAGCATTTTAGCAGCAGGAGACACTGTGTTTGAAGCTCAAAGGATTGTGCGCATATTCTGGCAATGTACAAGCTGAGCCTAGAGTTTTTTTAATTTTTTTTTGGTATTCTAGAAAACCATTTATAAACGATGGATCAATTTAACATGCCCAAAATCTGATGCATTTTATCGAAAAATACTGTGACCTACCCTGCCTTTGGGATTCCAGAAACCCAGCGTACCACAAGGCCAATATCAGGACGGAAACACTTGAGCAATTTGCAAGATACATGCAGACTTGGATTCCGGAGTGCACATCCACCATGATTAAGGAAAAAATTAACAACCTCAGGAACACATACAGGAAGACCTACAAAAAAGTGCATAAACAGAGGTCAGGAGCAGCAGCACGTGCTGTAAAGGAGCCCAAGCTGTGGTACTACAAGCACCTCAGCTTTTTGGAGGATCAAATGGAGGGCCGGGATTCAATTTCCAGTCTTCCTTCCACCCTTCCTTCCAGCGGAACTTCCACGGTTCCCCCCACCCCTGCAGAGTGCGAGCAGGAGCTGGCTGACATCGAGGAGGCAGATCTGCCGAGCTTCAGTGAGGTATAGTAGTTTACAACATATTTCTTGGCTGGAAATTATTGTTGGTTTATTGAGATGAATTTGTAACCAAAAAGGAAAGCTTGGAAACACAAACAAAAGTCGTGGGCAGAAAGAATTGTGTCAGGAATGCCAACTGCAGGGGTCAGAATGAGAGTCTGTTCAATTTAAATGACGAAAAAATAAAACAGTCAAGAGCATGAAAATGTGTGATTGATTGTGCAAAATATTACAACATGTCCCTATTTTATACACAGGAAGAGACCAGCCAGGAGGCGGCAGGTCCCGAAGATGTCAGCCAGGCGGAAAGGGTGTGTGGCAGCCAGGAGGAGGCTGGGCCGAGTGGATGTCAGCAGGTCCCCAGGCTCAGCACCATCTCCCAGGTGCCTCCCCTCCAGATGCGCCGACCAAGTCAAAGGAGGCGCTTGAGGCAGCTGGAGGAGGAGAGCATGCAGGTCATCAGGGAGGCATCTCAGATAATGAGGGCCCCCCTGACCCCAACGGAGAGCTACAGTTCTTCCCTCTCCAATGACCTGCAGGAATTGGGGGAGGAACAAAGAGGGCTCGCCAAAGACATGATCAACAAGGTCATGTGGTGGGCCAGAAGGGACCTGCTGACAAGGGACACTGATCTGAGTGACCCGGCCCAGCCTGCTTCTCATCTCCCTCCTGCTGCCACATCATCACCACCTGCAAGGGGCCGTGGACGGGGCCGTGGAAGTTCCGCTGCAAGGCAGCCTGGAAGGAAGGCTGTAAGGAAGACCAGAAAGTGAATCCCTGCCTTCCAGCTGATTTAGCCACAAACTGAGGTTGTTGTAGTACCACAGCTTGGGGTCATTTATATCTGCTGCTGCTTCTAATTTCTATAATTTGGGGAGCACATTGTGACTCCTGAGGTTGTTAATTTTGTTCTTGATCATGGTAGAATGTGCCTTTGTTTTCCAAAAAGTCTGCATGTATTTTGTGAATTGCTCAAGTGTTGCCGTTCTTTTTCTAATTTTTTTGGCCAGAATAAATGGTAATTTAATTTACGCTAAAACTTTGTCTATTGTGTTTTTCTGGTGAATAGCCAAAATACACTGGGGTAGATTCAGGTACTTTTTGCAGTGGCGTATCTCCAGATACGCCGCTGTACTTTGAATTCCGCGCCTGCGTAGCATTACGCCGATTCACAAAGGCAGTTACGCTGAAAAAATAGGCTTCCTCCACCGACGTAACTTGATTGCGGCGGCGTAGAATTGTGTGCAATATAACTTTGGCCGCTAGGGGGCGCTTCCGTTGTTGTCGGCGTAGAATATGCTAATTTCTTAGATACGCCGATTCACAAACGTACGTGCGCCCGGCGTTCGTTTTTTACGTCGTTTGCGTTAAGGCTTTTTTGGTGTAAGGCTGCTCCTGCTATTAGGAGGCGCAGACAATGTTAAGTATGGACGTCGTTCCCGCGTCACGATTTGAAAATTTTACGTTGTTTGCGTAAGTCGTCCATGAATGGCGCTGGACGCCATTTACATTCACGTCAAAACCAATGACGTCCTTGCGACGTCATTTACTGCAATAAACGTCGGGAAATTTTAGGGACGGCGCATGCGCAGTACAGTCGGCACGGGAACGCGCCTAATTTAAATGATCCACGCCCCCTATCGGATTATTTGAATTACGCGCGCTTACGCCGGCCCCTTTTACGCTACGCTGCCGCAACTTACGGAGCAAGTGCTTTGTGAATACAGCGCTTACTCCTGTAAGTTACGGCGGCGTAGCGTAAATACGATACGCTGCGCCACTGTATCATTGCGTGCCCCTACCTGAATCTACCCCAATGTGTAATTTACAAAGGACACAACCTCCTTGAGGGGGGGGGGGGGACATTGGTGTGATAACTTGCCAAAAAAAAAAAATATCCCCATAAAAAAGGAAAAAAAAATGTCCACCAAAAAAATAAATAAAATAAAAAAATTCTCAAAAAAATACATTGGTGTGATAATTTGCCAAAATAACAAAATAAAAAAAAAAGATATGTGGAGTACAAAAAGAAATTTTGGACATCTGGCTTGCAAAAAAAACCATAAAAAAACATGAGATCACAAGCAAAAAACAAAACAAATCCGTATAGGAAAACTCTGTCTAAATAGCATCAGCAAAACAACGTGTTTATTCTAGCAATAGAACGAAGAAATAAATGCGCTGCAATAAACGAGACACTAAATTAAAAAATGTCGAATGTGCCATGTCAAAAACGAACGCGAGTTTTACAAGAACGAGCGTTCCCGTCCCCTCATTTAGTCTGAGCATGCGTCGGTTTTTTAACCGATGCTTTTGTGTACTAACCATCGGTTTGGCCCGATCGGTCAGCAGTCCATCGGTTCGATTTTAAAGCAAGTTTTAAAATTTTGGTTCGAGGGGCAAAAGACCGATGGGCCGTACACACGGTCGGTTTGGACCGATGAAACTGAACCTCGGTCCATTCTCATCGGTTTTGACCGGTCGTGTGCTTTAATCTTTATCTATCTCTGGGGAGTAATACTTCCAGCCTGCACATGTGTTTTTAAATTTTTCTTGTTGGTTTCTTGTCTCGTGCAACGATTTTTCGGCCTCCATTATTCCATCTACCTCTCTCTTCCATTCCACAAGAGGGGGGCATGTAATCTGCTTCCGATACCTAGGTATTAACATTTTTGCTGCGTCAGCAGGTGTGGTGTAATGCTTTTTTTATAAGATTTAATAGATCCAGTCGTCCCATAAAACAAGAAGTGTAAAGGTGTCAACTCTATGGGTTTAACCATCACCCTCTTGATCCATGGGGCCACTCCTTCCCAGAATGATCTGATCTTGGGGCAGTACCACCATATATGGAGAAATGTACCCCTATCTTTACACCCCCTCCAGCAGTGTTCATCTGCTGTCTGATATATCTGTGCTAGTCAGGCCGGAGTCCGATACCATCAGTTTACAGTTAACTGCAACTGAAGGACCAAAAAAAATATTTCTCTTTCACTCTGACATGTGTGACATACACAGTGGGGTAGATTCAGGAACAATTTCCGCCGGTGTAGACTGAGATGCGCGGCGTAAATGCCAATTTGCGCCGGCGTATCTCCGCGCCGTATTCAGCAAACAATATTACGCCGTAACGTAGATTTTTTTTTTCGTTTGGACCTTTCCACGCCGGTGCGGCGTGGGCGCCCATTTACGCTGGTCTGAACTAGCGCGGCCCTGGTTTTTCTATTTTAAATATGCAAATGAGGGAGTTGGTCCGATTCAGCAAATTACGAATTGCCGGCGCAGGCTACTCCCGGTGCGTGTAACTCTGGTTTGCAGCGGAAAGTTACCCTTTATAAAGCAGGGGTAACTTTACACCACACTTGCACAGGTCATTTGGAGAGCAGATAAAACCACACCGCTACAGACGAACTGAGCTGCAAGTACACTTGCTGGACAACACCTGTGTGCCATCATGCCAGGGGCAGCCGTGGTCCTTGCACTTCTGCGTCGACGGGCACGTAGGAGGGAACAGGAGATAATCTTCCGCACACGCATTAATGTTTTTGGCATGGGGGACGCAGAGGTGTATCGCACCTACAGGTTCAGCCGTGAAGCCATACTGGAAATCACCAGATTCCTGCAGGATGACCTCACAAGCCCCACACTCCGCACACATGCAGTGCAGCCACTGGTGAAGGTATTAGCCACACTTCATTTCTTGGCCACTGGTTCTTTTCAAAGGACAAGTGCACTGTTGGCTGGGATGTCACAACCCACCGTGAGCAGGTGTGTTCACCAGGTGATACCAGCAATATTGAGACACATGTCCCACCTCTTCATAAAACCCTCCCAGGAGGTCCAGCGGATGAAGACAATGCAAGATTTTTATGCAATTGATAGATTTCCTGGCACAGTGGGTGCAATTGATTGTACACATGTGGCACTTCAGCCCCCCCGTGACATCGAGCACATTTATTGTAATCGAAAGCACTGGCATTCGATTAATGTGCAGATTATAGTAGATGCCCAAGGACTAATATGGCACGTCCGTGCCAAACACCCCGGCTCGTGCCATGATAGCTTTATTTATCGTCATAGCAACATCCCAGATGAATTTGACCAGAACGTCTACGGGGACAGCTGGCTGGTTGGTGAGTGACATGGGTGTCAGGTATGACTGTCCCCCCCCATGATATAGACATCACGAGGGGCACATGCATGAGTAACATCCTCCTGTCTTTTCCCTTACAGGTGATGCAGCATATGCACTTGGACCACATATGATGACCCCATTCCGGAACCCCCAAACCCCAGGAGAGAAGAGATACAACCTAGCCCATGCACGGACCCGTGGAGTTGTGGAGCGAACATTTGGTCTGCTGAAATCTCGTTTTCGCTGCCTGGATAAGTCTGGGGGGACCCTGTTATATTCCCCTGAATTTGTTTGCAAAATTATCGGGGCTTGTTGCATTCTCCATAACTTTGCAGTGAGAAGGGGCCTGGAGATTGAGCTACGTGAGGACCTGACCCCCCAACCACATAATCCCCCCCTGCCAGAGGCTAACCCGTCTGCTGAAGGAAGAGCAGTCAGGAGTCGCCTCGTCGAACGTTATTTTTCACGATTAAATTAATGTTAATGGATGCATGCACATCACTGTGGTCCCTAACACATACACCCCACATTCACACAGAATTGGATTAGACCGAAGTACCACCCATGGTACTAGGGAGCAGCAACGCCGCGCCAAGGCTCCAATTATGTTGCTGTCCATTCATACATCTTTATGAATAAATCATGCACTAACTCCTGTGTGCATATAAAATAATAAATAATTCTCATAACTTGAGAAAATAAAAATTAATTTTTGCAATACATGAGTAAAATGGAAAAAATATTCTCATAACCTGAGTAGAAAAATAAAATTTTTTAAATAACATGACTATAAAAAAAAAAAAAAAAACCTGAGTATAATTAAATTTAACCAAAATCAACGGCCCTGTCGTGGGCTCTTTCTTGGCCCTCGGCTCCTGGGGCGCAGTTGCCTGCGGCGAGCCGGGGCTGGTGGGGCCGGGGCTGGTGGGGCAGGGGGTGGTGGGGCAGGGGGTGGTGGGGCCGGGGCTGGTGGGGCCGGGGCTGGTGGGGCCGGGGCTGGTGGAGCCGGGGCTGGTGGGGCCGGGGCTGGTGGGGCAGGGGGTGGTGGTGGTGGTACCTCCCCCAGTCTCTCCCTAGCTGCATCCCTGCCCTCCATTGCCACGGCTAACCTATTAAGGTAGATATTAGTTGCAGCCTGCATCCGCAGCCGGCGGGTCACATTGCTGCGCTGCTGGCGCCGTGTCAGCCTCCCCTCCTCTCTTACTGCACCTGCCAGGCTGCGGACCTCTGCCACCAGCTCGCTTGTGGTGGCCTGAAGCTCACCCAGAGACGTGAGAAGGGCTGCCCCGTTACCCACCACGTCCTGGAGGCTGTCGTTTATTAGTAAACTCTGGCCAGCCTGCTGAGTAATGGCCTCCTTCATTGCCAGAGTGCAGGCAGCCTGGCTCTCTGCAGAGGACTCCAGGCTAGCAGCCACCCGTGAGAGATCCCCCGCAAGAGACCCCATATAGCGGGTCTGTTTAGTTTGGTCCCTTGCCAGAGACACCTCCAGCTCGTCATGGACTCTCCTCCTTTTTTGACGAGCCATCCTTGGGGCAGGAGTAGATTGAGGATGGCTGGAGGGGCTTGGGTCCTGTGAGGGCCCGGCCTGGGAGGGGCTTGGGTCCTGTGAGGGCCCGGCCTGGGAGGGGCTTGGGTCCTGTGAGGGCCCGGCCTGGGAGGGGCTTGGGTCCTGTGAGGGCCCGGCCTGGGAGGGGCTTGGGTCCCTAGGTGGGGAATCCCTGATAGGGCTAGAGAGCCCTGAGGGGGTAAATGTCATGAGGGGGGAGGGGTCAGGAATGGGGGTCTCCAAAAATAAAATAAACGTTTCCTCCTCCTCTTCTACGGGCTGCTCCTCCACCACTTCCTCCACCACAGAGGTAGGGGCAGTCTCCACCCTGGATGTGGTGGGTCGGTCGGCAGCCGATGATGGCCCAGCTCCATCCTGCACATCTGTGGAGGACACAAAACATTCAGATGTTGGTGGACCCACACAATTGTCACTTGTTCCCTCCCCCCCACACACACATGCAACACACCAGAAAGAAGAGAAAACACACTTACCTGTCCTCAAGGGCTGCTCTCCAGAATCAAACCCATCCAGGCCCTCCACCACCGAACGATCTAGGAACCTGGCCACCACAAGGTCCTCTGATGTCAATGTAATTTTTTTTGCTGGCCCACCACCTGTTCCCCTGGCATGTTTACGCATTGCCACCAACTTGTCTTTAACCAGTTTGCGCAAATCATTATTTTTTTTTCTGATATGTTTGGGCTGCCTCTCCGCAACCCCCAAAGCATTGACCTGGTTAGTAATGATGGCAAAAATTCGCTCTTTATCAGATTTGCCAGTGTGCCCACTCTGTGGCCCATAGAGGCGGTCCCCATGTTGGGAGAGCCCCTCAATAATTACTGCCCTCTCCTCAGGGCTAAAGTTGGTCATCCGGACACCTGTTGCTTCTTCAGCAGACATAATAATGCACAGACAATAACAAGAGCAATAGCAAATTACCTAGCAGTTGATAAAATTGCTTGGGAACATTTGCACCTGTAGGGCGGAACTCTGGTCTGATTTATAGCCTGGGCGTAGGCAGTGGGCCGGCGTAGCGCAGGTGTCACGCCGGGGGGCAGTTCTGAGCATGGGCAGATTGGGGCATTTGCCCCAGGGAGCACACTGCGCATGCGCGGCCGACTCTGCGCCCCGCCGTGACCCCTGCGCCACGCTCCCCGCTTCATTAGCATAGGGAGCCACCCATTTTATTCTACCCCGCCTTACGCCGCGCTACGCCGCCTTACGCCGTGTAAAATCCGCCACGCCGGGGCAAGAGACAGGAAAAAAGTTTCCTGAATCACTAGCATGCCTCTCTGCGCTGCTCCGGCGCAGTGTAAAAAAGATGCACTGCGCCGGACCAAAGATCCGCTGATGTTCCTGAATCTGGCCCAGTATGTTTACATACTATGCATATAGAACGCCACAACACTTCCGTTTTCTGCACCACCAGGACCACAGCAGGATGTGCCTTTGCCAGAGTGCTGCACAGTAGCATACACTGTGAATGCTGCAAAGCCCAAGAGGGGGCACAAATCTGGTGAGTGCGGTCCATATAGGAGCACAGATTGGAGTGGATCACTGTGTGAAGCCTAGAACTAGACATTCACAACAGCATGAAGCACTTTTTCTAATTTTTATTTATTTATAATTATTGGCACTTAATTATTTTTTTCTTTGTCATTTCTCACACCTCTGGAGTGGATATCACTAGCCTTTGTGGCACAAGGATTTTATTAAGGTGCACTATTTTATTATATTATTTTTTTTTTGGGTCACTTGGAACTGCGTTTTTATCGCAGCTGCTCAAGCAATCTAAGAGCCGGTTCACACTGGGGCGACTTGTCAGGCGGCTGAGCCACCTGACGAGTTGCGTCCCATTCTATGCAATAGAACCGTTCTAATAGTCGCTCCGACTTAGAAAAAGGTTCTTGCACGACTTCGGGGGCGGCTCGGGGCGACCTGCATTGACTTCTATACAGAGGTCATTTTGCAGGTTGCCTCTGAAGTTGTCTTCAGGACGCCTTGCGGAGTCGCCCCGAAGTCGTGCCGCCTAAGTGTGAACCGGCTCTAATTCATCTATTTTCACTTAATCGCATTGCTATTTACACACACATTTTGGATATCACCAGCATTTTCCTTTACTTTCCGTACTAGGATTTCAAAATTAGGTTTTATTAAAATGCACCAATTTACCTGTATTTGATTATATGTCACTGCGTTTTTCACTATTAAGTACAGGCGCCTGTAACACTATTTACCATATCAGCACTGCACTTTAAAAGCTAGCGCCATTCCTACTTCCATCCTCTCTCATGTTTACATACTGTACATGTGTGCTTTCTAGAGTGAATTTGTGTTCGGTCTATTTTTATTATTTCTATTAGATTCCTAAAATCTTGCTTCTTTCTGCTCCAACCAAACAAGCACATATTTTATAAACAAAGTAGATTTTATCTATCGATTAACAACAACAATAATGTAAATAGATATCATAGAGCAACAATAAATATAATAAGAATAATATTAATAGATATGTATCTACTAACAATAAGAAATTACATATACTGTATCAGTGGAGTCCAACCTTTTTGGCACCGGGGGCCGTTGTTGTGAAAGAAATTTGTACCAAGGCCCAGGGGGGTTTATGCGGCTTTTCGCGGGCAATGGCTGGTGTTGGTGCCGTGATGATTGAAGCACTATGTTTGATATGGTGTCAAGATTGAAGCGCATTATTTCTATTATTACTTTGTAATATAGAATTAAATAGTTCAACTCACCATAATGCAGAATGTGCCACCAGATGCAGTGTCACTTGCCACATCACCTGCCACCAGATTCGGATTGTCACTTGCCATGTCGCTTGCCACCAGATGTGGATTGTCACTTGCCACGTCGCCTGCCACCAGATGCGGTTTGTCACTTGCCACTTTGCCTGCCACCAGATGCGGATTGTCACTTGCCACGTCGCCTGCCACCAGATGCGGTTTGTCACTTGCTGTTACGTACCTGGTTTCCAGAGTCTGATGCAGGGTAGCCTCTCTTACGACTCTGGTTCGCGAGCCACTGGATATGGGACAGCGGGCTCGGAGCACAGAGGGGTAGGAGTGCCGGGTGGTGATGTGTAGAAGCAGGTGGACGAATACCTCTGGCAAGTAGATGCTGAACGTACAGCGGAGGATGGGTCAGCGACCCGCACAGAAGCTGCGACTACAGCGGCACAAGTTAGTAACAGTTCAGGTAGGATGGGTCAGCGACCCGCACAGAAGCTGCGACTACAGCGGCACAAGTTAGTAATAGTTCAGGTATACCGGGAAAGCAGGGTCAAACAAGCCGGGTCATAACAGGTGATCGTGCAGAAAGATGACTGAAGAATAGTTGGTAAACAAGCAGGTGGATCTGGCAGCAGTGAAGTCAAGCAGGCGGATGGTCAAACGGAGCCGGGTCAGGATAGGAGAGATGAGAGGAGTCAGACAAGCCGGGTACGGTGTTCAAATCAGGTTTCAGGTAGAGTAGTCAAAACAAGCCAAGTTCAGTGTTCAAATCAGGTTTCAGATAGCAAACAGGTCTCAGATAGGATCCACGTCAGAACTGCAGATCAGGCAGCAAAGACACTGTGCTGCTGAGGTGTTTAAATAGGGCAGCCTGCTGTTAATCACTGAAATCAGTCTGCACCATTAACCCTTAAGTGGCAGATCCATGACATTGCCCCCCCCCCAAGGGGCAGCCTCCGGATGCCCAGTCGGGCTTCTTTGTCAGGATGAGCAAGGAAAAAAGCACGTAACAACCTCTTGGCATGTATATTACCTTCTGGCTCCCAAGAATTATCCTCTGGGCCGTACCCCTTCCATTTGACTAGGAATTGATTCTGGCCTTGTCGCTTCCTACAGTCCAAGATAGCTTCCACCACGTATTCTTCCCAACCGTCAACCTGGATGGGTTCGGGAGGTCTGGATCCTCTGTTGGGAAAAAGGATCGGCCACTGCAGGCTTGAGTAGAGAAACGTGGAACACAGGGTGAATTTTCAATGAGTCAGGCAAAAACAGTTCGTAAGAAGCTAAGTTGATTTTTCTTTTAACTGAAAATGGACCCAAAAACCTAGGTGCCAACTTTTTGGATGGGCAAGGTAATTTGAGATTACTTGTAGACAGCCATACCTGATCGTCTGGTTTCAGGTCCAAGTCACCCCTTCTTTTCTTGTCAAAAAATCTCTTGCTATCGGCCTGGGCTTTAGTTACTGCGTCGTGCAATAACTGATTGTTGCGTTGGAGAAAGTCCATAGTACTCTGCACAGCTGGAACTGCTGACTCTGAAAAGAAATCTGGTAAAAATGTTAAATTAAAGCCATAATTAGAGAAAAAAGGGGATTGCCCAGTAGCTGAGTGATTGGTGTTATTATATGCAAATTCTGCCAAAGGCAGCAGAGAGACCCAGTCGTCTTGAGAGAAGGCTGTGAAACACCTAATATATTGTTCCAGGGTTTGATTCGTCCTCTCTGTTTGCCCATTAGACTGGGGGTGGTAGGCTGAGGACAAGGAAAGTTGAATCTGTAGTGTTTCACAGAGGGCTCTCCAGAAACGAGAAGTAAATTGGACTCCCCTGTCCGAAACGATGTTGGAAGGTACCCCATGTAGTCTAATGATTTCCTTGATAAACACGCGGGCCGTTTCTGCAGCAGAAGGTGTGTTTTTTAAAGGCAGGAAATGAGCCATTTTAGTAAAACGGTCCACGACAACAAAAATTGCGGTACATCCCTCGGAACGAGGAAGTTCAACAATAAAATCCATTGCGATCATCTCCCATGGTCGGTTAGGTACTGGTAAGGGTTTTAGTAAACCCCAGGCTAGTTTTCGGGGTGTTTTATTTCTGTTGCATATCGGACAAGAACTGATGTAAGACTTGCAAAATTCCTCCAAATTGGGCCACCAGAAGGTGCGTCGTACCAATTCAAGAGTCTTATTAACTCCAAAGTGACCTGCAAGTGGGTGATCATGAAGAAGTTTCAAGACTTCCACTCTAATGTTTTCTGGGACAAAAACCTGACTTCCTCTCCAAAACAGCCCGTTTCTGGAAGTTAGTGAGACATTAGAGGGTTTGGACGAATCGGAAGATGCTCCTCGGATCATGGAGATTAGGTCAGTGTGTAGGAGCAGGAAGTTGCCATCCGACAGGATGGTATCGGGAATAGAAGTATCCTTTGGGTTATCGTACATTCGGGATAATGCATCCGGTTTAATGTTTTTGGATCCTGGTCGGAAGGTAATATGGAAACAAAAACGAGAAAAGAAAAGAGCCCAACGGGCTTGTCGAGGTTTAAGACGTCTGGCAGATTTCAAATACTCCAAATTCTTATGATCTGTGTAGATCAGTACAGGATGAATGGCGCCCTCCAATAGATATCTCCATTCCTCTAGAGCTGTCTTAATGGCCAGTAGTTCTCGATCTCCTACATCATAGTTCTTTTCTGTGGGGGAAAGCTTTCGAGAGAAGAATCCCACTGGGTGTATTAAATCTTTGTCCCCCAAGCGCTGAGAGAGAACGGCTCCTACCGCAACTTCGGAGGCATCGACCTCAAGAAGGAAAGGTAACGTTGGATTGGGATGTCTAAGGATCGGAGCTGAAGTAAAGAGTCTTTTTAAAATGTCAAAGGCCTTCTGCGCTTCAGGGTTCCAACAGAAACGAAGATTTTGTTTCGTGAGTTGTGTGATAGGGGCCACAATAGCCGAAAACCCTCTAATAAATTTTCTATAGAAGTTTGCGAATCCAATGAAACGCTGCACCCCTTTTTTATCCAAGGGTGTTGGCCAGTCTAAGATTGCAGATACCTTCTTTTGATCCATCTCAATTCCTGTAGGGGAAATTACCAGGCCTAAGAATTGGATGGTTTGCTGTTCGAACTCGCATTTTTCAGCTTTCGCATATAAACTGTGCTGACGGAGGCGATCCAGAACCTTTCAGACATGTCCTCGGTGCTCCTCCAAGGAACGGGAGAAAATCAGTATGTCATCTAGATACACGATTACAAAAATGTCCAAAAAATCTCGGAATACGTCGTTGACGAAGTGCTGAAAAGTAGCGGGCGCGTTACATAGCCCGAAGGGCATGACCAAATATTCGTAATGGCCATAGCGGGTACGGAATGCTGTTTTCCACTCATGTCCATCCTTGATACGTATTAAATTATACGCTCCCCTTAGGTCTAATTTTGTAAAGATAACGGCAAATCTTAATTTTTGGAAAAGTTCAGGTATTAAAGGTAGAGGGTAACGATTTTTCACGGTGACTTTGTTGAGTTCCCGGTAGTCAATACAGGGACGGAGAGTTTGGTCCTTCTTTGTGACGAAAAATATTCCGGCACCTGCTGGTGAAGTGGACGGGCGGATAAATCCCTTTTCCAAATTCTCGTCAAGGTAGATTTTTAACGCGTCTTGTTCTTTTTCAGAAAGTGGGAAAATTCGTCCGAAAGGGATCTCGGCCCCTGGAAGAAGATCAATCGGACAATCGTACGGCCGATGAGGTGGAAGGGAATCTGCCCCTTTCTTACTGAAGACATCCAGAAATCCATGGTAGGGTTTGGGGATGGATTGAATCAAACTTGGGTCAGTGTTTAAGCACAGCAGGGCAGAAGATGGTTTGGGACGTTCGGGAAAACAGTGTTCCTGACAGTAATGAGATGGGAACGAAAGATTTTTAGATGTCCAGTCAATTTGAGGATTGTGTACCTGAAGCCAGGGTATACCCAGGATTACTGGAAACAAAGGAGATGAAATGACGTCCAAAATTAAAAGTTCCTTATGATTGGATGAAGTAATAGCAGGTAAAGGAAGGGTCTCATGGGTCACTTGCCCAGACTTGATGTGTGAGCCATCAGCCAAAAAAACGGAAAGTCTAAAGTCCTTTGTGCGGACGGGAATGTTATGCAGATCGGCAAATGAGGAATCGATGAAACAACTGCATGCCCCTGAATCAACGATAGCGTTGACCGACACCGTCTTTCCCGGAAGCTGTAAGGAAAGGAAGAGAGAAAGATGGTTGGGGTTGGTAGTAATAGCAGAGATGTTACCAGGAACTGAAGAACGGAACTTCCGTATTTTGACGGGACAATTGTGTGCGTAGTGACCGGCCTCACCGCAATATAGACACAGGTTTAGCTGACGGCGGCGTGTGCGTTCTTCAGGTGGCAAGGTGGGTCGCATCACGCCTATTTGCATGGGTTCTGAAGTATCCATGGGTGGACCAGCAGAATTGGAAGAAACAGGTGGTGGAAAACGAGAAGGAGGCAAGGGAGCCCGGGTGGTGACCCAGACTGGGCGACTCTGTTGAGAGGATCGTTCCGCTCGGCGTTCCCTTAGTCGTCGGTCGATCTGAACGGCTTTGTCAATCAGATCATCCAGGGTGTCAGGTACCCCAATGCGGGCCAATTCATCCTTTAAGGCTTCAGACAGACCTAAGCGAAATTGGTGGCGCAAGGCTGCGCTATTCCACTGGGTGTCCGCACTCCAGCGGCGGAAATCAGTAACATAGTCCTCCACTGCTCTACGCCCCTGTTGGAGAGCGAGTAAAGCAGCTTCAGCAGTAGCAGTCCTTTGCGGGTCGTCGTAGAGCTGTGCCATAGTCTGGAAGAAGTTTAGCAAAGTCTCTGTCTGGACACCGTTCTCCTCTAACAAGCGATGTGCCCAATTTTGGGGTTCCCCTTGGAGTAGGGAAATGACAAATCCCACTTTAGTGGCTTCCAAAGAAAAGGTTCGGGGTTGCAAAGCAAAGTATAACTGACATGCGTTTCGGAAGTCCCGGAACTTGGTTCGATCCCCGGAGAATCGTTCGGGCATGGGAACCCTGGGTTCAGGTGGCAACATTAAAACTGATGGACCCGCAGATGACGATGATCTAGCGGTGGATGCTGAAGTTGCGTCCCCAGAAGCTGATAAGTTCTGAACCTGCCCCTCCAATCTCAGGTAGCCATCTTGTAGGTTTTTAACGGCCTGGGTAAGTGATGCTAAGTGTTTACACACCTCTTCCATAGCCGGAACTACGCCTGCGGACTCTGTCATGGCTGCCTGATACTGTTACGTACCTGGTTTCCAGAGTCTGATGCAGGGTAGCCTCTCTTACGACTCTGGTTCGCGAGCCACTGGATATGGGACAGCGGGCTCGGAGCACAGAGGGGTAGGAGTGCCGGGTGGTGATGTGTAGAAGCAGGTGGACGAATACCTCTGGCAAGTAGATGCTGAACGTACAGCGGAGGATGGGTCAGCGACCCGCACAGAAGCTGCGACTACAGCGGCACAAGTTAGTAACAGTTCAGGTAGGATGGGTCAGCGACCCGCACAGAAGCTGCGACTACAGCGGCACAAGTTAGTAATAGTTCAGGTATACCGGGAAAGCAGGGTCAAACAAGCCGGGTCATAACAGGTGATCGTGCAGAAAGATGACTGAAGAATAGTTGGTAAACAAGCAGGTGGATCTGGCAGCAGTGAAGTCAAGCAGGCGGATGGTCAAACGGAGCCGGGTCAGGATAGGAGAGATGAGAGGAGTCAGACAAGCCGGGTTCGGTGTTCAAATCAGGTTTCAGGTAGAGTAGTCAAAACAAGCCAAGTTCAGTGTTCAAATCAGGTTTCAGATAGCAAACAGGTCTCAGATAGGATCCACGTCAGAACTGCAGATCAGGCAGCAAAGACACTGTGCTGCTGAGGTGTTTAAATAGGGCAGCCTGCTGTTAATCACTGAAATCAGTCTGCACCATTAACCCTTAAGTGGCAGATCCATGACACTTGCCACCAGATATGGTTTGTCAGCTGCCACCACATGAAGATTGTCACTGCAGTGGTGGCAGCACAGGCATGCTCATTAGTTCAGAGGTAAGCCTGGAGTAGTGAGGGAGAACAGTGGTGATGGGGCACGGGTGGTGAGAGATGATCTCATCTCTCTGCTCCCCTGCCTCACCTCCAGCAGCGTATCATGTTCTGCCATGCTGCGTGGACAGAAGAGCAGTGATGCGGGCGGGCAGTGAGAGATGATCTCATCTCTCTGCTCCTCGCCTTACCCCCAGCAGTACAGCAGCCCCACTGTGAGGGTGGAACGGCGGTGATGGGGGCGGGCAGTGAGAGGTGATGTCATCTCTCCGCCGCCGCACATCAGACAGTGCAGCCTTTACTGCCTGGCTGCAAACAGGCCAAGGCCCGGCAGTGGGCTATGGTCCGGGGTTTATGGCCCCTACTGTATATCATACAATAATAACATATTTATTACCGTATATACGTGAGTATAAGCCGAGTTTTTCATCACATTTTTTTGTGCTAAAAATGCCCCCCTCGGCTTATACTCGAGTTAACTTTTTGCGCCTAATCTCCCGGACTTTGGGGACCCGGTACCAGCCGTATCACACACATATAGCCCCACTCTTCCTCTACAAGTGTGCAATGTTCGTTGTCCAGGGGACCTACGGTCAGGAAGCACCTATTTTTTAAACTCGGGTACCCCTTCCATAGACTCCCATGTTAAACAGTAATTTATCCGGTAACTTTGGGGACCCGGTACCAGCCAGCCATAGATCCCCTGGACCCAAAATTTGGCACACATGTAGTTCTCATCTACAAGTGTGCAAAGTTTGCTGTCTGGGGGACCTACAGCCGGGCACCCCTTCTATATATTCTCATGTTAAATGTAAGTCATGGGCACAGTGAGGCATGGGCACAGTGAGGCATGCGCAAGGACACAGTTAGGCAAACAGATACACCCTAGGCTTATACTCGAGTCAATAAGTTTCCCCTTTTTTTGTGGTAAAATTATACTCAAGTCTATACTCAAGTCTATAATAATAATTTAAATATATCCTGTCAACTAGAAATAGTATGTGAAATGATAAACATAGATTGTATTTATCTATTAACAACAATCATAATAATAATAATTAAAATATATATTAATAATAATATTAATATATAAATATAATATATTATTATTATTTCTAACAACAATCATAATAATATAAATATGTATGTAATTGTCATAATATTATAATAATAATAATAAAAATAATAATACACATAATAATAGATTTGATTTACCTATTAGCAATATTGATACAAATAATAATATTAACAACAGCAACATTAATAATATATCATACAATAATAATAATAATTATAATAGCTTTTCCTTTTTAATTGAATAACAAAATTATTAATAATATTATATCATAACAATAATGGCAATAATAAAATAATAGTAGATTTGAATTATGTATAACAACAACAACAACAACAACAATAAAATATTAATGACAACACGATATGTTATACAATAATGACAATATTAATATAACATAATAACTATATTTATTGCCAAATATATATACAGTAAATATTTACTACATTTACATTAACTATGTATAATAAAATGTAGATTAACAAAAACAATATATATATATATTTAGTCACACATTAAAAACTATAATTATTATATATTCTGTTTTTAAATATATTCAATTATATATTATTGCACGTATATAATAATAACTCAAAGCCCATGTTGTAGTCATTGGGCTAGATTCAGAAAGCCTGCCGTAAGTTTGTGTGGGAGTAGCGTATCTCAGATACGCTACGCCGCCGTAACTTAGTGAGGCTGGATTCACAAAGAACCTGCGCCCTAAGTTACGGCGGCGTAGCGTACATCTGTTGGCGTAAGCGCGACAAATTTAAATTGAGAAGAGGTGGGCGTGTTTTATGTAAATAAAACATGACCCCACGTAAATGACGTCTCTAACGAACGGCGCATGCGCCGTCCGTGAACGTATCCCAGTGCGCATGCTCCTAATGACGTTGCAAATAGTCAATGCTTTCGACGTGAATGTAATTTACGCAAAGCCCTATTCGCGAACGACTTACGCAAACGACGCAAAATTTGACGCTGTCCCGACATCCATACTTAACATTGGCTATGCCTCATATAGCAGGAGTAACGTTACGCCGGAAAAAGCCTTACGCAAACGACGTAAAAAAATCTGCCGGGCGCACGTACGTTTCTGAATCGGCGTATCCAGCTCATTTGCATATTCTACGCTGAAATCGACGGAAGCGCCACCTAGCGGCCAGCGTAAATATGCAACTAAGATACGACGGCGTAAGAGACTTACGCTGGTCGTATCTTAGCAAAATTCTGGCGTATCTTGTTTTCTGAATACAGAAAAAAGATACGCCGGAGCATCCTAGACGTTACGTGGCGTATCAATAGATACGCCAGCGTAACTTTTTTGTGGATCTGGCCCTATATTTATTGCCAAATATATATACACTAAATATTTACTACATTTACATTAACTATGTATAATAAAATGTAGATTAACAAAAACAATATATATATATTTAGTCACATATTAAAAACTATAATTATTATATATTCTGTTTTTAAATATATTCAATTATATATTATTGCACATATATAATAATAACTCAAAGCCCATGTTGTAGTCATTGGGCCAGATTCATGAAGCACTTACACCGTTTTTTTGATAGATGCACGGCGTAAGTGCAGATTTGCGCCGGCGGATCGCTGCGCCTTACCCAGAGAACCAGATTACGCCTCCAAATAGACTTCATCGCCTCGGTGTAACCTTTCCACGCCGGCGCGGCGTTGGCGCAGATTTACGCTGTTCGGATCTGGCGCGGCCATGGTTTTTGTGTTTTTTTAAATATGCAAATGAGGTTTTTGGGCCGATTCATCGACTTAAGCTTGACCGGTGCAGGCTACTCCCGGTGAGCGGAGCTGAAATTTCTGGTGCAAAGTTACACCTCATAAAAGGGGTAACTTTGCACCAAACTTGCAGAGGTCAGCTGGAGAGCAGCTAAAGCAGCAGCGTTACAAAACGAACTGAGCAACAACACTTGCTGGACAACACATCTGTGTGCCAACATGCCAGGGGCAGCCACTCTGTGGCCCATAGAGGCGGTCCCCATGTTGGGAGAGGCCCTCAATAATTACAGCCCTCTCCTCTGGGCTGAAATTGGTCATCTGCCCACTTGAGGATTCCTCATCAGCCATAACTGCCCCACCACAATGCAAACGACCTAGCTTAGAAAAAAAAAAGCTTCAGTACATTTGCACCTGCAGGGCGGAAGTCTGGGCTGATTCATGGACTGGGCTTTGGTAGTGGGTCGGCGTAGCTCAGGGATCACGCCGGGGCGCAGTTCTGAGCATGTGCAGATTGGGGCATTTACCCCTGGATGTCACTGAGCATGTGCGGTCTAAGATGCGCCCCGGCGTGACCCCTGCGCCACGGTCGGCACTTCATTAGCATAGGGTGACTCCCAGTTGGCCTTACCCCGCCTTACGCCGTCTAAAATCCGCCCCGCTGGGGCATCGTAGACAAAAAAAGTTTCTTGAATCACCTAACTGCCTCTCCGCGCTGGACCGGTGTAGTCTAAAAATTATGCACCACGCCGGTGCAAATCTGCACCATTGTTCATGAATCTGGCCCACTGTGTTATTTACTAAGACTAGAGAGTGCAAAATTTGGCGCAGCTCCTCACAGAAACCAATCAGCTTCCAGTTCTTATTTACAAAGCTTCATTGAACCAACTAAAGTTAGAAGCCGATTTTGCACCAGATTTTGAATGCTTCAGTTTTAATAATTCTCCCACTGTGTGTCTATTAAACAATGAGAAATGTACAATTCCCATTGCATTTCAACAATAATTATTGTCAAACTTCAGTTATAACATTAAACATGTGAACAATTTGAACTTGGATGGCTTTATTTGGGTTTTTGTATTAGTATGAAATACAAACAACTGCCTTTAACAGAAACAACATGTAAGACAAATAAATAACTATTTAATAAAACATAAAGGTAGGTCAATCACATTCACATTTTAAGTCAAAGAAAATAGAACCGCCTTACATCAGGTGTCCTCATCAGAATACCCCCTTACATTGGGTGCCCCCATCAGAGAAACCTTTTAAATCAGGACCCCCTCATCAGGTTTCCTTCAGAGTGCCCCTTAAATCAGGTATACCCATCATCGTGCCCCCCTTACATCAGGTGCCCCATCACATTGCCTCCTTAAATAAGCTGTCTCCATCAGAGTACCCTCTTATATAAGGTGCCCCCATCAGTATAACTCCTTCCATCAGATGTCCCCACGAGTATCCCCTTACATCAGGTGCCCCCATCAGAGTAACTCATTACATCAGGTGCTCCCATCACAGTACCCCCATAAACCCCACAGAGTACCCTCAAATATCAGTTGCTTCATCAGAGTACCCCCTTAAATCAGGTGCCTACTTACATCAGGTTTCTGCATCAGCATGGCCTCTTACTTAAGGTATCCCCCATTAGAGTAGCCCTTTACATAAAGTGTCCCCATCAGAGTATCCCTTACATCAGGTGTTCCCATCAGAGTACCTCCATGAATCAGTAACCCCAAACCAACATTCCCTATCAGCAGTTTACCCCATTAGAATAGCTGCCCCATCAGCTTACCCTTTTAGACCAGTTGCCCCATCAAAGTACCCCCCATAGATCAGTTGCCCTGTCAGAGTACCCCCATAGATCATTTGGCCCATCAGAGTATCCCCTAAGAGTAGTTGCCCACATCAGAATCTCTCCAGTAGATCAGTTACCTCCAAAAGTCAGATGCCCCATCACAGTACCAGCATAGACCAGCTGCCCCCATCAGAGTACTCCCATAGATCAGTTGCCCCAGAGTACCCTCATAGACCAGTTGTCCCTATCAGAGTCTCCCCCCATAGATCAGTTGCTCCATCAGAATACCCCCATAGACCAGTTTATCCTACCAGAGAACTCCCATAGATCAGTTTCCCTATCAGAGTAACCCCATAGATCAGCTGCCCCATCAGAATACTCCCATTGATCAGCTGCCCCATCAGAGTACCCCCTTAGACCAGTTACCCCATCAGAACACCCCTATAGAGCAGTTGCCCCATCTGATTACCCCTATAGACCAGTTGCCACTGTCTTATTATCCCCATAGACCAGTTTCCCCATCAGAATACCCCCATAGACCAGTTGCCCTATCAGGGTACCCCTATGTACCGTTTGTCCCCATCTGATTACCCCATAGACCAGTGGCCACTGTCTGATTTCCCCCATAGACCAGTTTCCCCATCAGAATACCCCCATAGACCAGTTGTCCCTGTCTGATTACCCCTATAGACCAGTTGCCCCATCAGAGTAACCCAATAGACCAGTTGCCACTGTCCAATTACCCCTACAGACTAATTGCCCCATCAGAGTAATCCCATAGACCAGGTACCCCATCAGAACACCCCATAGACCAGTTTACCTCTTCAGAACACTCCATAGACCAGTTGCCCCATCCGATTACCCCCATAGACCAGTTTTCCCTGTCTAATTACCCCTATAGACCAGTTGCCCCATCAGAGTAACACAATAGACCAGTTGCCACCGTTCGATTACCTCTACAGACCAATTGCCCCATCAGAACACCCTATTGACCAGTTACCTCATCAGACCACTCCATAGACCAGTTGCCCCCGTCTGATAACCCCCATAGACCAGTTGTCCCTGTCTGATTACCCCTATAGAGCAGTTGCCTCATCAGAGTAACCCCATAGACCAGTTGCCCCATCTGATTACCCCATAGACCAACTGCCCTATTAGAGTAACCGCATAGACCAGTTACACCATCTGATTACCCCCATAGACCAGTTGCCCCATCCGAATAACCCCATAGACCAGTTTACGCATCAGAATACCCCTTTAGACCTGTTTCCCTATCAGTTTACCCCCACAGACCAGTTGCCATATCAGAGTACCCCTATATACCAGTTGTCCCCATCTGATTACCCCCCCATAGACCAACTGTCCTAATAAAGTAACTCCATAGACAATTTGCACCATCTGATTACCCCCCATAGACCAGTTGTCCTATCCGAATTCCACCATAGACCAGTTGCCCCATCAGGATACCCCCATAGACCAGTTTCCCCATCAGAATACCCCTTTAGACCAGTTTCCCCACCAGGATACCCCCATAGACCAGTTTCCCCATCAGAATACCCCTTTAGACAAGTTTCCCCATCAGAATACCCCTTTAGACAAGTTTCCCCATCAGAATACCCCCATAGACCAGTTACCCAATGAGAGTACCCTTACATACCAGCTGCCCCCCTCTAAATGTGCCACTATAGACCAGTTGCCCATCACAGTACCCCCATACACCTGTTTCCCCCATCAGAGTACAGAATAGACTAGTTGACCCACTGGTGTATACCACATACAATTGGAGTAACCCATAGACCAGTTGCCCCAATCAGAGTGCATCTTTACACTATAGGGGGGCGCGCACATATGACGTCAATTATTACTAAGCTGCCTGCGTTCCTAGCAGCCAATGACTGCTGCCCAGCGGGGATCCGGCGCTGCAGATTGGCGGGTTATAGAGAACTGGGAGGGGAGGAGTCAGGGAATGTCTCGCGTGATGCTACAGATTCGCCTTCACCCCACCCATCTAGCGTCCCTCCTCTCGTGTGTACCACGTGAGATATTCCCCTCCCCAGTTTCTCGATAAGCCGCACCTCTACACGCCTCACGGACGTGACGTCAGGCGGAAATACGCCCCGAAGCTATCTTCCTATTGGTAATGTGCCGTCAGCTGTCGGCAAAGAGCGAATGAGACAGCAGGAGGCGGGGATTCGTGCGTCGCTCACTTCCGGTGAGTTGATTTTTTTATTTTTTTGTCAGAATAGAGTTGCCGCCCCCTAGTGCCAGAGGAGCTGAGGACGGGATTTGTATATTTATCGATAGCACAGAGCTGGACCGGGAAATAGGACAGCTGGGGTGTTCCAGTAGTGGGGGCTAGGAGACAGAGAGGTTCAGAGGAGGGGGCTTTTCTACTGCAGGATTAGAGCTAAGAAAGACATACTTTACCTTAGGGGGGCGCCATTTACCTCAGGAATAGGTGGGGGTGTGTGAGGTAGACATAGGGGACTTCATTTTACCTTTACTTTGGTGGGGAAATTGTGAGGTGACCACAGGGGGTGCCATTTTACTTCAGCATTGGGTGGAAAAGTGGGACATTACTGTTGGGGGCGCTGTTTTGCCTCCAGATTAGGTGGAAAAGTGTGAGGTGACCACAAGGGGCGCAGTTTTACCTCAGGTTTGGGTGGGAAAGTGTGAGGTAGACCTAGGGGGCGCTGTTTTACCTTAGATTAGGTGGGAAAGTGTGAAGTGACCACTAGAGGCGCCATTTTTGATCAGGTTAGGCTGGAAAGCGTGAGATAAACCACAAGGGGCATCATTTTACCTCAGATTTGGGTGGGAAAGTGTGAGGTGACCACAAGGGGCGCCATTTTTGATCAGGTTAGGCTGGAGAGTGTGAGATAAACCACAAGGGGCATCATTTTACCTCAGATTTGGGTGGGAAAGTGTGAGGTGACCACAAGGGGCACCATTTTTACTTCAGGTTTAGATTAAGAAGTGTGAGGTAACCACAAGGGGCGCCATTTTACCTCCAGTTAGGTTGGGAAGTGTGAGGTGACCACAAGGGGCGCCATTTTTACTTCAGGTTTAGATTAAGAAGTGTGAGGTAACCACAAGGGGCGCCATTTTACCTCCAGTTAGGTTGGGAAGTGTGAGGTGACCACAAGGGGCGCCATTTTTACTTCAGGTTTAGATTAAGAAGTGTGAGGTAACCACAAGGGGCGCCATTTTACCTCCGGTTAGGTTGGAAAGTGTGAGATAAACCACAAGGGGCATCGTTTTACCTCAGATTTGGGTGGGAAAGTGTGATGTGACCACAAGGGGCGCCATTTTTTCTTCAGGTTTAGATTAAGAAGTGTGAGGTGACCACAAGGGGCACCATTTTTACTTCAGGTTTAGATTAAGAAGTGTGAGGTAACCACAAGGGGCGCCATTTTACCTCCAGTTAGGTTGGGAAGTGTGAGGTAACCACAAGGGGCTCCATTGTACCTCCAGGTTTGGGTGGGAAACTGTGAGGTGGACCTAGGGGGGCACCGTTTTACCTTAGGTTAGGTGGGAAACTGGGAGGTAACGAGGCGCGGTTTTACCTCCGTTTAGGTTGGGAAGTGTGAGGTAACCACAGGGGGTGCCGGTTTACCTCAGGTTAGGTTGGGGAGTGTGAGGTAGAGGGTTTCCATTTCCTGACAGCTAATTGAAGATCGGAGGATTGGGATTATAGAGGTCAGGATCGAGGAAGGATTTCTATGAAGGTGGACGCCATGTCCAACTTCCAGAACCTGGTGATGATGCAGAATGGATCGTCTAATCAATCGTAAGTATGGCATCATGGCTGGTCTTAAGGTGGTATAATTATTTATTTTTTATGGCTGAACTAGATCAGGGTTTGACAAATTTGCTTGGAATCTCGGAGCCAGCTAAAAAAGTTCGGAGCCAGAAAACGCACACCCCGTCCCGACGAGCTTGCGCGCAGAAGCGAACACATACGTAAGCAGCGCCCGCATATGTAAACGGTGTTAAAACCACACATGTGAGGTATCGCCGCGATTGGTAGAGCGAGAGCAATAATTCTAGCCCTAGACCTCCTCTGTAACGCAAAACATGCAACCTGTAGATTTTTTTTAAACGTCGCTATGAAGATTTTAAAGGGTAAAAGTTTGTCGGCATTCCACGAGCGGACGCAATTTTGAAGTGTGACATGTTGGGTATGAATTTACTTGGCGTAACATTATCTTTCATAATATTAAAAAAAATGGGGATAACTTTACTGTTGTCTTATTTTTTAATTTAAAAAAGTGTAATTTTTTCCCCCCAAAAAAGTGCGCTTGTAAGACCGCTGCGCAAATACGGCGTGACAGAAAGTATTGCAACGATCGCCATTTTATTCTCTAGGGTGTTAGGATAAAAAATATATAATGTTTGGGGGTTCTAATTAGAGGGAAGAAGATGGCAGTGAAAAATGACATTAGAATTGCTGTTTAACTTGTAATGCTTAACTTGTAATACCAACGGCCACCACCAGATGGCGCCAGCTCACACAAGGAAGAGCTGGGGACTTCACCAAAAAAGCCAAGTCGCCAGGATGCTATTTCTAGTCGCCCTGGCGACCGGGATTTGTCGAGCCCTGAACGAGATAAACTTGTCTTTTTTTTTCAACCTGACTATGTAACTATAATACACGGGGCAAAGCCCAAGTATACTCTGGGTGCAGCCTGTTGGGGGGGGGGGTTCTTATTTTCTAAGCAGAGCCTGTCAGGGGCAATGTTGCTATTTTCTAGGTGGAATCCGCCTGAGAGCAATGCCCTGTGCTGGCATTATCCTCTAGGCAGAGCCCTTTTAGGGGAATGATGTCCTATTGTGGTGTTCTTATACTCTAGGTGGATCCTCTCAGAGTGGTGCCCTATGGTGGTTTAACCCAATAGGTGTTGTTTATCAGGAACAGGAGAGCGATGCCCTATGGACTTCTAGTTCTCTAGACGGAGCCTCTTCAGGGGTGATTCTCTATGGTGGTCTGACTTAGTAGGCGGAGCTTGTCTGGGGCAGTGCCCTATGGTGGTCTAATTTTGTAGGCGGAGCCTATCTTGGAATGTAGATATATGGAAAGAACCTGCACTGGAAATCCGTCCAAATTCTTTATTCGATATTTGCCAAGTACAGAGTCACTGCTAACATTTTTCGGCGAAGAGCCTTGTTCACAGCATATTAGCAGATACAGAGGTACTTGGTAATTATCGAATAAAGAATTTGGATGGATTCCAGAGTGCAGGTTCTTTCCATATATACTTATTCCGAGTTTGTGACGAGTGGGAGGTCGTCTGAACCTGGCACCTGGAGAGAAGGTGCCAGTAACCAACATGCATATTTGGAGGTTTTTACAGTTAGGCTGCCACAGGTGAGCACCGCTCTATCTTAGGTTGATGCCCTATAGTGGTCTAATCCTGTGGGCGGAGCCTTTCTTGGGGCAATACTCTGTTTGTGTAATCCTCTAGGCAAAACCTGTCTTGATGCGATGTCTTATGGTGCTTTAATCCTGTAGGCGATACCCTGTGGTTGTCTAATCCTCTAGGCAGAGCCTGTCTGGGGATGATGCCCTATGGTGGTCTAATCCTGTAGGCGGAGCATATCCAGGGGTTATGCCCTATGATAGTCTAATTCCTTATAAGGAGCCTGTCTGGGGGGCGATGTCCTATGGTTGTCTGATCCCGTAGGCACAGCCTGTCTGGGGGTGATGCCCGATGGTGGTCTGATCCCGTAGGTGCATCCTGTCTGGGGGTGATGCCCTTTGGTGGTCTGATCCCGTAGGCACAGCCTGTCTGGGGGTGATGCCTGGTGGAGGTCTGATCCCATAGGCGCAGCCTGTCTGGGGGGTGATGCCCGATGGTGGTCTGATCCCGTAGGTGCAGCATGTCTTACGGTGATGCCCTATGGTGGTCTGCTCCCGTAGGTGCAGCCTGTCTGGGGGTGATTCCCTTTGGTGGTCTGATCCCGTAGGCGCAGCCTGTCTGGGGTGATGCCCTTTGGTGGTCTGATCCCGTAGGCGCAGCCTGTCTGGGGGTGATGCCCTATGGTGTTCTGATCCCGTAGGCGCAGCCTGTCTGGGGGTGATGCCCTTTGGTGGTCTGATCCCGTAGGCGCAGCCTGTCTGGGGGTGATGCCCTTTGGTCTGATCCGTAGGCACAGCCTGTCTGGGGGTGATGCCCTATGGTGGTCTGATCCCGTAGGCGCAGCCTGTCTGGGGGTGATGCCTGATGGTGGTCTGATCCTGTAGGTGCAGCCTGTTTCGGGGTGATGCCCTATGGTGGTCTGCTCCGTAGGTGCAGCCTGTCTGGGGGTGATGCCCTTTGGTGGTCTGATCCCGTAGGCGCAGACTGTCTGGGGGTGATGCCCTTTGGTGGTCTGATCCCGTAGGCGCAGCCTGTCTGGGGGTGATGCCCTTTGGTGGTCTTATCCCGTAGGCGCAGCCTGTCTGGGGTTGATGCCCTTTGGTGGTCTGATCCCGTAGGCGCAGCCTGTCTGGGGGATGCCCTTTGGTGGTCTGATCCCCTAGGCGCAGCCTGTCTGGGGGTGATGCCCTTTGGTGGTCTGATCCCGTAGGCGCAGCCTGTCTGGGGGTGATGCCCTTTGGTCTGATCCCGTAGGCGCAGCCTGTCTGGGGGTGATTCCCTTTGGTGGTCTGATCCCGTAGGCGCAGCCTGTCTGGGGGTGATGCCTGATGGTGGTCTGATCCTGTAGGTGCAGCCTGTTTCGGGGTGATGCCCTATGGTGGTCTGCTCCCGTAGGTGCAGCCTGTCTGGGGGTGATGCCCTTTGGTGGTCTGATCCCGTAGGCGCAGCCTGTCTGGGGGTGATGCCCTTTGGTGGTCTGATCCCGTAGGCGCAGCCTGTCTGGGGGTGATGCCCTATGGTGGTCTGATCCCGTAGGGGCAGCCTGTCTGGGGGTGATGCCCTTTGGTCTGATCCGTAGGCACAGTCTGTCTGGGGGTGATGCCCTATGGTGGTCTGATCCCGTAGGCGCAGCCTGTCGGGGCGTGATGCCCTATGGTGGTCTGATCCCGTAGGCGCAGCCTGTCTGGGGGTGATGCCTGATGGTGGTCTGATCCTGTAGGTGCAGCCTGTTTCGGGTTGATGCCCTATGGTGGTCTGCTCCCGTAGGTGCAGCCTGTCTGGGGGTGATGCCCTTAGGTGGTCTGATCCCGTAGGCGCAGCCTGTCTGGGGGTGATGCCCTTTGGTGGTCTGATCCCGTAGGCGCAGCCTGTCTGGGGGTGATTCCCTTTGGTGGTCTGATCCCGTAGGCGCAGCCTGTCTGGGGGTGATGCCCTTTGGTGGTCTGATCCGTAGGCACAGCCTGTCTGGGGGTGATGCCCTATGGTGGTCTGATCCCGTAGGCGCAGCCTGTCTGGGCGTGATGCCCTATGGTGGTCTGATCCCGTAGGCGCAGCCTGTCTGGGGGTGATGCCTGATGGTGGTCTGATCCTGTAGGTGCAGCCTGTTTCGGAGTGATGCCCTATGGTGGTCTGCTCCCGTAGGTGCAGCCTGTCTGGGGGTGATGCCCTTTGGTGGTCTGATCCCCTAGGCGCAGCCTGTCTGGGGGTGATGCCCTTTGGTCTGATCCCGTAGGCGCAGCCTGTCTGGGGGTGATTCCCTTCGGTGGTCTGATCCCGTAGGCGCAGCCTGTCTGGGGGTGATTGCCTATGGTGGTCTGATCCCGTAGGTGCAGCCTGTCTGGGGGTGTTGCCATTTTGGTGGTCTGATCCCGTAGGCGCAGCCTGTCTGGGGGTGATGCCCTTTTGGTGGTCTGATCCCGTAGGCGCAGCCTGTCTGGGGGTGTTGCCATTTTGGTGGTCTGATCCCGTAGGCGCAGCCTGTCTGGGGGTGATGCCCTTTTGGTGGTCTGATCCCGTAGGCGCAGCCTGTCTGGGGGTGATGCCCTTTGGTGGTCTGATCCCGTAGGCGCAGCCTTCTGGGGGTGATGCCCTTTGGTGGTCTGATCCTGTAGGCGCAGCCTGTCTGGGGGTGATGCCCTATGGTGGTCTGATCCCGTAGGCGCAGCCTGTCTGGGGGTGATGCCCTTTGGTCTGATCCCGTAGGCGGAGCCTGTCTGGGGTTGATGCCCTTTGGTGGTCTGATCCCGTAGGCGCAGCCTGTCTGGGGTTGATGCCTTTTGGTGGTCTGATCCCGTAGGCGCAGCCTGTCTGGGGTTGATGCCCTTTGGTGGTCTGATCCCGTAGGCGCAGCCTGTCTGGGGGTGATGCCCTATGGTGGTCTGATTCCGTAGGGGCAGCCTGTCTGGGGGTGATGCCCTATGGTGGTCTGATCCCGTAGGGGCAGCCTGTCTGGGGGTGATGCCCTATGGTGGTCTGATCCCGTAGGCGCAGCCTGTCGGGGCGTGATGCCCTATGGTGGTCTGATCCCGTAGGCGCAGCCTGTCTGGGGGTGATGCCTGATGGTGGTCTGATCCTGTAGGTGCAGCCTGTTTCGGGGTGATGCCCTATGGTGGTCTGCTCCCGTAGGTGCAGCCTGTCTGGGGATGATGCCCTTTGGTGGTCTGATCCCGTAGGCGCAGCCTGTCTGGGGGTGATGCCCTATGGTGGTCTGCTCCCGTAGGTGCAGCCTGTCTGGGGGTGATGCCCTTTGGTGGTCTGATCCCGTAGGCGCAGCCTGTCTGGGGGTGATGCCCTTTGGTGGTCTGATCCCGTAGGCGCAGCCTGTCTGGGGGTGATGCCCTTTGGTGGTCTGATCCCGTAGGCGCAGCCTGTCTGGGGTTGATGCCCTTTGGTGGTCTGATCCCGTAGGCGCATCCTGTCTGGGGTTGATGCCTTTTGGTGGTCTGATCCCGTAGGCGCAGCCTGTCTGGGGTTGATGCCCTATGGTGGTCTAATACTTTATAAGGATCCTGTCTGGGGGGGCGATGTTCTATGGTTGTGTGATCCTGTAGGCACATCTTGTCTGGGGGTAGTGCCCGATGGAGGTCTGATCCTCTAGACAAAGCCTGTTTAAGCACGATACTGTATATTGGTCTGATCCTCTAGGTCACAGGTGTCGAATACAAGGCCCGCGGGCTGAATCCGAATCTAGCCCTCCTCAAGACCCTTACTTTCTGCTTTTAAACAATGCATCCAGCTTCTTCCCGGCGGCAGCATAAGGAAAGGGGGATGCACTGTGATGTAAGGGAGAGTGGTGGACTCAACTCCTGATGGCTCTTAACAAATAATGTAAGGGGAGGAGATGCGCTGGACATCTAACTTTACAGATACAACCGGCCCTTTTGAGGGCAGTCATAATGCTGATGCGGCCCGCAATGAAATTGAGTTTGACACCCCTGTCAGGGGTCAGTGTTCTGATTTCTAGGCGGCAATGCCCTTTAGTGTTCCAACCCTCTAGGCAGTGCCTGTCAGGAAAGCCATTGCATATAGTGGGGCAAAAAAGTATTTAGTCTGCCACCAATTGTGCAAGTTCTCCCACTTAAAAAGATGGGAGGCCTGTAATTGTCATCATAGGTATACCTCAACTATGAGAGACAAAATGTGGAAACAAATCCAGACAACCACATTGTCTGATTTGGAAAGAATTTATTTGCAAATTATGGTGGAAAATAAGTATTTGGTCACCTCTACAAACAAGCAAGATTTCTGTCACAGACCTGTATCTTCTTCGTTAAGAAGCTCCTCTGTCCTCCACTCATTACCTGTATTAATGGCACCTGTTTGAACTTGTTATTGGTATAAAAGACACCTGTCCACAACCTCAAACAGTCACACTCCAAACTCCACTATGGTGAAGACCAAAGAGCTGTCGAAGGACACCAGAAACAAAATTGAAGACCTGCACCAGGCTGGGAAGACTGAATCTGCAATAGGAAAGCATCTTGGTGTGAAGAAATCAACTGTGGGAGCAATAATTAGACAATGGAAGACATACAAGACCACTGATAATCTCCCTCGATCTGGGGCTCCACGCAAGATCTCACCCCGTGGGGTCAAAATGATCAAAAGAACGGTGAGCAAAAATCTCAGAACCACACGGGGGGACCTAGTGAATGACCTACAGAGAGCTGGGACCAACGTAACAAAGGCTACCATCAGTAACACACTACGCCGCCAGGGACGTGTCACCCTGCTTAAGCCAGTACATGTCCGGGCCTCCCCCCAACAAGCACTGCCTAGAAGATTAGGCGCATCATCCCCCGAAATTAGAACACTGCCACCTGGGCGAGCTTTGCATAGAGGATAAGAACATAGAGCAACCCACTGCAACAGGCTCCACATAGGGGATTGGACCATTATAGGTCATCACCCTGGACAAGCTCCGCCTACCAGATTAAAAATCCCTACGGCATTGCTCCCTGAGTGAGAGACTTGTAAAGCGCAACACATGCAAACTGAATAGCCTCTGGGCGCTGTATCCATTTCATGGGTAAGGAACCCCTTGACCTCAGAAGAGATGGGTTTTAATCTTTCTCCTGAAGGCCAAGTGGTCCGACTCCCTCCTTCCTTTCTGATGGGCTAATGCGCTAGGCATTTCCTATTAAAAGGGGATTGCCCTGAAAGGATCCACCAAGAGAATAAGACTACAATAGGACTTCACCCCCCTGACAGGCTCCGCCAAAAGGATTAGGCCACCATAGGGCATCGCCCTTGACAGGCTCATCCTAGAGGATTAGAGCACTGGCCCCTGACAGGCTCCACCTAAAATAGAATATAGAGCATCACTCCTGACAAGCTCCACCTAAAGGATTAGAACACCTCAGCCCTAAATGGGTCTGCCTAGAGATTTACAGTGGGTAAAAAAACAGTATTTAGTCAGCCACCAATTGTGCAAGTTCTCTCACCTAAAAAGATGAGAGAGGCCTGTAATTGTCATCATAGGTATACCTCAACTACGAGAGACAAAATTTGGAAACAAATCCAGACAATCACATTGTTTGATTTGGAAAGAATTTATTTGCAAATTATGGTGGAAAATAAGTATTTAGTCAATATCAAAAGTTCATCTCAATACTTTGTTATATATCCTTTGTTGGCAATGACAGAGGTCAAACGTTTTCTGTAAGTCTTCACAAGGTTGTCACACACTGTTGCTGGTATGTTGGCCCATTCCTCCATGGAAATCTCCTCTAGAGCAGTGATGTTTTGGGTCTGTCGCTGGGCAACACAGACTTTCAACTCCCTCCAAAGGCTTTCTATAGGGTTGAGATTTGGAGACTGGCTGGGTCACTCCAGGACCTTCAAATGCTTCTTACGAATCCACTCCTTAGTTGCCCGGGCGGTGTGTTTGGGATCATTGCACCCTGACAGGTTAAGCCTAGAGGAAAAGACCGCCATAGGATATCATCGCTCTGTGGTACTACCATTATCTTTTTTGACAGAGCTTGAAGTTATATGGTCTCTGTCTAATGCCTAGTACACACAATATAAATATCAGACAAATGCTCATCCATTTTAAAAATGTTTTTGTTTTTGCATGCTAGTCCTATATCGAAAACCATTAGGTTACCAAAGTTATGAAAATTCTCTTACGACAGAATACAACTTTGGAATTGATGTAATGTATTGTATGCTCTCATTTCCGAGCATGCGTGGTCTTGGTCATATGATTTGTTTCGTAAAAATACTATAATAATTACACGAAAATCTATTTTGTTTATTAAGTTTTGAAAATATTAGAGACATATACATAGTTGATACTCATATTAACAAAAAATAGTAGCATGTATAGAAAACAAAAATGTAATATCCATAGCTAAATTGAGTTCCAATAGTTAAAGAAGGAGGTTTAAGTTAATAAACGTTAAAGCAGGGGTTCACCCCAAAAAAAAATTTTTAACATTACATTCAGCCGAGTTGTCAGAATTTTTTTTTTTTTTTTTTTTATTTCATTGCCGTACATACCGTATTTTCACCGCCGCTTCCGGGTTTGTAATCTGCGGGACTGGGCGTTCCTAATTGATTGACATCCTTCCGACCGGCGCATACAGCGCGTCACAAGTTGCCGAAAGAAGCCGAACGTCGGTGCGCAGGCGCCGTATAGAGCCGACTCGCAGTCCGGCTTCTTTCGGCAACTTGTGACGCGCTATATGCGCCGGTCGGAATATGTCAATCAATTAGGAACGCCCAGTCCCGCAGATTACATACCCGGAAGCGGCGGTGAAAATACGGTATGTACGGCAATTTTTTTTTTTTTTACGTGAACCCCCGCTTTAAGCAATAGTTTATATTTCATTAAATTAAAATATGTTTGAAATTGATTATATGTGTAGTAGGGTTAATCTGCGCTATCTCAAAGAAAGGGGGTGCGTAGTAATAGTGGGGGTGTGTAGTAATAGTGCAACAAAGTGCAAAACAATGCCACCATGTGAAAAATTAAATATATATATATGTGGATAATACTTGTCCCTAAGGGGACAAAATTCCAAATATGACAAAAAATTATATGACAAAGAAAAGGTGCTGCAATTATAGAAATAGTTTGAACAGTAAACTGGAAGTAAATGTAATAAAGTGAAAATAATGCGCAACCTAAAAAATCTCATAAACATATGACTATAAAAGTGTATATGTATATAAACTTGAAAAAAACATATGAGAATTAATGTGAATGTAAACACAATGCCGCTCATATACAAGTGATGAAAGCAAGCAGCAATATAAGTGAATGAAAAACTGCTGCACACTTTCAGCAATAATCCTGAGTGATCACTTAAAGTCCAACAGAAAAGCAATAAAAAACAACTTAAGTCCAAAAAAAGAAGCAAAAAAAGCTGCAAGGATTCAATCAAACACAAGAGCAGGGATACAAATCTTCAGTTTTATGCTTCCATCAGGTAAAGGTGGATAAATTGGCCGCTTACCCACTTAGATCTCTGTTACGGAGATCAAACGAGCTCAGCACACCAGGGTTGGTTCACCAGGCTCCGGACATGGATGTTGATCCACAGCAGAAAACCCTTCCTTAGCAAACTTTTTCACCTCTCCATGGGATACCAAGCAACCCTTTGTATCAGCTGGATCTTTATCCCAGGACACATACACTGTCTCCTCCCGGGATAGTGATGGGTAAAGGCGTTCAATGAGCAGGTTTGGGCGTATTATAAATGAAAAAAATAAGAAAACTTCATGGTGCAGTATATCAAAAAGGTACCCTTTATTAAAATGGGTTACTGACATCCAGATAAAAAAGAATAAAAAACAGACTACCAGCGGCGGCTCACGCCAAACCAACTGGAGTGTGATGATGTCAGAGTCCTTAGCTCCACCCGACGCTGCGTTTCTCCGTACAAGGCATTCACTGGGAAAGGAGGCTAAGGCTCAGACGTCACTCACCACATTAAATACCATTGCAGGAGAGATGACACCAGAACCAAACAAGGGAAATTGCTTGTCCCCTGCCATACATTACATAGAAAGAAAGTAAATGCATGAGCGGCATCTTGGTATACCAAAAGGAGGCAACCGAGCTGCTGACATAAATACTTTAATTCACTCTATCATAAACGTTGGTTTGTTAGTGTCAAACAAAAAACAATGTACATAGATATTAAAAAAGGAAAAAAAAAACACAAAAAGACACATTGCATGTAACAACTAAATTTAACAACATAAGATGTCAGTTTAGCTTTTCCTCTAATAGGAACCCTGTGTAACCCCCGGGTGTTGGTTCAAAAAACAAGCTCTTCGAGGGTGCATGTTATTTGTCAGCACAAATCGTACTGTACAAAAAACATTAGAAAAAATTAAAAGAATTCATAAAACATATTCATTACACTTAATATCCAATCACTGAAAATTATATATTTATATGTAATCAATAGCAAGCACATTTGAATACTCCCCTTATTGCGATTGTAATTAACTCTTCGTTCCCTAAACACGAATGAATGAATAGGGCATAACGACAAAGGGGAGGTACCAATAGCAAGTAGGACATGTATATATTAAATTAATTAAAATTAACATATAATCGGTTTAGGGAGAAATTATATATCTAACTGTTATCGATATAACCAGGGCTGTGGAGTCGGTAGATAAATGTTCAGACTCCGACTCCTCAGTTTTATGTACTTCCGACTCCCCGACTCCGACTCCTCTGTATTAATATGCAAATGTATTTTATACATTCCTTGAGCGAAAGAAACGCAACCTACCACAGGACTACTGGCTGGGAAGCCAACAGTCTACTGTATTGCACAGTTTAAGCAAAAGACAAACACAATGAAAACAAAGTTTTATTAATTATATAGCCTTAGCTAAATGACAGCAGTTTTTCCAATGGTTTACAGCTTCAGTCTTGAACTATTGGCCCTCCATTCCCTTCACTTATACAAGTGTCTCACTCTCTAGTCCTGCAAAAAACATATTTATTTAATCCCTTATCAGTGAGAGGCTAGGTTACCCATGGACGCTGCGTTCCCTGTAAAAGCAGAACACAACACTATGCAAAGTATAAGTATTGCAGCTCCTAATTGTGCATTGCGTGCCATATAGTGAAGCACATGAAAAGCATGCTTCTTCACGGTCACTTAACGTGTTCGTTTTGCGGTTACGTGAGGCACTGCATGCATTGGTCTTTATTCTTACAGTAGAGAAGTCATTAATTATAACTTTTTGTGAATTGGGACATTTAAACTTGCTTTTTTTTTTTTTATTCCAATCTAAATTTAGTAGGAGTCGGTGCATTGTTTGCCGACTCCGACTCCAGGTACCCAAAATTTCCCTCGACTCCACAGCCCTGGATATAACAGTTGATATCCCACTCGATGTTGAGGCCCCACGGGCTATAACATTTCATATCAAAAATCCATCGAGTTTCTCTACGTGAGATGTGACGTTTAAGGTCACTTCCTCTCCAGTGAGGAGTGTATTTTTTCAATACCTATAACTTTCAGAACTGATGGATCACGATTATGATGTTGACGAAAATGCAATGAAACACTGTGTTTAATAAAACCCCTGCGTATATTAGACAGATGTTCTCCTATTCTGATTTTCAAAACACGCCTCCCTATGTACTGAAGACCACAAGGACAGATTAGCAAATATATCACCCCAATAGTACTGCAAGTGATAAAAATCTGCTATTTGATATTCTGTCGAGGTAGAATGCGAAGTGAAAGTGGAGGTTTTCAGAGTTTGAGATGACGCACACAGCTTGCATTTTTTGCAAGGGAAAAAAAACTTTTAGGTGCCCAAACATGTGAATTTTCGGAGGTGGATCGACCACACTAGGTGCTGCCAAATCTTTAAGATTTTGGTTCCTCCTAAATAAGATCTTAGGACAATCGGGCAGTGCAGGTCCCAAGATCGTATCACATTTGAGAACAGGCCAATGCTTGCGTATAATTTTTGTTACCCACCAAAAGTGGGACGAAAAAGTGGTCAAAAAGGACCATTGTAAATCAGTTGCTGCACTGTTCTTATCTTTATTTTTGGGCACCAATAGGGTCTGTCGATCTAAGGAGGCTACTGCTTGTAGCTCTTTATCCAGCATAGATAACTTATATACTTTCCCTAGAAAACGATTTTTCAGGATTGTAGCTTGTGATTCAAAATCTTCAAAATGTGAGCAGTTGCGCCTCATCCGTTGGAATTGCCCTTTGTGAATGGACTTGAGTCAATTCGGATGGTGTCCACTGTCAATAGGGATATACCCATTTCTGTCTGTATTTTTGAGAAAAGTTTTAGACAAAGGGGCACCCTGTTCCTTGAAAATAACTAAATCTAAAAAGGAGGTCATACTATATTCGTATGTAAATTTAATACCCCACTCATTATTGTTCAAAGATGTCATAAATTCACATAGAGCCACCACATCCCCTTTCCATAAAAAGAAGGCGTCCTCAATGTACCAACGCCATAAAAGGAGGCAGGGCTCTGCCAAAGAAAAAAGTCTGTCATTTTCCCATCGAGCCATGAAAAGGCCAGCAAGGCTGGGGGCAAATTTTAATGACAACTCTTTTCTAAGAAAAAATTCTGCTGCTTTGTATCCCAAATCATGGGACGTCTGCCGTTACCAGCAAGACGTCTTCATCAACTATATATTCCGACATTTCTCAAATTTTTTGGGTAGAGTCTTTGAGGTAGGCTGGGGTTTTGGTCACCACTGGTTGCAGAAAAACATCAACGAACTTGCCAACTCTAGATGTGAGGGAATTGATGCCACTCACTATCAGGCGGCCAGGGGGTTTGGTAGGATTTTTGTGGACTTTAGGAATATAGTATATGATGGGGGTGCAGGGGGCCAAAGGAACCAGAACATCCAATTCCTTGTTGTTTATGACCCCTTTTCGATGTCCATCCCGAACAATCCTGTTCAAGGATTTCTTATACTTTTCCATTGGATCTTTATTTAGGACAGTATAAGTACCCCTATCAGAAAGTAAGACATTCATTTCCTCAAGGTAGTCTTCTTTTTTAAGGACCACAATCCCCCCCCCCCCTTTATCAGCTGGTCTGATGACCAAATTCTTTCTTTCACAGAGAGAGACTAATAGTCTACAAAACAGGTATATTCAATAGAAATTCCCAATGTTTATATAACAATAAATTAACATATATTAGAATTAAAACAAATATAAAAACAGATATTTACTGCATATCTAATAAATGTGTAGCAATACTATGGTGCTCAATAGCTTATTGTATAAAAAAAGCGTTGATTTAAAAACCCTGCTACTAAGTTTATAAACAACAATGGATATTAAAGAAGACAGATTTAGAAAAAATAATAGGATAGGAAGAAAGAAAAATGTAAGAAAAATAAAGATAGGGAAGGAAGAAGGAAATGGGAAGTCCCTGGGGTTTCTATAATATTAGTATGGGTATACCAGGCATAGATTTGCATCTGTGTGAAGATCTCAATAAAGTGGTGTCAAAATTGGTGGAGAGGAAAAGAGTCACCCAAGGATTCCAAATTTTCTTTGATTTTTTTTTTTTTTTTCTTCGATTTTATCATTGGATATGGCTTCTGTTTTTGGAGTGAGTCATAGCTTGGTTAATTCTATTGTTGGTTTCAGAAATTGTTAATGTAGTTGTTTTCCAAGCTGTGGTGATTTTGTACTAAAAGGATAAATTGGGTATGAGAAATATTGTCCGGCTTCAAGTTTAAGAGCACAATTAGAGGATCTGCTTCGATCATTTATATTGAATAGAGAGCATGAGAAAACCTCTTTCCAAAACTGTTTTGTAACTGGACATTCCCAAAATATGTGTATATGGGATACTAATTCACCACAGCCACAAAAGCAGAGTGGAGAGAATTGTGAACCTTACTTTGCAATTCTAATAGGGACCAGGTACCAATGAATAAGTACTTTTATAATTTGTCTCCCGAGTCATAATATTTTGCAAAGATGTTTTGGTTGCAGTCCAAATTTTATCCCAGGTAGACTCCTCTAAACAAAGTCCAAGGTCTCTTTCCCATTTCATCATATATTATGGTGGATCTGTGTTAGGCAAAGTCATAAGAGAATTATATAATGGTGATAAGAGACCTTTTGAATGGTGGTCTTGTTTACAAATGCGTTCAAAATGTGTAATTTAATTTGTTACTCTTGCCTTGTATATATGGTACATATCTTTTGATCTGTAGATATGTGAGTTGGGGAGTTTGTGTTTATCACAAAGTTCAGGGAATGTTTTAAAGGAGGTAGATGATGTTGTTGGATCATAAAGTTGAGTTAGATTCAAGGAGATCCATTGTTTAAAAGATTTTGAGAATGTACTAGCTGGATAGAACAGTGGGTTTCTGAGAAATGACAAGAGGGGAGAATGTGGAGATTGTAGTCCAGATGATATTTTAAATTTATCCCAAATGGATATTGTATGTTTTGGTGATATCATTTTTGTTTATGGTCGGGTGGATTGGTCCATATTAGGTTTGTTATAGAGAATGGGTCACAATTGATTCAAGTGCTACCCAGTGTGGAATCTCACTGTTCGCATGGTATTTAGGAAAAGTGCTATTTGAGCTGCATGGTAGTAAGTAGTTTGGGAAGGTACAGTGTTTGTTTAAGTAGGCTAGGCTTCTGGGAGCCCCAGATAAACACTAATGGGTAGATTCAGAGAGAAGTGCCTAAACTTGCGGCGGCGTAGCTTAGCGTGTTTAGGCTACGCGGCCGTGAGTTAGCTAGGCAAGTACATGATTCTCAATGTACTTGCCTGCTATGTTACGGCGGCGTAGCCTAAAGCGGGCGGGCGTAAGTGCGCCAAATTCAAATGTGTGGAAGAGGGGCGTGTTTAATGCTAATAAGGCTTGACCTTACGTTTGTTACAGGCGCCTACATTTCCCACGGTGCATTGCGGCTAAGTATGCCGTACGGGCCTATTGATTTAGACGTGGACGTAAACGACGTAAATCCCGATTCGCGGACGACTTACGCAAATGACGTAAACATTTCGAATTTCGCGGCGGGAACGCCGGCCATACTTAACATTACTATTCCACTAGGGCCTAGCTCTAACTTTACGCGGCCTGTCTCTTACGCAAACGGCGTAAAAGTACTGCGTCGGCCGGGCGTACGTTCGTGAATCGGCGTATCCCCTCATTTACATATTATACGCCGACCGCAATGGAAGCGCCACCTAGCGGCCATCCAAAATATTGCAATTTAAGATAGGACGGCGCAAGCCGTCGTATCTTAGATATGTTTAAGCGTATCTCTGTTTGAGCATACGCTTAAACATAAGTCGGCGTAGATTCTGAGTTAGGTCGACTTATCTACTGATAAGTCGGCCTAACTCTACCTGAATCTACCTATAAGGTTTTTCGTTGGAGATTTCTAGGAAAGTATGCTGGAACTAGGATGGGTAACACACGAAACAGATATAGAACTTTAGGTAGTATAGTCATTTTAATGATATTTATTTTACCGATCCATGAGATTGCCAAAGATGACCATTGTTTAACCACTTCCCTACCCCCATAGTCCTATGACGTCCACACATGGGATCTCCCATCCTGGGCCTCCTGGCCACATCATTACCGGCCGCAATGTCCGCCGGGCACCCGCAACAAGTGCTCTGGTCAGGAAGGGGGTAAATTCTTCCAGGGCTGAAGTAGTTAAGATAGTTTATGATTTGACGCAGCAATGGAGGAAAGTTGTCCGAAAAAGTTCAGATAAGTTAGGAGTTGGTTTGATTCATAAGTAAGCCAGACTAGATGTAGACCAAGAGAAAGGGAGGGATGATTGCGTCTGTTTTAGGATGTAAGGAGGTATTTAAAGCTGTGGATTTTTGAGGGGTAATTTTAAGTCTAGAACATTTTGCCCACATTTCTGGCTTATTTATAAGGTTGGGGGCTGAAATATGAGGAGAAGACATAAAAATTAAGATATTGTCAGCAAATAGACACAACTTGCGTTGATGACCGGCCAAGTCTAATCCTTTAATCGAGGGATCTAAACGTATAGTTTGAGCAAGGGGTTCTATAAGGAGGGCAAATAAAAGTGGGGGTCAAAGGGCAACACTGACGCATTTCTCTATGTCAAACAGAGGGGACTTGTATACAGCATATTTGACATATGCTTTAGGAGTATTATACAGTGAGAAAACCCAATTGAGAAAGTGGGGTCCGAAGCCCCATCGTTGTAGAGTGAAATGCAAGTGGGGCCATGATACTGTGTCAAAAGCTTTCTTAACCACTTAAGTACCGCCTCCTGCACATATGCGTCGGCAGAATGGCACGGCTGGGCACGTGAAGCTCCGCGGCCGCTGGACCCACGGACCCGATCGCCGCTGGAGTCCCGCGATCGGTCCCCGGAGCTGAAGAACGAGGAGAGCTGTGTGTAAACACAGCTTCCCTGTTCTTCATTGTGGCGCTGTCATTGATCGTGTGTTCCCTGATATAGGGAAGCATGGTCAATGATGTCACACGTTCAGCCCCGCCCCCCTACAGTTAGAAACACATATGAGGTCTTGGGTCCTGCATCCTCTCCTCCAATGTCATCTGGGTTCAGAAAATGCTTCCAGATGTACTGCTAGGCCCACTCCCTTCCTCTTTTTAATGAGTGGAATGATTTTGGTGCTCCCAATCCTGTATGTTATGTGCATATCCCAGGAGGCACTGGGGAACTGCACATCATTTGCTTAGGTGGGCATGGCTGAAATCAGTGCACCTAACAACAACAACAAAAAAAAGGAAGTAAACAAAAAATTGGTGGAGGGTGGGATGAAAAGGGGGAAATATTTATTTTATTTTCAAAATATTTATTGAGGTTTTACAAAATCAGAAAGTCAGAAAATATAACACATGGTCAGCCTTATTCGATGTTTGGAGAAGATAGTCACTGCTCCAATAGGGTATGTGGATGAATCCGTATCCTCTCAGAGAAACCCAGGTGCCGGCAATGCACGAAGCAATAGTAGAAAGAAATGTTTGTACAGCCGCACTCTGGAAAAACCTTCTTGGTTGCCTTCTATTGATAAGTTTTCAAACACCACACATCACAGCAAAGACCGGGGCATACAGCTGACGTTTCGCACTACAATCAGTGCTTACTCATAGCTATCACAGTACTGAATTCAAAACCGGAGCAAAGAATAATCTTATTGTATCTTCTGATACAAGAACGCTGACAGCTTACAGTAATTATGAGAGAGGCTGACAATACCAGCTATGCAACCATAAATCCAAAGAAATTGTGAGAAGAGGATAGAAAAAGGCAGCAGAAGAAGACCAAAAGAAAAGGAAAACAGAAGCAGAGGCGACAATGAAGAAGACAGGAGACCTAGAGATCACAGGTAGTACAGGCTTCTGGAAATTACAGTTGAGTAGAGGTACCCTTTTATATAGGTTGCCCATGGTTCCCAAGTTTGGTTAAACAAAGCTTGTTTATCATTGATCACACTAGTGACCCACTCATGGACCATAATCCAGGAATTCTTGTGTTTCAAACAGCAGGTGGTAACAGAAGATCACTTCCAGTATCCCGCTATTGTGATTTTGGCTGCCAAAAGGACAAAGTAAACCAAGTGCCGCGCATGGCGTGCTAATCCTGGTGGGAAATCATTAAGGCGAGCAATATGCACCTGTTGAGCTATCGAGGCACCTGTCAGTTTGCGGCGCATATAGAAGACCCTGTTCCAAAAACTGCGGATCCTGGGGCACTCCTACTAAATATGGAGCGTATCGCTGAGCAGGGAGCATCCTCTAGAACACTCTGTCAATGGATACATTCCAGGCGAGCAGGGACAAAATTACACCTTATCAGGACTTTGCCTCTGTCATAGACATTTAATATCCCTTTGTAGGAGAACTGAAGCCTGGCAAATCATCCTCCTGCTCAAGTTCACATGCAAGGTCCCTCTCCCAGGCCAGCATGTATGAATGTGTCTGAGGCGAGGCCAGCAAAGATGCATATGTCATGGAGATATACCGCCCCTGGAGCCCTGAGGTTTTTTTTTACACCGCTTCTCATAAGCCGTTACAGAGAGGGTGGTTCTGAGGAGGATTGTATGGTCCTTAAAAAAATTGCTATTTTTATACTACAAAAGCGTTTGGTAGGGGGCATTGCTAGATTGGTGATGCAATGAGAGAGTGTGTGAACGGGCCTATACTATACAGACATTAATCAGTCCACCATGCTAAAACCTTTGCAAAGAGTTTCAGTGAGAGAGTGAGTTAGGGCAATTACTACCCACTTTCCCAGGATCCCAATAAGGTTTTGGTACAACTGAGATAAACACCCATTGGGGGCGGGGGGTCCAGTGGGGTACCATCCTGCAGTGCATTAAAGAACTGGATCAGGTGAGCGACTAAAAGGTCCTGGAACTCGCGATAGTAGAGGGCCGGAAAACTGTCCGGCCCAGAGCCCCACCCGTTTTTCGTATTTTTGATCGCTGCCAATGTTTCCCTGTCCGTGAAAGTTGCATTATATGTTCAGGTGGTATGTTTGGGAGGTGAAACCTGCCAAATATTGAGCGCAGAGTTAAGGTTCCTTCCCTACCGGGGCCCTTATACAAAGAGGAATACAAATTTTTAAAGAACTCCAATACCCAACGGGAATTTTGAGAGTAATGCCGCGTACACACGATAATTTTTCGGCATGAAAAAAATACGTTTTTCAGCATGTAGAAAAACCAAAGTTCTTCCAACTTCATCATTAAAACGACGTTGCTCACACACCATCGTTTTAAAAAAATGCTCTAGCAAAGCGCGGTGATGTACAACACGTACGACGGCACTATAAAGGAAGTTCCATGCGGATGACGCCACCCTTGGGGCTGCTTTAGCTGATTCCGTGTTAGTAAAAGACGATTTGCGCTTTTCTGTCTGTTACAGCGTGATGAATGTGCTTACTCCATTACGAATGGTAGTTTTACCAGAACGAGCGCTCCCGTCTCATAACTTGCTTCTGAGCATGCCCGGGTTTTTAACGTCGTTTTAGCCGACACACGATAATTTTTTACAACCCGAAAAACGACATTGTTTAAAACGTCGTTAAAAAATGCAGCATGTTCAGAAAAAAATTGGGCGTTTTTCAGAACCCGAAAAATTATGTGAAGCCCACACACGATCATTTTAAATGACATTTTTTAAAAACTATGTTTTTTTCATGACGAAAAATTATCGTGTGTACGCGGCACAAGAGCCGTCCGAACAGTGCAAATTTTGGACCATGCTCATACGGATTTTAGGGTTCAGTTTATGAGCCAACAAGGAGACGATTTTATCCTTGTGCATATAAAAGCTAATGGAGGCCCAGCATACACTCTTTTCTACTCTCGTGGTCAGTTCTAAATCACGTTCTAACCACGTCTGGTTTATTTGTTGAAGTACCGAAGGGTTTGGGGAGCGTTTGTGGGCTCTAAAGGGTACGTTTTACTTTTTTTGAAGGTAAAAAAAAGTGCATTTATTTTTGGAGCCCATAAAGCATTGCACCAGTGATCAGTAGATTGATGGTGCCATGCAGGTCTCCAGCAGATCTGCCAGTGTATTTGCTTCCCCATAAATCCAGGCAAGCACATACAATCTGAGGAAGAGAGAATGAACTACCATGGCGCTAAACAGTGCCGTGGAAGTTCATTAAAAACTGCAAGCAGACGGTCGCAAAAGCTGTCGGGCCTTGTAGTTTTTCCATTCACAGAACACTGTGAATGGATGATGCAGGCGGTGTTTGAATTGGTTCCCGACAGGCCTTGTTCAGTTGGGAGCAGAACGGTGTAATCTTACCCCTTACATTTGCATTATGAGTGACCCAAAGTGAGAAATACTGTTGTAGGCTGAGCCGAATATCCTCACACCAACAGAGATCTGATAAGGATTCATTTAGTTGCTATTGAGGTGCCCTAGAGGGTACTGACAAGGCTAAAAGGGGGGCAGACACCAGGGAATGGTCAGACCACGCCACCGCTCTAATAGTAGTTTTGCTAAGGCTAGGGATCAGAGCACACTAGACAAAGATATGTTCAATTTGTGAATAAGTCGAGTGTGGAGCAGAATGAAAAGTGGAAAGTAATTTTTATGGGTGAATATCTACTTTAAGTTTTAGTTACTTAACCAAGGAATGGTGCTTTGATTTAAAGCTATGCATTAAGGTAAAAAATCACCTTGCACTCTCGGGCCCCCCAGCCCCCCGTTTTACCTGAGCCACGAAACTCTGTGGGCGCGATCCTGCGATGGTTTCCCCCAGCTTGAGGCGGGTCTTCATTGGAGATTGATAGCAGCGCAGCCATTGGCTCCCTTTGCTGTCAATCAAACCAATGATGCGGCGCGTGGCTGAGTGATACAGTCGGCAGCTATGGCCGCCGACTGTATCACGGGAGCGCGCCCGCAAGCTAACCCCCTTGGGAGAGCGCTTCCCAGAACAAGGGTTAGCTGTTGCTGGGAGGAGCCGAGACAGCCGCCGAGGGACCCCAGAAGACAGGAACCGGGCCACTCTGTGCAAAACGAACTGCACAGTGAAGTATGATATGTTTGTTATTTTAAAAAAATATTAAAATACCTTTAACTTTTAAAAAGACTCCTCTCCACTGGGGGGTTTCCTGTGCAAATGACAAGAGGGGGGCATTTATGTTGTTTTCTGAGAATATATGCAGGGAGAGATTTTTTGAGGATATGCTGCATGTGGGCTACACCAGCGAGGAATTGATTCTGTGCATTGTCTGTTGAGTATGGCTAATTCGATTTTTAGGCTTGGAATCTTGTGCCTGTTTTGTCACACCTGGCATTGGTTGGCAATGGTAGAATGCAGTGAGAGGTCCTGACCAGGCCAGTCCACAAAGTAACAACTGATGCACAAATGGCTTTTAGAAATCGGTGAGTATTTGTATGAGGCGTAAATGGCTGTAATTGGAGAAAGAGCCACTCTAGATGATATAAAAGAGAAACCACAAGAGTTACAACAGTGTGCATATTTTTCCATTAAGGCGGCTTGAACTGAAGGGAAAGCCGCTTACTACCAGCGTTCAAAAGTTTGTGGAATCACTTTAAATCCCATAATCAGGCAATTGATACTTTTATGGTCTTGTTCCGGGATTTTAAAACCAGTGCTGCTTAATGAAACTATCCCGAATAAGTGGATCCTTTTAATAGTAGAACCTTTGTATCCTTTTAGTAGGTCCCTCAAAGGAGATCCTGTTGTCCCAATTCAATTTCGTAAGTTACAAATTATGGATGGATTCTAAAATTGGAGAAATTAGACCTAGTTCTCATGTAGTGTAAATTTCTACTGAGAATCTATCTGGAGGTTGTTTCTCCTTTTAGGATCCTAACTCTAACTAACTACATTTCAGGAGGATCTACAAAATTGTATGTGGGTGAAATGGTGTGTTTACTTGGACTGCTCAGGGCAAGCTTTCCTAACGTTGATTGCAGATTAATTCAGAATTGCAATGACATGGGGCTTCAGAGTTTTACATTCTTCTCTTCAAGAATGTTTTTAAGGTTTCTTTAGTGGTGGAAAAACTGTTCAAATAATGACTCTGGCCGCTAGGAATCTTCCCTTTCCTTCAGCCACTGAGATCTTCCCACAGTTAGAAGGGCACTTTAAACTTTTTTGAGAACTACATTTAAACAAAGTACAAAGATTATCTTGGCTATTTGTTAGTACAATAATGCACATAGACGGAGGGATTTTCAGGGTACTCTTGTTAATGCTCCTTACATTGTGGTGGTCAGAAAGAAAAATGTGCCCTCCATTGAGGGTTGTGGGAAGAATTCTCATTAAATTGCGGGTCAGTGGGAAAAATGTTTTTTTACATTGGTAGTTTGTTGATAGTAAAGGTTCTTTAAGTTGGTGCGAAGAATACTTTTTATTTTGTTGGACAGTGGGAAGAATGTCCCTTACATTGGTGGTCAGTGGGAAGAATACTCTTTACATTGATGATCAGTGGGAAGAATGCTCTTTACATTGGTGATCAGTGGGAAGAATGTCCCTACTTTGGTGGTCCGTGAGAAGAGTGTTCCTTACGTTGGTGGTCCGTGGGAAGAATGTCCCTTAGGTGGTCAGTTAGAAGAATGTTCCTTACATTGGTGATCAGTGAGAAGAATGTTCCTTACATTGGTGATTAGTGGGAAGAATGCTTCTTTCAAATGGTGATCAGTGGGAGTAATGGTCCTTTTTTATTGGTGATCGGTGGGAAGAATGCTCCTTACATTGGTGATCAATGGAGAGACTGCTCCTTTCAAATGGCTAAAAGGATCATTGGTGTCAGTGGTAGCCTATCCAAGAATCAGAAATTGTTCACTGATCAAGGAACCTCGAGCATACTCTGGAGGACCCTAGAGTTCCTCAGAAAACGAATTGAGAAAGGCTGATCGAAGTCAACAATTGGGAGGTGGGGAGTTCTAGCCTTTTGGTTAAAATGATTAAATATTGAAATGAGACAGTTAATGAAGGTGTGGTTTGGCAAACAGTATATATGTTTTGTTTTTTAACTTGACAATTGTGCTGTAATCAAGGCTTGTAAGCTGGAACTTGTGAGCCCCTGTATGGTTTTTCCTCCACTTTTGTATGCACCAATAAAGAAGCAACGTTTGACGTTTGGAGTTGCTGGCTCTATTCTTTGTATTTATGTCTGCAACTATAGTTGAACGTTGCATAACATATTGTGCTCTAAGTATACAGTATATAGATTTACTGGTTTCTAATATCCATTTCACTGCAAAAGAGGAAAATGTGCTGTCAGTACCGTGTGAAACCAATCAAATTATGTATAAGGCTGGAGTGCGGTTTCTTTATTTATTTCTTCTTATTATTCCAGTTCAGGTGCAAATTTTTACTTGAATTCGCACCTAAACTGGACCCAAAATCGCACAGGATCTTTTTTAGAAGTGGACCGTGGGCATGACTCCATTGAAAGCAGCTTGGATTCACATGTTATGCAATTGGATGCTGTAAAAAAAAATATATATATCCGATTCGCATATATGTAACCCAAGCCTTAAAGATGAAATCCAGGCACAAATGTACGACACAAAGGAATGCAGCTCAATGTTCTATAATACATAATTTCATGTATTTTTGTAATGCAACCAGTAGTCCAAATACAGGTTATTGAAAAAGCCTTTGTACACATATACAGCAACTGCTGACACCTTTCTACCTAGACATGAGCTATGACTAAGGCATAAAGGCATCAGCTGTTGTTCTTCGTGTACAGAGGCTTTTTTTGCTATAAGTACCTGAATTTGATTTGGTACCAGTGTCTTGCAATGCCCTGTACAGCAGAGCTTAGCCTGGGGATGGGAGAAGTAGCACAAGAATCCAGACGGTAATGCTGGATTGTTCATATGCTGACAAGGAACATGCTGATAATGGGAGAAATAAAAGTGACAGGGAAATTGGTTCATCAGTCTACTGCTCTATTCATTGTCTAGTAATGGGCTAGGGGAGGGACAAGACCTGTAAAGCCGTGTACACACGATCAGTCCATCCGATGAGAACGGACCGACGCTGTCATAGGTTAACCGATGAAGCTGACTGATGGTCCGTCGCGCCTACACACCATCGGTGTGATCGGTTTGGACCGATGAAAACGGTCCATCAGACCGTTGTCCTCTGGTTAACCGATCGTGTGTATGAAGCCTAATGCCGCGTACAGACGGTCGTTTTTTTGTGATGAAAAAACGACGTTTTAAATCATGAAATAAAACGACGTTGCCTACACACCATAGTTTTTTCAAAATGCTCTAGCAAAGCGCGGTTACGTTCAGCACTCTTTTCCATTGAAACTAGCTTCATAACTTGCTTCTGAGCATGCGCGGGTTTAAAAACGTTGTTTTAAACGTCGTTTTGCCCACACACTATCATTTTAATTGACACAAAAAACAAAGTTTTGAAAAACGACACAAAAAATTCGAGGATGTTCGATTTTTTTTTTGTCGTTTTTCAGAAGACATAAAACAACGTTTTCCCCACACACGGTCATTTTAAATGACGTTTTCAAAAACGTTGTTTTTTTTTCATCACAAAAAACGACCGTCTGTACGCGGCATAAGTGTTACTGAACTGCTGCATAGAAAAATCAGGTCTCCTGTCCTGCCAGGCAGGGCTGTGCTGTGAGGCAGGACTATGTAAATCTCAGGACTGGATGGGGAAAAATAATATCCTTTGGCAGAAAAAACAGCTCCCAAATGTTTATTTAGTCTGATTAAAGCTCAGCTTGCGATCTTAATCCTCAAAATTGTGAAATATTGTAATGTTCTTAGTAAATCCTTCTTTTTTTTTTTTTTTTTTTATTCAGCCTTACAGGGTGCATGTACCAACTTGTTCAAAGTCCTGGGCCAGATGGAAAAAATGTCCTACAACTCATTCCAATCCTAAATACGAAGGATAACCAAGTTCCAGGGGTTTCTTCTCCCTCAATAACAAATCCGCCCATGCTGAGCGTACAACAGCCCGTCAGGTATTCTTTGCCTTCAGCAGTTTCCAATGCGCCTTTGCCGTACTCATTGAACGCGCAACTGGTACAGCAAATCGGTTCAGCCAACTACATCATTACAACCCAAAAAAATCCTGCCGATGTTTCCAAAACCATACGCGTTGACGGCAAGCTTTCAGCTCACCCAAAAACAGCTGTTATACTGGAAAAACCGCAGTTGAATTTGCCGCCAAACCCTCAAACGGGAACCCCATCTTATATAATCATGAATACAAAACCCGGATCCGCTCCTATGAAAACCATCCCGATTTTTCCAGCCGGCCATAGTCTTCAGCTACCTCCTAATGCAGAAGTAAAATCCATTCCTGTTTCTTCCCTGCCTTACTCTATTCAGCAAAGAATTTTACCCCCGAACGCAAGTAACGATACCACCAAGATGCCTTCCGTTATATACGTATCTCCTGTGAATGCCATGAAGACACCAACAAACGTACCGCAGTCTCCTCTGTTATCTCCAGTGTTGGTTCCAGCTGTGCAGTCTGGTACCACAACACCTAAAGGACCATTGAAGTGGGTTGTGCAAGAAAACACAGAATCTGTTGTTCCAGTAAGAACAAATACTGAAACGGCATCAAAGATTGTAACATTTATGGCCAGAGCAAAGACTGAGGAACTAAACTCGCCCAGTTCCAATGTCACACAAATTAAAGACAATGCTCTTGTAATGTGTAATAATAAATTTTACTTTTTGGCAAAAAACACAGGGGAACTTAAGAGTGCAGTCCATGTCAAACAGGAAACTCCTGAAAAAAATCTATTCGATGCAGAAAAAGGGAAAGATCTCTCTAAATTAATTGAAGTGGTTTTGTCCAAAAATAATTTGCCTCCTACAACCCCCAAACCAACACAGAACTCTGACAGTTCCCCACTTGTTCATCCAGATGTTGCCAGTCCTGCAAAATCCAAAACGTGCACACCCGCTCCAGCCAGTAAAAAAGAGCCTGAAGTGATTTATATTGATGATGATGACGAGGAGGACATTCCTGCCAGCATCCAAAAACCTCAAGACATCCATCAATCAAAAGAAACCAGTTCTGCCAAAGTATACACCCCTTCGACTTTACAGATTTCAAATAATCAGGTACAACTTTACATTTTATTTTTATTCATTTTTTATGTTTGTGCATGCATATTCACCCGTAGGGTAAAAAGATGAATATTCACAATCTTTTTTAACCCTTGCGCTGCCAGAGCCGGTTTTTGGATTTATTTATTTTTTGCAAGCAAGCCTAAAGAATAATTTTAGGCCTGAAGATTACATAAACCCCCCAAAACGTATATATATTTTCTGAAAGCAGACATTGGAACTACCACCATTTTATTCTCTAGGGCAGGGGTAGGCAACATTGTGCCCTCCAGCTGTTGCAGAACTACAAGTCCATGCCTCTGGGAGTAATTGTAACTGCCGGCCTTGCAATGCCTCATGGGATATGTAGTTCCACAACAGCTGGAGGGTCCCAAGTTGCCTACCCCCTGCCCTAGAGAATAAAATAGTGGTAGTTTCAATATGTCACACGATATTACCGCAAAGTTCTAGGTAATTTAAAACTCTGCAGCATGAAGGAGCTAATTAAAGCGGAGCTCTACCCTAAAGTGGAACTTGCGCTCATCGGAACTCTCCGGTGTCACATTTGACACCTTTCAGGGGGAGGGGGGTGCAGATACCTGTCGAAAGACAGGTATTTGCACCCACTTACGGCCACACAGTCTGCGGGTAGACTGCGGACAGGACGTCGGATCCCGTCCCCCCTGTTGTGTTCTGGGAAACACACAGCTCCCAGAACACAGCGGGGACCAGTGAGCACAGCGCACACGACTTGCACATGCAGCGTAGGGAACCGGGCAGTGAAGCCGGAGCGCTTCACTTCCTGGTTCCCTCACCGAGGATGGCGGTGGGGGCAGCAGAGTGACGAGCGATCGCTCGTTCTCTGCTGCCGATGGCGCTGGACTCCAGGACAGGTAAGTGTGCTAATTTTAAAAGTCAGCAGCTGCAGCATTTGTAGCTGCTGACTTTTAATATATTTTTTTTCGGCGGACATCCGCTTTAACACTGACAGTGGTCACTAATACAGCAAAAATGGGTTAATTACACTGCCACTGGCCATTACTGCATTAGTGATCCATGGCAGTGTTAATTAACCCATTCATGCTGCAATACAAAGGGGTTAATTAACACCACCATGGATCACCAATGCAGTAATGGCCAGTGGCAGTGTAATGAACCCCTTTGTATTGCAGCATGAATAGGTTAATTAACACTGGCCACTAATGCAGCACAAAGGGGTTAATTACACTGCCATGGTCACTAATGCATCAGTAACCATCATAAGTACATTACCTTAATGCAGCACATTACTGAGTAATGGTAGTGTTAGTTAATCCCTTCACCCCCAATTACAAAACCCACCACACCCCCCAAGGAGTTAACTAGTTCATTGCCTTCCCTGCCAAAGCTATATGGCTGAGTCAATGCAACATAACGCTGTTAAGCAATATACAGTATAGTATATTCTCTTCTGCTCACTTATCTTATCCAAGCAGCATGTACTCTCAGACTCTCCCTCGCCGTGCCTCGCCTCGCTCTCTTCCTGTCCCGTCCTCAGAATGATATGTCAGAGACGGGAACTAGAATGATCTGTCGGGCAGAGTGGAAGTGCAATCATGGATGTGTACCCGTGCTGAATGTAGGAGTGCAGGGAGCGTTCCAGCACTCGGCACCCTGCTGCAGCTCTGCAAGGGCACTGTGTAGAGTCTGTTCTGGACTTCAGCGGCGATCTGTGCAATGCCGTGCATGCTCAACCGCCATCAGGCAGACTTTAGCCAGAGCCAGCACTGCCTGCACCCTGTCACCCCCCTTGTCTCAGCTCTGGTGTCAGTGTCACCCCTCTGGCGGGTGTCACCTGGGTGCGGCCCGCACCCCCATAGCAACGCTACTGATGCTTCCTGCAATCTTGGACATCCAAATCTTCACCTGGATCCAAGGTCCGGATAGCAGGAGAGGTACAGATACCAGCTGCCATGGAGGAGGAATTCGGAAGGAGGATGCAAGAGATGCGGATACAGCATAGGGGACCAGTGTCAGAGCAGGCCCTGCTGGGATGGGATGATTCTGTCCGCTGGGAAGCGCTAGCTCGTGAGCAGTGACACCATGGAAAAATTCTCTCCTCCTCCTGGTCGCAGTACGAAGTGCGAAATGGTGTTTTTGGGGAAACAACTACACGTGGAATGGAAAGCTGAGTTAAGCAGGCTGGTCTAGACCGAGATGAGGTTGGATGAGAGCTACTGAGCCCTCCGCTGTTATGTAGACCAAGTGTGCCCATGGACAGCGGATGACACCCCAACAAAAGGCTTTGGCTACGGCGGCCTGGGGCTGTTATTTGAGAGGCTGTCCAAGGACCCTGACTTTGGGAGTGATCTGGAGTGTTATTTAGAGGAAATCTTGGCATACAGAGAAGAGATGCTGAATGTCTTGAAAGTGCACTGGAAGATTTGGAGTTTCTAGACAATTAGGAATGGGAGCTGGAGATCGCCTACAGACAGCTGCTCGATTCTGCCCAGCAGTAGGTCTGGGCTACCTTTGCCTGGGACTATCTAGAAGTACCAGCTGACATCTCTGAAATCCCAGCTGAAGAGTTGGCAATGTGGGAGAGTAACATTGTGCTTTACACATCTCCGCCCACAGTTATGGAGGTGGAGGTCTTATGGCAGATGCAGCAAGTTCTGACTGACCTTGACAATCCTGTTTATTCAAGGGATGATCTTGGATGGAGGAATAAATCTATCCAGCAGCCGGGTAAATGTACAGGAGATGGTGCAGTCGACTCATCTTCCCATTTGCAGTTCCAGGGCTCGGGAGAAGAGAAGGCTGTCGCTGTTCCCCAGCCACAGATCACAGAAAGCATGGATTTAATTGATTTCTTTCATCACAGGATGTTATGGATAATGAGTGTTGGCACTGGGCCCAAGTGCTGCCAGCCATGCCCTGGATTTTCAGCAATCCCAGAGACTGGGGATTTAATAGACTTTTCTGTAGAGGATGAACAACCTGGTAAACCTCCAGCAGAAGAACTGGCATCAGTGCAGATTACTGAGCTCTGTCCAGCACCAACAGCAGCTTCAGCCTCCCTGAGAGAAGAGGCAGCTGGCCTTTCTCCTACACCACGGACGGGGACATGAGATTTTCTGCTAGCAGCAACAAACTTCTCCAGCTGAAGCGCTGGCCACTGGACAGAGGGTCCAAGTCCTCTGCCCCACACCTGCTGCATCTCTGGAGGCCCATTGTGAGTTGTTGTCCCCCCTCCCCAACAGTCAGCCAGAATGGAGGAAATTGTCTTCCCTCTCCAACAGCTAGCTGGAGCGGATTATGTGGAGTCCCCAGCAGAAGTGCTGGCAACATGGCAGAGTGCTGCCAATCTCTGCGGAGTTCCAGGGAGCCAGGTCAGTCGGCACCTCTTCCCAGCAACAAGCTGACCTGGTGAAGCTTCTGCTCCCAGCTGAATCACTGGCAATGGGGCAGAGTGCCACAGGCCTCTGCCTAGCACTTACACAGTCTCCACAGCTTTATGGAGCTTGGGGTGATCGGCCCCTTTCCTCAGCACCATACAGAGCACCGGAAGCGCTGGCAGCTGGACAGAGAGTCAATGACCTTTGCCCCATGCTTACTGACAACAACTTTTCTTTGCACTATTCCTTGCAGCTAAGAATGGAGATCATGCAGACTAACTATATGCGTTCACTCCAGACCAGGTGGGGATCTGGGACCTTGTTGACTGTTGATGGGGAGAAATGTGATAGACTCACCCAGGAAAGAGGCTTTTGGAGGGTACTGAATGCTAGCCTCTTGCCTACTTACTATGGGCCCTAGCTTTTAAGGGAACACTACTCTATGTGAGGCCTGGAGACCCTTGGAGTAATGTTACTTTGGATTCAAGTCCATGTCTCCCCAAGACTCAGACTCTGGGATCCTTGTTAGGGCCTATATGCCACATTTATAGCAAGGACTGTTTTCACACTGTGAGATTCATAGCAGATGCTGATGCCATCAGCAAGCCACCTGTCTAGGGTTGTCTGCTATAATGTGTTTATTGCAAGTAGGTCTTGTGTGCCTCCTAAGGGTCTTTCACTCATTGATATTTGTGCTAATTAACTCAGCTATCTGTGTTTATATTTATGATAATGTGTATTGTACCTTCTGAGTAGGGATGAGCTTTATTATGTTCAAGTCGAACATGAGTTAGACGCAAACATTGGCTGTTCGCCCGTCGGCGAACAGCAAACAATTTGAGGTGTTTGCGGCAAATTCGAAAAGCCACGGAACACCCTTTAAAAGTCTATTGGAGAAATGAAAAGTGCTAATTTTAAAGGTTAATATGCAAGTTATTGTCATAAAAAGTGTCTGGGGACCTGGGTCCTGCCCCAGGGGGTATCGATGCAAAAAAAAGTTTTAAAAACCGAAGTTTTTTCGGGAGCCGTGATTTTAATAATGCTTAAAGTGAAACAATAAAAGTGAAATATTCCTTTACATTTCATACCTGGGGGGTGTGTATAGTATGCCTGTAAAGTAGCGCATGTTTCCTGTGTTTAGAACTGTCCCTGCACAAAATGTCACTTCTAAAGGGAAAAAAAACAATTTAAAACTACTTGCGGCTATTCATGAAAAAAAAAACAGAAATCAAAAAACCATTCCAGCGTTGTAATCCATTCTCTATGTTCCGCGGTGATCCGATGTCCAGTGATGCTGCCATCTCCACTCCACACAAAACCCCCATGACGCGTAAGAGGGGTGGGGTCATCCGCCCACGTCATTGGGTAACCCCCCGTTTGCTGGAGAAAGCCTGGGGTTACCCAATGACGTGGGCGAGTGACCCCGACCCGTGACATCACGGGGCAGGGTCACCCGCCCCCTCTTACGCATCATGGTGGTTTCGTGTGGATTGGAGACTGCAGCATCGCTGGACATTGGATCACGGGACATAGAGAATGGATTACAGCGCTGGAATGTTTTTGTTTTTTTAAATAAAGGACTTCTCCCAACTGCGTCTGTGTGGTTTTTAACATTTTTTTTTTTAAACTTTCTTTTGTGAAATGGTAGGGGTCCAATTCACATGAGGGGGCCGGAACCTGGGGGTCCCCTTTTTTAAAGGAGGCTTACAGATTTCGATAAGCCGCCCGCCCACCGGGCAAGGGTTGTGGGGATGAGGCCCTTGTCCCCATCAACATGTTGAGGGCATGTGGCCTGGTACGGTTCAGAAGGAGGAATGTTCTCTCGCCCCCCCCCCCCTCTTTTCCTGCGGCCTTCCAGGTTGCGTGCTCGGATAAGGGTCTGGTATGGATTTTGGAGGGGACCCCACGCCATATATATATATATATATATATATATATATATATATATATATATATATATATATATATATATATATATATATATATTTTTTTTTAATGGTGCAGGGCTCCCCTTAATATCCATACCAGACCTGAAGAGCCTGATATTGAATTTGGGGGGGACCCCCATGCTTTATTTATTTTTTTATTTTAGTTCGGGGAGCCCCTGCGTTTTTTTTATGACTTTCATCTGTATTGCCGGGACTCGACAATTCATGAATAGCGAGTAGTTTTAAATGACTTTTTTACCTTTTTAGAAATGATATTTTGTGCAGGGACAGTTCTAAACACGAGAAACAAGCGCTACTTTACAGGCATCCTATATACAGACCCTCAGGTATGAAATTTAAAGGAATATTTCACTTTTATTGTTTCACTTTAAGCATTATTAAAATCACTGCTCCCGAAAAAAAACTGCCATTTTTAAAACATTTATTTTTGCATTGATACATGTCCCCTGGGGCAGGACCCGGGTCCCCAGACATGTTTTATGACAATAATTTGCATATTAACCTTTAAAATTAGCACTTTTTAATATTTCATGTTCGTGTCCCATGGACTTTAACGGTGTTGGCGTGTTCGAACAAATTTTTGGCCTGATCGCATGTTCTGGTGCAAACCGAAACGGAGGAGGGTGTTCGGCTCATCCCTACTTCTGAGCTCAGAGCCAGAAAGTCTGACCTGCAATGAGACATCTGAGTCATCCAGTTAATTAAGAACCCTCTATGGTGAGATTAGCCATGAGTCAGCTGTACCTCGTTTACCATTGTGTGATGTTTTGGGTAAATATTTGGGTCATTGTTAATGTGGTGTGTGACCTCCTTCTCAAGTGCATAAAAGCCTGTATTCTTGTTCAAATAAACAGTTCTTATTCTGGTTTACTCCAAAACTGGTGTTGCCTAGTTATGTAACTGTAGCCAGATTCAAAGGTCTCGTGAACCACAGCACAGTGATTGGACACAAGAGGCGGCATTTATGATTTCTCCAATCACAAGCAGGGGGCGGGGATTGTGCTCCTCCAGGCATTCCTGGCCAGGACAAGTAATGTCAGTGAGTAAAGCGGTGATGTGGAGGCCTTTTTTTAGGGGCATTAGTTTGGCCCGGGGGGTGGCCGTGTCAGTTTCATTATGGGACACTGTATTGTCCTGGAATGAAGATGCCCGGGACAGACCTGCAAAATGCGGGACTGTCCCGGGCAATCCGGGACACGTGGTTACCCTAGCCCCAAACCATATCTATCTCACACAATTATTAAATACACTTTTTTTTTCCTTCTTGTAGATAATAAAATGCACCTATGCTGCAAAAAGAGGGATAAGTCTTCAAACTGTAAAAATAAGTCAGCCATCCTAAGCTGCAATTCCAGACTTTACTGGCACACGCACAGTGCCAGCCAGCTCCTCACTTGCAGCATTGCTGACTGTCATGCAGAGCTTTCCCCTGCGTTCAGTACCTGCCTCCTCCTTGCTGCACAGAGGAACAGGGGGAGGGGGGATGGTGAAGTCTGTTACAGATTGCAACATTGCTCAGTCAGAAATGACCATGCCTGCTAGATACAGGAGCAAAATCAGAGCTGCCAGGCTGCAGAAAATGCATAGAAAGGTAAGGCTGAGGCACATGTATTGCTGGAGTGGGGTCAGTCAGTACTGAATAGGTTTACTTTAAGGGCATAGTCCATCTAAATAATAATAAATGTTCCTATGTTGATTTGTAAAAAAATAAATAAAAATCAAGTCTGCATTGAAGTCTGCAAAGCATTGCAGGTGCAATCCTCAGGCTTGAATGTACGTTGAGTGTGGTGACACCACTGAACTTGTGCTCCATAGAGAACTTCATAGCCTGAATTCTACAGTGGAAGACAGGCCTTTTATTTTGTTTTTTATTATTATTCACAGATTCTTGTGAATAAATGACATGGCTGTGGCTGTACAGCCACACCAAATTCAAATATGACAGGAGCCAGGCAGAGCAGAACCCACAGATTTTCCTAGGTTTGGGGGCTGCAGACTGTGACCATGTTTCACCGAAGAAAGATGGACTTCTTTTAATAGAGAAAGTTCTTGTCCTAAACAGAGAGGCCCCACAGTCTCCGGGAAGGCTGCAGTCATTCTGCACAGGTTGTAGATCTGCCCCAGATCTCATTTCTGATATTTGATTGTGGCCACAAGGCTGTGTACGCTGAGCAGTGATTTCTCCATGTTGCTCCAACACTAGTAATACAGTTAAAAAAAAAACGAACTATGAAAAACAAAAACTTGTCCCACCTAGAGAATAGGAAGGGAAAAAAAAGAAATGTATACAAAAAAAATTGTGGGCCAGATCCACGTACAGCAGGCTTAACTTAAATATTGTGTTTTAAGTTACACCGCCGCAAAATTTCTACCTAAGTGCCCGATCCACAAAGCACTTACCTAGAAATTTTCAGCGGTGTAACTTAAATCCGTCCGGCGCAAGGCGGGCCCAATCTAATGGGGCGAGTCCCATTTAAATTAGGCGCGCTCCCGCGCCGGACGTACTGCGCATGCTCCCGACACGATTTTCCCGACGTGCTTTGCGCGAAGTTACGTTGCGCCGAGTTTTGTGAATCGCGCCGGGTAAAAAAAGTTGCGGCGGGAAAACATTTTTTTTTTTAAAAAAAATTTACAGCGTCGCGGGAAAGAAGGGTCTACTTTTACATGGTGTACTAACTTTACACTTTGTAAAAGCAGCCCTATCTTTGCGTTTGCAAACTAACAACTTACGGAGACTTCACAAAGGGAAACCGCTTCGTGGATCTCCGTAAGTGCTAATTTGCATACCCGAAGCGGAATTTCGACGAGAAATGCCCCCAGCGGCGGCCGCGGTACTGCATCCTAAGATCCGACAGTGTAAAAGTATTACACCTGCCGGATAAGGAATATCTATGCGTAAACTGATTCTCTGAATCGGCCGCATAGTTAGAAACAGGGATACGACGGCGTATCAGCAGATACGCCTGCGTATCCCTTTTGAGGATCTGGCCCTGTGTGTATATAATAAATATATATTTGTGTGTGTGTGTGTGTGTGTACAGAAAGTATTCAGACCCCCTTAAATTTTCACTATTTGTTATATTGCAGCCATTTGCTAAAATCATTTAACCACTTGGGATCCGCGCTATGGACGAAAGACGTCCACAGTGCCGAGTGGACGTCTTTGGACATCCTGTTGTTGTCATTCCCTGTGCGCGCCGCTGGGGGCGCGCAGCAGGGAAACAACGTGCCCGGCGCATTGCTAGGAACCCGATGCGTGTGCCTGGCGGCCGTAATGTCCGCCAGGTACCCGCGATCGGCGGTGACAGCAGGGATGTGGAACTCTGTGTGTAAACACAGAGCTCCACGTCCTGTCAGGGAGAGAGGAGACCGATCTGTGTCCCTTGTACATAGGGACACAGCATCGGTCACCTCCCCTAGTCAGTCCCTCCCCCCTTCAGTTAGAACACACCCAGGATACACATTTAACCCCTCCCTCACCCCCTTGTGTTAACCCCTTCCCTGCCAGTCACATTCATACAGTAATTAGTGCATTTTTATAGCACTGATCGCTATATAAATGTGAATGGTCCCAAAATTGTGTCAATAGTGTCCGATACATCCACCGCAATATCGCAGGCCTGACAAAAAAATCGCAGATCGCCGCCATTACTAGTAAAAAAAAATCATAAATCTATCCCCTGTTTTGTATGCGCTATAACTTTTGCGCAAACCAATCAATATACGCTTATTGCAATATTTTTTTTTTTTTTTTTTTTTAACAAAAATATGTAGAAGAATATGTATCGGCCTAAACCGAGGGAAATTTTTTTTTTTTTTTTTTTTTTTTAAATTGGGATATTATAACAAAAAGTAAAACATATTGTGTTTTTTTTCAAAATGTTCTGTATTTTTATGTTTATAGCGCAAAAAATTAAAATCGCAGAGGTGATCAAATACCAGCAAAAGAAAGCTCTCTTTGTGGGAAAAAAATGATAAAAATATAATTTGGGTACAGTGTTGTATGACCGCGCAATTGTCATTCAAAATTCGTCAGGCTGAAAATTGGTCTGGGCACGAAGGGGGTTTAAGTGCCCAGTAATGAAGTGGTTAAGTTCATTTTTTTCTCATTAATGTACACACAGCACCCCATATTGACAGAAAAACACAGAATTGTTGACATTTGTGCAGATTTATTAAAAAAGAAAAACTGAAATATCACATGGTCCTTAGTATTCAGACCCTTTGCTGTGACACTCGTATATTTAACACGGGTGCTGTCCATTTCTTCTGATCATCATTGCGATGGTTCTACACCTTCATTTGAGTCCAGCTGTGTTTGATTCTATTGATTGGACTTGATTAGGAAAGCCACACACCCGTCTATAGAAGACCTTACAGCGCATGTCAGAGCAAATGAGAATCGTGAGGTCAAAGAAACTGCCTGAAGAGCTCAGAGACAATTGTGGCAAGGCACAGATCTGGCCAAGGTTACAAAAAAAATTCTACTGCATTTAGAGTCCTTTCACACTGGTGCGTTTTCGCAGTAAAAATAGCGCTATTAAAACGCTCCAAAAACGCCCCTCTCCATTGAAATGAATTGAAAACGCTGTAAAATCGCGGTGTTTTACCGCTATTTTAACGCTCCGCTATAGGCGTTTCCAGTGTGAAAGGGCTCTTAAGGTTCCTAAGAGCACAGAGCTCCATAATCCTTAAACGGAAGACGTTTGGGACGACCAGAACCCTTCCTAGAGCTGGCCGTCCGGCCAAACTGAGCTATCGGGGTAGAAGAGCCTTGGTGAGAGAGGTAAAGAAGAACCCAAAAATCACTGTGACTGAGCTCCAGAGATGGAGATGGGAGAAAGTTGTAGAAAATCAACCGTCACTGCAGCCCTCCACCAGTCGGGGCTTTATGGCAGAGTGGCCCGACGGAAGCCTCTCCTCCGTGCAAGACACATGAAAGCCTGCATGGAGTTAGCTAAAAAAAAACACATGAAGGACTCCAAGATGGTGAGAAATAAGATTCTCTGGTCTGAGACCAAGATGGAACTTTTTGGCCTTAATTCTAAGTGGTATGTGTGGAGAAAACCGGGCACTGCTCATCACCTGTCCAATACAGTCCCAACAGTGAAGCATGGTGGTGGGGGTGCAGTGAGGGTGTTTTCCAGCTGCAGGGACAGGATGACTGGTTGCAATTGAGGGAAAGATGAATGCGGCCAAGTACAGGGATATCCTGGACGAAAACCTTCTCCAGAGTGCTCAGGACCTCAGACTGGGCCGAAGGTTTACCTTCCAACAAGACAATGACCCTAAGCACACAGCTAAAATAACGAAGGAGTGGCTTTACAACAACTCTGTGACTGTTCTTGAATGGCCCAGCCAGAGCCCCAACTTAAAGCGGATGTGCCAGTATAAAAAAATATTAAAAGCCAGCAGCTACAAATACTGCAGCTGCTGACTTTTAATATTAGGACACTTGCCTGTCCTGGAGTCCAGCGCCGTCCGCAGCAGAGGAGGAGCGATCGCTCGTCTCTCTGCTGCTCCCCCCGCCATCCTCAGTGAGGGAACCAGGAAGTGAAGCGCTCCGGCTTCACTACCCGGTTCCCTACGGCGCATGCGCGAGTCGCGCTGCGCCCGCCGATTGGCTCACACGCTGTGTGCTGGGAGCCGAGTGTTTTGGGAGTGTGCTGGGAGCCGTCTTTTGCCCATAGCGTGTGGCCGGAAGTGGGTGCAAATACCTGTCTTTAGACAGGTATCTGCACCCCCCTGAAAGGTGTCAAATGTGACACCGGAGGGGGGGGCGGGTGCCGATCAGCGTGAGTTCCACTTTAGGGTGGAGCTCCGCTTTAAACCCAATTGAGTATCTCTGGAGAGACCTAAAAATGGCTGTCCACCAACATTTACCATCCAACCTGATAGAACTGGAGAGGATCTGCAAGGAGGAATGGCAGAGGATCCACCAAATCCAGGTGTGAAAAAATTGTGTGAAAAAGACTCATGGCTGTATTAGATCAAAGGGGTGCTTCTACTAAATACTGAGCAAAGGGTCTGAATACTTAGGACCATGTGATATTTCCGTTTTTCTTTTTAATAAATCTGCAAAAATGTCAACAATTCTGTGTTTTTCTGTCTTAAAGAATTTTAGCAAGTGTGTGTGTGTGTGTGTGTGTGTGTGTGTGTGTATGTGTATATATATATATATATATATATTGTGTGTGTGTGTGTGTATATATATATATATATATATATATATATATATATATATATATATATATATATATATATATATATATATACACACACATAGGACATAATCAGTATAATAACTTATGTATGGAAATATACTGTATGTACTTGCCGACCACCTAACTGGAAATGTATGGCATTATTTGACGTTAAATTCCATGGTTCTGCAGCTAGATGCCATAACCATGGTATTTTATTTTTCCTTAGGCGGCCGGCTTTTAGATATGTGGTCCCTGAAGAGTATTTGCTGCAAGGTAATTTTTAGAAGCGACAGGAGAGGTGCCCCCACCCAGCCAGCCTGCCTGGTTCCTGGGCTTATGTTACCGAGCCATCCGGCAATGGCAGTGTCTTGCCATAGAGATTAGTGATGGCAAGATGGCCACCGCTTATCTCTATATCTCTATGCCCTTGGAGGACCATTTATTTTTTATTTTTTTGCTTTTAAAGGGGTTGTAAAGGAAAAACATTTTTTTTCCCCCTAAATAGCTTCCTTTACCTTAGCGCAGTCCTCTTTCACTTGCCTCATCCTTCCATTTTGCTTTTAAATGTCCTTATTTCTTCTGAGAAATCCTCACTTCCTGTTCTTCTGTAACTCACCACTGTAATGCAAGGCTTTTTTCCTGGTGTGGAGAAAGCCTCTTGAGGGGGGAGGGGGCGAGCAGGAGTGTCAGGACGCCCACTAACACACAGCTACTTTCTCTATCTGCAAAGTAGAGAGTGTCCTGACACTCCTGCTCGCCCCCTCCCCCCTCAAGAGGCTTTCTCCACACCAGGGAGAAAGAGGCGGAGCTTCTTCTTTTTTTTCTGAGTGCAGTGGCTGGCGTGAAATGGATCTACATCAGGGGACATTGTTTTTCAATTAAAGCGGAGTTCCACCCAAAAATGGAATTGCCACTTTTCGGAACCCTCCACCCCTACGGTATCACATTTGGCACCTTTCAGAGGGGAGGGGGGGAGAAGATACCTGTTTAATACAGGTATTTTGCTCCCACTTCCGGGCATAGATAGCCGAGCCACCCGCGGATATCTACGACACATCCGGCGCCTCCTCCGTCCCCCCCGCTGTCTTCTGGGAGACACACAGGTCCCAGAAGACAGCAGGGACCAGTGGAATTGTGCAGCGCGACACGCGCATGCGCAGTAGGGAACTAGAAAGTGAAGCCGCAAGGATTACCTTACCAAAGATGGCGGCAGCCGGACCCGAGAGCCTAGGGACGGATCGGCTTCGGGTGCTGACATTGCGGACGCCTAGGACAGGTAAGTGTCCTTATTTTAAAAGTCAGCAGCTGCAGTATTTGTAGCTGCTGACTTTTAAAAGAAAAAAAAAATTGGTGGAATGCCGCTTTAATGAGTTGTTAAAAACTGTGTGTGTTTTTATTTCTTTTGGGGAACCCCGCTGACAGCTGATGACTCATCGGTTGTTAAGGACGCAGCGGCTGGCTTTGTGGCCAATTCCTTAGCAACCAGCTATAGAAAGTGTGTTAAAGTGGGAAAAAAGAAACGCAAAACACATCAAAACTGCAACACTTGCAAGTCGAAAAAAAGTCCCTGACCCTTTCCAAAAAATGCAGCACTGCAAAACGCACAGATGTGAACCACATCCATAGGAAACCATGTAAAATGGACTGTAGTGCGTTTCTGTCGAAACAAAAACGCATACGTGTGAATGTAGGGTTAGATAGGTTTGAAGAGTGGATTCGATGTGTAATGAGGATATACCTTCCAGGTATGGGGCCATTTATCCAGTCACTTCAGCATTTACACCTGCTAGATGAGAGGTGACCCGGTTATCTGACTATCCGTAGGCAAATGATGTTTGATAAATCTCCCTAATACAGTTTTGTGTATTTATTGAAAGGATTCCTGGAATTTTATGGTCGCTGCCTCTCCACCCTCATCAGCTAAACTTTCACTTTTTCTTTTTTTTTTTACATTTGAAGGTCAAAGACAAGGACGTAGAGATCGTGAAGGTGATAAAAGAAAAGGACGTAGAGATCGTGAAAGTGATAAAAGACAAGGACGTGGAGATTGTGAAGGTGACAAAAGCCCCCGTGTTCCGTGTCATCGATGACAAAACTTTGCGGGCCAAATTTGGCCTTTTCAAGAAAGAGAAGATCATTCTCAACAGGCTACCTCGTTTCCGCCCTGAGAGCAGAACCTCTTCCACGAGTCAGAACAAAGACAAGCTGGTGAGTAGAGCTGCTTTTCCATCACCTTCATACACATTTCAGGAGGCTGCAGTTGGGCCTTATTCACTTGTTTTTTTGGTCATGCGATCCTGCAGCTTCGGCTCAGGGAGCGCTTGACAATGATGGGGAATTCCATGGGTCACGATGTCACCCATAGGCTCACATGGCCCAGCCATTGTCAGCGATCCCTCCTCTCCCCTGCAGCACCCAGGATTTCTATTTTTTTACAGGTTAGGCTGGTAGATAGGAAGGGAGGGAATATTTTGAAGCTTAGACTTTTCTTCCACTTTAGGCCTCTTTCATATGACCTGTTACCTGTGGCCACCGGATTCCAGCAGCCAAAATCAGCAAATTCTTGCGGCTGGAAAAACTGGGGCATGGGATTAAACAGGGATAGCACAAGATTCAATGCTGACAGTTCAATACAAGATGTTGTTTATTTTAGGCAGACCAATTCTGCTGAAGGCCATGGCCGGTTACCTACAGCCACCGGATTACAGTGGCAAGAATCAGCAGGCCTCTCCCTGCCTCTCCACAGCTCAGCGCTCCAGTGAGCGCGAAGAAGCAGAGAGGGGAGATGCTGACTGTCAGCATCTCTCCTCTCGGGGATTTGTGAAAACCAAGCCATCTGCGATGTTCGGTGGCTCGGTTCTCAGTGCAGAGACGGCGGGGGGACAGATGCAGCATCGGTCTGATGCTGCATCCACCTAGGTAAGTATGAATCTAAAATAAAAAATATAGGGGTGCACCGAAATGGCTTTTTTGGTGCCGAAACCGATACCGAAAATGAAAAATACACTAGGCTGAAAATGACAGATACCGAAAATTACTGTCTTTAAAAAATATTTTTATACAGGAGATGGTCGGAGACTGCGGACATGGTACAGGAGATGGTCAGAGACTGCAGACTTGATGCAAGAGATCAATGCAGCCTCACCAGTGCCTGTCAGATGCAGTCTCACCAGTGCCCATTGGCTCAGCTTCACCAGTGCCCATTGGCTCAGCTTCACCAGTGCCCATTGGCTCAGCTTCACCAGTGCCCATTGGCTCAGCTTCACCAGTGCCCATTGGCTCAGCTTCACCAGTGCCCATTGGCTCAGCTTCACCAGTGCCCATTGGCTCAGCTTCACCAGTGCCCATTGGCTCAGCTTCACCAGTGCCCATTGGCTCAGCTTAACCAGTGCCCATTGGCTCAGCTTCACCAGTGCCCATTGGCTCAGCTTCACCAGTGCCCATTGGCTCAGCTTCACCAGTGCCCATTAGTGCAGCCTATCAGTGTCCATAGAATATATGAAGGTGAAAAACCTTCACAACGACTAACCGTTTTTTAGTAATCTAAAATGCTATTTGTAATATACAGCATGGAGGGGGGTTAATGTATTGCTATTGGTCACTGATGCAATAGTGACCAAGGGCAACTAAGTAACCCCTTTGTGCTGCATTAGTGGCACCAGTGGCAGTGTTTATTAATTCCTTCATTCTGCAGCATTAAGGGAGATCACTCTGCCTGACAGCGAAGTGACTCTGCAAGTATTGTGCCGGCCGGGTGCAGGAGTGCACTCGTACCGCTCCAATACAGCTCTTAAAATATTACACTGTGTAGTTACGGCTGGCAGCTGTATACAACGGGGGGGGGGGGGTGATTGTTACCCTGCCCCCCAGCCCAGTCCGCTCCTGGCGGCGAGGAGGGAGGAGAGAAGAGGAGACTGGGGCGCGCCAGAACGACACGCCCCATTTTCGGCTTCATTATCGGCCTGTTTTTTTCTCTTTCGGCAATATGTCAAACGCCATTGTTTCAGCGCCCCGAAATTTCGGTGCATCCATAAAAAAAATAAACGTACTTCTCTTTTAACACACCTGCTCCACATTCACACCTGAGACCTTGTAACGCTAACGTGTCACATGACACCAGGGAGGGACAATGGCTAATTGGGCCGATTTGTACATTTTCACTTGGGGGTGTACTCACTTTTGTTGCCAGCGGTTTAGACATTAATGGCTGTGTGTTGAGTTAGTTTGAGGGGACAGCAAATTTACACCGTTATACAAGCTGTACACTCACTACACAACATTGTAGCCAAGTGTCATTTCTTCAGTGTTGTCACATGAAAAGGTATAATAAAATATTTACAAAAATGTGAGATACTGTGTGTATATATAATATATATATATATATCAGATTTACATCAGTCCCTGCCCTCAACAAGCTTACAATAAGATCTCTAACTCACATTCATACATACGCATACTAGAGCCAATTTAAATAGCCAACCTACACAGACGCAGGGAGGACATGCAAACTCCAGGCAGGTAGTGCCGTGGTTGGGTTTCAAATTAACAACCCTAGTACTGCTAGGCAGAAGTGCTAACCCACTGTGCTGACCTGTCAATCCGAATAAAATGTTGGCATGGGATCTGTTGTGTAGAATGCCTAGATAACACCACTGGATCAACAGGCATGTGAGTATGCTTTTTTTTTATTGTATTTTTGCACAATCCAAGCTACAGTAGATTGAAAAAGTAATTATACCCCTTGGAATTTTCCACATTTTGTCATGTTACAACCAAAAATGTAAATGTATTTTATGTGCTGGACCAACACAAAGTGGCACATAATTGTGACGTGGAAGGAAAATAATAAATTGTTTTCAACATTTTTTTTATAAATAAATATGTGAAAAGTGTTGCATGTGTTTGTATTCTGCCCCCTTTACTCTGATACCCCTAACTAAAATCTAGTGGAAGCAATTGTCTTCAGAAATCACCTAATTAGTAAATAGAGTACACTTGTGTGTAATTCAATCTCATTATAAATACAGCTGTTCTGTGAATCCCTCAAAGGTTTGTTGGAGAACATTAGTGAACAAACGGCATCATGAAGGCCAAGGAACACATCAGATAGGTCAGGGATAAAGTTGTGGAGAAGTTTAAAGCAGGGTTAGGTTATAAAAAAAACACCCCTAGCTTTGAACATCTCACGGAGCTCTGTTCAATCCATCATTCGAAAATGAAAGAGTATGGCGCAACTGAAAACCTACCAAGACATGACCGTCCACCTAAACTGACAGGCTGAATAAGGAGAGCATTCACCAGAGAAGCAGCCAGGGGCCCAAGATACATCCCTGGGAATTACAGACCAGTTAGCCTAACATGAATAGTATGTAAGCTCTTGGAGGGGATGATAATGGACTGTAAACAAGATTTTAGTAATGAGAACTGTATCATTAGCAGTAATGAGCATGTATTCATGAAGAATCATTCTTGCCAAACCAATCTATTAAACTTCTATGAGGAGGTGAGTTGCCATCTAGATAACGGAAAGCCCGTTGACGTGGTGCATTTGGATTTTGCAAATGCATTGGACACAGTTCCCCATAAACGTTTACTGTACAAAATAAGGTATAGGGTGAGTACATGGATTGAAAACTGGCTACAAGGGCGAGTTCAGAGGGTGTTGATAAAAGGGTAGTACTCTGAATGGTCAGGGGTGGGTAGTGGGGTCCCCCAGGGTTCTGTGCTGGGAACCAATCCTATTTAATTTGTTCATAAACGACCTGGAGGATGGGGTAAACAGTTCAATCTCCTGTATTTGCGGACAATGCTAAGCTAAGCAGGGCAATAACGTCTCTGCAGGATGTGGAAACCTTGCAAAAAGATCTGAACAAACTACATGGCAAATGAGGTTCAATGTAGAAAATTTTTAACTAATGCATTTGGGTGGCAAAAATATGAATGCAATCTATACACTGGGGGGGAGAACCTCTGGGGGAATCTAGGATGGAAAAAGACCTGGGGGTCCTAGTAGATAGGCTCAGCAATGGCATGCAATGCCAAGCTGCTGCAAACAGAATATTGTATTAAAGGGGATCAACTCCATAGATAAAATGATTATTCTCCCACTCTACAAGACTCTGGTCCCGGCCGCACCTGGGGTATGCTGTCCAGTTCTTGTTACCAGTCGTTAGGAAGGATGTACTGGAAATGGAGCGAGTACGAAGAAGGGCAACAAAGCTAATGAAGGGTCTGAAGGATATTAGTTATGAGGAAAGGTTGCGAGCTCTGAACTAATTCTCTCTGGAGAAGAGACGCTTGAGAGGGGATATGATTTCAATTTACAAATACCGTATTGGTGAGCCCACATTTAGCAGAAGGGAATTTAACAAGACATGTGGCCACTCATTAAAATTGAAAGAAAAGAGGTTTAACCTTTGTAACGGACCTATGAACTATTCTGCCTGGACATCGATAATCCTCATGCAGTGAGGCCTACAAAGAACTGCATGACTTGTTACAATTGGATTTACCACATTATATTCTGAGCTCAAAGGGTTAATTATAGAAGGGACTCTTTCACTGCTAAATGCTAATATTCCCTTTGCATAGCTAATTGACTCTCCTTTGTGTAGTTAACAGCCTCCTGTCAGGTGTATGCTGATGGGATTATGTGCGAGTGTATAATTGTTTTAAAGGTTAATTGAATTCTATTGATAAAGGAAGGTGTATGATCAAATCATGTTAAATGTAAGCTTGGAGCCAAACCGTCTAGAGACAGATTGGCTCAAGGGAATGTCATTATTTCAAAGTATCTGTATTGAAGCCCCCCCCTGTGTGAGGGGGGCGGAGATTGTCATTGTTCCTGTACAGTTTGTAACCACATATAAGCTAGGTGAAATGTGCCATTAAACAGTCTACTTGACCCTTCAAACGTAGCCTCGTCTCGTTCTTGGAAGGGCGTTCGATGGGATATACCGGCTGTACCTGCATATCACAACTTGCCAGGGAAAAGGACGTCTCCAACGGCTGATACCCCCTCACTACCAGTGGGTAGCCGTTACAACCTTAAACTACGTAGAGGGTTCTTTACTGTAAGAGCGGCCAGGATGTGGAATCCCCTTCCACATGCGGTGGTCTCAGTGGGGGGCATCGATGGTTTCAAGAAACTATTAGATAAGCACCTGAATGACCACAACATACAGGGATATACAATGTAATACTGACATATAATCACACACATAGGTTGGACTTGATGGACTGGTGTCTTTTTTTTCGACCTCACCTACTATGTAACTGTGTAGCTGCAGAGATCCACAGTTCAGGTGGGAGAATCTGTCCACAGGACAACTATTAGTCATGCTCTCCGAAACTCTGGCCTTCATGGAAGAGTGGCAAGAAGAAAGCCATGCGTGCGCATTGCGCCGTTCGTTCGGCCATTAATTTACATGGGGTCACGGTTAATTTTAATACAAATTTGGATTAGGCGGGCTTACGTCGGCCCATTTACGCTACGCCGCCGTAACTTAGGGAGCAAGTGCTTTGTGAATACTGGTCTTGCCTCTCTGTTACGATATGCGCTACGTCCGCTCAAACATACGCCGCTGTCTGTGAATCTGGCCCAATATTTTCCTGCTGCGGAGCCTGGCTTCAGGTCTCCTCCTCTCCCCTCCTCCTCTCAAAGCAGGACAAAGCTGGTAGAGACATCCCCAAAAAGACTTGCAGCTTTAATTGCAGTGAAAGGGGGTTTTACAAAGTATTGACTCCGGGGGGGGGGGGGGGCTGAATACAAGTACCCCACACTTTTCACATATTTGTAAAAAATGTTGAAAAACATTTATCATTTTCCTTCCACTTCACAATTATGTTTCACTTTGTGTTGGTCTTTTACATAAAATCCCAATAAAATAAATTTACGTTTTTTGTTGTAACATGACAAATGTGGAAAATGTCAAGGGGTATGAATACTTTTTCAAGGCACTGTATACAGTTAAGAGGGGAGGAGAGGACAAATACGGGTGAGGGTTACGTTCCTCTGTAAGTACTGCTTTTTGTCCCATATTCTCACGTGGCATGCATGCATTGTGTAGAGTTCTATACCAGTCTGCTGTACCTGTGTTTCTTCTATGCTCTCATTTTGTCTTGTAACTGAACAATTATATTTTTAAACAGGCTTATGGTGAAAATCCGGAGAGAAGAAATTTTCCATTTTCAGAAACATTCAGCACTTCAAAGCGGCGGAAAAGCGAAGACTTCAGTATGACCCCTGACACAGCTGGAAGGTCATTTTCTACAACAGCACCTCTCCCTGCTGGAACAGCAGGCGTGACGCACACAATGTCCAGAGAAGGGACAGCATTAACGGAAACAAATGGCGCCTACAGGAATGTAAGCGCGTCATACTCCGCCCAGGACAGTGCTCCAGAAATGTATACAGAACCCTCAGACAGCCAATCTTTTTATGTCAGCCAGGACATCGCTGGACATTTCAGTGAAGCTCCTCTACCACCGAGACAGAGGTTTCACTTTGAGTCTGTGTATCCCGATGAAACAACCAAGGACGAAAAAATCCAACGTCTGAAGGAGGTGATGAAGGAGCGGGAGCGGGATCTGGAGGTCTTAAGAAGACAGAAGTGGCCCTAAAAAATCCTATTAGAAATTTTTGTCTCCTTTTTCCTGCCTCAACCTAACTCTCCCGCTCCCTCCACAGATGCATACTTGCCTTGACTTTGATGGCCACAGCTTCTGTGCATTCTAGTCCTATGGGACCGTTTCTTTTGTTCAGGACACCGTTCCTTAGAAGCCTCTGGGGCTATAATTCGCAGGTGCGCCCCATTATGTAAACATACAACTGAGGCCACGGCTGTCAGGTCAAGGGAAGTATGCATCTGCGAAAGGGAAGGTGGGTTAGGTCAAGGGAATGGTTTAATGGGGGTAAGTGCCCTTTGTCTTAAAGTTCACTTATCTTTTGAACTATTTTAGAATAATGCCCCTAAAATTGTCTATACTTCTACATTTTATTTTTTATCATTCTGCATGCTGCATAAGAACATGATTTTTGTTTTTAGGTTATTGCTTGTACAAAGAATAGTTTTCTACCATGAGGATCTCTGCTGCCCACAGCCGCTGGATACAAGCAGAAGGAGAGGTTTGCACGGGCTGTCAGAGCTAAAATGGACATCCATGTGCACAGGCCCCTGGCTGATGATATTGGGTACTTGAGGAGTACCATAGATGCATAAGAGACATAGAGAGGCCAGGTATCAAGACCTGTGCTAAATTTTTTTTTTTTTTTTTTCGTTTTTATATATAATATATATATATCTCATGTCGTCTGTTTTGAATTGTGCTCCATTCCATTTGTATTGCAACGTTGTATTATTTTTGTTCTTTGATATTTTTGGTATTGGAACATACAATAACCATAAATGTTTTCTGCTTTTAAATACTGATCTGTATTGTGTCCATTTCTGGAAATATGGCCCGAAGGAGCAATAAAAAAAAGATATGGGGTTTTGAATATATTTAAAAGTGATTCTAAATGTTTTTTTTTTTTTTTTTTTTTAAACTTCCCTTCTGGGGAAGTTCTCCTGCCAGCTCTCCAGTCTTTTAAACCTCATCGGCAAGTAGCCACATAGCAAGCCGCTTACTATGGGGGCACTGATGCAGGATCGATCCTGAGCCAAACTGCTTGCTTCCATAGACACACACAGTGCAGCACAGCTCGACCCCGCCCCCACACACTCTCCTCACAGGCTGTGATTGACAGCCAGTGGCTCCTGCCTCAATTTCCTGAGAGGAGGGAGAGATAGGAGGCAGCCTCTGCTCTTAGGCACAGCGATGGATCGAGATTTGGCTCGGGTAAGAATTTAGGGGGACTCCGGAGGAGCTAGCATTGAAGGTTTTGTACCTTTTAATGCAGAGAATGCATTAAACACTTGCCGACCAGCTCACATACATATAAACTAAAAGCAGGGTGAATAGATGCAAAAATTTGGAGTATGGCTTCATTTAAAGAACATAGTAAAAAATAGCAGCGTACCATCATCCAAATTACTCAAGTAGGACAAGGGGAGAGTGGGGACAAGGGAGTAGTGGCTGAGGCTACCCCTGTGACGTCTCCACTCAAAAGGATTTTCCTTTTCTTGTTTTCAAAAGAAAACAAGAAAAAGCAGCCAGCACAGTCTGTTGATTCAGCAAACAAAAATATAATAATGACATATAAAACTCTGCGGCTCTCAGCGTGACATGTTTCATCCTATGTGGATATCATCAAGAGGCGCCTCTGATGATATCCACATAGGATGAAACGTGTCAGGCTGAGAGCCGCAGAGTTTTATATGTCATTATGTTCCTTTTTACCTGTAAGTACACTACAATAAATATTATGGGCCGGATTCACAAGGAGTTACGCCGGCGTATCAGTAAATACGCCAACGTAACTCGGAATCTACGCCCGTCGTAAGTTTAACTGTATGCTCAAACTGAGATACACTTAAACCTAGCTAAGATACGACGGCCTGCACCGTCGTATCTTAGGGTGCAATTTTTCCGCTGGCCGCTAGGTGGCGCTTCCGTTGATTTCGGCGTAGAATATGTAAATGACTAGATATGCCAATTCACGAACGTGCGCTTGCCCGTCGCAGTAAAGATACGCCGCGTAAAGATAAAGCTGCCCCCTAGGTGGTGTAGCCAATGTTAAGTATGGCCGTCGTTCCCGCGTCGAAATTTGAAAATTTTACGTTGTTTGCGCAAGTCGTCCGTGAATGGGGCTGGACGTAGTTTACGTTAACGTCGAAACCAATACGTCTGCGGCGTACTTTGGAGCAATGCACACTGGGATATGTACACGGACGGCGCATGCGCCGTTCGTAAAAAACGTCAATCACGTCGGGTCACCAATAATTTACATAAAACACGCCCCCTCATCCTCATTTAAATTAGGCGCGCTTACGCCGGCCCCATTTACGCTACGCCGCCGTAACTTAGGAGGTAAGTGCTTTGTGAATACAGCACTTGCCTCTCTGACTTACGACGGCGTAGCGTAAATACGATACGCCGCCATAAAAATGCGTGGATCTACGTAAATCCGGGCCTGTGTGTTTTACCTCTACAGGCTTCACTATTGTTGCTTTCTTCCTTGCATTGGGTTAATATCCTGCTGGTGATCGCACAATATATCCATCCGTTTGTGTGAATCCTGGTGTCTTTCTGGTATTGATGATCCTGGATCCATGACCTGCCGATCAAGTTTGGAGTGTTGCATTCACCACTGACCCCCCTGCATCATATGATTACAATGCCTGTTTTCATATCTTTCTGGTAAGCAGATTTGATAGCACGTGGGTGTGGTGTGCTTTTACTTTGCACATTGAAGTTTGGTAGAGGCTCCACGTCATCTTTACTTCATAGTGATTTTTCACATGGACTATCACACACACACATATATATATAAATATATATTTTCACTAAAGCGTGGCATTTTGGACTTTCACATACCTATACGTCAGCAAAGTGGCTTGTTCCCGCCAATTGCCGTACCTGTACGTCGGCTCCTTTTTCGAACCATAGCAGGTGCGCGCCCGCTGCACGACGGGGTACCCTATGCATGTGGCTGGCAAAAGTTGACAGGTGGTGAGAGAAGTCCAAGATGACACACAGATGGTGATCCTACTGTGATAAATAAATGTGCACCTCACACCAGAGTCTGTGCGTCACACTCCCCTTTGGGGTTCACACTCACCAGATAGATGAACACATCGGGCATTAATATGTTAACCACGTCTGTCCTCAGTGTCATAGAAGGTGTCGCAGCATATCCTGGAGTGTCCACCGATATGTGTCCGTAGTCTGACCAGTCCTTGGTTTTGTAGTAAGTGTCCTTACAAACGCAAATACTTTGTATCCAAAGTCAGGGATAACCATGCTCCTAGTTGCCTCCTCACATGGAGACAAACTGATTGCGATTTTTTTTTTTTTTTTACCAAAAATATGTAGAAGAATACACATTGGCCTAAACAGATGAAGAAATGTGTTTTTAAAAAAAAATGAGGGATATTTATTATAGTTAAAAGTAAATATTGATTTTTTTCTTTCAAAATTGTTGCTTTTCTTTTGTTTATAGTGCAAAAAACAGCAGAGGTGATCAAATGGCCTAGGAGAAGCGCTCTCCCTTGGGGTTACCATGCGGGCGTGCTCCAGAGTCTGGCTTTTGCATCCATAGACCGAATGATGGACTCATGCCTGCGTCATTGGATTTGAATGACAGCAGCGGGAGCCAATGGCCGTCTTGATTGGGGGGAATGGGATGACCTAACTCCTGAGCGTACGCAAAGGAGTTCATTCATCCTGGCACACAGGTATCATGCAGAGTGTGTGCAGCTCAGTGTATATTTTAACCCCTTCCCGGTCACGCCGATGTCCCTTTAAAAGGTTCTGAATGCCCAGGGGGGTGGGAAGGATTGGTGATCATGTGACCATTGTGATTGTCTGTAACATTTTTGTAAGCCATCCTGTCGGCTACCAATCGGCAGTCGGGTCCGAGAGCTGCATTGCTGGTAGTGTGCCGTGAGCGCGCTCTCGGCACAGAAACATCAATCGTATAGTAAAGCATATGCACAGCATGTGAGCGTTCATGCCCACCCTTTTTCAACCGCACATATTATGCCAGTGGCAACTGGTAACGAAGATTGTGAACAGGCAGTTTTTTTTTGCAGAAAATACATAGCATTCCCCTTCTACAATAGACTTCCTGCTTGCAATGATTTTTTTTTTTTAACTTTAGTTCCACTTTAATATTGATGTTTTTTCTTTTTTAAGGCTGCGGTGACGTAGGCCTGGCCTCACAGCTTGCTCTCTGGAAAGGCGACATCACCACTGCCTTTCAGGGAGATTACGTCATCTTTTCCAGAGATGACGTAATTGCTTTTACTTTTTTTTTCCTTTCTTTTTTTTTTTAAAGGGTAAATTTTATTTAGATTTTCGACAATATTGTATAATTACAGTCCAGTAATTTGTTTTTACTTGCAACGGCTCCAGCAACGTGGGTTTTGTATCGCTCATGTTGCTAAAGCCATGGCAGCATGTAAGCAATATCAGCCTTTGTGCCAAATCCAGCGCTGATGTCATTGGTAGGTTGGCACAAAAAAAACATGAAGAAAAGGTCACCTACCTAAGAAGTTTACATTTAGGCTGCTGGCTCAGATTTCTGGTAAGGAGGTGCAAAAGAAGCAATTGTAAAGAATAACAATTTTTTTTATTATATCCATTTGTTTTATACTACACATTTGAACATTGGTGGCAGTTTCATAGGGGGGGGGGGGGTTGGGTCGTCTTTAACCACTTAAGGACCGCTTCCTGCACATATACGTCGGCAGGTACGTCCTGTACTAGTACCCAGTCTCAATTTCCTTGTGTTTCTCGTCGGGCTGTTTTTCGACAAACACGTTCGTGTGTATGCTTAGAAACCCGCACAAGCTCCGGGACCCGCGGACCCGATCGCCGCTGGAGTCCCGCGATCGGTCCTCGGAGCTGAAGAATGGGGAGAGCTGTGTGTAAACACGGCTTCCCCGTTCTTCACTGTGGCGGCGTCATCGATCGTGTGATCCCTTTTATAGGGAAACACAATCGATGACGTCACACCTACAGCCACACCCCCCTACAATTGTAAACACACTTCAGGTCACACATAACCCCATCAGCGCCACCTGTGGTTAACTCCCAAACTGCATTTGTCATTTTCACAATAAACAATGCATTTTTTGCTGTGAAAATGACAATGGTCCCAAAAATTTGTCAAAATTGTCCGAAGTGTCCGCCATAATGTCGCGGCCACGAAAAAAAAACGCTGATCGCCGCCATTAGAAGTAAAACATTTTTTTTTATAAAAATGCAATAAAACGATCTCCTATATTGTAAACGCTATAAATTTTGCGCAAACCAACCGATAAACGCTTATTGCGATATTTTTTTTACCAAAAATAGGTAGAAGAATACGTATCGGCCTAAACTGAGGAAAAAAAAATTATATATTTTTGGGGGATATTTATTATAGCAAAAAGTAAAAAATATTGAATTTTTTTTCAAAATTGTCGCTCTATTTTTGTTTATAGCGCAAAAAATAAAAAACGCAGAGGTGATCAAATACCACCAAAAGAAAGCTCTCTTTGTGGGAAAAAAAAGGACGCCAATTTTGTTTGGGAGCCACGTCGCACGAGCGCGCAATTGTCAGTTAAAGCGACGCAGTGCCGAATCCCAAAAACTGTGCGGGTCCTTTAGCTGCCTAAAGGTCCGGGTCTTAAGTGGTTAAGACATATCCTTCCTGGAGCGGCTGCCTCTCCCTTTCCCAGTAAATCAGGTACACTCAGGTGTGAACGCAGACTAAGGAGTTACAGATACTTATTTTTATGTGGTGTGTTATTGTGTGATTGGGATGTGGTGCTTAGATAAATCACAAGTGCTATACAGCTCTCACTGTATTTATAATGAACTGCCATCATTTTGTTCTTCAAGTATTTTTTTATTAAAATATTTGCAGAAAATACATCTTTGGGTAGTTAAACGGCATTACCATCAGACCCAAAATGAGAAAGACGTATCCAGATTCTACAACCTAATAAGCAGAAGATACGCAATATTCCAGCGAGTCTTTATAGTCTGCGTACAACACAATCCCAACCAGGAATAGTCCAGGGGGTACGCGGCATTAAATCAAAGGACAAGAAACAACAGAAATGATACGGTATCTATAACTAACCGCGAGTGTTCTAGAACTGATGCCAATGGAAATCTTTACTCTTGAATTGTGAGTTTATATACTGTATCTCTGACGACCCCCAACAGGGTCAGTGTATTGCAGAACATAAAAATCCAGGAGGTGGCCGCATGTTAGAGCTGCACGATTAATCGCGATCTTGATTCTCCCCGCGGGATGACCCGCGATTCTTCTGCGTCACTGTCGGTTCCACGTAACCAGTGTCTAACGCAAATGGCGCAGATATCGGAAACCAACGTCAGCAGCCTGCGTCGCTGGATGGATGCCTGGGTTTCTCTCGCAGTTCTGTTGTGTGTATCCATGCGCCACCGAGTGGTTGCCGGTGGTACTGCTTCTGATATATTAATCTTTCTCACAGTTCTGTACAACTGTGTGTATCCATGCGCCACCCAATGGTTGCTGGCGGTACTGCTTCTGATGTATAAGAGAGACCAGTGATATGTCTATAATGTTAAAGACCATATAACTCCTATGAAAAAAGCAGAATCAAAGTTTGATTCTGCTTTTTTTCATAGGAGTTATATGGTCTTTAACATTATAGACTTATCACTGGTCTGTTTTTTATATATTAATTTTTTCAGATAAATCACAGGTTTATTATTTATTTGAGGGGGGGGGGGGGGTTCTGACATTCAGTTTTTGAGAATCGTGAGAGAATCATGATCTTTAGTCTAAGCAAAAGAATCGTGATTCTCATTTTGACCAGAATCGTGCAGCTCTACCGCATGTCCATCTAAGGATTGATGATAAGGACCCATATTGCTATTCGCAACATCTCATTTCCAACCTTCTCCTGAGTTCTGACCTCTCCACCCACCAATCTACCTCTTCTCCCCCCCACCTCTGCACACATCTTCCTCCCCAGCCCCCCCCCCCCCAAAGCAAACCTCACATCTGTATTCTCTCTGATGTAAGATGGCACTTATGGCCACTAGTCCTCAAAAGCCCACCCTCAAGATGCAGCCACTGGATGTCGATTAAAAGAACATACAGCCGCCTGAGCCGTCGGGTACCTCCACTACTAACGGGATATGCTGGACCGACTGCCCATGAACTCAGCTGCACACAGAGCTGGTGTTCCGATGAGAAATGCCCACCCGGTATTGTGCTTGCGAAAGCCTCCGAATATCGGAATTTACACTCAGTTGTAGACGCCGCCTGCGCACGCAACGTGTCTGTGGCGGCGCACATATATATGGGCGGCTGCCCTGTCAGTGGTCTGGGTTTCACTGAGCTCTCCCTTACACCAGCTCTACACCAATTCGGATGGGTTCCTCTCTGCCTTCAACACAGGTATACCTTACCTCTTTCCTTCTACCATTCCCTCCTAACGGATGTTTTGGTGAGGACCCTGTACCATGGTCTTCTACCCCTACTCCCGGTTGGCACCACTTCACCACCCAGTTGTCACTCCCCCTGAATTCACACTGCCCCCCTCTCCTCCCCCCCCTTCTCACACTATGGTTGGTTATGACCTTTTCCATGGTCTCTTACCTCCACTGGTTGTGTGGCTATCCCACCACTCACCAGTCCATTTCCATCATTATTTATTCACACAGTCTCCTCACACCCAACCACTCTATTCACCTAGTACAGGGGTGTCAAACTCAATTTCATTGTGGGCCACATGAGCATTATGATTGTCCTCAAAAGGGCCGGTTGTATCTGTAAGATTAGATGTCCAGCGCATCCCCTCCCCTTACATTAGATGTCAAGAGCCACCCCACCGTCAGAAGTTGAGTCCCCTACTCTCCCTTACATCAAAGTGCAGCCCCTTTCTTTATGCTGCTGCTGGAAAGATGCTGGATGCATTGCTTGAAAGCAGAAAGTAAGGGTCTGGAGGAGGGCCAGAGGAGGGCTGGAGATCTTCTGCAGCTGCAGGAGAGGTGCGAGGGCCACATGAAATGGCCTGAAGGGCCAGATTTGGCCAGAGGGCCTTGTGTTTGACACCTGTGACCTAGTACATTCACCTTGTCCTTTATTCACACTAGGAGTGCTCAAGGAGCCTGGACCTGCTGGGCCCCCTGTCCATTTTGAGTGTTGCCATTAGGCGCACCCCTTCGGCTCCCAACACCGATGTCCTCGGATGGCCCATGGCTCTTGACATTGCGTCATTTTGTGCACACTCATCTGTAAGTTATCTGGTCCTAGACGTCTTTTTTGGGGGGGGGGTTTTACCCACCCTCTCTTCTCTAACGTGACTTAGCTAACTTACTTAGACCAACCTATTCTCCTTTGCAGATACTTGACACGTCTGCTCATGAAGAGCAGTTGAAAGCCGCGAAACGCGTCAAGCTATTAGACTCCGTGTATCCCAAGTTACACATCTACCCACAAACATGTGTTCATTTTATGTTTACTATGATAGGGAATAGAAAGACTATGGATTGTGCAGATGCTTCCTTGTTATGTTCATACTTAATCATGAATATTGGTGGGTCCCCTGAATTTTACCATATCATTAATATGCATAAACATCTTAGTACTAGTTATTGCCAGCTTGGAAACCGGCACCTTTTATGCGGTGCATTTTTTTGTATATGCAATTCAATGTATGTTAAACATGTTTGTTATGTGATATTATTAAATATTTTATATTCCACCACTGCATTCATTTTTGCCATCATGAACTTCACTTAAAGTCCCACCCCTCTTTTTTTCTTTGCAATCTTGCTGCCTCCTGCTGCGATTTTGCTTCCTTCGTCAATTGACAGGGATGGAAGCACATGTCTCTACCCAGGCATGGCCTCATTTAAAGTCCCAAATTCCCCTTTCCCCCTTTACTACATTATGATTCCCCCTTTACTACATTATGCCTGCGCACAATAGTTGACACACGCTCCCGATGACCGTGCAAGTCTGCAAGGGGCGGATTTCTTCATGATGGTTGCATGTGAGGGGCGGATGCCTATGTAGCGCTGGGGTACTTCCAAGTACCGGTGCTGACAAAATTTAAGGGATAGTCAGAGTATAATTTGACTCTGATCTCAATTTTAATTCTCAGGCCTTGTACAGACGAGCGAACATGTCCGATGAAAACGGTCCGCAGACCGTTTTCATCGGACATGTCCGCTCGGAGATTTTGGTCTGATGGTTGTACACACCATCAAACCAAAATCCCCGCGGACAGACAGCGCGGTGACGTGGCGGTGACGTTGACGCCGCCACGTCCGCAAACCCGGAAGTTCAATGCTTCCACGCATGCGTCAAATCACTTCGACGCCATGCGCGGGTTCTCGAGCCAGCGGACATGTCCGATGAGTCGTACTGACCATCGGACATGTCCGACGGACAGGCTTCCAGCGGACAAGTTTCTTAGCATGCTAAGAAACTTTTGTCCGCTGGAAACCTGTCCGCTAGGCCGGAAAATTGTCCAGTCGGCCCTACACACGACCGAACATGTCCGCGGAAACTGGTCTGCGGACCAGTTTCAGCGGACATGTTCGGTCGTGTGTACGAGGCCTAAGAAGGGTCTCTGTTTCAGCTAGGCTTTTCTGTGGGCTCATTCTATGGTTTCTGGGGTGTTATACCACCCTGGGGGCGACAGGTGGCGCCAGTGGAGTCGAGGCTTGGGTGCCTCTTGCCAGCAGCCAATCAGGAGGGAGTTTCTCTCGTGGGGCATGCTGGGGAGGGTACTTCTGGGACAGAGGCCATTGAGGCAAGGTTCTTTCCCAGTGTGGCGCCCACCTTTAGGGTGACCACACATCACGGCCCCCCGGCAAGATGGCCTACCAGGGGTGCGCGTGCCATGCGGTGTTTCTGGTTCCGGGACCATGTTGGCCCGGAACATTTAAAGCTGTGGCGGGGCCCCAGTAATCGACTGGGTCCCCAATTCTGAGAAGATCCCAAGCAAGATAGCTGTTTGGTGGGGAGTCCGCCTGAGGAGAGCCAAGAGACGCTGGCGATCCAATAGGATAGCGAACAACATTTAAATAATCCAATGTGGGACATCTTGTTGAGCGGGGGGGGGGGGGGGGCGGGGATCAAAGTTGTTGAGCGGGGGGGGCGGGGATCAAAGTTGTTGGGCGGGGGGGTTCATCATTTATTCACACAGACTCCTCACATCCAACCACTCTATTCACCTAGTACATTCACCTTAGCTGTTTGGTGGGGAGTCCGCCTGAGGAGAGCCAAGAGAGGCTGGCGATCCAATAGCATACCTCACAACATTTAAATAATCCAATGTGGGACATCTTGTTGAGCGGGGGGGGGGCGGGGATCTAAGTTGTTGAGCGGGGGGGGGCGGGGATCAACGTTGTTTGGCGGGGGAGGCGGGGATCAAAGTTGTTGGGCGGGGGGGTTTCCTGTGCAAATACCGCTCTGTCCCGACTCACCGCCTGCAGCCCGCTCCATGGTGTATGGCTGCACCTACATCTTCCGTATTTCACCTCGCACTGTGATTGGGCGTGTAGCGGTCATGTGCAGAGGGGGGACTTCGAGACGATCGCAGACAGGCCAGCCCCACGCCGCACATGACCCCCATACGCCCAATCACAGGGCACCAGACACCAAACATGGCGGCGGGAAACCCAAACCAAACATGGAGGCACGGAATGTCGCCCCACCGGATGTCGCGCCCAGGGCCCTGTTTTGCAGGAATCTTGTCTAGTCCGCGGGACCCCGGGACACACTTTGAATTGCGGGAGGATCCCGCGGAATCCGGGACGGTTGGGAGGTATGCAATAGGGCCTCGACAATCCATCGGGGATCAAGGTGACCGGACACTGAAAGGTTGGATGTTAGCCACCTGTCAGTCGGTAACCTAATGGAAAACTACCTGAAGCTGATCCAGGCACAAATTCTACCAAGGAGGATTGTCTCCATGATCTAAGTTCTAGGGAGAGTCTGTGGCAGAGATCTTTTCCCTCAAGGTTCAGAGTGAAACGCTGGCTGCCAGGTCGGTGTGAGAGGCCTGTCCAGGTACACTATACCCACTCCGGCTGGAGTGGCGAGGAAAGCAAAGTGTCGTTGGAAGCAGGACTGTTTCCGTATCGTTAGGCCTGAATCTGCCGTTTCTTCTCCTCATACATTTTTACTCTCTACCTCAAGATTTACTGTTTTACCTTGTTGGGTAAATAAAAGCACAAGAAAAAGAATGTGGACATTCCATTGCTTTGGCTCTCATCAACTACCCTAGACGGCGGAGTCACAGAGGTAACATGCCACCCAATCTATAACCAGGGGTTCCTTCGGGGGTGATCGCTACACCTACATGAAGGGTGGCGTATTTTGTAATGACGGGCAGTGCTGTTAAGATGGGGGCGGAATTTTTCACGAAAACTCAAACACATCTCCTAAACAAATATATCTCTGCTATTCTTCCTACTCACACCGCACAAACAAGTGTAGGAAGAATAGCAGAGATATACAGTATTTATCGCGGTATAGCGCACTCCCGCGTATACCGCGCACCCCTAAAGTTGCCTGAATCCTGTGGAAAAAAAAATGTTGTACTTAGTTTTGGTGTCTTCCGCGGCGTCCATCGGTGGCCTCGTCGGGTCCGGCGTCCGTCTGCGGCTTCGGGTGTCCTCTTCGTCGGGTCCGGCGTCCTTCTGCGGCTTCGTGTGTCCTCTTCGTCGGGTCCGGCGTCCGTCTGCGGCTTCAGGTGTCCTCTTCGTCGGGTCCGGCGTCCTTCTGCGGCGTCCTCGCGTCCTCCCCGCTCTTTTCCCGCGCCGAGTTTGAATACTGTGCCGACATATACAGAGCGCAGTACACTCGTGTATTGTCGGCAATGCTCGGCAACTCTCGCGCCGACGTCCTGTACGTCCAGGACGTGAGCGCGGAACGAGCCGAGACTGCCCGACTATACCCGAGTGTACTGCGCTCGGTATATGTCGGCGCAGTATTCAAACTCGGCGCGGGTATCGGCGTATACCGCGCACCCATGATTTTGCCCTGATTTTCAGGGCAAAAAAGTGCGCGGTATACGCCGATAAATACAGTATTTGTTTAGGAGATGTGTTTGAGTTTCGTGAAAAATTCCGCCCCCATCTTAATAGCACAAGATTTGGCCTTATGTTTGCCACCTGCATTGGTGTGATTGGTCAAGACAGCATTCACATGGGACAGAGCTGTTCGGCTCGGCTCTGTACACTGTGTTTGCGGACCAAGCCATCACCGCACCACCATTAATGGACATACTGGCTGCCCAAAGGTGATTTCTGAAGTGTTTATAAACAGCACAGCAGAAATAAACATCCATCTCCCAACCATTTTCAAGCGGTGGGCTAGAGGTGGAGAAAGAATGTAAAGGTTATTTCATTTAGGTTGGCAATTAGCTGATTATTTTCATTTCAGGTTATTGCCAAGCTGGCAGGAGCATACCAATGCTGCTAAATTTGGCCTGGGCATCAACACACCTACAGTCATGAAAAGGAAAAGCTGCAAATTGGAATCTTTATGGATTTTATTTGATAACAGTAAACCGGAGACCAGCCTGTTTCAAGCTACCAACTGATTTACAAGGAAACCCCAGGTTGGAAGTTTCCTTTTGAAACTTTTAAAGCTATTAAATCTTCTGCCCTTGTTGTTGCTTTAGCTTTGGATAATAAAACACTTTTTTTCTGCCAGTAAATATCTTATACAGCCCACTTCCTGTTTCTTGTCTGGTCAATAGCCTAGGCTTATGACATCATGCACAGCTCTCTCTCACTCTTGTGAGAGTTTGTTAGGGCTTCAGTCATAAGAGGGCCAATGAGAGCTGCAGGGCTTCAGAGCTGGAGGTTTGCCTCTGTGTGTCTGTGTAAATCCAGGAAGTGAACAGACAGCAGCTTCAGCTGCCCACAGTTAAAATGGCTGCAGCAGACTTAGTGGAGGGAGATTTCTGCAGCATATTTGGCAAGTACAGAATTACAGTATGCATAAAATAATATGCAAAGTGGTTGGAGGGAAGCTCCAGAATGGCAAATATGTTTTTATTGCAAATTATGTGAGCAGACTGCAGTTCCTCTTTAACCGCTTAACGACCGCCGCATGTATATGGACGTCCACAGAATGGCACGTACAGGAATATGGGCGTACATGTACGTCCCCGCCTTTCCGCGGGTCGGGGGTCCGATCGGGACCCCCCCCCCCCCGCTACATGCGGCGAACGGAAATTGTCGGGGAGCGATCCGGGACGAGGGCGCGGCTATTCGTTTCTAGGTGCCCCCTCGCGATCGCTCCCCGGAGCTTAAGAACGGGGAGAGCCGTATGTAAACACGGCTTCCCCGTGCTTCACTATGGCGCTGCATCGATCGAGTGATCACTTTTATAGGGAGACTCGATCGATGATGTCAGACCTACAGCCACACCCCCCTACAGTTGTAAACACACACTAGGTGAAGCATAACTCCTTGAGCGCCCCCTGTGGTTAACTCCCAAACTGCAATTGTCATTTTCACAATAAACAATGCAATTTAAATGCATTTTTTGCTGTGAAAAGGACAATGGTCCCAAAAATGTGTCAAAATTGTCCGAAGAGTCCGCCATAATGTCGCAGTCACAAAAAAAACGCTGATCGCCGCCATTAGTAGTAAAAAAAATAATAATAATAAAAATGCAATAAAACTATCTCCTATTTTGTAAACGCTATAAATTTTGCACAAACCAATCGATAAACGATTATTGCGTTTTTTTTTTACCAAAAATATGTAGAAGAATACGTATTGGCCTAAACTGAGGAAAAAAATTATTTATATATATTTTTGGGGGATATTTATTATAGCAAAAAGTTAAAAATGTTGCATTTTTTTCCAAATTGTCGCTCTATTTTTGTTTATAGCGCAAAAAATAAAAACCGCAGAAGTGATCAAATACCACCAAAAGAAAGCTCTATTTGTGGGGAAAAAAGGACGCCAATTTTGTTTGGGAGCCACGTCACACGACCGTGCAATTGTCAGTTAAAGCGAAGCAGTGCCGAATCGCAAAAACTGGCCTGGGCATTTAGCTGCCTAAAGGTCCGGATCTTAAGTGGTTAAATTGTATCTCTGGACAAACTTTTTTTTTTTGCGTTTGATAGTGTGAGGAAAAATTGGAACCTCAGTCAGGTTTTTATTGCTGTCTGGGTAGATTCACTCTTATCAGGTGTAATAAAAAATAAAAAAATAACTTTCATAGCATTTCGCAGTGAAAGTTCATACAAATTCATTCTGTGTGAATGGGGCCAAAAAAGAACCATGAATAATAGGCTATTTCCGTTGCTTTGACAAATGTTTAAAATGATTTAAAACAGAAAGCACTGCATTTGGCCACTAGATGGTGGTAAGTACCATAGGAATTTCCTAGTGTAGCGTATATATGCTGTATTTTCCATTTTAAATCTATGAAAAACTTTCATACAAATAATTTTTTGCCCCATTGAATGTACAAGCACTTTCACTGGGTAAACTTTTTATATTTAGATATTTTTATATTTATAAATTTATATTTAGATATTTTATATTTATCTTTTTTTATTATTATTTTTTTTATAAATAAACCCCTAAGCATATGGAGATAGGAAGTAATGGGAAATCAAAAATGTTAGAGTACTCCCCAGAAAAATAAGTTAGGGAAGCCTTCCAATGGGGACGTAAGAATCCTCAGCCCTCCTTTCAAATCAGAGTTCTCAGCTCCCCATACCCCCCTTACATCAAAGTCCTCAGTACCCCCTTACACGTCAGAATCCCCAGAGCCCCTGTCCTTCCAAAAATGTTCCCCCAGGCGGATTAGGACCCCCCTGTACTGCGCAGGCGCGGCGCTTGCGCAGTACGAACCTCAACCGAGCCTCCAAAAATAGCCGGACATGTAGAGCTGAGAGTCAGCTCTACACGGCGCATGCGCAATCACTATGACACATGCCGCACACTCCCGATGCTAGTGCTACTCTGCAAGGGGAGTGATTTTACCAATAAAGTACACGTCTTAGCAAAATCCGCCCATCAACATTGCAAAACCAGCCCTTCATTTGTTTTTACACGGCCCGCTAAGACGTGTACTTTATTACTAAAATCATCCCGCCCCCTTGCAGAGTAGCACTAGCATCGGGAGCATGCGGCATGCGTAATAGTCATTGCGCTTGCGCCATGTAGAGCTGTGTGGAGCACGGCGGCTCTGGCCATTATAAGGGGCTTTATATTCCTCCCCTTAGATCCCAATTTGCACATGTGCTGTGTCCATTGTGAGGGGTTCCCACTATCCCTGCTCAGACCCCTGCTGTACACCCATTGTCCATTATGAGGGGTTACCACCATGCCTACACTGAGTATCTGGATGTCAACACCTGTTGTGCCCATTATGATAGGTTCCCACCATTACTGTGCTGAGTTCCCGGTTCTGCACACTTTTTGAGCCTATTATGAGGGCTTCCCACCATAGCTACACTGGATTCCTGGGTCTGTACATCTGCTGTGCCCATTATGAGGGCTTCCCACCATAGCTACACAGGGTTCCTGGGTCTGTATACCTGCTGTGCCCATTATGAGGGGTTCCCACCATCCCTGTGCTGAGTTTCTGGGTCTGTACACCTGGTGTGCCCATTATGAGGGCTTCCCACCATCCCTGTGCTGAGTTTCTGGGTCTGTACACCTGGTGTACCCATTATGAGGGCTTCCCACCATCCCCGTGCCAAGTCCCAGGTTTGTACACCTGATGTGCCCATTATGAGAGGTTCCCACCATCCCTGTACTGAGTTTCCGGGGTCTGTATACCTGATGTGCTCATTATTAGGGTTTCCCACCATACCTGCACTAAGTACTTGAATCTCAACACCTGCTGTGCCCATTAAGATGGGTTCCCAGCATACCTGTCCTGAATTCCCAGTTCTGTACACTTTTTGTGCCCATTATGAGGCGTTCCCACCATAACTACACATGGCTCATGGGTTTGTATACTGTGTCCATTATGAGGCATTCCCATCATTACTGTGCTGAGTTTCCAGATTTGTACACCTGATGTGCCCATTATGAGGGGTTCCCACCTTCCCGGCACCGAGTTCTCGGGCCTGAAGACCTGCCGTATCCAATATGAGGGGTCCCCACTAAATCTGCACTGAATTCCTGGGTCTGCGCCCTTGCTGTGCCCATTATGGGCTCCCACCATTCCTGCTGAATATTTATGTATTTTATATTATGAAGAATGTAACAGGAGGCGCTGGAAAACACAAAGGTGGGTGGAGGCGCCCCAAAACTTCCAAGTGGATAAGAACAGAGTCGGGAAATATAAATGGGAAATCTCATTGTTGGAGTTTCCAAGGCATATAAAAAGCCAATGGCCCACCAGAATCTACTTCTGACTAAAATACCACTTTGGTGGACCAATTCTGCATATTTACATGTCCTCTCCCGTCTCTGAGTTCTCATTGCCTCCCTTTTCCTCGCTTTGTTCCAGGTCATCGGCAGGCGGAATATCCGGGTATGGTGGACAGTCATCCTCTGGCAAAATGCTTCTAAAGCTGTCCTGATGCACTGTGACCTCGGACGAGTCCTTTCCAGAACCCACAGACTCCTGGTCGTAGTTCTGGAAGCCGCTTTTCACTTTCATGATGTACCGGCTCAGCACGTTCTCGCTTTCTTTATTATTATTATTAACCACCGCTCCCTTGTCTGATAGGGAGCGGCGCAATTGTTTCACCTCCGACTGGAGACGGATGACATTCTTGTTCAGCTCTGTGATCCGGTTGCCAAGATCTGTAGGGGTAAAAGTAGTCATGTAAAAAGCTGTTCTTGTGTCCTATAACATTGCACTAACCCAACACTGTTATCACATCCAGAGTCCGTTCACACTAGGGCGACACGACTTCCAGCGCGACTTTCAGAGGCGACTCCGACACGACTTGAGCATGAAGCACAGGGCGATCTGGGGCGATTTACAACACGACTTGAAGTCGTCTCCAGGACAGGAGACTTTCCAGTGGCCAATCAAATAACAATCAGCTCTAGGGGAGGGAGGGGGAGGGAGAGGTTTGCCTGAGAAATGTATGTTATCTTCCTGGAAAGTCGCTTCAGTTAAGACAGTGATCAGACTTGGATCCGACTTGGAGGCGACTTCCATTGAAATCAATGGGTACAAATCGCCTACAAGTCGGATTGAAGTCGTACAGGAACTTCTTTTGAAGTCGGAGCGACTCCAGTCGTGTGTATTAACACCGCTCCCATTCACTTGCATTGTTTTTCTCGACAGCGCGACTCAGGACGACTTGAGGCGACTTCAAGTCGGATCCCAAGTCGCCCCAGTGTGAACCGGCTCTCGCTGTACACCCCTGGGCCATCATGATGACATCATAAGACTTGAGCAGTGCTGTGCCAACTGGATGAAATGTTGTAGCTGTGTTTGGTAGGGATTGTGTAAAAATTACTGGGTAACGATTACCACCTGGTAATATTTAATTATACTACATGGCAGTGGCGGTGCGTCTATAGAGGGCGCTGGAGTACCGCCACCTCTGGCTCTCGCACCGCCACTGAAAATAACATAGATTCCTGAAGGTTCAGAATTTTGGAGGCTCTGAAATTTTAAAAAACAAATCTGAGTGGCTGGCCTTATTTTTTTCACATTTCAGAGCCTCCAAAATTCTGATCCTGAAGTCCTAGTGAAGTCAACAGTAGTCTGAACCAGGCTAGAAAAAAGTGTGCATTACAGAGAAGCAAATGATGAAACACTGGGGTGGATTCAGGTACGACTTGCGCCCTCTTACGGAGGCGCAGCGTACCGTTTTAACGCTGCGCCTCCGTAAATGACCTGCGCTACGCTTCATTCATGAAGCAGTAGCTCCGTAATTTGCGTGGGCGCTCCCTAAAACTGCCCGGCGTAAGGGCGCGTGATTTAAATGATCCCGTAGGGGGCGTGGATCATTTAAATTAGGCGCGTTCCCGCGCCGAACGTAGTGCGCATGCTCCGTCGGGAAATTTTCCCGACGTGCATTGCGGCAAATGACGTCGCAAGGACGTCATTTGCTTCAACGTGAACGTAAATGGCGTCCAGCGCCATTCACGATTCACTTACGCAAACAACGTAATTTTCAAACATCGCGACGCGGGAACGACGGGTATACTTAGCATTGGCTGCCCCTGCTAATAGCAGGAGCAGCTTTACCGGAAACCCGACGAACGCAAACGACGTAAAATGCATACGCAGGGCGCGCGTACGGTTGTGAATCGGCGTTAGTATGCAATTTGCATACTCTACGCTGACCACTACGGGAACGCCACCTAGCGGCCATCGTAAGAATGCAGCCTAAGATACGACGGCATAAGAGCCTTATGCCAGTCATATCTTAGGCTGCACTCGGCGTAACAAGCTTTCTGAAAACAGAAAAGTCGTTACGCCGGCGCAACTAAGCAATTGCGCTGCGTAACTATGGTTACGCAGACGCAATTGCTTACTGAATCCACCCCACTGTGTAGAATGGTTTGGGAAGCTTCTGGTAGCCCAAGATGATGGGGCCAAAAAAATCAGCCTGAGACACTTCCTTTAAAAATGATACCAGGGTTAGAAAGATAGATTTCGGGACCTGGTGGCACTGGCAGTCGAGAGATAGGATGACTTTTGGGAATCAGAATAGCCATAAATAACAGAGAAATTTGGATATCGGAATCTGTGAAATTCAGGCCAAATTTAGTGTCACCCGAAATTCAGGATGGACTTTAACCACTTGCCGCCCGCCTTATGCAAAAAGACGTCGGCAAAGTGGTTTCAATACCCTGAGTGGACGTCATAAGACGTCCTCAGGATATTGAGCCGCTGCGCACCCCCGGGGGCGCGCAGCGCGGCAATCATTGTTGCAGGGTGTCAGTCTGACACCCCGCAACACCGATCTAGGTAAAGAGTCTCTGACGGAGACTCTTTACCACGTGATCAGCCGTGTCCAATCACGGCTGATCACAATGTAAACAAGAAAATTCGGTAATCGGCTTTTCCTCACTCGCCTCTGTCAGACGCGAGTAGAAGAGAGCCGATCGGCTGCTCCTCTGACAGGGGGGGTTTGTGCTGAATGATTATCAGCACAGCCCCCCTGAGGATGTCCACACTGGACCACCAGGGATGCCACTAGAGCACCAGGGATGCCCTCCACAGGTATGCCACCCTAGACCACCAGGGATGAAAATGTACAAATAACGGTTGCCAATTAGTGCCCACAATGGACATCACTGATTGGCAGGCATTGTTTGGCACTGATTGGCATACATTAGTACAACACATACATTAGTGCCACCTATCAGTGCCCATCCATGCCGCCTATCCGTGCCCATCCATGCCGCCTATCTGTGCCCATCCGTGTCGCCTATCCGTGCCCATCCGTGTCGCCTATCAGTGCCGCATATTAGTGCCCATCATCAATGCCACCACATCAGTGCCACCTCATCGGTGCCCATCAGTGCCGCCTTATCAGTGCCCGTCAGTGCAGTACCATCAGTGCCCAACCGTGAAGGAGAAAACGTACTTATTTAGAATGTTTTATAACTGAAACAACAAGTAAACGTATTTTTTTCTAAATTTTCAGTCATTTTTTAATTTTTTTTGCAGAAAATAAAAATCCCAGAGGTGATCAAATACCACCAAAAGAAAGCTCTATTTGTGGGAACAAAATGATAAAAATTTAGGTTGGGTACAGTTTAGCATGACCGCGCAATTGTCATTCAAAGTGCAACAGCGCTGAAAGCTAAAAATTGGTCTGGGTGGGAAGGTGTATAACTGCCCGGTATGGAAGTGGTTAAACATAATTATCTTCCAGCAGCTCCACACACATCAAAGACCAATAAAAAAAATTAGGGAAAGGGGGGCGAGGATCCAGTTTTACTTTTTACCTTTTCGTCTGCTTTCCTCAAACTCCCTGCGAGCCGTATCGATGTATCTCTGAACCAGAGCTTTGATCACCTGCAGGCGGTACGAGATGCGGCTCTCCCCAGACTCTCCAGCGCTGACTCCCCTGTTGAACTGAATGGGAAAACATTGTCCAGAACCATCAGAATTCACTTTGGTTAAATATTTGCTTATGGAAACCACAGAATTTTTTTTTTTTTATACTTACAATGGTAGAGATAGGTGGGTATTCTTGCTTCTTCTTGGGTTTGTAGCAGCAGCACATACATTGAAAAATTGCCCTGTGATTGGGAAGGAATACTGGTGTTATAATTGAGCTGTGCAATGCACATAGTGATATTGTACATTATAGTAGATAAGGACAGCAAGTTTGGGAATGGTTGCCAAGCATCTCTGTGAACTAAGGGCCAGATCCACAGCCCGGCAGCGCAACGTAACTTTTTAGATTTAAGTTACACTGCCGCAAATTTCCTAAGTTGGGTACCGATCCACAAAACACTTACCTGGAAATTTGCGGCGGTGTAACTCAAATCCGTCCGGCGCAAGGCGGGCCAATTCAAATGGGGCGGGTCCCATTTAAATTAGGCGCGCTCCCGCGCCAGACGTACTGCGCATGCTCTCGACGTTTTTTTCCCGACGTGCATTGCGCGACGTGACGTCCTTTTTGGAACGGAGCGGCGCATAGCGTATTTCCGTTTTCCCGTATGGCTTACGCAAACAACGTAAAATTTAAAAATTTGACGCGGGAAGGACGGCCATACTTTACACAGCAGAACGCCTGCTGTGTAAAAGTAGGGCTGCCTCACAAAAGTGTAACTAAGCGACGGGAAACTAACGTAGCGGCGACGTAGCGAACGCGAAAAAGCTTTGAGGATCGACGTAACTCCTCATTTGCATACCCGACGCTGGATTACGACGCAAACTCCCCCCAGCGGCGGCCGCGGTACTGCATCCTAAGATCCGGCAGTGTAAAACAATTACACCTGCCGGATCTTAGGAATGTCTATGCGTAACTGATTCTATGAATCAGTCGCATAGATAGAAACAGAGATACAACGGCGTATCAGTAGATACGCCGGCGTATCCCTTTTGTGGATCTGGCCCTAAGAGCCAATAAGCTTCTAAATTCCATGACATTTCTACCCATTAATCCTGTTATTCCACACCACCCCTTAAGGAAATCATAATGCCAGAGGCCCATTGCTGGAAGGTGCGTAGGCTTCCCCATCCCACTGGCTCCCAATTGTTAGTTGGTGGCTGGGAGCTGTTGGTGACAGTCACAGTGCTGGAGGAGCGAGAAAGAGCATGTTCCCAGCAGTGGCGGTTCGTCCATAGAGGGCGCTGGAGCGCCCCCACCCTCTGGCTCTCACCGCCACTGAGTCTAATAACATAGATTCATACATTGCACGAATCTATGTTATTGTCGCCGCTGCCGCCCACTATTCAGCTGGCCGGATGTTGAGCGCCAGCCAGCTGAATAACGGTAGCTGGTTGGCTGTACAGTGCCAGCGGCTCTGATAGGCTTTACAGCCCTCGGGTCCCTGGAAGCTTATCCTTGGAACGCACGGGGGGTGCATTCCTTGGATAAGACTGACAGACGTCTCAGCCAATCAGGTTGGCCGGTTCTGGCTACCCGTAACCTGATTGGCTGAAGCGTCATCGAGGGCGGGAGAAGACATCGAGGGTCGAGGACGTGGATGGCTGACTCCAGTAAAGGTAAGTGCCGGGCGGGGCATTTTACAGGGCACAGTGGTGACAATAGGCACAGTGGCGACAATTGGCACAGTGGCGACAATTGATGGCACAGTGGCTGCGTTTGATGGCATGGCACAGTGGCTGCGTTTGATGGCATGGCACAGTGGGGACAATTGATGGCACAGTGGCTGCGTTTAATGGCATGGCACAGTGGCGCGAATTGATGGCACAGTGGCTGCGTTTGATGGCATGGCATAGTGACTGCATTTGATGGCATGGAACAGTGGTGACAATTCATGGCACAGTGGCTGCGTTTAAAGGCATGGCATAGTGACTGCATTTGATGGCATGGCACAGTGGTGCGAATTGATGGCACAGTGGCTGCATTTGATGGCATGGCACAGTGGTGACAATTGATGGCACAGTGGCTGCGTTTGATGGCATGGCACAGTGGTGACAATTGATGGCACAGTGGCTGCGTTTGATGGCATGGCACAGTGGTGACAATTGATGGCACAGTGGCTGCGTTTGATGGCATGGCACAGTGTTGACAATTGATGGCACAGTGGCTGCATTTGATGAACACAGTGAGGCTGCATTTTTTTTTTTTGGTTTGCGCCCCCCCAAAAATTTTGAGCACCAGCCGCCACTGGTTCCCAGCACAAAAGGCATACGCATATATGTAACAGGGCATGATGTCCAACAGAAGACAATCACACTCATATTATCACAAGTCTTTCCTCGGTTTGAATCCTGCTGAACCGGCCGAGATTCCAAATGTATGGGCAGGCTGAATGTGATATAAACAAGACCAAGGATAAATCCGCTGATTGATTGATCAACTTGGGTACAACCAGCCTGCTGGATTTTACATATGATTCACAATATACGACTAGCAGTAATCACTGTCTTCTCCTGGTGGGGACGGCTTCCCCCGCCGGGAGAAGACAGTGGCACAGCAGGAGGGATTCCCACATCAACACTGTCTGTGTTGATATGGGAAACTGGGAATGGTACAAATTTTCATTCTGTAACCTGCACCCTGTGTTCCAGGGGCTGGCAATGCAATCAGCACAGTGGTGTAGTGGATAGCACTTTCATCTAGCAGCAAAAGGGTCGCTGGTTCGAATCCCGACCATGACGCCATCTGCCTGGAGTTTGCATGTTCTCCCTGTGTCTGTGTGGGTTTCCTCCGGGTTACTCCGGTTTCCTCCCACACTCCAAAGACATGCTGGTAGGTAAATTGGATCTTGTCCGAATTGGCCCTAGTATATATATATGTATGACTGTGTGTCTCAAGCGTGTCGAGATCCTAAGGGGTAAAATGACCGCACCAGCCAAGCAGACACTGGCTGGAAAAAGCGCCTAGGGCCGATTCAGGACTAGATTCAGGTAGAATTAGGCGGGCGTAGCGTATCTCAGATACACTATGCCGCCGTAAGTTTGAGCAGCAAGTCCTGTATTCACATAGAACTTGCGCTGAAACTTACAGCGACGCAGTGTAACTGGGCCGGCGTAAGCCCGCCTAATTCAAAATAGGCTGGTTGGGGGCGTGTTCTATGTAAAGTACTAGTGACCCCACGTATTTAATGACGTTTTTAATGAACGGCGCATGCGCCGTCCGTGGACCTATCCCAGTGCGCATGCTCCAAATGACGTCGGCAAATCGTCATGCTTTCGACGTGAACGTAAATTACTGCCAGCCCCATTCACGGTAGAGTTATGCAAACAACGTAAAAATTTTAAATTTCGACGCGGGAACGACGGCCATACTTAACATTGGCTGCGCCATGTATTTGGTGGAATAACTTTACGCGTGAAAACCCCTTACGTAAACGGCGTATCTTTACTGCGACGGCCGGGCGTACGTTCGTGAATCGGCGTATCTAGCCGATTTACATATTCTCTAGGCGTAAATCAGCGTACACGCCCCTAGCGGCCAGCGTAAATATGCAGCATAGGAGACTTACGCCGGTCGTATCTTAGCAACATTTAAGCGTATCTCAGTTTGAGCATACGCCTAAAGTTGCGACGGCGGGGATTAGGACTTACGACAGCGTATCTACTGATACGCCCGTCGTAAGTCTATATGAATCTAGCCCTCAGTTCGCATGTGTAGCGCTATACAAGTCACTCATTCATTCAGTCTGGAGCGGTAACATTCTTCTGAACTTCTACCACAAAATAAGGCCCACTTCTGCGCTGCCACATATATGCGTACAGCCATCAGGAAAGAGTTAATAATTATTTCTCAAAAAACATATTTTACATCTAATTAAAGGGCCAGTGCGCCTCACAGTATTATTTAAGTTATAGGTGAAGTCTGGTGGGTCCGTGACTTCTCATACTGTGAACTCTCCCTGCCATAATTTTCCCAGATCTGCTCCCAGGTGGAATATGTTTGCAGACTCTGGAACTCAGCATAGGGATCCCCCCTGAAAGGTAGAAGAGGCTTTCACTCTATTAACCAAACACCAAAATATCTGCTGTAAACCATGCCCAGGCTGTCAGGGAGTAAGGCTGACATTGGAGATGAGGATAGTACCTGACGATGTAGAAGAGAGATTTTGGGGTAGGGATGATGTTAAATGGAACGGGAAGAGTCAGTCCTTCTCTGAAATAGGACAGATACAATTTTGAGCGCGCAAATTTCCATTCCACATCAGCGTCATCCTGCAGAGACATCAAAGAGAGAGAGAAAGAGAGAGAGGAGTCAAAGCCAGGAAACGAGATCCAGTTTACACAGTATATATAGACACACAGGGCCAGATTCTCGTAGATCTGCGTATCTACGAGCGTATGCCATTTAGACTACGCCGCCGCAACTTACTGGAGCAAGTGCCGTATTCTCCAAGCACTTGCTCCGTAATTTGCTGCGGCGTAGTCTAAATGGCCCGGCGTATCCCCGCGTAAATCAAAGGGGGTGGCTTGTATTTAAATTAAGCGTGCCCCCGTGCCGAACGAACTGCGCATGCGCCGGCCTTAAATGTAGGCCACTGCGCATTCTCCGTAGTACGGCGCAAATACATTGGTTGTGACGTGAACGTAATTTACGCACAGCCCTATTCGCGACGAGTTACGTAAACAACGTAAACAACGGAAAAACACGACGCTGCCCCGACAGCCATACTTAACATGGCATACAGCGGACCGACGTAAGGTTACCCCTCATATACCAGGGGTAACCTTATGCTTACGGAAACTACGTAAACGACGACGAGGCGGCGCAAAATCGTTCGGGAATCGGCGTATCAGGCTCATTTGCATAGACAAATGAGAAATCGTCGTAAACGCCATCTAGCGGCCAGCGGGGAATTACATCTAAGATCCAACGGTGTAAGTGACTTACGCCAGTCGGATCTACGCCGTATCTATGCGTAAATGATTCTAAGAATCACTCGCATAGATACCCGGGCTCAGAAACAGAGATACGACGGTGTATCTCAGTGATATGCAATTAGCGGACCTCCAGCTGTTGCAAAACTACAAGTCCCATCATGCCTCTGCCTCTGGGTGTCATGCTTGTGGCTGTCAGAGTCTTGCTATGCCTCATGGGATTTGTAGTTCTGCAACAGCTGGAGGTCCGCTAATTGCATATCCCTGGGTATCTGGAGATACACCGTCGTATCGCTTTTGAGAATCTGGCCCACAGACACAGAGGGCCAGATCCACAAAGATCTGCCTATCTTTAGGCAGGCGTAGCGTATCTCAGATACACTACGCCGCCGTAACTTAGAGCGGAGGTTCCTTATCCAGAAAGAATTTGCGCCGTAAGTTACGGCGGCGTAGTGTAAATGTTTCGGCGTAAGGAGCGCGAAATTCAAACGACTAAGATGTGGGCGTTTTTTATGTTAACTCATCTTGACCCCACGTAAATGACGTATTTTTTTTAACGGCGCATGCGCCGTCCGTGGGGGTATCCCAGTGCGCATGCTCGAAATCACGTCTCAAATAGTCAATGCTTTCGACGTGAACGTAATTTACGCAAAGCCCTATTCTCGAACGTTTTACGCAAACGACGGAAAATTAGACGCTGTCCCGACATCCATACTTAACATTGGCTACGCCTCATATAGTAGGGGTAACTGTACGCCGAAAAAAGCCTTACGTAAAGGACGTAAATCAATGCGCCGGGCGGACGTACGTTTCTGAATCGGCGTATCTAGCTCATTTGCATTATCTACGCGTAAATCTACGGAAGCGCCCCTAGCGGCCAGCGTAGATATGCACCCTAAGATACGATGGCGTAGGAGACTTACGCCGCTCGTATCTAGGCCAAATCTATGCGTAACTGATTCTATGAATCAGGCGCATAGATACGACCGCACTCATTCGGACATACCACGGCATATCTGGAGATACGCCGTCGTATGTCCTTTATGAATCTAACTATATATATATATATATATATATATATATATATATATATATATATATATATATATATATATATATAGACACACAGACACAGAGGCCCAGATTCACAGAGAGCAAGGCGTACATTACGCCGCCGTAGAGTAACCAATGTGCGCTACACCAACGCAGCGCAGAGAGGCAAGCAATCAAGCAATGCATTCAGCAAGCCAGTGCTCCCAACGCTGCGCCAGCGTGGCGTGGGATTCGAAGGCGTACGCCGGCGTAGGTGGAAGTGGGTGTGACCCATGCAAATGAGGCGTGACCCCATGCAAATGATGGGCCGAGCTCCAGACAGATACATATCATGAACTGCGCATGCGCCGTGATGTGGACGCATCCCCCTGCGCCTGCTCACAACCACGTCGGAACAACTGCCTAAACTACGCTGGATCACTACGGCGTGAATGTAACCTACGCCCAGCCAGACACACGTCCAACGTAAACTACGCCGGCTTGTGTTCCCTGGTGCAGACCTGTGCATGTCTGCTGCTGGGTTGCACCTCCTTTATGGGGCTTAACTTTACGCTGGACGTACAACTTACGCGCATCTCGCGTAGCCTGCGTCGGGCGCACGCAGGTTCGTGAATCGCCGTATTTACCTCATTTGCATGTTTGAATGGCTAATCAATGGGAGCGGCACCGTGCACCCAGCCTAAATGTGCGCCCACCCTACGCCGGCGTAAGCAAGCTACGTCGGCGGGGTGTAGCCTGGTTTTAGGCGCATATCTGTTTGTGGGTCTGGCGCACAGATACAACGGCCCACATTTGCACTTTCGTCGGCGTAACTTGTTATATGTCGGCGTAAGTGCTTTGTGAATCTGGGCCAGAATGTGTTTCTTCCTTGGATAGGGTGGGGAAGGGTAAATATCCTGCCAGGATGTCTTAGCTGCTTGTGTCCATGTTGGGAAATTGTATACTGTATAGGCCCACACTGATTCATAATGATCAACAAGCAAGTCGGTAGCCCGGTACTAGTCAGCGTGGATTTCTAGTAGCATCAGCTTTCTCTGGGTATGTACAGCCACATTGAATACTTTATAGTATGATCTTACTTTATTTATCTGGTTGTTCTTATTAGGTCCGCCATACTAGGATACCCTTAATGCTGCCAATACATTGTCCGGTTATACATGTTGGCGTGTTTAGGCCCTCAGCCCCAGAATTCAAAGACCAATTGAGGTAGTTTTATCATATCGGTATCTACAATGTGTACGTTCAATCTTTTTGTAGTATATACTTCCAGCAATCATTGGTAGTGCAATGTTACTGGGAGTGCAACACCCAAAATATGTCTCTTTCTTGCAGACTGATTTCCATTCTATTTAAGGCCACGCTAGTACCAAGAGGCTACTTGTGGTTACACTGCGCTTGTTATTAGGGTTGTCCCGATACCTATACTAGTATCGGTATCGGGACCGATACCAAGCATTTCCCTGAGTACTTGTACTCGGGGAAAATGCTCCGATACTTTACCGATACCTGACTTTCCCTCCAGTTCCCCCATCCGTTCTGCTCTCCCTCCATGCTGCTGTGTCCCCCCTCCGTGCCGCTGCCGTTCTGCTCTCCCCCTCCGTGCCGCTGCTGTCCTCCGTTCTGCTCTCCCCCGCGGCTCCTACCTTTTCAGAATGAACAGAGTCAGTGATCACTGACTCTGTCCATTCATATAACTGAGCATAGTAAACTGTGTTTACGATGCTTCAGTTTATGAATGGAGAGGAGCCTCTGTCTCCAGTCCATTCATTTCCAGTGCAGCTGAGAAAGGGACTGGGGAATCTGTGTCCTTAGTCCCTTTCTCTGTCTCAAAGGGGAGATGTCAAAGGTCTGTTAAGACCCCTGATATCTTACCAATGCCCCCCAACAGGGCTAAGAAAAAAAATAGCAATAAATAATAAAAAAAATAATACATATTAAAATAAAAAACACACTCTCCTCTCAGCCGCAGTGCCGCCCCTCCACCCACTGCCGCCCCGAGGCCTGGCCTTGTCTGGAATCCGGCCCTGATCATTCTACTGGTCTCCACTCAGTGTCCTCCCCACCGTCTCTGACAATCATTCCAATGGTCTCCACTCAGTGTCCTCCACTACTCTGTACCCATCCCTCCACTGGCCTCTGCTTAGTGTCTACCACCCCTCTCTGCCAATCCTCCACTGGTCTCCACTCAGTGTCCTCCACTCCTCTCTGCCAATAATTCTACTGGTCTCCACTTAGTGTCCTCCCCCCCTTTTCTGAGAATCATTCCACTGGTCTCCACTTAGTGTCCTCCCCCCCTCTCTGAGAATCATTCCACTGGTCTCCACTCAGTGTCCTCCACCCCTCTCTGACACTCTTTCTATTGGTCTCCACTTAGTGTCCTTTCCCCTTTTCTGAGAATCATTTACTGGTCTCCACTCAGTGTCCTCCACCCCTCTTTGACAATCATTCCAATGGTCTCCACTTGGTGTCCTCCACTACTCTGTACCCATCCCTCCACTGGCCTCTGCTTAGTGTCTACCACCCCTCTCTGCCAATAATTCCACTGGTCTCCACTTAGTGTCCTCCCCCCTTTTCTGAGAATCATTTACTGGTCTCCACTCGGTGTCCTCCATCCCTCTTTGACAATCATTCCAATGGTCTCCACTCGGTGTCCTCCACTACTCTGTACCCATCCCTCCACTGGCCTCTGCTTAGTGTCTACCACCCCTCTCTTCCAATAATTCCACTGGTCTCCACTTAGTGTCCTCCCCCCTTTTCTGAGAATCATTTACTGGTCTCCACTCGGTGTCCTCCATCCCTCTTTGACAATCATTCCAATGGTCTCCACTCGGTGTCCTCCACTACTCTGTACCCATCCCTCCATTGGCCTCTGCTTAGTGTCTACCACCCCTCTCTTCCAATAATTCCACTGGTCTCCACTTAGTGTCCTCCCCCCTTTTCTGAGAATCATTCCACTGGTCTCCACTCAGTGTCCTCCACCCCTCTCTGACAGTCATTCCATTGGTTTCCACTTAGTGTCCTTTCCCCTTTTCTGAGAATCATTTACTGGTCTCCACTCAGTGTCCTCCACCCCTCTCTGACAATCATTCCATTGGCCTCCACTCAGTGTCCTCCACTACTCTGTACCCATCCCTCCACTGGCCTCTGCTTAGTGTCTACCACCCCTCTCTGCCAATCCTCCACTGGTCTCCACTCAGTGTCCTCCACCTGTCGGCCTGTATTGGTTTTATGTCCTGACCCTCTGCTTTGAATCTACTGTATGCTCAGATCACCTGCCTTTGGGCTTTGTTTCTGCTAATTGTGTTGCATCGGCATCTGTCCAGCCTGCTTGTAGGGTGCCACCTCTGGTGACACAATTAGCCGGATTCACAGAGTGTTACGCCGCCATATCAGTAGATACGTCGTCGTAACTCTGAATCTACGCTGTCGTATCTTTAAGTGTATTCTCAAAATGAGATACACTTAAATGTAGCCAAGATACGACGGCCTGCGCCGTTGTATCTTAGCTTTCTACTTAGGCCGGCCGCTAGGGGCGTGAACGCTGATTTACGCCTAGAATACGTAAATCAGCGAGATACGCCTATTCACAAACGTACGCTTGCCCGTCGCAGTAAAGATACGCCGTTTACGTAAGGCGTTTTGAGGCGTAAAGTTAGTCCAACAAAAAGCTGGACTAGCCAATGTTAAGTATGGACGTTGTTCCCGCGTCAAATTTTAAAAAAATTTTACGTCGTTTGCGTAAGTCGTCCGTGAATGGTGCTGGACGTAATTTACGTTCACGCCGAAACCAATACGTCCTTGCGGCGTACTTTGGAGCAATGCACACTGGGATATGTCCACGGACGGCGCATGCGCCGTTCGTTAAAAACGTCAATCACGTCGGGTCACGAGTCATTAACATAAAACACGCCCACCTGTTCCTCATTTGAATTAGGCGCCCTTACGCCGGCCCATTTACGCTACGCCGCCGTAACTTAGGAGGCAAGTGCTTTGTGAATACAGCACTTGCCTCTCTGACTTACGGCGGCATAGCGTATATGCGATACGCTACGCCGCCTCAAAGTTAAGCCAGTCTTTATGAATCTGGCTAATTAAGTCCATCGAACTTTGTGACAGTTAACAATTGTACCCAATACAATGGCGCCAACCACCTGCTGAAACATGTAACATGTAATATATCATTGGAGCAGTTCCCATCACCCGATTATCTCTCACACTAGGGCACAACTCTCACCTCAATCTTCTGGAAGGAATTGGTGATCATGGCAATAAGCATGTTGAGTAGGACAATCACCATGATAATGGTAAAGATTCCATACAGTGCTCGACCTGCAAATTCTGCCACGTAGTAGTGGTTCATGTCCACGGTGGTCCGCTCCACCATCTGGAACATCGTCCAGAACAGGAACTGGAAAGTCTCATTTAAGCTGAAATTGCCAAGAGACAAAGAATGACCTGGGAGCTCTCAGAAACACAAACAGCCCCATACCTGCTCTCTAGATTCGTATGTGGTTTTTACATGTAAAATTCTTCATTTTGCTTCCTTTTGGGTTTCTCAACAGAAAAAAAAAACAGCACAATTTTGAAAAAAAATTATATTTTTTACTTAGTTTTTACCATAATAAATATCCCCCAAAAATATATATAAAAAAAAAAAAATATGTCCTCAGTTTAGGCCGATACGTATTCTTCTACATATTTTTCGTTAAAAAAATCGCAATAAGCGTTTATTGATTGGTTTGCGCAAAAGTTATATAGGTAGATTCAGGTACGAAGGCTTAAACTTGCGGCGGCGTAGCTTAGCCTGTTTAGGCTACGCCGCCGTAAGTTAGCTAGGCAAGTACATCATTCTCAATGTACTTGCCGATACGTATTCTTCTACATATTTTTCGTTAAAAAAAATCGCAATAAGCGTTTATTGATTGGTTTGCGCAAAAGTTATATAGGTAGATTCAGGTACGAAGGCTTAAACTTGCGGCGGCGTAGCTTAGCCTGTTTAGGCTACGCCGCCGTAAGTTAGCTAGGCAAGTACATCATTCTCAATGTACTTGCCTGCTAATATACAGCGGCGTAGCCTAAAGCGGGGGGTGGTGGGTGAAAAGAATAAGTGAGGGATGTATAAATGTGTATTTGTTTTCTATCTTTTTATACAAATTAAAATTACTTGATTAAAAAAAAAAAAAACGACCCACAACCATTTTATTTTCTGTTTAGAAAATGGTGCTTCCATTTCCGGTCCAGAGACAGGATTACTTGTGTAGAATGTGAAATACGTACTTTCCCAGCTTGTCTGATTCGCTGTAGTTAACATAGATGTTGTTGAGGCCACACAGGAAGGCGGTGAGAATAATCATCAAGATAAACATGAACCTAAGGAATGGAGAGAAAGAGGGAGACACAAGGATTAAAGGGCATGTAACCCCTAACAATGGACTTTTTTTTTATTTATTTCACTTAGAAAGGAAAAAAAGATTTATTTATCATGTCATAAATTTTCAATATTATCTTAATGGGCCAGATTCACATAGATTAGCGGATCTTTAGATCCGCGTAATCTATGTGATTTTTTACGATCCGCCGGCGCAATTTTGCGAGGCTAGTGCTGTATTCACAAAGCACTTACCTCCAAACTTGCGCCTGCGGATCGTAACTCCCCCGGCGGAATTGAAATTCCGCGGCTAGGGGGAGTGTACAATTTAAATCAGGCGCGTCCCCGCGCCGATTTAACTGCGCATGCGCCGCCGGCGAAATTTCCCAGTGCGCATGCTCCAAATGACGTCGCTAGAAAATCATTGTTTTCGGCGTTAACGTAAATTACGGCCATCCGTATTCGCGACCGACTTACGCAAACGACGTAAAAATTCAAAACTCGGCGCGGGAACGACGGCCATACTTAACATTAGCTACCCCTCATATAGCAGGGGTATCCGCCAGAAAAAGCCGAACGCAAACGACGTAAAAAAAAAAGCGACGGGCGGGCGTTCGTTTCTGAATCGGCGTATCTCCTCATTTGCATATTCGTCGCGAGTAAAAGACAAAACGCCACCTAGTGGACAGCGGAAGATTGCAGCCTAAGATTCGACGCTGTAAGTCACTTACACCAGTCGGATCCAAGGGAGATCTATGCGTAACTGATTCTTATGAATCAGTCGCATAGATCCGACCGTCGGATCTCAGAGATATGACGGCGTATCAGGAGATACGCCGTCGTATCTCTTTCTGAATCTGGCCCAATGAGTCTCATTAGTCCTCCCAGTTCTTATCTTGAACTATTGAAGAATTAGTGCTCATAGAATCCCTGCCAGGTCTTCCTGGGTTACCAGAATTCTTAGTACATCCAGTATTCACAGGATCCTTGCCGAGTTGTCCAAAATTGCTAGGACCTCCACTATCCCCAGATATTTCAGAGTTCCCTGAAGTGACACTAGGCATGTAGGGTGACCACATTTCCAAACTACCATTCAGGGACACCCTCGTTCCCAAAAATCAGCTTGTGCTGTAACGAATCACAGCACAGTGATTGGACACAAGAGACGGGATTTATGATTTCTCCAATCACAAGCAGGGGGCGGGGATTGTGCTCCCCCAGGCATTCCCGACCAGGACAAGTGCTGTCAGTGAGTAAAGTGGTGAAGTGGCGGCCTTTTTTGGGGGCATCAGATTGGCCCGGGGGGTGGCTGTGTCAGTTTCATTCCGGGACACTGTTGTCCTGGAATGAATGTGCCCGGGACAGACCTGCCAAATCTGGGCAATCCAGGTTACGTGGTCACCCTAGGTTCAACACACCTGAGAAACTGAGTCAGACCCTTTACCACTTCCATAAAAAAGTTCTAATATTTTATTACTGCAGGAAACTCACTGCCGTACTGATTCCATACTGGCTCTGCGCAACAAATACTACCACAATGGTTCCATAGTGCTAATCCCTGAGCCAAGTCTAAGGGTGTATCCATAGCGTTTCATAAATCTTTTAAACCAGAGGTCTTATACACCCATGTTGATGTTAATGGCCGCTTCATTTTTCTCAAACTGAAACGAAAAAAATTTCTTTTCACAGTGGCCAACATCTACGTACCTAATGTGGTCAGGCTCGGTTCCTCTCATCGGTTCTCACCAGACTATCCTCTTTCGGGGGTCCCTGCTACATCATTGGTGGAGATCTCAATGTCGTCATGTCCCCATCTGCTGACACATCCTCGGTAAGTCCTCTATACCACACTCTACACTGACACGCATCAAAGCTCTCCTTCATTCCTCCCTTCTGGTGGATGTTTGGCGTGTCCAGCATCCCACAGAAAGGGATTACAGCCATTACTCAGTGGCACACAATTCCTATAGCAGACTGTATCTCTTTCTAATATCCCAATCGCTGTTAGATACCCCCATCCAGGCGTCTTTAGGTCAACTGCTTTGGTCCGACCATGCCCCGGTCTACTTGACCCTTACACGTCCCCCCGTCGTCACATAGAGGCACACACTGGAGGTTAAATGACAATTTGCTTCGGGACCCCGTCTGTGTGGCAGACGTTTCCGCCGCTATTCAACACTTTGTTTCTGATCACTCCTCGAACACCTCCTCCCCTCTCATTCAATGGGAGGCCCTGAAATGTGTGGTTAGGGGTGTGCTTATTCAACATGGCTCCCGTCTCAAAAAGATACAATCGAGTGACATCCGCCACCTCCTCTCCACTAATAGCGGAGCTCGAACCTTTGCATAAACGTGATCTAGACCCTGCTGTTTTTGTCCGATTATCGAATGCCCGTAGAGATCTCCTCCAGCTTCTCGATTCACATTCTTTAATAGCTTGGGATAGGGCACGTAACTAATTTCCATTACTCACTAGACAATAAATGCGCCAAACATCTGGCACGGGTCCTACACCCTAGACCATCATGATGCTCAATTCCCTTTATTTCACATCCTGATCACAGCCATTTCTACAAAACCTTTGCTCCACTATTAGCCCCATTGATGACTAAGGCGTTTAATGCCATGGATGACTCCCTCCCTCCGCCCAAGGCATTGTTATCCGCTAATATCTCCATTTTACCCAAACCGGGCAAGGACCCCTCCCAATGCAGCAGCTACCGGCCAATATCCCTGCTTAATGTGAACCTAAAATTGTTTGCCAAGGTATTGGCCAATCGTTTGTCCCCTCTACTCCCGGGTGTGATCCACCCTGAAAATTGACACACTCCCCAAACTTCTATATCTTCTTCAAATGGCCCCCATTATAGTCCCCAAATCCTTCATTTCCCTACTTTCTCTCGCCATTAGATTCTTATGGAGCCGGGGGTTACCTAGGGTGAAGTATAATTTGCTCACTCGCCCAAAATTGCAAGGTGAAGCTGGTCTCCCCGACTTCGAGACATATTACAAGGCCAACCATGTAGCGCGTGTCTTAGAATGGTTCCCGCGTCCTTTCTCAAAAGCTTCTGTTGCCGTAGAGCAGGACCTGGCTCACGTGGACCTTCGAGCACTGCTAGGGGGATACAGGACTGACCTGGTGCGCATACCCCCTCCCTCCCCGCTAACACTAGCCTCTCTCAGGATTTGGTATAACAGGGGGTTGTGTTCCCTCCTATCCTCCGATCCTTCCCCGTTGACCACCCTATTTGACAATCCTTCCTTCCTTCAGAGTATCGGTGTACCAACGTTAGGCCCCTTCAAAAGGACTGAATGGCCACAGGCGCGCTCGTTTGTACATCCAACACTAGGGTCATCGGTGACGCCGGCAGGATCCCACGATTGGCTAACTGCTCTACATTTATCTACATGCACAAAGCACAGAGTTTGAACGGCTATGCTCCCTTTCAGAGACTCCCAGACACCTTCTCTCGGCCATATGTAGTCTCCTACAGACACTCACACACACCGAGCTACCCTCTTACACCAGGATGTGGTCCACAGACTTGGGTGAGGACATCCCGCGACCGGAATGGCAGACTTCATTTCATTCCACGATTTCCTGCTACTCACAGGAAAAGAACTACAAGATTCTATCAAGATGGTACATGGTCCCCTCCACGTTGCACAAAATATTTCCGTCCACCCCGGCATCAGGCTGGCGATGCTCTGCAGCCACGGGGACCTATCTAGATGTCTGGTGGGAATGTGAGAGGATCCGCCCCTTCTGGACTCAGGTATTTGAGTGTTACAATAAAACTTATGATGAATTGTTGGTTCCCTCTCCTAAGATTGCTCTCCTTTCTATACTACCGGGATCAGTTACATCACAGAAGCGAAATCTCCTCTGTTTCTTTATGTCCTCAGCGAGACAGCTTATACCACTCCTATCTTGTCACACTGGGTTTCAATTATGAACGACACTATGAGAATGGAGGAGATGTTGGCTCTTGACAATGACACTTTTGATAAATATAAACAGCTGTGGCTCATCTGGCTCCACTTCTCTTCCTCTGACACTCTGGCGAACATGTTGTCACCCCCGACATGATCGTCCCTATATGTTCTTCTACCCTGGGACAAGCTGGGTTCCTACTCCAGGGTCTTCCTCTTTACGCCTGCCCTACTTTGCCTTTTTCCGATTGTCTTGTCAGCAAGTCACGCTCTTCTTTCTGATCCCCTATATCACAAAGAAATCTTTAAAGCCAAAAAAATAAATTTTTCCAATGCCATCACCAATGCCCTAAACCGCCCTTGTGAACTCTTCAAGATGGTCACCCAGACCATGAATCCAGTCTGTCTTGAAGCCCCCAATTCTGATACCCAAGAATTTTGCAATGAATTATCGGATTACTTCATTAACAAAAATTGAAGAAATCCGTGAAAGCATTCAGCGAAACAGTACTCCCTTTAACCCCCCCCCCCCTCAATCACTCGCCCAATACCCACAATAACTCACCGCAATCAACAAAGTTCACGCTTAAACTCATCACCATCGAGGCCACCAACAATATCATCGGTACTCTGCGAGACAGCACAGCGCCTAATGATATCATCCCCACCAAACTGCTGAAGGAATGTGCCGATATCCTGGCACCACCTATCACACAGCTTATAAACCAGTCCTTCAAGGAAGGCATGGTGCCCTCCCAATTGAAACAGGGCATAATAAAACCCATCTTAAAGAAACCCACCCTTGACCCCAAAGACCCAAAACATCGTCGTCCCATAACAGGCCTAAACGTCTTCTCCAAGGTAATGGAGAAAGAAGTGGCACAACAGCTGCAACAGCATCTAGATACCCATAATTTGCTCCACCCTTTTCAATCGGGTTTCCGTCCCGGTCACGGGACAGAAACAGCACTGCTTAAAATATGGGATGATGTTCGAGGCCGCAGACGAAGGAGAATCTTGTCTTCTAGTACTGTTGGACCTAAGCGCAGCTTTCGACACGGTAGACTACAAACTACTACTGACTCGGCTAGCTGAAACAGCCAGAGTCGCAGAATGTGATCTATCCTGGTTCTCCTCATTTTTGGAAAACCGATCACAAATTGTGAAATTGGGACCTTTCACTTCTGAAAAACGCACGGTGTCATGCGGGGTCCCGCAAGGATCCCCCCTGTCGCCGGTACTGTTCAATATCTACCTCCGCCCTCTCTTTGAAATCATCAGTAGCCAAAAGCTACTTTACCACTCTTATGCAGATGACACACAACTGTACTTTCGCATCTGCAACAAAAAGGATCATCATCTAGGGCTAGAGAAATCCCTCTCTTTGATAGAAAACTGGATGACAAAGAGTTATCTTAAACTCAACGGATCGAAAACAGAACTTCTCCTGTTTCACGCCAATCGAAAGAATCAACTTGGACACCCCCGCCCATTCTGGGCCAAATCATCACCCCTAGCACCAAAGTCAAAAGTCTCAGAGTCATCTTCGACACCAACATGACAATGGATGCACAAATAGGCTCAGTAGTCAGCGGATCGCACCATCTGCTGCGCCTACTACGCAGACTTATTCCATTTATTCCTAAAGAGCAGTCGTGGTGGGAACAATTGTTAACTACAGACTGGACTATGCAAATGCCCTCTATATTGACTCCCAAAGTACCAAATCACCCGTTTGCAAGTCGTTCAAAATACAGCTGCTAGACTGGTGACTGGGAAAAAACCTTGGGAATCTATCTCTCCTTCGCTGAGAACCCTTCATTGGTTGCAAGTAAAAGACAGAATTACTTTCAAAGCACTCTGTCTGACGCATAAATGTGTTCAAGGAAATGCCCCCCAATATTAATGCGAAAAACTAAAAGCTCACAACTCCAATCGCGTTCTGCGATCCACCAATCAAAATCTACTCCAAATACCAAAAAACAGATACAAGTCCAAAGGAAAACGAAGATTTGCGCTCTAGGGCCCCAGACTATGGAACGCTTTACCAACCAGCAATCGGTTGGAGGAGAATCACTTGACCTTAAGGAGAATGATCAAAACCCATCTCTTTTGAGTTCAAAGGAGAAATGGACAAACGAGCGCCCAGAGGCGATTCAGTTCGCATGTGCAGCGCTATATAAGTTTTTTCACTCACTCACCCTCTAGCCTGTTTCTCTTTTCGCTTCCTTCTTTCCCCCCTTTCTCTTTTCTTTCTTCCCCTTCTTTTGACACCTCTTCGTATTCTTCTGATCTCTCGTTTCTCATTTTAATTTTACTTTTTTGCCCTGTCTGTCATTTTTTCTTTTTTTTTTTCCTCTTTTGGCTTTGTTATTTCTCTGCCATAAATTCTAGTTACAATTCTGCCAAAAACGAAGAGGCCCTTGCGGTCGTATCTAATTTTTGTTTAAAGTTGCAGTCATTGCTGTTCATACTGTTTTACATGTTGGTCGGAGTCCCGCTGTGGGTGATAGCCATTTGGCTGACTCTTTCCCCAAGCATACTTGTGACTGTTCGCAGATTGTGACACCTCATGTTGTTTTTTGTTTGTTATGTTAAATTACCAATAAACATATTTTCAACTCTAAAATAAACCTTTTAAAAAGCGTAATCACACTATTGGAGCCTCCTGCTTCCTTGCCATATATATATGTGGGGACCGTGGCGGTGAGATCTGCATTGCAAACAGCACCTTGGATTTAAGCATTGATTGCAAAAAGGTGCAGTTGCTAGGTTTACCAGCCATTTGATCTGGTGAGTCAGTGTGGTACGACTGGTGGAGGATCACATTGGGTGTTATTATCACATTTGTTTGGCATACAAGATATCACTGAAGTGTCACTATTATATATTTTTTGTATTGATGAACTATTTACTTTACACATTTATGAATTTTTATATACCGTATTTGCCGGCGTATAAGACGACCCCCTATTTTTCCAGGAAAATGTTGGTTTTGGGATATACTCGCCGTATATGACTACCCCCTTCTTACTAGTCTTTCTGGAAGCTGAGGGGTAGCCGGAACAACCACTGACAGAAACAACCACTGACAGAAACAGGCTTTTTTCAAATCTCACTGTGCCATTACATTACATGCCTCACTGTGCCATTACATTACATTACATGCCTCACTGTGCCATTACATTACATTACATGCCTCACTGTGCCATTACATTACATGCCACCACTGTGCCATTACATTACATGCGTCCACTGTGCCATCACATGCCTCCACTGTGCCATCACTTGCCCCCACTGTGCCATCACTTGCCCCCACTGTGCCATCACTTGCCCCCACTGTGCCATCACTTGCCTCCACTGTGCCATCACTTGTACCCACTGTGCCATCACTTGCCCCCACTGTGCGGGCCAAGACAATTTCCCTACCTTATTTTGCTGCAGATTCTGGCTTCCAGGCTGCGGGCATCCATAATTCAAAAGCCGCGCCTTCTCCTCAGACTGTTCTGTGATAGGCGGAACACAAATTTTCCCAGCAGGGCCTCTGTTCAGTGTTCTGCCTATCACGTATGTCCTCTCGTTCCGAGGATGAGAAGGCATCCGTGATAGGCGGAACACTGAACAGAGACCCTGCTGGGAAAATTTGTGTTCCGCCTATCACGGAACTGTCTGAGGAGGAGGCGCGGCTTTTAAATCATGGATTTAGCCCGACGGAGACTGTCACCGGCGTATAAGACGACCCCCGACTTTGGATGCATTTTTTTGCATCCAAAAGGTCGTCTTATACGCCGGAAAATACGGTATATACTTATATATTTCGTTTTTTTTTTAAAAGATATTTTTGGAGCACTACAATGATGGACTTTGTTGTTTTTACATTCACATTATGAAATTTATTGTGTGTATAGATTATTATTCTTTTTGAGCACTTTTGGACTCTATTGATTTGTATTTCAGATTAATTGTATTTTGGGGCTTATTTCTAGGTCTTATCTATGGTCAAATTTTTTCACTGTAAAGAGATATTTAATTGTTAGATCAACTTTTCCTGAGGAGGAATGGCCGTGGATGGATTGAAATTCGGCTGGTCACTGCTAAACTGGCTCAATTTGGATCTGTCTTTGGCCAGCTTTAAACCCAGATCATAAATTATATCAGCACTCCGACTAAAACTTTTTTTTTTTAGCAAGCCCACACACTGACCAATAACACAACAATTCTCTGTACCTAGTAGTATTAGGGACAATATAAACCTTCTCCTCTTTCCTACAGGCCTGTCATCCACATAGAAGATCTCCAGGGATGAGGATAGACAGGAGAGGAATGTATGCTGTAATGTAACTGCAGCTCATTTTAAAAAGACCCCATCAGGTCTCTAACCAAAGAAAGCACCAGTACTTTGCAACAGAAGATGTATTATACTCACCACTCCAGCGCCTGGGACTCCTCTGTTCCAGGACTGATGGCTTTATTAGAGCGTTTGGTATTTGACACTTCTGGGAATGTCTGATGTCTGTGTCCCCCACTTTGCATTGAGGTTCATTCTTTCAACCTCTACATTGCTGCTGTAGTTGTGTAGTGATACAGGCATCCTACTCTCCCAGAAGTGTTTAATGCCAAATGGTCTGATAGATGTAGCACCCTGGAGTTTAGGCAGGGTCAGGGCCGTCTTTACCGCAGGGCAAATGGGGCAGGTGCCCTGGGCCCTGTCACTGTTGGGGGCCCAAAGCAACCCCCTTTTTTTTTTTTTTAGGGGTCCGGAGGCCCCCAGGTGCCTGGAGGCCCCCAGGGCCCCAGATGGCAACCCCCCCTTTTTTATTTATTTTTATATACAATTTTTTTTTTATATATATTTTTAATATATTTTTATTTTATTTTTTATTAAAGGGCCAATTTTTTTTTTTAGAGGTCTGGGGGTCCCCAGGGGCCCGTAGTTCCCCAGGGCCCTGGATGACAACCCCCCTTTTTTTTTTATAAAAAAAATATTTTTTTATATATTTCTTTATATATATATATATATATATATATATATATATATATATATATATATATTATATAATATAAATGTTATTATTATTATTAACTACTTGCCGACCGCCCACCGTCGTTATACGTCCTCACTTTAGAGATGAATATCTCGGTAACGGTAGCAGCTGCTGCCACAATCGAGATATTCATCTCTTCTGTGGGCGGCCGTGTTAACGATAATGGCGGTCTCCGCCGCGAGATCGCCGTTATCGGTGGCGGGAGAGGGGGCCCCCCCCCTCCCGCCGCTCTCATGCGCCCTCCGCCGCTTAACGTAGCCGTCGGTAGCGGCGGAGGAGATCGCGACCATCCGGCAGCTGAGCGGGGGACGAGACTGAAGGAAAAATCTCCTTCGCCCGTCCCCATAGCTCTGCTGGGCGGAAGTGACGTCAAAACGTCAGTCCCGCCCAGCCTCTTAAAGAAACATTTTTTTTTTTTGTCATTTAAAAAAATGACATTTCCAAATTTTTATTTTTTTTTTGCATTTAAGCCCAAATATGAGATCTGAGGTCTTTTTGACCCCAGATCTCATATTTAAGAGGACCTGTCATGCTTTTTTCTATTACAAGGGATGTTTACATTCCTTGTAATAGGAATAAAAGTGATAATTTTTTTTTTTTTTTTTTTTCAGTGTTAAAAATTCTAAAATAAATAAAAATAAATGCGAAAAGCAAAAAAAAATTTTTTTTAAAGCGCCCCGTCCCGACGAGCTCGTGCGTAGAAGCGAACGTATACGCGAGTAGCGCCGACATATGAAAACGGTATTCAAACCACACAAGTGAGGTATCGCCGCGATCGTTAGAGCGAGAGCAATAATTTTAGCCTCAGGCCTACTCTGTAGCTCAAAAAATGCAACCTGTAGAATTTTTTAAACGTCGCCTATCAAGATTTTTAAGGGTAAAAGTTTGACGCCATGCCACGAGCGGGCGCAATTTTTAAGCGTGACATGTTGGGTATCATTTTACTCGGCGTAACATTATCTTTCACAATATATAAAAAAATTGGGCCAAATTTATTGTTGTCTTATTTTTTCATTTGAAAAAGTGAATTTTTTCCAAAAAAAGTGCGCTTGTAAGACCGCTGCGCAAATACGGTGTGACAAAAAGTATTGCAATGACTTCCATTTTATTCTCTAGGGTGTTAGAAAAAAAAATATATAATGTTTGGGGGTTTTAAGTAGTTTTCTAGCAAAAAAAAATGGTTTTGTCTCGTAAACACCGACTCTGAAAAACAGGCCCGGGGCTAAAGTGGTTAAAGGACCCAGAGGTCCCCAGGGCCCGGATGGCAACCCCCCTTTTTTTTTTATAAAAAACATTTTTTTTTATATTTTATTTCTTATATATATATATATATATTATTAAATAGCTCAGAGGTCCCCAGGGCCCCATTGGTCAAACACCCTTTATTTTTTTTATAAATGTTTATTTTTTTATTTTTGTTTATATATTTTTTTTTATTGAAGGGCCCAGAGGTCCCCAGGGCCCTGGATGGCAACCCCCCTTTTTTTTTTATAAATGTTTATTTTTTATATATTTTTTTTATTAAAGGGCCCAGAGGTCCCGGATGGCAACCCCCTTTTTTTTGTAATTTATTTTTATTAAAAAAAAATTATTAAAGGGCCCAGAGATCCCCAGGGCCCCAGATGGCAACCCCCTTTTTAAAATATATTTTTTATATATATATTTTATTTCTTTTTTTCTTTTTATTAAAAGGCCCAGAGGTCCCCAGGGCCCCGGATGGCTACACCCCTTTTTTTATATATATTTTTCTTTATTTCTTTTTTTGTAAAGGGCCCACCGCTTCTAAATTCGCGGCAGCCCCCCCCCCCCCCCTGCTTCTCAATTTCCGGCGGCAGCACCCCCCCATCCCGGTTCTCTGCTCCAGGGGGCCCATGCCTGAAGCTGTGCAAGTGGCCCCATAATTCCTGATGGCGGCCCTGCCGCCCGTTAAGCCCCTTCTGTGCTGCCCACAAATCAGGCTGAAAATCATCAGCGGAATGCAGCCAGTGACAGTACTGCTTCTCTTCTCAGTGTTTTGGCTTCCCTTTAGACGTGCACTTCTCCCTTCCTGCCACTGGGTGCTGCTTGTATATAAAAGTGAATTAGAATGTGATTTTATAACATCCCCAGTTTGCTCTTCCCGAGGCTGACTTCTTCATATCCTGCTCCTCAAGGTATGTCACTGTTTGCTAATCTATATTGTAAATAGAAGTTTTCTGTAGAGTGTGCCCAAAGTCTTTATAATATTTGATGATTCACTGCAGGTCTGGTCAGTGTTTTAAAAAGTTCCTCTATTTTACACATGGCATGGCATGGGGGGTCACAGCACCATCTGTCCATTCTGCTTTAGCACCATGGGACCCCATGCCATGCCATGTGTAAAATAGAGGAACTCTTTAAATCACAGACCAGACCTGCAGTCCAGGCTGAGTAAGGCCTCAGAGCACATGGCATTACTGTCTGTATTTAACTGCTTGATGGGCTTATTTTGGGCCTGGCTGGTTCACATGTATGTGTTTTGGCGGCCCACATTTGCGCAGGCACAGCAGCCCATTCATTTGAATGGGCCGCCATGCCTGCGTTTCCTGCAAAGAAAAGCGCATGCCTCATGTAATAGGCTGCGCACACGGCACGCCTATGCCCATCAAGCACTGAAATACAGCACTGTCTGTCCATTCTGCTGTGACTTATTTGCAGTTCCCGCACTGTCAAACTTGCTGCATTTTTAGACGTTTAGGTCACGCTTTTAAATACACAGTGCGTTTGTGTGTGCAAGAACTGCAGGTAAGTAGCATGGTGCAAAAGCAGAATGGATTTCAAGGCAACTGTATTTTTAAAATGCTGAATGCACTTTTTTTCTGCTGGAAACGAAGGCATGGCAGCCCATTCAAATCAATGGACTGCTGTACCTGCACAAATGAGGACCGCCAAAACATACATGTGAACCAGCCAGGCCCAAAATAAGCTGGAGGGGGGCCCAAAAAAAATTTTGCCCAGGGCCCAAACCATATTAAAGACGGCCCTGGGCAGGGTTGCTAAGTAAATGTTGTTTGCCAGGCAGTAGTTGCCCTGGTTAATTGTTAGAAAATCCACAGATTTGTCTCTTCTGTCGCTAAATGGCATTATGCTGGTGACATTAGATAGACAAGGGCATAGCAAAGTCAGGTTATGAATGAATGGGGTGTCTCAGCCAATTGGCAGGGGTTTCTTTAGTCCCTTTGCCTGCTGGGAGAACCTATTTATTTGGGTAGAGTCAGGTGATCGGCAGTGGCGTCACTAGGGTTGGTGTCACCCGGTGCGGTAAAACATGGTGTCACCCCCCCCCCTCTGTTTAGGCTGCCCAGCACCAAGCAGGCAGCGCACAGGCACGGGGCGCACCCCAAACCAGCCCCTGTAAATGATAGTATAGGGCAGTATAGTGGCAGGTTAGGGTAGTATAGAGTGGTATAGTGGCAGGTTGGTGTAATGGGGTGGTATAGGACAGGTTAAGGTGGTATAGGGCATGTTGGGGTGATATAGGGTAGTTTGGGGTGGTATAGGGCAAGTTAGGGTGGCATAGGGCAAGTTGGGATGGCATGGGAAAGGTTGGGGTGGTACAGGGCAAGTTAGGGTGGCATTGGGCAGGTTGGGGTGGTATAGGTCAAGTTATGGTGGCATAGGGCAGATTGGGGTGGTACAGGGCAAGTTAGGGTGGCACAGGCAAGTTGGGGTGGCATGGAAAAGTTTGGGGTGGTACAGGGCAGGCTGGGGTGGTACAGGGCAGGCTGTGGTGGCACAGGGCAGGCTGGGTGGTACAGGGCAGGCTGGGGTGGTACAGGGCTGTTTGGGGGGTACAGGGCAGGCTGGGGTGGTATAGGGCTGTTTGGGGTGGTACAGGGCAGGCTGGGGTGGTACAGGGCAGGCTGGGTGATACAGGGCAGGCTGGGGTGGTAAAGGGCAGGCTGGGGTGGCACAGAGCAGGCTGGGGTGGTACAGGGCAGGCTGGAATTGCACAGGGCAGGCTGGGCATGTCAGCGAAAAAAAATAAAAAACGGGATGGTGTCACCCCTCTAGAGGGTGTCACCCAGTGCGGAGGGGTGACACTTGTGGAGCTAGAGTCCTGAGCCAGGAATCTAGCATGTCCTCAGGGGTTACACTTGAAGAGTATCTGTGAGTGCCAAGCCAGGGACCCAGCAGGGAAGCGGGGGTGACGCTTGAGGAAGATACTGAGTTATTGAAGTGGAAGAGCTCAGGGGATCCAGTGGCGATTGGGTCTGAGAATCCGATGAGAGAGACTGGGAGCTCAATGGGTGAAGACTTACAGTGAGAGACTGTAGCATGCGAGGGGAACTATTGTGTTACCAATAGTTTAGTACAATTACTGTTAGTGACTGTTACAAGATTTGTTGCCAAAGGAGACAGCGGTCCTACCTATACAGAAGTGGTGTCCAGCTGAAGGCCTTCCACTGCATAGCTGTCTACCTATAGAAGTCTTGGAGTGCTCCAATTGTCATTGCATCTACTTAACCCTCTCTCCTACAGTTCTTGATCAAGAGGCAATAAAACACTTTGCATTCAAAAAGTGTCTGGCCCCGAGTACTTCAGCTTGTATTACACCCACCTTGCCTTGTAACCCACTCTACCAAGAAGGATGTCAGCACTCCGTGACTCTGGAGGTCACCATTAGGCCTCTAGAAGTCCGGGGACCTCGCCACATAGAGACTGCAGTACTAGGATGTAGAAGGAAAGGTAGGAGACATGGTGAGTATAATACCTCTTCTATTACAGAGAATGGAGGGGAGTTACCGTGTTTCCCCGAAAATACACCCTACCCCGAAAATAAGCCCTAGCTTGATTATCGGAATCTTCTAATTATTGCAGCCAACCATCGATTTATTTTCTCGATTTTTTTATTGTATAATTACTTTTCCAGTCTTTGGCGACAAACTTGTTTTATTGTTTTTACCATAAATAAACCAGCCCTACCCTGAAAATAAGCCCTAGTGTGTTTTTGGTGACTAAAATTAATATAAGACCCGGTCTTATTTTCGGGGAAACACGGTAGGAGACATGGGACACCAGAGGGAGGAGTATAATACCTTATCTATTACAGATAATGAAGGGGAGGGGAGTATAAGTCCTCTCCTATTACAGGGAATGAAAAGAAGGTAGGAAGATACAGGCCTCCATAGTGGTGAGCATTATACCTCTTCTATTACAGGTAACAGAGGGGAGGTAGGAGACACAGGAGACCAGAGGGGTGATTGTGCTACTTTTTACAGAGAACTGGAGGTATCATTTGATCTCACAGTGTCTATTTGAGCACCACCCCAGAGGGTCCCACTTCTTACCTTATCATGTCATCAATCATTTTGCCAATGGAGATCTGCAGGGTCCCGAGGGTCTCATGTGCAGGAAGGATATAAGCTAAACGTGTAAAGCTCAGCATGCTGGTGACAGCAAACAGAACCTCGGCTATGAACTGCGGGTCCTCCGTGTTCCAGTCTGAGCGACCTGCGAGATGAAAAAAAATAAATAAAAATTCTCAGTTTTTTTTTGTGTAGTTTAACCACTTAAGACCCGGACCTTTAGGCAAGTAAAGGACCTGGCCAGTTTTTGCGATTCGGCACTGCGTCGCTTTAACTGACCATTGCGCGGTCGTGCAAAGTGGCTCCCAAACAAAATTGGCGTCCTTTTTTCCCCACAAATAGAGCTTTCTTTTGGTGGTATTTGATCACCTCTGCGGTTTTTATTTTTTGCGCTATAAACAAAAATAGAGCGACAATTTTGAAAAAAAATCGATATTTTTTACTTTTTGCTATAATAAATATCCCCCAAAAATATATAAAAACATATTTTTTTCCTCAGTTTAGGCCGATACGTATTCTTCTACCTATTTTTGGTAAAAAAAAATCGCAATAAGCGTTTATCGGTTGGTTTGCACAAAATTTATAGCGTTTACAAAATAGGGGATAGTTTTATTGCATTTTTATAAAAAAAAATTGTTTTACTACTAATGGCGGCGATCAGCCATTTTTTTTCGTGACTGCGACATTATGGCGGACACTTCGGACAATTTTGACACATTTTTGGGACCATTGTCATTTTCACAGCAAAAAATGCATTTAAATTGCATTGTTTATTGTGAAAATGACAGTTGCAGTTTGGGAGTTAACCACAGGGGGCGCTGTAGGAGTTAGGGTTTACTTTGTGTGTGTTTACTAGTGTAGGGGGGTGTGGCTGTAGGAATGACGTCATCGATCGTGTCTTCCCTATAAAGGGAATGACGCGATCGATGCGCCGACACAGTGAAGCACGGGGAAGCCGTGTTTACACACGGCTCTCCCCGTTCTTCAGCTCCGGGGAGCGATCGCGACGGAGCGGCTATAAACAAATAGCCGCGCCGTCGTCCCGGATCGCTCCCCGAGCGGACCCGACCTCCGCATGTACCGGGGGGGGTCCCGATCGGACCCCCCACCCACGTCTAGCAGAGGACGTACAGGTACGTACATGTGCCTGCCTGTGCCATTCTGCTGACGTATATGTACATGAGGAGGTCGGGAAGTGGTTAACCACTTAAGACCCGGATCTTTAGGCAAGTAAAGGACCTGGCCAGTTTTTGCGATTCGGCACCGCGTCGCTTTAACTGACAATTGCGCGGTCGTGCGACGTGGCGCCCAAACAAAGTTGGCGTCCTTTTTTTCCCACAAATAGAGCTTTCCTTTGGTGGTATTTGATCATCTCTGCGGTTTTTATTTTTTGCGCTATAAACAAAAATAGAGCGACAATTTTGAAAAAAAATCGATATTTTTTACTTTTTGCTATATTAAATATCCCCCAACAATATATAAAAACATATTTTTTTCCTCAGTTTAGGCCGATACGTATTCTTCTACCTATTTTTGGTAAAAAAAAAAAAATCGCAATAAGCGTTTATCGATTGGTTTGCGCAAAATTTATAGTGTTTACAAAATATGGGATAGTTTTATTGCATTTTTATAAAAAAAATATTTTTTTACTACTAATGGCGGCGATCAGTGATTTTTTTCGTGACTGCGACATTATGGCGGACACTTCGGACAATTTTGACACATTTTTGGGACCATTGTCATTTTCACAGCAAAAAATGCATTTGAAATGCATTGTTTACTGTGAAAATGACAATTGCAGTTTGGGAGTTAACCACAAGGGGGCGCTGAAGGGGTTATGTGTGACCTGATTTGTGTTTCTAACTGTAGGGGGTGTGGCTGTAGGTGTGACGTCGTCGATTGTGTTTCCCTATAAAAGGGATCACACGATCGATGACACCGCCACAGTGAAGACCCACGGCTGGGCACTTAAAGAGGACGTACATGTACGTGCCTGTGCCCAGCCGTGCCATTCTGCCGACGTAAATGTGCAGGAGGCGGTCCTTAAGTGGTTAAAGAGTTTGGAAAATTTCTGTACTGTTCTATCTTTTTGTCATTTTGTTATTCCCTGTATACCCCTCAGTGGACCTGCTCTTTGGAACGGCTGTCTGCTTTTGGTTAAAATAAAACATTAGCAGGCCTGATCATTGCAGCCTAGGGTGACCACATTTCCAAACTACCATTCAGGGACACCCTCCCTTCCCAAAAATCAGCTTGTGTTGTAACAAATCACAGCACAGTGATTGAAAACAAGAGGCGGGATTTATGATTTCTCCAATCACAAGCAGGGGGCGGGACTGTGCTCCTCCAGGCATTCCCGGCCAGGACAAGTACTGTCATTGAGTAAAGTGGTGGTGTGGCGGCCTTTTTTGGGGTCATTAGTTAGGCTTGGGGGGGTGGCTGTGTCAGTTTCATTCCGGGACACTGTATTGTCCTGGAATGAAGGTGCCCGGGACAGCCCTGCAAAATGCGGGACTGTCCCGGGCAATCCGGGACACGTGGTCACCCTATTGCAGCCGGTTCTACTACCTGCTTTGGTGAAGTAGAAGCACATGTCGGACTCGGGGTCATCTTGGCAGGACAGGTAACCTCTCACTGACACCAGGATCCGCAGGGAGAACGAGGCCAGATACATGCTGATGGTGACGATGTCCAGGAAGTTCCACCAGTCCAGGAAGTAACTTCTCAGTCCTTCGATCCAAACCTCCTTACATTCATGCCACAAAAATCCTGCAGACATGAGAAACAGACATGATAAGTCTCAGATAGACATGAATGGGCAGGCACAATGTAACCCCATCCAATTAATGCTCCCCCCATAAAAAGCAGGAGTACTGTATACCGCTCAACCTCCAATATCTCTCTGCCACCATGGTGCATGGTCAAACCTTCCTGGGGTCAAATATTCAGAAGCTATGGAAATGCCGGCACACATAAATTCCTCCACATTGTGCTTTATTTAAATCCATGTTGCTCAAAAGGTTACAGTCGCCTGCATGTTGCAGCCTAAGCAGCTTTAGCCACGTCTAGCGCCACGGCAGCTGTGCAGAAATGTGTAAGCGACAGTTATTTTTGAACACAATGGATCTTTAACCACCTATCACATTTTTTTTCTTGACTTATCTATTGCCGTTTATTTACAAATGGTGTAGTGGCAGGGGCGGATCCAGGGGGGGGCAACGTGACAATTGCCCCCCCCCGCCGAGAATGCGGGTGAGTGAGTGGGCGGGCTGCTCCACGGGTGAGAGACCGTGCGGCTCTGCGGGCGGGATGGTCTGTCAGGTGGCTCGTTTGGTGAGAGAGCGGGCGAGCAGCTGGGCGGCTCGTGGGTGAGCAGACAACTGGCCAATCAGGAAGCCGTCATCTCTCACCGCCCGGTGCCCGCCCTGCATCCCTGCAGTGCAGTTCTGCCCTCACTGTGCAGGCAGCCGCGGGAAGCAGAGTGATGACATCATCTCTATGCTGCCTGACTTGCAAGAGAACACCTTAGCAGGAAAGTGGCACAGCAGTGACAAAATGCAGGTGACGTGGCAAGTGACAATCCGTAATGTGTGGCAGGTGACGTGGCAAGTGACAATCCGTAATGTGTGGCAGGTGACGTGGCAAGTGACAATCCGCAACATGAGGCAAGTGACAATCTGCAACATGTGGCAAGTGACAATCCGCAATGTGTGGCAGGTGACAATCTGCATCTGGTGACAGGCAGCGTGGCAAGTGACAATCTGCATCTGGTGGCAGGCAGCGTGGCAAGTGACAAGTTGCATCTGGTGACAGGCAGCGTGGCAAGTGACAAGTTGCATCTGGTGACAGGCAGCGTGGCAAGTGACAAGCTGCATCTGGTGACAGGCAGCGTGGCAAGTGACAAGCTGCATCTGGTGACAGGCAGCGTGGCAAGTGACAAGCTGCATCTGGTGACAGGCAGCGTGGCAAGTGACAATCCGCATCTGGTGACAGGCAGCGTGGCAAGTGACAATCTGCATCTGGTGGCAGGCGACGGTGGCAAGTGACACACTCGGAGCTCCCACTGATTCTGCATTATGGTGAGTTGAATGATTTCATTTTATATAACAATGTCATAATAGTAATAATGCGCTTCAATCATCATGACACCATAACAACCATGGTGCCTGGATGACTGCGCCAACACCAGCCATTTCCCCGAAAAATTGCCCCCCCCAAAAAAAAAAATTCTGGCAGTGCCCCTCCCTAGCTCTGGATTCGCCCCTGTGTAGTGGTGGAGGTTTATTTCTTCAGTGCCGTTTATCCACTTAAGCCCCGGACCTTTAGGCAGCTAAATGCCCAGGCCAGGTTTTGCGATTCGGCACTGCATCGCTTTAACAGACAATTGCGCGGTCGTGCGACGTGGCTCCCAAACAAAATTGGCGTCCTTTTTTCCCCACAAATAGAGCTTTCTTTTGGTGGTATTTGATCACCTCTGCGGTTTTTATTTTTTGCGCTATAAACAAAAATAGAGCGACAATTTTAAAAAAAATTCAATATTTTTTACTTTTTGCTATAATAAATATCCCCCAAAAATATATATAAAAAAAAAAAATTTTCCTCAGTTTAGGCCGATAGGTATTCTTCTACCTATTTTTGGTAAAAAAAAAAAACGCAATAAGCGTTTATCGGTTGGTTTGCGCAAAATGTGTAGCGTTTACAAAATAGGGGATAGTTTTATTACATTTTTATAAAAATAATTTTTTTACTACTAATGGCGGCGATCAGCGATTTTTTTCGTGACTGCGATATTATGGCGGACACTTCGGACAATTTTGACACATTTTCACCATTGTCATTTTCACAGCAAAAAATGCATTTAAAATGCATTGTTTACTGTGAAAATGACAATTGCAGTTTGGGAGTTAACCACAAGGGGGCGCCGAAGGGGTTATGTATGACCTAATATGTGTTTCTAACTGTAGGGGGGTGTGGCTGTAGGTGTGACGTCATCGGTTGTGTATCCCTATAAAAGGGATCACACGATCGATGACGCCGCCACAGTGAAGAACGGGGACGCTGTGCTTACACACAGCTCTCCCCGTTCTTCAGCTTCGGGGAGCGATCGCGGGACTCCAGCGGCAATCGGGTCTGCGGGTCCCGCGGTCCCAGAGCTTTGGACCAGGTTGTGGGCGCGCACCTGCGACCCACGGCTGGGCACTAGCACAGGACGTACCTGTAGGTGCTTGTGCTCAGCCGTGTCATTCTGCCGACGTAAATGTGCAGGAGGCGGTCCTTAAGCGGTTATAAAAGGTACAAATAGGTAATCGGTTGAGACGTTTTTTGAGCTAAAAAAAGGACAAGTTTGCAATTTTCTGCCGAATCTATTGAACATGATGGCATGCATCGTTTGCTCTTCGTTTTTTCCGAAAATGGGTATGAACGATTTTTCGTAGAGTCTATGGCCAGCAGGGGTGGACTGACCAATGAGTCACTCGGGTACTGCCCGAGGGCCCCATGCAACTAGGGGGCCCCATCAGGGTTGCCAGGCTCAGTAAAACCAGGGACAGTATGTAAAAATCTATGTTTTTTTTCTGTCCCTGATATGTCCAAAACCGACATGCTTTTGATGTGAAAATCCTGAGATTTTAGCTGCCCTGCCTCCTGGCGTGGTGGCCATCTGTAAGCCCGGGGGCCCCATAATCTTCTATTGCCCGGGGGCCCCATGAGTTGTCAGTCCGCCCCTGATGGCCAGCATTAATTCTTAAAGTCTACAAACTGACCGGCAACCCAGATCATGTGCAGCGAGTTCTGCCAGATGCTCTGATCTCGGCCCTCGTATATATCGTGCCTCTTCTCCATGATCATGGACTCCACCAGGAGGAAAATCAGGAACCACAAGTACGAAGCGGAGTGCAGGAGGAATTTTATGACCGGAATTTTCAGGATTCTCCCCACCTGGATGGACGGAAAATCATACAATTAATACACACCCTGTATTCTACGAGAACAGGCCAAGGACAAGTTACATATCGGATAAGAAAATAAACAAAGCAGAGGTTCTCATCAATAGATATACAGACATCTAGGTTTTCCGGCAAGGTAAACTTGGATCCACCCCCTCCCCATATCCAGAGCGTTTCTATTGGTCCTTTGTTGTGATGGACAGCCACAAGGACCAACAGAGAGGCTCAAGAATAATGGAAAAGAGTCTGACTTTTTTTTTTACTTTTAGCATGTTATTATTACATCATGGGCCGTACCTTACCTAGCGGAATTTCGAATCCTCAACGAATTTGCGCCGTAAGTTACGGCGGCGTAGTGTATTTCTGGCGGCGGAATTCAAATCGGCGAGTAGGGGGCGGGTTTCATTTAAATGAAGCGCGTCCCCGTGCCGAATGAACTGCGCATGCGTCGTCCAAAAATTTCCCGCCGTGCATTGCGCTAAATGACGTCGCTAGGACGTAATTTTTTTAACTTAGACGTGAGTTACGTCCATCCCGATTCACGGCCGACTTACGCAAACATTTTTAAAAAATCTAATTTCGACGCGGGAACGACGGCCATACTTAACATGGCAAGTCTATCTATACGCCGCAAAAAAACAGCTTTAACTATACGCCGGAAAAAGACGACTAGAGACGATGTAAGAGAATGCGTCGGCCCCGCGTACGTTCGTGGATCGTCGTAAATCGCTAATTTGCATACCCGACACGGAAAACGACGAGAACGCCACCCAGCGGACGCCGAAGTATTGCATCTAAGATCCGAAGGCGTACAAAGCCGTACGCCTGTCGGATCGAACCCAGATGCCGTTGTATCTTGGTTTGAGGATTCAAAACAAAGATACGACGCGGGAAATTTGAAAGTAATCAGTAGATACGCCGGCGTACTTCGTCTGTGGATCTGCCCCATATGTTTAGTTTCAATTGGCTGAGTTGTAACAGGTCAGCTTTAAAGTGGACCCCCCAGCCTAACGATCCCAGGGACAATCTATAAACATCCTTATATACTTGTAGCCCCTTTATGACCACCCAACACATATTGGTTACTTTTCTGGATTTTGACTGGATGTTAGTGATCATAGCAGAATTTAGTGTAAGGAATACAAAGGAAAAAATGCATGTTGACAAGGGGGGTGTAGAGGTGGGCGGGGAGTCTACTGACATCACGACTCCACCCACCGAGCTCCAGACAACAGACCCACCCACAGAATCTGCAGTTTTTCAGTTCTTATAAACAGACATTTGGCAGGTGAGGATACATGCAGGAGGCATCTATATCCTTATAGATAACCCCTATGGCAGTAGAAAGGATGAGAGAGGGTTTACATACACTTTAACCACTTAAGGACCGGACCAATATGCTGCTAAATGACCCAAGGGGTTTTTACAATTCGGCACTGCGTCGCTTTAACAGACAATTGCGCGGTCGTGCGACGTGGCTCCCAAACAAAATTGGCGTCCTTTTTTCCCCACAAATAGAGCTTTCTTTTGGTGGTATTTGATCACCTCTGCGGTTTTTATTTTTTGCGCTATAAACAAAAATAGAGCGACAATTTTGAAAAAAATGCAATATTTTTTACTTTTTGCTATAATAAATATCCCCCAAAAATATATATAACATTTTTTTTCCCTCAGTTTAGGCCGATACGTATTCTTCTACCTATTTTTGGGAAAAAAAATTGCAATAAACGTTTATCGATTGGTTTGCGCAAAATTTATAGCGTTTACAAAATAGGGGATAGCGTTATTATTATTATTTTTTTTTTTACTACTAATGGCGGCGATCAGCGATTTTTTTCGTGACTGCCACATTATAGACAATTTTGACACATTTTTGGGACCATTGTCATTTTCACAGCAAAAAATACATTTAAATTGCATTGTTTATTGTGAAAATGACAGTTGCAGTTTGGGAGTTAACCACAGGGGGCGCTGTAGGAGTTAGGGTTCACCTAGTGTGTGTTTACAACTGTAGGGGGGTGTGGCTGTAGGTCTGACGTCATCGATCGAGTCTCCCTAATAAAAGGATCACACGATCGATGCAGCCGACACAGTGAAGCACGGGGAAGCCGTGTTTACATACGGCTCTCCCCGTTCTTCAGCTCCGGGGAGCGATCGCGAGGAGGCGGCTAGAAACGAATAGCCGCGCCCTCGTCCCGGATCGCTCCTGAAGCCACGGAACCGCCGCATGTACCGGGGGGGGGTCCCGATCGGACCCCCGTCCCATGTCTAGGCAGGGACGTACAGGTACGCCAATGTGCCTGTCCGTGCCATTCTGCCGACGTATATGTACATGCGGCGGTCCGGAAGTGGTTAAAGTGGACCCCCCAGCCTAAAGATCCCAGGGGCAATCTATAAACATCCTTATATACTTTTAGCCCCTTTATGACCACCCAACACATATTGGTTACTTTTCTGGATTTTGACTGGATGTTAGTGATCAGAATTTAGTTTAGGGAATACAAAGGAAAAAAATGCATGTTGAAAAGGGGGGTGTAGAGGTGGGCGGGGAGTCTACTGACATCATGACTCCACCCACCGAGCTCCAGACAACAGACCCACCCACAGAATCTGCAGTTTTTCAGTTCTTATAACAGACAGAGGGGAGACATTTGGCAGGTAAGGATAAGTGCAGGAGGCATCTATATCCTTATAGATCAGCACTATGGCAGTAGTTTAGAAAGGATGAGAGCGGGTTTACATCCACGTGTAGCACACATCATGCATACTAGGAGGAGGATGTTTATGTTCTGTGAGTATACTCCCAGCACAAAGGCTGAGCTGTCAAAGAAAGCTCTCAGTTTGGGCTAGACATGTGCAATTTGTTTCGTTCTGAATTAGGGGTAGATTCAGGTAGGGAGCGCGTAACTCTATGCGGGCGTAGCATATCCTATTTACGTTACGCCTCCGCAACTTTGACAGGCAAGTGCATTATTCACAAAGCACTTGCTCCATAAGTTGCAGCGGCGTAGCGTAAATTGGCCGGCGTAAGCCCGCCTAATTCAAATCTGTAAGATGTGGGCGTGTTTTATGCAAAATCATCGCAACACCACGTAAATGACGCTTTTAACGAACGGCGCATGCGCCGTCCGTGAAAGTATCCCAGTGCGCATGCTCCAAATTAACCCGCAAAAAGCCATTGGTTTCGACGTGAACGTAAATTACACCCAGCCCTATTTGCGAACGACTTACGCAAACGACGTAATTGACGGAAAATTCGACGCTGGCCCGACGTCCATACTTAACATTGTCTGCGCCTCATATAGCAGGGGTAACTTTACGCCGGAAAAAGCCTAACGTAAACGGCGTATCTGTACTGCGACGGCCGGGCGTACGTTCGTGAATTGGCGTATCTAGCTGATTTACATATTCTAGGCGTAAATCAGCGTACACGCCCCTAGCGGCCAGCGTAAAGTGCAGTTAAGATACGACGGCGTAGGAGACTTACGCTGGTCGTATCTTAGACAAATTCTGGCGTATCTGATTCTTTGAATCAGGCGCCAAGATACGACGCCTCAGACTCAGAGATACGACAGCGTATCTGGAGATACGCCATCGTATCTCCTACCTGAATCTGGCCCTTAGTTTTTTAACAAATTTCGACAAATTCGTTAATCAGAATTAACGAAAACCTGTTTAACAAATTTGTAAATTCTGAAAATCAGAAATTCGGAAATGCAAAAATTCTAAAGAACGAAAATCTGAAAAAAAATATGAAAATTTTAAAATCTGAAATAATAACCAACTAAAAATAACTTAACTATTACGAAGTATTAAATTATAGGTATTGGAATTCCCTTTCAAATTTGGCTGTTGATGAATACAAATTTTATCCGAAGTTACAAATTATCCGAAATAACGGATGCCATATCTAAAAGAATGGAACGTAACAAATAATAATAATAATAATAAATAACAATAATAATAATTAAAAAAAAAAGTTTTATTATTATTTGTTTAGATACAGCATTCCTTATTTTGGATAATTCATAACTTTGGATAAATTCATATTTGTTATGTTGACTAACAGCCAAATTTGAAAGAAAATTCCAATACCTATCATTTAGACCCCTTTCACACTGGAGCGTTTTTCAGGCGCTTTAGCGTTAAAAACAAAGCGTCTGTAAAGCGCCTGAAAGAAGCTGCATCTGCAATCCCAATGGGAAAGCCCGAGGGCTTTCACACTAAAGCGCCTGAAAATGCGCCAGTGTGAAAGGGGCCTTAATAGTTAGTTATTATTAGTTAGTTAGCTATAGTTATTATTTCGGATTTTCGTTCTGTCGAATTTTCAGATTTTCTTTCTTATTTTCAGATTTTAAAATTTTGGAATTTACAAATTTCTGAATTTACGGATTTACGAATTTTGGAATTTACAAATTTCTGTATTTTCTGATTTTTGGATTTTCAAATTTTAAAATTTACAAATTTGAAAATTTAAATTTTTTTTTTTTTTACAAATTTAGATCATAACAAATGACCCGGAAAATTATGAAACTAAAATGAACAAATTTTTCAGCAGTGCACATGTGGGGCTAAAGATTGGCAGTCAGTGGGACTGGCTTCGGATCATGTGACCTCTAAGACAGTAGCATACCTCCCAACTTTCCCGGTTTTAGAGGGACTGTCCCTGATTTGGAGCAATGTCCCTCTGTCCCTCATTCCTCCTCATTTGTCCCTCATTTTGGTCTGAATTATATAGATGTATATAAAATGCACTTTTCATTCATGAAAAAGTGTTTCCCAGTGCTAAACCTTTAATATGATTTCTAAATTGCTTCATTTGTAATTTTAAAAGAAAATACAAAGGAATAGTAGTGGTAAAATAAGCACTTGCGCGTTTAACCAATCGTATTCTTTTTTGTACAATCCTCCTTTAACCGCTTGCCGCCCGCCGCACGCAGATATACGTCTGCAGCATGGCACGGGCAGGCAGAAGAATGTACCTGTACATCCCGTTCAAGAAGCGGTTGTTGCGGGCGCGCGCGTGAGCTACCCCCAAAATAAGCCCTACTGTGTCTTTTGTTGCCAAAATTAATATAAAAATTAAAATTAATATAAGACCCGGGGCTTATTTTCGGGGAAACACAGTATATATATTTTGTATTATTATTGTGTTATAGTAAGTGAGGGGAGAAGGCAGAAGGGGGGAACGTTAAAAAAAAGAAAAAAAAAAAAAGGTGAAGGTAGTCAGGTTTATAAAGGGCTGGGGGGACCATTTTAATAATTGCTGACTATGGATCCTAATATACTGTACCTTTTATACTTTTAAAGATGTCATACGCAAGATATCAGTGCATATTAGTAGTATAATATTAGTACACAAATGAGACAATTGACACAATAATTATATAAGAAATAATTATATGTTTTACAATTATGAATGAAGCTGGTATAACAATATTGAATCTCATATTCCCATTGCTGTAATACAAAACCAGAATATTTTTTCTTACAGTTTAAATATGATTAGTGCGCATCTCTCAGTTCCATGATGTCATCATAGTCTGGATGTAATAGTAGAATGTTTTTTTTTATTATTATTATTATTTATTATTATTATTTTAGACAAGCTATAGATACTTGGGGCCATATTCTTAAAGGATTTACGCCGGCGTATCAGCAGATACGCCGATGTAAGTCCGATTCTAAGGCCGTCGTATGTTTAAGTGTATTCTCAAACTGAGATACACTTAAACATGCCTAAGATACGACGGCCAGCGCCGTTGTATCTTAGGCTGCAATATCTACGCTGACCGCTAGGTGGCGTTTCCTTTGCGGTCAGCGTAGAATATGCAAATGACTAGTCACGCCGATTCTCTAACGTACGCTTGCCCGTCGTAGTGATTTTACATCGTTTCCGTAAGCGATACGCGGCGTAAAGATAAAGATGCCCCCTAAGTGGCGTACTCAATGTTAAGTATGGCCGTCGTTCCCGTGTCGAAATTTGAAAATTTAACGTCGTTTGCGTAAGTCGTCCGTGAATGGCGATGGACGCCATTTACGTTACCGTCAAAACAAATGACGTCCGTGAGACGTCATTTAGCGCAATGCACGTCGGGTAATTTACGCCGGTAATTCTACGCCGCCGCAAGTTTACAGGTAAGTGGTTTGGGAATCAGGCACTTGCCAGTTAAACTTGCGGCGGAGTAACGTAAAGGACATACGCTACGCCGCCGGAGATATCTAAGAATATGGCCCTTTTTAGTTTTCTTTTGTTGTGTGGAGAAATGCTGCCACCTGCTGGTGACTCTCTGATAATGTGGCTTTGATGTGAATTGTAAAGTTTGATTTCTAAATGAACAAAATCGATTTTTGTACTGGAGAAGAGACTTAATATGTTCTCTTCTGCAACAAAAGCCTGCTAACGAAAAAAGGAGTTTTCTGTGGTGGAGGGATGATGTAGGCCAGGGGTCTCCAAACTATCTAAACAGAGGGCACCGTTACTGTTCTTCAGACCTTAGGGGGGCCGGAATGTGGCTCCTGGGAGTAGAAAAAGTCCTGGATTCAGTGGAAATAAACAATGCCTCAGACGTGGTGGTCAGTCAGAGTAAATAAATTGCATAGTGCCTGTGGTCGGTAGGAGGAGGAATTGTGCCCCATCATTGGTGTTAGTTGCAGGAATAGTGTCCCATCATTGGTGTCAGTTGCAGGAATAGTGTCCCATCATTGGTGTCAGTGAAAGGAATAGTGCCTCATCATTGGTGTCAGTTGCAGGAATAGTGCCCCATCATTGGTGTCAGTTGCAGGAATAGTGTCTCATCATTGGTGTCAGTTGCAGGAATAGTGCCCCATCATTGGTGTCAGTGGAAGGAATAGTGTCTCATCATTGGTGTCAGTTGAAGGAATAGTGTCCCCATCATTGGTGTCAGTTGCAGGAATAGTGTCCCATCATTGGTGTCAGTTGCAGGAATAGTGCCCCATCATTGGTGTCAGTTTCAGGAATAGTGTCTCATCATTGGTGTCAGTTGCAGGAATAGTGTCTCATCATTGGTGTCAGTTGCAGGAATAGTGCCCCATCATTGGTGTCAGTTGAAGGAATAGTGTCCCCATCATTGGTGTCAGTTGCAGGAATAGTGTCCCATCATTGGTGTCAGTTGCAGGAATAGTGTCCCATCATTGGTGTCAGTTGCAGGAATAGTGTCCCATCATTGGTGTCAGTTGCAGGAATAGTGTCCCATCATTGGTGTCAGTTGCAGGAATAGTGTCCCATCATTGGTGTCAGTTGCAGGAATAGTGTCCCATCATTGGTGTCAGTTGCAGGAATAGTGCCCCATCATTGGTGTCAGTTGAAGGAATAGTGTCCCCATCATTGGTGTCAGTTGCAGGAATAGTGTCCCCATCATTGGTGTCAGTTGCAGGAATAGTGTCCCCATCATTGGTGTCAGTTGCAGGAATAGTGTCCCATCATTGGTGTCAGTTGCAGGAATAGTGTCCCATCATTGGTGTCAGTTGCAGGAATAGTGTCCCATCATTGGTGTCAGTTGCAGGAATAGTGTCCCATCATTGGTGTCAGTTGCAGGAATAGTGTCCCATCATTGGTATCAGTGGGAGGAATAGTGCCTCATCATTGGTGTCAGTGGGAGGAATAGATCAAGATCCCCATTTACATCAGGGTCCTCATCAGAGTCCCCCCCCCCTTACACCAGGGTTCCCAACAGAGGCCACCCATTACAGTTTCCCCTTACATCAGGGTCCTCAACAGAGTCCTCCCTTACATCAGGGATCCCATCCGAGACATTCCTTACATCGGGGTCCTCATCAGAGACCTCCCTTACATCAGGGTCCTCATCAGAGACCTCCCTTACATCAGGGTCCTCATCAGAGGCCTCCCTTACATCAGGGTCCTCATCAGAGGCCTCCCTTACATCGGGGTCCTCATCAGAGGCCTCCCTTACATCGGGGTCCTCATCAGAGGCCTCCCTTACATCGGGGTCCTCATCAGAGGCCTCCCTTACATCGGGGTCCTCATCAGAGGCCTCCCTTACATCAGGGTCCTCATCAGAGACCTCCCTTACATCAGGGTCCTCATCAGAGACCTCCCTTACATCAAGGTCCCCATCCGAGACCTCCCTTACATCAGGGTCCTCATCAGAGTCCTCCCTTACATCAGGGTCCTCATCAGAGACCTCCATTACATCAGGGTTCCCATCAGAGACCTCCCTTACATCAGGGTTCCCATCAGAGACCTCCCTTACATCAGGGTCCCCATCAGAGACCTCCCTTACATCAGGGTCCTCATCAGAGTCCTCCCTTACATCAGGGTCCTCATCAGAGTCCCTATTTATATAAGGACTACATAAGAGCCCCCCTTACATCAGGACCTCCCGCTTACATGCGGCCCTTTGCTTGCCTTTATCTGGCCCTTGAGGCACTATACCTCCCACTGATAGGGGACCCTATTCTGCCATCTGACACCGACAATGGAGCACCATTTCTCCGGCTGACACCACAAATGGGGTACTATTCCTCTCTATGATACCAACAATGGGGTGCTATTCCTCCCTATGATACCAACAATGGGGTGCTATTCCTCCCTATGATACCAACAATGGGGTGCTATTCCTCCCTATGATACCAACAATGGGGTGCTATTCCTCCCTATGATACCAACAATGGAGCACTATTCCTCCCTATGATACCAACAATGGAGCACTATTCCTCCCTATGATACCAACAATGGGGCACTATTCCTCCCTATGATACCAACAATGGAGCACTATTCCTCCCTATGATACCAACAATGGGGCACTATTCCTCCCTATGATACCAACAATTTTGACAAATTAGTTAGTTCCCGAAATTTCCGAATTTCTACATTTCTGAACTTTCGGATATTCGAATTTCCAACATTTCGAATTTACGAATTTACGAATTTTTGATATTTCGTAAATTTGCAAATTCGGAATTTCGGCAATGTGAAAATCTGAAAATGTGAAATTTAGAAAATTTCGGAATATTGAAATTTTGGAAAATTTGAAAAATTCGGAAATTCAAAATTTCCAAAAATGTGAAATTAAAATTTTTCGGGAATTTGGAAATTCGAAATTCGAAAATTTGAAAATTCTGAATTTGAAATTCAGATAATTTGGATTTTCGAATTTCCGAATGACCAAATTCCGAATTTTCGGCAGTGCACATGTCTACTCTCTATTGGAGTATATTGCTCCGTGCTTTATGAGGGTTGTTTGCCTTTCTCTGGATCAGCAGAGGGCAGGGCCGCCATTAGGGGGGTACAGGCAGTACACCTGTAAGGGGCCCGGATGGCAACCCTCTTTAAAAAAAAAAAATGGCAACCCCCCTTTTTTTTTTTTTCATAAAAAAAATATATTTTTTTAAATATATTTTTATTTTATTTTTTTATTAAAGGGACATTTTTTTTATTTTTCTTTAGAGGTCCGGAGGTCCCCAGGGCCCTGGATAGCAACCCCCCTTTTTTTATTTTATTTTTATAAAAAAAATATATATTTTATTAATATATTTTTATTTTATATTTTATTAAAGGGACAACAATTTTTTTAGGGGCCTGGAGATCCCCAGGGCCCTGGATGAAAACCCCCCTGTATATATATATATATATATTAATATTATTATTATTAATAAAGGGCCCAGAGGTCCCCAAGGCCCCGGATGGCAACCCCCCTTTTTTTATAAAATTACATTTTTTTTATATTATTTTTCTAATTTTTTATTTTTTTTTATATATATATATATATATATTTTTATTAAAGGGCTCAGGGGTCCCCATGGCCCCATGTGGCAAACCACACCCCCTTTTTTTTTTATAAATGTTTATTTTTTTATTTTTGTATAAAGGGCCCAAAGGTTTCTATATTTTTTTTTTTGTTAAAAAAAAATATATTAAAGGGCCCAGAGGTCCCCAGGGCCCCAGATGGCAACCCCTCTTTTAAGAAAAATAAATATATAGTTTTTATATATATTTTTCTCTTTTTATTAAAGGGCCCCCCGGATTGTAGCAATATATTTTTCTTTATTTCTTCTTTTTTTTAAAGGCCCCCCCCCCGCTTCTTAATTCTCGTCAGGCGACCCACCCCCCCCCCCCCCCGCTTCTCTATTTCATACGGCATCTTCAGGGGGCCCATGCCTTAAGCTGTGCAAGGGGCCCCATAATTCCTGATGGCGGCCCTGGCACAGAGGGTAATGTGTTCTGGGATTTCTCAGGGGTTTAATATTTTTTTGTCTTTTGATGGAACATGATGGACATTTTACAACCCAACTAACAATGGAAGAACTTTTTCATCCAGCACAAGATCCCTGCTAACCTACTGCACCATCCTGAAAGCAAGAAAAATCTTTGTAAATTTGTCAATTTCTGGATTTGCGTACTTCTGAACCACCGCCCCCCCCCCCCCCATATACCTCTGTACATGAAATATACACTGGAATGTCCCAGGACTCTCCCAGCCCAAGCGTACCCTGGATTTGGGAGCCATCCAGTAGATAAGGCAAAGGAAAGGCATGGAGAAGAAGATGGTGCAAGCAATGAAGAGCTTCCAAATCATATTACTCCCCCTCCACCCGGAGAGCTTCCCACTCCATATGGAGGACAGGACCTGCTGGCAGATGGGATGTGCCACAAACTGGAAGAAGGAGACAGGAAAGGATTAGACAAATCACAGCGGAGATCACCGAACAAACTGGAGAAAAAATGAATAATGCTGGAAACTGTGAAAGCCTGCGCAAAACCACGCTGATTTACCCCAATAATGTGCGTTGTTATCTATCAGTCCCCCCCACCTGTGAGTGATGTTTTATTACAAATGGAGTCTGCTGGGAACTCTGTTGGTGAGATCCCCGCACACTCTATGGCTCTACACATTTGCTATGTCAATAAACCCCATCACCCCTGCTATAAGTTCCCGGGTCTGCACACCTGGTGTGCCCATTATGAGGGGTCCCCACCATCCCTGTGCTGAGTTCCCGGGTCTGCACACCTGGTGTGCCCATTATAAGGGGTCCCCACCATCCCTGAGCTGAGTTCCCAGGTCTGTACACCTGATGTGCCCATTATGAGAGGTTCCCACCATCCCTGTGCTGAGTTCCGGGTCTGTACACCTTCTGTGCCCATTATGAGGGGCTCCCACCATCCCTGAGCTGAGTTCCGGGTCTGTACACCTGCTGTGCCCATTATGAGGGGTTAATTTTGTTTATTGAAAAAATCTTACAAACAACAACCTATATACAATAAAACCATAATAAATAAAACATATTTACAAAATAATTGAATAGGACCATACAGAAAAACAAAAACAATAGAAAAACATAAGGACATAATAAACGGTGCAAACCAAATTGCGCACAACATAATCCCTACGGGAGATTGAGACTAGAGAACATCACCATGCATGTCGACTTTTATATAACATGAGTGGGAACTGCCATTAAGGTGGCTGAAGCAGCCGTTTCCTAGCCCGGCTCCTCCCTCTCCCTGGAGATCCAGCACGCTTCGTGGCACCCTGGCACTCATCATCCATAGAGGATGCTGAACTAAACGAGCCCCATTCATCATCATCATCAGACAGCACCTTAAATGTATTCGCCAAAGGCAAAACCTCAGGACTTAAGGTAACTGTACCTCCTTTTTTCCCCTTCCTTTTGCCTCTCCTCCTTTTATCCTCCAACCACTCCATATCATCCTTGGACAACCCGGAGTCAGCAGCCTCCCCACACCTATCCTCCCCTTCACCCCCCATACTCCCTTCCCTTGTCCACCACCAGGCCAGCCTCTTCACCATCCTCCCCACTCCTCTGCACCCCACAATCCTTAACAGGAGCCCTGCAGCGTCGAGGGAGGGGGACTGGCACCACCCCTGATGCACCAGCCTCAGCACCTCTTGCTGCCTCTGCAATTTTAGAAGACACAGAAGGATTGAACACATTCTCTGCAACTGACACCTTACCTACAGACTGGGAAGACACTGACACATTGGGAATTGGCACAGTCTGGGGCACCACAGACTGGGGGGATACTGACACATTGGGAATTGGCACAGACTGGGAAGACACCGACACACTGGGTATTGGCATAGACTGGGGCACCACAGACTGGGGAAGCGGAGACACGGACACATTGGGTGTTGGCACCGACTGGGGAGACGGAGAGACGGACACATTGGGTGTTGGCACAGACTCAGATGGACTCACAGGCCCTCCAGCTGTTGAGCTCCGAGCATCCTCCATGTCCAGGCGGAAGAACTCCCTCATGAGCTCAGGCTTATTGTGCATTGCCTCAGGACACTGACTGTAAGGATGTCCCACCGCATTGCACAGATTGCACCTTATGAGGTTACAATCCTTAGCCAGATGTCCTATACCCTGGCACAGAGAGCACTTCATCACTGGACAGGAGGATGCAAGGTGACTTTTGTCTCCACATTTATTGCAGAGCTTTGGCTGGCCCGGATAGAAGATGGTCAGCCTGTCCCTCCCCAGGAAAGCAGAGGATGGCAGATGCTGAACAACATTATCAATGATCTTTAGTTTTAACTGTACAGACCATCCCCCCGTCCATATTCCCCGGTCATCCAGAATCTTCTTTAGGGGGCCCAGGACGTCTCCATACCTCCTCAGCCATACACATAGATCCCCCGGTGGTATGGACTCATTGCAGACCAGAATTGTGACCATTTTAATGAGGGGCTGGCGGGAGACAAGCTTGGGCATGAGCCCCTTCCAGTCCGGCAGGCCCCTACACACGTGTTCATACTTCTCCCAAAATATGTCCAAAGACTCCGGACGGAGAAAGGACAAATCATACTCATAGGAGCCTGCCGGACTGATCAGGGCGAAGATATCTGCGGGCGTGAACCCCATCTGTAGAATCTTATCCACCACCGCCCTCCTATGTGGGGGGATTCCACCGCCTTCCCACCTCAGCTGCACAACATTCCTCCTTTTAAACAGGGAGGAAGACAACCCATTCCCATGCTCCTTCCCTGCTTGTTCCCCCTTCCCAGATCCTGCAGCAGCAACACCAGCATAGGATTTCCTTCCACCCCCAGTATTCACAGTCTTGTCCTTAGATACATTCAAACCTGCTGGCAAAGCGTCTGATTCAGCTGGGATTGTATTAGCAGAGGCAGAACCCACCCCCTCCCCCCGCTCTGTACACACAGCTCCAGTCCCGTCCAATGCAGACTTCTGCAGAGTTGTGGCACCACTGCACCCAGCATCTCCTCCATCATTCGCAGGTACAGCCGATGTGCCTGGTCCAGGCAAAGTCCCTGTATTGTCCATGGACCTCTCTGCAGACTGGCAGTTTTTATCAGGTGTATGCTGTACATTGTCTATGGGCTGACTGCCTGCAGCACTACAACCCTCAGCAAGCTTATTGTCATTAATAAAGTTCCCACCACCATCCTGCACACACACTGTACCTGCTTGCTGGGTTGTCACCTGTGCGACTTTATGGCTGGGACCAGAGCTTCCCTCAGCTGCTGCAGACTCCATGGTGGATCTTGCTCTCTCCACAGGACTAGAAATGGTGTCCATCTTGACATCACCATCTGGGGAAGCCGCATCTGGAGGGGATTCCAACTTGGTTATGAAATCCAGCATGGCAGGACCTTCACCCTCCTGAGATGTGCCACATTGCTGGGGTGTGAAGGGGGCAGAGGGCTCAGCGGATGTCTGAGGTGTTGAACTGATGGGCTCATCCTCCGGGCCCACCTTCTCACTCACCGCCGACCCTGCCTGTACCTGCATCTCCTCGCTGGCTTCCCCATCCTCCATGCATGAAGCGGCTCCTCTTCTCATGCGATTAAATCGCTCCTCATTCCTATATTTTTCTTTAAATATTCCGCTGTTCTCCTTCAGAGAGCTCACCAGTTCTTTCTGCTTCCTTACAGCTTGCTCCAGGTCCTTCAGCTCAGGCCTCAGAGCTGGTCTTTTCTTACTGTATACTTTAGCACAGATCTGTTTTTTCTTCCTGAACTCAGCCATCAAAACCATCAATTTCTCCTCCTCCTTCTCAATCCTCTTCAACTTACTGACAGTCCTCTGTCTGAAGGCTGACAGGGACTCATCTTTCCTTTGGGTAGGCCCAGAATCTTCCACAGGCCTATCCAGGGGGGCCCCGCCCGGCTCTTCCCCAGGATCCAGCATCCCTCCTGGGGCAGAGAAGCCACTCTAGCCCCTGGTCTCTGGAGCACAGGAGCAAAGGAATTAGCAACCACACCCTTCACTGACAAGGAGTGGAATGGCAGTTTCCCACCATCCCTGTGCTGAGTTCCCGGGTCTGTACACCCGCTGTGCCCATTATGAGGGGTTCTCACCATCCCTGTGCCGAGTTCCCAGGTCTGTACACCTGATGTGCCCATTATGTATATTTGATGTAAAAAAACAAGAAGATATATAAACTTGACACTTCTGCACTCAGGATTAATGGAGGCGCCTGCCGTGAGAACCACAAGAATCAAGACCACTCGGCAACCCAGACCGGAAGGATAAAGCGGTGCAGCCCTCCTCAGATCGGGGAACACTAACACTGCACAAAACAAGAAACAAAGAGGGTGCAAATGCCTAGTGCATAGTCTTTAGCACTTTATTAAAGGGTGATCGAGCCAAGTAGACTGGTAGCATATCATTTAAAAAAGCACAGGATTGTGAAGTCCAGCATTGCTCTGAAGAAGGGGGGGTCAGGTCCCTGAAACGTGTAAGCTGGTATCATCATCCTCTCTATTGTTAAGGTCAGAGAATGGACCCCAGGATTCTGTGCTTTGTCATATGCTATCAGTCTACTTGGCTTGTGAGTATATTATGTTTTCTATCATCCTTTAACCACTTAAGGACTGCCTCCTGCACCTTTACGTTGGCAGAATGTCACGGCTGGGCACAAGCACGTACAGGTACGCCCTGTGCTAGTACCCAGCCGTGGGTCGCGGGCGTGCGCCCGTGGCGCGCACCCGCGACCCGGTCTGATGCTCCGGGACCGCGGGACCCGATCGCCACTGGAGTCCCGCAATCGGTCCCCGGAGCTGAAGAACGGGGAGAGCTGTGTGTAAACACAGCTTCCCCGTTCTTCACTGTGGCGGCGTCAGCGATCGTGTGATCCCTTTTATAGGGATACACAATCGATGACGTCACACCTACAGCCACACCCCCCTATAGTTGTAAACACAAATGAGGTCATACATAACCCCTTCAGCGTCCAAATTGCAATTGTCATTTTCACAGTAAACAATGCATTTTAAATGCATTTTTTGCTGTGAAAATGACAATGGTCCCAAAAATTTGTCAAAATTGTCTGATGTGTCCGCCATAATGTCGCAGTCACGAAAAAAATCGCTGATCGCCGCCATTAGTAGTAAAAAAAAATAATAATAATAAAAATGCAATAAAACTATCCCCTATTTTGTAAATGCTATAAATTTTGCGCAAACCAACCGATAAACGCTTATTGCGATTTTTTTTTACCAAAAATTGGTAGAAGAATACGTATCGGCCTAAACTGAGGAAAAAAAATATTTGTTTTATATATTTTTTGGGGGTATTTATTATAGCAAAAAGTAAAAAATATTGAATTTTTTTTCAAAATTGTCGCTCTATTTTTGTTTATAGCGCAAAAAAATAAAAACCGCAGAGGTGATCAAATACCACCAAAAGAAAGCTCTATTTGTGGGGAAAAAAGGACGCCAATTTTGTTTGGGAGCCACGTCGCACGACCGCGCAATTGTCTGTTAAAGCAACGCAGTGCCGAATCGCAAAACCTGGCAGGGTCCTTTAGCTGACTAAAGGTCCGGGTCTTAAGTGGTTAATAAAGTGCTAAAAATAATGCACTAGGGGGTGTTTGCATCTTTGTTTCTTCTTTTCTGAACATTTGATGTGCCCATAATAAGAGGCTTCTACCATCCCTTCTGGGTTTTTATTCTCCTCATATTATGTAGCAGGAGGAGCTGCAGCGCACAGAAGTGGGTTGGAAGATCTCATGGCGTGTGGGAACACACATTCCGAACACAAGGACCGAGCCTCTTTTTCAGATGTGGTGTTTACAATTTAAAAACAATTTTTTTTTTGCTCGAAAATTACTTAAAACCCCCAAACATTATGGGCTAGATTCACGTACCTGGGCGCATCTTTTGGCCGGCGTATCGCATCCCATTTGCACTACGCTGACGTAACATAGTGAGGCAAGGCCAGTATTCACAAAGCACTTGCTCCCTAAGTTACGTCGGTGTAGCGCAAATGGGCCGGTGTAGTGTCACCGTTTGCTCCCTATCACAGAATGCAGCCTAAGTCACGTGGCAGCGAACTACGCATGCGCAATGCGTTCCAATGCCAAATGTGATGCGTTCCAGGGGATTCACGACACTACCCCTCAGTGAACCCATCACAATTTGTCACGGAAGTGACGAGGAACCATAACGAGGAGGCATACACAGAGCGGGGGGCGGGACAGAGCAGATACAGATCCAATGAGAAACCTACAAAGAGCGGGGGGGGGGGGGGAGACGGAGGAGAAAGAGACATGCAGATACATTAGGCTGCATTCTGTGATAGGGAGCAAACGGTGACACAGCCCCGCCTCCAGCCCCGCCCCCAAAGCAGAGGCTTATTGAGGTCCGTAAAAAACATAGACTCTCTGGCTTTTAAAGCATCCCCCATGTATAATAAAATGTCACATTGTTTTGGTGTACGCAATAAAGACTGTGAAGAAAATGTGTATGTAGGAGGAGAGCTTCTGAATACCAACAAACACATTTCCATTTTATTCCTCATTTCTATGGGAAAGTTTAAGGTGGAACTTTAGGTTTGATTTATCTTTGAAGTGAAATGTTACCCAAAAAGTAAAGTTCCGCTCTTCTGTATTTTTTTAGGCTCCATGTACACGGGACCATCCTCACCCCCCCCCCACCGCCATCCTCCCAGCTGCAGGGATCACCCCCCCCCCCACCATCCTCCCAGCTGCAGGGATCACCCCCCCCCCCCCACCGCCATCCTCCCAGCTGCAGGGATCACCCCCCCCCCCCACCGCCATCCTCCCAGCTGCAGGGATCACCCCCCCCACCGCCATCCTCCCAGCTGCAGGGATCACCCCCCCCCCCACCGCCATCCTCCCAGCTGCAGGGATCACCCCCCCCCCACCGCCATCCTCCCAGCTGTACGAATCACCCCCCCCCCCCCACCGCCATCCTCCCAGCTGCAGGGATCACCCCCCCCCCACCGCCATCCTCCCAGCTGCAGGGATCACCCCCCCCCCACCGCCATCCTCCCAGCTGCAGGGATCACCCCCCCCCCCACCGCCATCCTCCCAGCTGTACGAATCACCCCCCCCCCCACCGCCATCCTCCCAGCTGCAGGGATCACCCCCCCCCCCACCGCCATCCTCCCAGCTGAAGGGATCACCCCCCCCCCCACCGCCATCCTCCCAGCTGCAGGGATCACCCCCACCGCCATCCTCCCAGCTGTACGAATCACCCCCCCCCCACCGCCATCCTCCCAGCTGCAGGGATCACCCCCCCCCCACCGCCATCCTCCCAGCTGTACGAATCACCCCCCCCACCGCCATCCTCCCAGCTGTACGAATCACCCCCCCCCCCCACCGCCATCCTCCCAGCTGTGCGAATCACCCCCACCACCACCATCCTCCCAGCTGTACAAATCACCCCCCCCACCACCATCCTCCCAGCTGTACGAATCACCCCCCCCCCCACCACCATCCTCCCAGCTGTGCGAATCACCCCCCCCCACCACCATCCTCCCAGCTGTGCGAATCACCCCCCCCCCACCACCACCCTCCCAGCTGTGCGAATCCCCCCCCCCCACCACCATCCTCCCAGCTGTGCGAATCACCCCCCCCCCACCACCATCCTCCCAGCTGTACGAATCACCCCCCCCCCCCCACCACCATCCTCCCAGCTGTACGAATCACCCCCCCCCCACCACCATCCTCCCAGCTGTGCGAATCACCCCCCCCCCACCACCACCATCCTCCCAGCTGTACGAATCACCCCCCCCCACCACCATCCTCCCAGCTGTGCGAATCACCCCCCCCCCACCGCCATCCTCCCAGCTGTGCGAATCACCCCCCCCCCACCACCATCCTCCCAGCTGTGCGAATCACCCCCCCCCACCACCATCCTCCCAGCTGTGCGAATCACCCCCCCCCCACCACCATCCTCCCAGCTGTACGAATCACCCCCCCCCCACCGCCACCCTCCCAGCTGTGGGAATCACCCCCCCCCCCCACCACCATCCTCCCAGCTGTACGAATCACCCCCCCCCCCACCACCATCCTCCCAGCTGTACGAATCACCCCCCCCCCCACCACCATCCTCCCAGCTGTACGAATCACCCCCCCCCCACCGCCATCCTCCCAGCTGTACGAATCACCCCCACCCCCCACCGCCATCCTCCCAGCTGTACGAATCACCCCCCCCACCACCATCCTCCCAGCTGTACGAATCACCCCCCCCCCACCACCATCCTCCCAGCTGTACGAATCCCCCCCCCCCACCACCATCCTCCGAGCTGTACGAATCACCCCCCCCCCACCACCATCCTCCCAGCTGTACGAATCACCCCCCCCCCACCGCCATCCTCCCAGCTGTACGAATCACCCCCCCCCCCCACCACCATCCTCCCAGCTGTACGAATTACCCCCCCCCACCACCATCCTCCCAGCTGTACGAATCACCCCCCCCCCCCCCACCATCCTCCCAGCTGTACGAATCACCCCCCCCCCCCACCGCCATCCTCCCAGCTGTACGAATCACCCCCCCCCCCGCCATCCTCCCAGCTGTACGAATCACCCCCCCCCCCCCACCCCCATCCTCCCAGCTGTAGGGATCAGACCTGTGAAAAAATCGTACCGCGTCACTTCCGGTGCTCGTATGCCAAGAGCACAGCTGATCGCGGGTCCACGGCCCATGCACAGCTGCTTTTTCTTTGGTCCGTGAATATCCTAGACTGGGGTAGGTCACTTGTGCCCGTCATACGCAGCCAGTGTGCCCACTATTTGCAGACACTTGTGCCCGTCATACGCAGCCAGTGTGCCCACCATATGCAGCTACTTGTGCCCATCATACGCAGCCATTGTGCCCACTATATGCAGCCACTTGTGCCCATCATACACAGCCAGTGTGCCCACTATTTGCAGCTACTTGTGCCCATCATACGCAGCCATTGTGCCCACTATTTGCAGCCACTTGTGCCCATCATACGCAGCCATTGTGCCCACTATATGCAGCCACTTATGCCCATCATACGCAGCCAGTGTGCCCACTATTTGCAGCCACGTGTGCCCATCATACGCAGCCATTGTGCCCACTATATGCAGTCACTTGTACCCGTCATACGCGGCACTTCCTTCTTCTTCTGTAGCGGCGGCTGTGGCTCCTGTGTCCGCTTGGCTCCTCAGGCTTCCTCCGTCATGTCTCCTTTTCCGCCAATGCGTTAGGCATCCAATAGGATCGCCTAAAGCTTTGGCCAATCGGGAGACAGGTTTTACTGACCTGCCTGCTGATTGGCAAGGAGGAACTTTAGTGTGAAAATAGCTTCTGGCTCTTATCACGTGCTTCGAAATACACACCCCGCCTATTCCCGCCATAGTATTTCATGTGTCCGGCATCCTAAAAGGGGCCACGCACATGAATAGGGAGGGCGGCAGAGGTGACGGGGGCGGTGTCCATGCATTGTGGGCCCACCATGCAGGGGCCACCACTGGTCTTTGATCTCTGTCAAGTGCTGGGGTCTGGATCGCCTCCGCTGCTTTTCCTCCAATCGGGCCAAAGAAGCTGAGTGCGAGTTTACCTATAGCCCTCACACTGGAGACTTGCACACCATCATCATGGCATCCCAGGACGGTGGGTATCAGGTCATGGGAGGGCAGAGCGCATGTGTGTCCCGCTTTGGGGTCACTGGTGGCTTAGGGAGAAGGAGAGGGCCCCTGGGTGTCCGTGGCAGAAGGAGAGGGCACCTGGGTGTTTGGAGGAGGAGAGGGCCCCTGGGTGTCCGTGGGAGAAGGAGAGGGCCCCTGGGTGTCCGTGGGAGAAGGAGAGGGCACCTGGGTGTTTGGAGGAGGAGAGGGCCCCTGGGTGGCCATTTAGTGAAGAAGAGGGCCCCTGGGTGGCCGGGGGAGAAGGAGAGAGAACCTGGGTGGTTGGCAGAGAAGGAGTGGGCCCCTGGCTGTTTGAAGGAGAAGCAGATGGGCCCCAGTGTTGGCCAAAATTGGAAGAGCTGATCCTTGGGTGGTTGGAGGAGGAGAGGGTGCCACCCTTCTCCCCTTAGGACGGGGACAGACACCCTTCTCTCCCCCGGAGGACGGGGACACCCTTCTCTCCCCCAGAGGACGGGGACACCATTCTCTCCCCCAGGAGGACGGGGACACCAGTCTCTCCCCAGAGGTAGGGGCAGTGCCGATCCTGACCTAACCGGGGGCCCTAAGCAAAATTTGCTAAGGGGCCCTCTACCTGACCCGTGATGCCGTCACCCATAACTCTTCACCAATCCCCTTGGAGAGCGCCCGACCACATAAGAGGGACAGACCTAGAGTGGTGATAGGGTGACCTGTGGCCCCCAGATTTTAGTATCACCCCACCAGGAGTCAGGACTAGTACCACAGTACGAGTACAGAATGCTCTGCCTGGGGCCCACATCACATACATTAGTGCCTATCCTGACCTCCCTGGGGCCCTAAGCAAAATGACATGTCACATTGTGTCACAAAGATTAAAGTTGAGAAGCGGGGGAGGGGGTGTTCTGCTGTCGGAAATGACATCTTACATTAAAGTGAGAAGCGGGGGCTCTAGTAATTTGGGGGGCCCTAAGCGGCTTGCATAGTGAGCCTATGGGGCGGATCGGCCCTGGGTAGGGGACACCATTCTCTCCCCCGGAGGACGGGGACAGACACCCTTCTCACCCCCGGAGGACGAGGACACCATTCTCTCCCTTGGAGGACGGGGACACCCTTCTCTCCCCCCGAGGACGAGGACACCATTCTCTCCCCCAGAGGACGGGGACACCATTCTCTCCCCCGAGGAAGGGGACACCATTCTCTCCCCCGAGGACGAGGACACCATTCTCTCCCCCGAGGACGAGGACACCCTTCTCTCCCCAGAGGACGAGGACACCCTTCTCTCCCCAGAGGACGAGGACACCCTTCTCTCCCCCGAGGACGAGGACACCCTTCTCTCCCCCGAGGACGGGGACACCATTCTCTCCCCCAGAGGACGGGGACACCATTCTCTCCCCCGAGGACGAGGACACCCTTCTCTCCCCAGAGGACGAGGACACCCTTCTCTCCCCCAGAGGACGGGGACACCATTCTCTCCCCCAGAGGACGGGGACACCATTCTCTCCCCCGAGGACGAGGACACCATTCTCTCCCCCGAGGACGAGGACACCATTCTCTCCCCCGAGGTAGGGGACACCATTCTCTCCCCCCGGAGGACGAGGACACCCTTCTCTCCCCCGGAGGACACCCTTCTCTCCCCCGGAGGACACCATTCTCTCCCCCGAGGACGAGGACACCATTCTCTCTCCTGGAGGACAGGGACACCAGGGCTGGACTGGGACAAAAATATTGCCCTGGACTTCATACACTTTGACAAGTCTCTCCCATGGCGGCCGGCCCCCATGCGCCTCTGTCCCCCTCTCTGCTCCTCTGGTTCTCCCCCTGCTTCTCTGTTCCCCCACATGCTTCTCTATCCCCCCCCATGCTCCTCTTACCCTCATGCTTCTCTGGTCCCCCCTGTGCTCCACTGATACCCCCCCCCTGCTTCTCTGTTCCCACACATGCTTCTCTGTTCCTCTCCTGCTCCTCTATCCCCCGTCCCTCATGATGCTCTGTTTCCCCGCAGCGCTCACCTCTTCTCCTTGTCCAGCCCTGGTGTCCTCGTCCTCCGTGGGAGAGAATGGTGTCCTCGTCCTCCAGGGGAGAGAATGGTGTCCTCGTCCTCCGGGGGAGAGAATGGTGTCCCCGTCCTCCGGGGGAGAGAACGGTGTCCTCCTCCTCCGGGGGAGAGAAGGGTGTCCCTGTCCTCCGGGGGAGAGAAGGGTGTCCCCGTCCTCCGGGGGAGAGAATGGTGTCCCCGTCCTCCGGGGGAGAGAACGGTGTCCTCCTCCGGGGGAGAGAAGGGTGTCCCCGTCCTCCGGGGGAGAGAAGGGTGTCCCCGTCCTCCGGGGGAGAGAATGGTGTCCCCGTCCTCCGGGGGAGAGAACGGTGTCCCCGTCCTCCGGGAGAGAGAACTGTGTCCCCGTCCTCCGGGAATGAGAACGGTGTCCCCGTCCTCCGGGGGAGAGAATGGTGTCCCCGTCCTCCAGGGGAGAGAATGGTGTCCCCGTCCTCCGGGGGAGAGAACGGTGTCCCCGTCCTCCGGGGGAGAGAATGGTGTCCCCGTCCTCCGGGGGAGAGAATGGTGTCCCCGTCCTCCGGGGGAGAGAATGGTGTCCCCGTCCTCCGGGGGAGAGAAGGGTGTCCCCGTCCTCCGGGGGAGAGAAGGGTGTCCCCGTCCTCCGGGGGAGAGAAGGGTGTCCCCGTCCTCCGGGGGAGAGAAGGGTGTCCCCGTCCTCCGGGGGAGAGAATGGTGTCCCCGTCCTCCGGGGGAGAGAAGGGTGTCCCCGTCCTCCGGGGGAGATAGGGGTGCCCTCTCCTTCTGCCACGGACACCCAGGGGCCCTCTCCTTCTCCCTAAGCCACCAGTGACCCCAAAGCGGGACACACATGCGCTCTGCCCTCCCGTGACCTGATACCCACCGTCCTGGGATGCCATGATGATGGTGTGCAAGTCTCCAGTGTGAGGGCTATAGGTAAACTCGCACTCAGCTTCTTTGGCCCGATTGGAGGAAAAGCAGCGGAGGCGATCCAGACCCCAGCACTTGACAGAGATCAAAGACCAGTGGTGGCCCCTGCATGGTTGCATGGTGGGCCCGTCACCTCTGCCGTGAAGCACGTGATAAGAGCCAGAAGCTATTTTCACACTAAAGTTCCTCCTTGCCAATCAGCAGGCAGGTCAGTAAAACCTGTCTCCCGATTGGCCAAAGCTTTAGGCGATCCTATTGGATGCCTAACGCATTGGCGGAAAAGGAGACATGACGGAGGAAGCCTGAGGAGCCAAGCGGACACAGGAGCCACAGCCGCCGCTACAGAAGAAGAAGGAAGTGCCGCGTATGACGGGTACAAGTGACTGCATATAGTGGGCACAATGGCTGCGTTTGACGGGTACAAGTGACTGCATATAGTGGGCACAATGGCTGCGTATGATGGGCACAAGTGGCTGCAAATAGTGGGCACACTGGCTACGTATGACGGGCACAAGTAGCTGCATATGGTGGGCACACTGGCTGCGTATGACGGGCACAAGTGTCTGCAAATAGTGGGCACACTGGCTGCGTATGACGGGCACAAGTGACCTACCCCAGTCTAGGATATTCACGGACCAAAGAAAAAGCAGCTGCGCATGCGCCGTGGACCCGCGATCAGCTGTGCTCCTGGCATACGAGCACCGGAAGTGACGCGGTACGATTTTTTCACAGGTCCGAGGATTTTTTACTACAGGTCTGATCCCTACAGCTGGAAGGATGGTGGTGGGGGGGGGGGATGATCCCTACAGCTGGGAGGATGGCGGTGGGGGGGGTGATCCCTGCAGCTGGGAGGATGGCGGTGGGGGGGGGGTAATTCGTACAGCTGGGAGGATGGCGGTGGGGGGGGGTGATCCCTACAGCTGGGAGGATGGCGGGGGGGGGGGGGGGATCCCTACAGCTGGGAGAATGGCGGTGGGGGGGGGTGATCCCTGCAGCTGGGAGGATGGCGGTGGGGGGGGGGGTGATTCGTACAGCTGGGAGGATGGCGGTGGGGGGGGGGGGGTGATTCGTACAGCTGGGAGGATGGTGGTGGGGGGGGGTGATTCGTACAGCTGGGAGGATGGTGGTGGTGGGGGGGGGGGTGATTCGTACAGCTGGGAGGAGGGGGGGGGGGGGGGGGGGTGATTCGTACAGCGGGGAGGATGGCGGTGGGGGGGGGGTGATTCGTACAGCTGGGAGGATGGCGGTGGCGATGGGGGGGGGTGATTCGCACAGCTGGGAGGATGGCGGTGGGGGGGGGGGGGTGATTCGTACAGCTGGGAGGATGGTGGGGGGGGGGGGGGGTGATTCGTACAGCTGGGAGGATGGCGGTGGTGGGGGGGGGTGATTCGTACAGCTGGGAGGATGGTGGTGGGGGGGGTGATTCGTACAGCTGGGAGGATGGTGGTGGGGGGGGTGATTCGTACAGCTGGGAGGATGGCGGTGGGGGGGGGGGGGGTGATTCGTACAGCTGGGAGGGTGGGGGGGGGGGGGGGGGGTGATTCGTACAGCTGGGAGGATGGCGGTGGGGGGGGGGGTGATTCGTACAGCTGGGAGGATGGTGGTGGGGGGGGGTGATTCGTACAGCTGGGAGGATGGTGGTGGGGGGGGGGTGATTCGTACAGCTGGGAGGATGGCGGTGGGGGGGGGGGTGATCCCTGCAGCTGGGAGGATGGCGGTGGGGGGGGTGATCCCTGCAGCTGGGAGGATGGCGGTGGGGGGGGGTGATCCCTGCAGCTGGGAGGATGGCGGTGGGGGGGGGTGATCCCTGCAGCTGGGAGGATGGCGGTGGGGGGGTGATCCCTGCAGCTGGGAGGATGGCGGTGGGGGGGGTGATCCCTGCAGCTGGGAGGATGGCGGTGGGGGGGGGGGGTGATCCCTGCAGCTGGGAGGATGGCGGTGGGGGGGGTGATCCCTGCAGCTGGGAGGATGGCGGTGGGGGGGGGGTGATCCCTGCAGCTGGGAGGATGGCGGTGGGGGGGGGTGATCCCTGCAGCTGGGAGGATGGCGGTGGGGGGGGTGATCCCTGCAGCTGGGAGGATGGCGGTGGGGGGGGTGATCCCTGCAGCTGGGAGGATGGCGGTGGGGGGGGGGGGTGATCCCTGCAGCTGGGAGGATGGCGGTGGGGGGGGTGATCCCTGCAGCTGGGAGGATGGTGGGGGGGGGGTGATCCCTGCAGCTGGGAGGATGGCGGTGGGGGGGGGTGAGGATGGTCCCGTGTACATGGAGCCTAAAAAAATACAGAAGAGCGGAACTTTACTTTTTGGGTAACATTTCACTTCAAAGATAAATCAAACCTAAAGTTCCACCTTAAACTTTCCCATAGAAATGAGGAATAAAATGGAAATGTGTTTGTTGGTATTCAGAAGCTCTCCTCCTACATACACATTTTCTTCACAGTCTTTATTGCGTACACCAAAACAATGTGACATTTTATTATACATGGGGGATGCTTTAAAAGCCAGAGAGTCTATGTTTTTTACGGACCTCAATAAGCCTCTGCTTTGGGGGCGGGGCTGGAGGCGGGGCTGTGTCACCGTTTGCTCCCTATCACAGAATGCAGCCTAATGTATCTGCATGTCTCTTTCTCCTCCGTCTCCCCCCCCCCCCCCCGCTCTTTGTAGGTTTCTCATTGGATCTGAATCTGCTCTGTCCCGCCCCCCGCTCTGTGTATGCCTCCTCGTTATGGTTCCTCGTCACTTCCGTGACAAATTGTGATGGGTTCACTGAGGGGTAGTGTCGTGAATCCCCTGGAACGCATCACATTTGGCATTGGAACGCATTGCGCATGCGTAGTTCGCTGCCACGTGACTTAGGCTGCATTCTGTGATAGGGAGCAAACGGTGACACTACACCGGCGTAAGCCCGCCTAATTCAAATTAGGCAGGTAGTGGGGCTGTTACATGTAAAGTAACCGTGACCCCATGTAAATGAATGGTCGTTGGTACGGCGCATGCGCGCGCATGCTCAGAATCACGTTGCAAATACTCCCTACGATACGACGGCTCAATGCGTACGACGTGAACCTAACTTACGCACAGCCCCATTCACGTACGACTTACGTAAACGACGTAAAATCTGACGGCAGTTCCGACGTCAATACTTTGCATGGGCTGCGCCACCTATAGAGGTGTTTTATGTCTTATGTAAGTGGCGTAGCTTACTTGTGACGGGCGTACGTACGTTCGTGAATGGGCGTATCTTGCTCATTTACATATTCGACACGTAAATCAACATAAACGCCCCTAGCGGGCAGCGTAAATATGCAGCCAAGATACGACGGCGTAGGAGACTTACGTCGGTCGTATCTTGGCAACAGTGAGGCGTAACTCATTTAAAGAATGCGCGCAAAGATACGACGGCGCTCATTTGGACTTACGACGGCGTATCTACTGATACGCCGTCGTAAGTCTCTCTGAATCTGGCCCTATATATTTTTTTCTAAAAAAAAAATAAGATAACAGTAAAGTTAGGCCAATTTTTTTTATTATATTGTGAAAGATAATGTTAAGCCGAGTAAATTGATACCCAACAGGTCACGCTTCAAAATTGCGCCCGCTCGTGGAATGGCGACAAATTTTTACCCTTAAAAATCTCCATAGGCAACGTTTAAAAAAATTCTACAGGTTGCATGTTTTGAGGAGGTCTAGGGCTAGAATTATTACTCTCGCTCTTACGATTGCGCCGATACCTCACATGTGTGGTTTGAACACCATTTTCATAGCGGTCACTACTCACGTATGCGTTCGCTTCTGCACGTGAGCTCGTCGGGATGGGGCTCTTTAACCACTTCAATACTAGCCCATAGTCATTTGACGTCCACAGATGGGATCTCCCATCCTGGGTGGACGTCATATGACGTCCTAGGCTTTGCGGGGGGGATATCTGAATGATGCCTGCAGCTAGAGGCATCATTCAGATATAATTTTTTAGTGCCGGCGATTCTGCGCACCATAAGAACGATCATAGCGCCACTTGATCGTTCTTATAGGCGGCAGGAGGGGACATCCCCCCCTCCCGTCGCCATCCGGTGCTTCTCCGGGCTCTCCCGTGCCATCGGGCCCCCGAGAAAGAATCGTCCAGCGTAGGCAGGAAGCATAGAGATGACTGGTGACCAGATGGTCACCAGTCATCTCTATGACCGTCGGAGGCCCGGGCACGATGTGATGACGTCACGCCCAGGTCCCCGTATGTAAACAAAGCCGCAATTGCGGCTGCTAAGCAACAGTAATCATAAGATCGGTGAAGTTTTTTTCACCGATTTCATGCTTTCCAGCCTGGAGGAGAGATGTGGGGTCTTATTGGCCCCGCATCTCTCCATAAAGAGGACCTGTCACACACATTCCTATTACAAGGGATGTTTACATTCCTTGTAATAGGAATAAAAGTGATAATAAAAAAAATAAAATAAAAAAAAAGTGTAAAAAAATAAATAAATATGTAAAAAAATAAAAGAAATAAAAAAAAAATTTTTAACGCCCCTGTCCCCAGTAGCTCGCGCGCCGAAGCGAACGCACATGCAAGTCCCGCCGACATATGTAAACGCCGTTTAAACCACATATGTGAGGCATCGCCGCGTGCGTTAGAGTGCCAGCAACAATTCTAGCACTAGATCTCCTCTGTAAATCTAAACTGGTAACCTGTAAAAAATTTCAAAGCGTTGCCTATGGAGATTTTTAAGTACCGAAGTTTGGCGCCATTCCATGAGTGTGCGCAATTTTAAAGCGTGACATGTTAGGTATCTATTTACTCGGTGTAACATCATCTTTCATATTTTACAAAAAAATTGGGCTAACTTTACTGTTTTGGTATTTTTTTAATTCATGAAACAATTTTTTTCCAAAAAAAAGGCGTTTGAAAAATTATTGCGCAAATACCGTGCAAGATAAAACGTTTTGACGTCACTTCCGCCCCCTGCTATGGTATGGAGACGGCTGGGAGCCAACTTCCCCTCACTCGTCTCCATACCCAGCACGAGAGAGGACCCGATCTTCTCCACCGCTACCGACGGCTCCGGTAAGCGGCGGAGGGCGCGGGAGAACGGTGGGAGGGGGTGGCCCTCTCCCGCCGCCGATAGCGGTGATCTTGCGGCGAATCCACCGCAGAGACCACCATTATCGGAAACCGGACCGCCGGCTGAAGAGATGGATACCTGGGTTAACCTGCCATAACAGAGATATCCCTCTTCGAAGTGCCGACGTATATCGGCGTGCGGCGGTCCAGGAAGTGGTTACAGAAGACGTTGGGGTGTAAGAAGCCAAGGACCGAGCCAGCTCATCAGGCTCCTCCTATAATTCAGACATCACTGGATACACCCAGTCACATGACCAGCGCCCGCCTCCTGGCAATGGGCAGTTATCTCAATCTACAGAAATAATGGCAGGAGATGTTACCCTCTTCTGTTTGTGGTGTACAGCCAGCCGCAGCCTGGACAGGTTGGGGATCCCTTCCTCGAAGGCCTGAATGTCCAACTCTTCCTCGTCGCTGTCGTCTCCGCAGTCATTCAGCACCGCCGTTACTTCACTCTGGTTGCGGCACATGCCCAGCAGCTCCACCGCGAACTCCTGACTCAGGTCCTCCAGGGACAGGTACTCTGGCTGCGAGAATCACAGAATTAGAAACATTTTAATTACAGAAACCCCAACAATTAACTTCTCTGATTTGCTTCCTTTTAAAGAATATGCCAACCCAAAATATCATGTTCCTGACATATGTGTACTTGTATGAGAAAGTCTACTGTTCTCTTTGTGTAAAATCCCTGGTGTTCCTGCCAGTCCCTCTGCTTTCCTATCACAAACTGACCACACCAGGCTGTACAGAGATCACTAAGCAAGTCACATCAGTCTCTGCACCAGAGGAGCTTACACTCTAATGTCCCCCCACAGTCACAGATGTACAGACTCTTGGAGTGAATGTAGAGTTGGGAAACTCTCATAATGGCCACAGCATCTCTGCAGACCTGGGAACTCACCACAGCTATGGTGGGAACCCCTAATAGTCTTAGTTTTGTCTGCACTAACCTTTAATGGCCATTAGATGGCAGCATTAGCACAGCAAATAGAAGCAGCGTTAAAGGGGAGTTCCAGGCTTTTTTAATGTTTATTAAAAGTCAGCAGCTACAAAAAGTGTATCTGCTGGCTTTTAATAAACAGACACTTACCTGCTCCACTGTCCAGCGACGCGCCCGCCGGAGCTCCGCTCCTCTCCCCCCCTCTCCGGCCGGCGTCTTCATTCTTAGTGTGGGCACCCGGCCGTGACAGCTTTCGGCTTCACGGCCGGGCACTCACTGCACATGCCCGAGCGGCGCTGCGCACTGTGATTGGTCAGGCGATCGCCTGGGAGCTGTCACGTGTCCCAGGCGATCGCCTACAGGGGCCGCTGTAAGCGATATGACGTATCGCCTAAGCGGTCCCTGGGCGGAAGGAGGAAGTGGGACAGGAAGTGTGGCATGTAGGGGGGCAAGGAGTGGATTAAGTGGAAGTTCCACTTTTGGGTGGAACTCCGCTTTAAGTGGAATGCAGATTGATGACAAATCCAGCTGCAGGACCAATGCTAGATTGCCAGTTGCTAGGGGTTCATTGAGAGATGAGCAATTGCAGTCACTCAAAAATCATCCAAGTAACCAACGCCAATAATCTTTTTAGCTATCTGTAAGGGGGGCAGTCTTCCCACTGATCACCAATGTAAGGGACATTCTTCCCACTGATCACCAATGTAAGGAACATTCTTCTCACTGATCACCAATGTAAGGAACATTCTTCCCACTGATCACCAATGTAAGGAACATTCTTCTCACTGATCACCAATGTAAGGAACATTCTTCTCACTGATCACCAATGTAAGGAACATTCTTCCCACTGATCACCAATGTAAGGAACATTCTTCTCACTGATCACCAATGTAAGGGGCATTCTTCCCACTGATCACCAATGTAAGGAACATTCTTCCCACTGATCACCAATGTAAGGGACATTCTTCTCACTGATCACCAATGTAAGGAACATTCTTCCCACTGATCACCAATGTAAGGGACATTCTTCTCACTGATCACCAATGTAAGGAGCATTCTTCTCACTGATCACCAATGTAAGGAGCATTCTTCTCACTAATCACCAATGTAAGGAACATTCTTCCCACTAATCACTAATGTAAGGAACATTCTTCTCACTGATCACCAATGAAAGGAACATTCTTCTAACTGATCACCAATGTAAGGAACATTCTTCTCACTGATCACCAATGTAAGGAGCATTCTTCCCACTGATCACCAATGTAAGGAGAATTCTTCCCACTAATCACTAATGTAAGGAACATTCTTCCCACTAATCACTAATGTAAGGAACATTCTTCTCACTGATCACCAATGTAAGGAGCATTCTTCTCACTGATCACCAATGTAAGGAACATTCTTCTCACTGATCACCAATGTAAGAAACATTCTTCCCACTAATCACTAATGTAAGGAACATTCTTCTCACTGATCACCAATGTAAGGGACATTCTTCCCACTGATCACCAATGTAAGGAACATTCTTCCCACTGATCACCAATGAAAGGAACATTCTTCTCACTGATCACCAATGTAAGGGACATTCTTCCCACTGATCACCAATGTAAGGGACATTCTTCTCACTGATCACCAATGTAAGGAACATTCTTCCCACTGATCACCAATGTAAGGAACATTCTTCCCACTGATCACCAATGTAAGGAACATTCTTCTCACTGATCACCAATGTAAGGAACATTCTTCTCACTGATCACCAATGTAAGAGGAACATTCTTCTCACTGATCACCAATGTAAGGGACATTCTTCTCACTGATCACCAATGTAAGGGACTTTCTTCCCACTGATCACCAATGTAAGGGACATTCTTCTCACTGATCACCAATGTAAGGGACATTCTTCCCACTGATCACCAATGTAAGGGACATTCTTCCCACTGATCACCAATGTAAGGGACATTCTTCTCACTGATCACCAATGTAAGGAACATTCTTCCCACTGATCACCAATGTAAGGAACATTCTTCTCACTGATCACCAATGTAAGGAACATTCTTCTCACTGATCACCAATGTAAGAGGAACATTCTTCTCACTGATCACCAATGTAAGGGACATTCTTCTCACTGATCACCAATGTAAGGGACTTTCTTCCCACTGATCACCAATGTAAGGGACATTCTTCTCACTGATCACCAATGTAAGGGACATTCTTCCCACTGATCACCAATGTAAGGGACATTCTTCCCACTGATCACCAATGTAAGGGACATTCTTCTCACTGATCACCAATGTAAGGGACATTCTTCTCACTGATCACCAATGTAAGGGACATTCTTCCCACTGATCACCAATGTAAGGGACATTCTTCCCACTGATCACCAATGTAAGGGACATTCTTCTCACTGATCACCAATGTAAGGAGCATTCTTCCCACTGATCACCAATGTAAGGGACATTCTTCCCACTGATCACCAATGTAAGAGGAACATTCTTCCCACTGATCACCAATGTAAGGAACATTCTTCCCACTGATCACCAATGTAAGGAACATTCTTCCCACTGATCACCAATGTAAGGAACATTCTTCCCACTGATCACCAATGTAAGGGACATTCTTCTCACTGATCACCAATGTAAGAGGAACATTCTTCTCACTGATCACCAATGTAAGGGACATTCTTCCCACTGATCACCAATGTAAGAGGAACATTCTTCCCACTGATCACCAATGTAAGGGACATTCTTCCCACTGATCACCAATGTAAGGGACTTTCTTCCCACTGATCACCAATGTAAGGGACATTCTTCCCACTGATCACCAATGTAAGGGACTTTCTTCCCACTGATCACCAATGTAAGGAACATTCTTCCCACTGATCACCAATGTAAGGAACATTCTTCCCACTGATCACCAATGTAAGGAGCATTCTTCCCACTGATCACCAATGTAAGGAACATTCTTCCCACTGATCACCAATGTAAGGGACTTTCTTCCCACTGATCACCAATGTAAGGAACATTCTTCCCACTGATCACCAATGTAAGGAACATTCTTCCCACTGATCACCAATGTAAGGGACATTCTTCTCACTGATCACCAATGTAAGGAACATTCTTCCCACTGATCACCAATGTAAGGAACATTCTTCCCACTGATCACCAATGTAAGGGACTTTCTTCCCACTGATCACCAATGTAAGGGACATTCTTCCCACTGATCACCAATGTAAGGGACTTTCTTCCCACTGATCACCAATGTAAGGGACATTCTTCTCACTGATCACCAATGTAAGGGACATTCTTCCCACTGATCACCAATGTAAGGAACATTCTTCCCACTGATCACCAATGTAGGGACATTCTTCTCACTGATCACCAATGTAAGGAACATTCTTCTCACTGATCACCAATGTAAGGGACATTCTTCTCACTGATCACCAATGTAGGGAACATTCTTCCCACTGATCACCAATGTAAGGAACATTCTTCTCACTGATCACCAATGTAAGGGACATTCTTCCCACTGATCACCAATGTAAGGGACATTCTTCTCACTGATCACCAATGTAAGGGACATTCTTCCCACTGATCACCAATGTAAGGGACATTCTTCCCACTGATCACCAATGTAAGGAACATTCTTCCCACTGATCACCAATGTAAGGAACATTGGGCCAGATTCACAGAAGAGATACAACGGCGTATCTCCTGATACGCCGTCGTATCTCTGTGTTCCGCCCGTCCTAACTATGCGGCTGATTCATAGAATCAGTTACGCATAGCTAGCCCTAAGATCCGACAGGTGTAAGTGAATTACACTGTCGGATCTTAAGGATGCAATTCTAGGCCGGCCGCTAGGTGGCGTGGCCATTGCGGTCGGCGTAGAATATGCAAATAACTAGTTAAGGCGATCCCCAAGTTGTTTCCGTCGAGTTACGCCGTGTAAAATTAGGGCTGAGCCCTAGTTGTTCTAAGCCATGTTAAAGCGGTGGTTCACCCTTAGAGGGCACTTTTTCCCCTTAGATTCCTGCTCGTTTTGTCTAGGGGAATTGGCTATTTGTTTTAAAATATGAGCATTACTTACCCGTTTACGAGATGCATCCTCTTCGTCGCTTCCGGGTATGGGCTGCGGGAATGGGCGTTCCTTCTTGATTGACAGTCTTCCGAGAGGCTTCTGACGGTCGCATCCATCGCGTCACGATTTTCCGAAAGAAGCCGAACGTCGGTGCGCAGGCGCAGTATAGAGCCGCACCGACGTTCGGCTTCTTTCGGCTACGAGTGACGCGATGGATGCGACCGTCGGAAGCCTCTCGGAAGACTGTCAATCAAGAAGGAACGCCCGCTCCCGAAGACCCATACCCGGAAGCGACGGAAGAAGATGCATCTCGAAAACGGGTAAGTACAGCTCATATTTTAATACAAATAGCCGATTCCCCTAGACCGAACGAGCAGGAAGCTAAGGGAAAAAAAAAAGAAATGGTTGAACTCCCGCTTTAAGTATGGCCGTCATTCCCGCGTCGAAATTTAAAAAAACACGTCGTTTGCGTAAGTCGTCCGTGAATGGCGCTGGACGCCATTTACGTTAACGTCTAAACAAATGACGTCCGTGCGACGTCATTTGGCGCAATGCACGTCGGGTAATTTACCCGACGGAGCATGCGCAGTACATTCGGCGCGGGAACGCGCCTAATTTAAATGGTGCCCGCCCCATTTGAATTGGGCACGCTTGCGCCGAGCGCATTTACGTTACACCGCCGCAAATTTACAGGTAAGAGTTTTGAGAATCGGGCACTTACGCTGTAAACCTGCGGCGGTGTAACGTAAATCAGATACGTTACGCTGCCGTGGAGAAACGTAATTGTACCTGAATCTGGCCCATTCTTCCCACTGATCACCAATGTAAGGAACATTCTTCTCACTGATCACTAATGTAAGGGACATATTTTTTTACTTTCTGCTATAAAACGTATCCAATAAAATATTAAAAAAAAAAAAAAAAATTCTTTAGAAATTTAGGCCAATATGTATGCTGCTACAGATTTTTGGTTAAAAAAAATCCCAATAAGCGTATTTTGTTTGGTTTGTGCAAAAAGTTATAGGGTCTAAAAACTATGGGATACATTTATTAAATTTTTCTTTTCCTTTTTACTAGTAATAGTGGCGATCAGCGACTCATCAGCAATAGTGGCGATCAGCGACTCATCAGCGATAGTGGCGATCAGCGACTCATAGCAGGACTGCAATATTGCGGCAGACATTCTGACACTAACTGACACTTTTTGGGGACCAGTGACACCAATACAGTGATCATTGCTAAAAATATGCACTGTCCCTGTACTATTGATACTGGCTGGGGTTAACATTAGGGGCGATTAAAGGGAAAACTGTGTGCCTAACCAGTGTTTATGTGTACTGTGTGAGGTGCTTTCACTAGGGGAGAGATGGAATTTATTCCCTGCTTTGCAGGGACACAACTTCCATCCCTTCCCTGCTGTCAGAAAGGCGATCTGCCTGTTTTTACAATTGCAGATCGCTATTCTGCCTCCCTGCCTAACGATCGGCGGGTGCCGGAGGACATTGGGTAACCATGCGCCCATCGATCGGCTTTTTCTAAGTGTAATTACAGCGAAAGTGAGTCACCGGCAGCATGCACACTTGCCCCCTACTTGGAAGTGTCAGATCACATGTGTATACGTGATCTGGCGCACAGGTGCTGCCCTGTAGCAGTAAAACTGAAGTGGGCTAGTTACTGTGTTTCCCCGAAAATAAGACCTACCCCGAAAATAAGACCTAGCGCTATTTTCCATCAGGGCTGCAATATAAGCCCTACCCTGAAAATAAGCCCTAGTTTAAGGTGATTGTGTCTCTCTAGCGGTGTCGGGTGCTTTTGATACAAAGCGACGCTCAGCTGATCTCCCGGCTGGTCTCCTCTTCTCCCGCCTATCTGCGTGGGATCTTGCCCCCCTTCCCTTCACAGAGCTTCGGCGGGTCATTGAAAGTTCCGTACGGTGCAGAGTCTCTGCAATCAACATGTGTGTGGTATGCAGCATGTATACTCCGGTCTCCAAAAGGTATATACAGGTTTACAGGTATTTTTTTTTCCTCACTTGCTGGTGTGCCCTCTTCCCTGCTTCGAGTATTGCAGAGGGAGGGGGGCTGGGGTCCCTCACTGGTGGCTAGGAGAGGTGGAGGAAGGCTGAGGTGTTTAGCACTGTTGGATTGCAGGGGCACACACATTCTGTATTGTGTGCTACTGTAAAAGAAAGAATTTGGGCATTTTAAGTTTTTTAAAACTAGGCATTCCTGACAGGCAGGGAGAGAGAGAATATATCAAGACCTACACCGAAAATAAGCCCTACTGGGTCTTTTGTTGACAAAATTTATATAAGACCCGGGCTTATTTTCGGGGAAACACGGTAGGCAGCTTAGGGGGTCAGTAGGGGGTCAGTAGGGGGTTGAGTTGACCTGTAGCAGGCTGACATTAGGAGGGCCAGGAGAGACCTTTCTTTTCAAACCCTTAATTGCTGGAGTACCTGGTCAGTGAAGCTAAAACATCTGTAGAACAGAGCTGACTATTTAAAGAGTGTCAACGAAAAGTGTGTGTTGGGGAAGGGTGACCAAATCTATTGCATGCTCAACATTCAACAACAGTAGGGTGCTGGCTATAGGAGGTCATCCATGCTTTGTATAAACTCTATATAGAACACAATAACAAATACAATGACGTCAGTTCTGTTCATCAAACTTGGACATATTTTCCCTCCTGCCCCTCTATGACACGTCTCACTAGGAAAGTGGAACACGTCAGCGGGGCTGGTTTCTAGATGGGTCTGGTGCCATACAGCGTCTGTGTCAATAAAGTTTGATAAACGGAAATTATGTAATTGGATTGTGGCTTTCTTGTACCCTGAATTCTCAGCTTTGTTGTCAACCCAAGTATGTGTCTACATCTCATCAGAGATTAGAATACTTGCATGCTTGTATTTGTCAGAATGTTCATAAAGTATGGGGAAGTTGAACCCCCCCCCCCCCCAATACATTCCAACTCTATTTGCAACATTTAAAACTCCTCATTGCCAAAACTCAAGCAGTGATACACACGTGACAGGAAAGGGTGGACAGCAAAAGACAGTTAGCCTAGGTGAGCAATAACAACAATAGAATACTGACTTGAACATGGTGGATATTGCTTGCAAGTGCCCGTGCATATCCATACAGCTATCCCCTACATTGGCATTCTTATAAAACAGTATTACTGAATCAGACCTTAAATTCAGGTTCTTTCCTGGAAAGGCGCTTGAGCTCCCGGCTCAGCTTGAAGGCCCTCAACATGGAATCTTCACTGGCGATGGACAGATAGGCCCTGCTGGCTAATCCTTTGTATGTGTTGATGCGAGACAGCGAAAATTTTAGCAGGTCGTACTTTCGTCCATTGCCGCACTCCATGCATGCACAAGAGATCTTGTGTGGTGTTGTGATGATATGGCCTTTCTTCATCAACATCTCCACAATCTCATAGAGGTCCTTCTCACAGGCCAGGGTCAGCGGGGTTACCCCAGGAGCAAAGCGGGAGTTGTCAATAGAGTTGTCGAAGAAAGCCAGGGAGAATGACTTTATGTCCATTTTGATCCCTTTTTCCTGGTCCAGGCGGTCCAGCAGCATTTTAACCACGTGTGGTTGGTTGGTGTCAACGGCCACCAGCAGGGCTTCATGGATCTGTCTGAAGTCAAACTTTACACAGTGCAGCAAGGTCTTCATGATCTCCTCATTCCCCGTCCGGATGGCGAGATTGAGAGCTTCCCGCCATGATCGGTCCTCGCTATCGTCCAGTTGCCGCAGGATCCCATCGCTAACCTGTAAGAGCTGCTGGACTTGGATGAGGTTGCCATCATGAATGGCATTGATGAGGGACACTGGAAACTTAAGCTTCTTGTTGACAATCTCCCTCCAGTTGGCTGGCTGGGGAAATGAAGATACAGAATGTGTTAATGACCAGTCATAGACAGACAATTTATTGAGGTTGGCCATATACCTTACATAGTTAGTCAGGTAAAAGACACAAGTCCATCTAGTTCAACCAAGGGGAAAAAAATAAAACATACAATCCCATATACACAATCCTATACCCACGGTTGATCCAGAGGAAGGGGAAAAACCCCAGAAAAGCATGCTCCAATTTGTTAATCCTTGCAATGTACATAGATCACCCAGAGGGGAATGTTTTTTTCTCAACAAAAGTGGAGTTAGGCTTTAAGGATCAATGGGTGGATGCCATCTGGTCCAGGTGCTTTATACACCCTTATTCTGTAATATTTCTGGACCAAATAAATTTTGAGCCATCATGGATCATTTGGGGCTTTGTCAATACCACCCCCATTATGGACATGAGCTCCCCCATGCTCCTTTGTATACACAGAGCTGAGAAAAGCATTTAATGCATTTTCTTTCTCTTTGTCCCCAGTGACCCACTCTAGATTATTTCGTAAAGGGCCTACAAGCTTAAACCTGACCTTTTTACTATTAATATATTTGAAGATTTGTTGGGGGTTTGTCCTACTATATTTGATTATCTATTTCCTTACCTTGAGGAAGGTTGGCCATATACTTTGAGGAATGCTGGCTTTGTTGAGCTAAGATTGGCCACATGCTTTGATGAAGGTTGGGTTTGTTGAGTTAATGTTGGCCATATACTTTGATGAAGGTTGGGTTTGTTAAGTAAAGGTTGGCCATATACTTTGATGAAGGTTGGGTTTGTTGAGTTAAGGTTGGCCATATACTTTGATGGTGTTGGGTTTGTTGAGTTAAGATTGGCCACATGCTTTGATGAAGCTTGGGATTGTTGAGTTAAGGTTGGCCATATACTTTGATGAAGTTGGGTTTGTTGAGTTAAGGTTGGCCATATACTGTGATGAAGGTTGGGTTTGTTGAGTTAAGGTTGGCCATATACTTTGATGAAGTTGGGTTTGTTGAGTTAAGGTTGGCCATATACTTAGATGAATGTTGGGTTTGTTGAGTTAAGGTTGGCCATATGCTTTGGGGAAGGTTGGGTTTGTTGAGTTAAGGTTGGCCATATACTTTGATGAAGTTGGGTTTGTTGAGTTAAGGTTGGCCATATGCTTTGGGGAAGGTTGGGTTTGTTGAGTTAAGGTTGGCCATATACTTTGATGAAGGTTGGGTTTGTTGAGTTAAGGTTGGCCATATACTTTGATGATGTTGGGTTTGTTGAGTTAAGGTTGGCCATATGCTTTGGGGAAGGTTGGGTTTGTTGTAGGGCTGAAACATACTAATCTACATAATCAATTATGAATATAATTGTCAACTATTTTCATAATCGATTATTTGGTCAGCCGATTAGTTGGCCTGCATGCAGAATACATTATTTGTTTGCATATCAGAAAACACACTGCAGCACACATACAGCTCAGTACACTGTTCATACATGTATACTGTATACTGTATATCCAACTTCTGGTTTTATATATATATATATATATATATATATATATATATATATATATATATATACACACAAACAGTATCTCACAAAAGTGATTACACCCCTCATATTTTTGTAAATATTTTATTCTATCTTTTCATGTGACAACACTGAAGAAATGACACTTTGCTACAATGTTGTGTAGTGGGTGTACAGCTTGTATAACGGTGTAAATTTGCTGTCCCCTCAAAATAACTCAACACACAGCCATTAATGTCTAAACCGCTGGCAACAAAAGTGAGTACACCCCTAAGTGAAAATGCCCAAATTGGGCCCAATTAGCCATTTTCCCTCCCCGGTGTCATGTGACTCGTTCGTGCTCCAAGGTCTCAGGTGTGAATGGGGAGCAGGTGTGTTAAATTTGGTGTTATCACTCTCACTCTCTCATGCTGGTCACTGGAAGTTCAACATGGCACCTTATGGTGAGTTATTTCTAGGGGACAGCAAATTTACACTGTTATACAAGCTGTACACTCACTACTTTACATTGTAGCAAAGTGTCATTTCTTCAGTATTGTCACAAGAAAAGATATAATAAAATATTTACAAAAATGTGAGAGGTGTACTCACTTTTGTGAGATACTGTATGTGTATATAAATATATATTTTAATTATTACTTTCAATGCTTCACAGTATAAATTAACCCCTTATAGTAGTGATTATATGCTGTTTTTGTTCTCTACAGGGCTATTTATTTGTGTTTTTAACTCCATCATGACAGGTGATACAAGAAGTCATGCTGCTACTAAAATGTATGCTGGCGACACACATATCGATTTTTGGACTAGAATATTCGTACAAATTTTAAGATGAAATTCCTTTGTACATTCGAAGAATTGCTTTTATCATTCAATTTTAAAATGTATGTAATTTCAAAACGAAAACCTCATACACTACACTGTCCGATAATTAGTTTGATTGAGAAGAATTTTTCATTCTGCTCCTTTGAATTTTCACTGTGATAGAAAATGAACATCGATTTGACCCCAATAACGGTTAGAAAATCTAAATAACGTTCTTAAAACCAACATTTTTAAAAGAATTACGTAACTCTACATGGCCGGCATAAGTGACAGCAGGTGAAGGTGCATTCAAGCTACCTGCCTATGACAAGGAACTCTTTCATGCATAATATTATATTATATTACAGTCCTGTATGAGAATCTGCAAAACAGCATTTTAGGTCTTTTAAAAAAATATATATATATAAAAATTGTAATCTCCGAGTCTGATGATATGTACCAGATTCAACCTCTAATAGCATCTGTCTGTTATTCTCAGAGCAGATTAGATATTTTTTTCCTCAATCATATAGATGGTTATTTATATTTACCACTGCTAATACATATTCAAAAATAAATTATCTTTTTTTAAACTATATTATATTTAAAATTTTCTTTTTACGTTTTTATAATTATTGAATTATCAAAACAATAATTGGCCAATTAATCCATTATGAAAATAATAGTTAGTTGCAGCCCTAGTTTGTTGAGTTAGGGTTGTTCATATAAGGTTGGGATTATTGAGTTACAGTTGGCCATATGCTTTGGGTAAGGTTGGGTTTTCTGAAGTACGGTTTGCCATATGCTTTGGGGAAGGTTGAGTTTGTTGAGTTAAGGTTGGCCATATGCTTTTGGGGAAGGTTGGGTTTGTTGAGTTAAGGTTGGTCATATGCTTGGGGAAGGTTGGGCTTGTTGAGTCAAGGTTGGCCATAAAAGGTTGGGTTTGTTGAGTTAAAGCGGAAGTAAACCCATCGATCTAACAGTTTCAAAAAGCAGTTACATTTCCGGCATGCCTGGATTGCTAACTGTCACATTGGTTGTGCTCTCAACCAAACTGTCAAACATCCAATGGCTGGTGCCATAACTGATCACATGTGCAGCATCTTGGCAGTTGAAGATTAAACATAGGCAAAGATGGCAGCTTCCTTGCCTGAAAATGATAGGTGGGTTTACTTACACTTTAAGGTTGGCCATAAAAGTTTGGGTTTGTTGAGTTAAGGTTGGCCACATGCTTTGGGGAAGGTTGGGTTTGTTGGGTTAAGGTTGGTCATATGCTTGGGGAAGGTTGGGCTTGTTGAGTTAAGGTTGGCCATAAAAGGTTGGGTTTGTTGAGTTAAGGTTGGCCACATGCTTTGGGGAAGGTTGGGTTTGTTGAGATAAGGTTGGCCACATGCTTTGGGGAAGGTTGGATTTGTTGAGATAAGGTTGGCCATATGCTTTGCGGAAGGTTGGGTTTGTTGAGTTAAGGTTGGTCATATGCTTAGGGAAGGTTGGATTTATTGAGTTAAGGGTGGCCATATGCTTTGGGGAAGGTTGGGTTTTCTGAAGTACGGTTGGCCACATGCTTTGGGGAAGATTGGGTTTGTTGAGTTAAGGTTGGCCACATGCTTTGGGGAAGGTTGGGTTTGTTGAGTTAAGGTTGGTCATATGCTTGGGGAAGGTTGGGCTTGTTGAGTTAAGGTTGGTCATATGCTTGGGGAAGGTTGGATTTATTGAGTTAAGGGTGGCCATATGCTTTGGGGAAGGTTGGGTTTTCTGAAGTACGGTTGGCCATATGCTTTGAGGAAGGTTGAGTTTGTTGAGTTAAGGTTGGCCATATGCTTTTGGGGAAGGTTGGGTTTGTTGAGTTAAGGTTGGTCATATGCTTGGGGAAGGTTGGGCTTGTTGAGTTAAGGTTGGCCATAAAAGGTTGGGTTTGTTGAGTTAAAGTTGGCCATAAAAGGTTGGGTTTGTTGAGTTAAGGTTAGCCACATGCTTTGGGGAAGGTTGGGTTTGTTGAGATAAGTTTGGCCATATGCTTTGCGGAAGGTTGGGTTTGTTGAGTTAAGGTTGGTCATATGCTTGGGGAAGGTTGGATTTGTTGAGTTAAGGGTGGCCATATGCTTTGGGGAAGGTTGGATTTATTGAGTTGAGGTTGGCCATATGCTTTGGGGAAGGTTGAGTTTGCCTATATACCGTACCTCATAATCTGATTGTACAATCCCTGTTAAACCTACCAATAGTGGGAGAACCTACCTAACCAGACATAAGTGGCATCTGTTGTTTAGGTAAAGCTAAATAAAATTGTATAGAGAACATTTAAATCAGATTGCAACATGTGTGCCCAGCTTCAAGAAAAAATTATCAGAGATCTCAAAGAAATACAAGAAGTTACCAAGATTTTAAGTGAGAATATACATGCCTCTTTGGACAATATTTGTTTATCCCGTAATTCAGTTTTTTAGGTGTGTGAAGACCGGTTTCCTGGATAGGTTCACTTCCATATTCATTTATACAATGGACATGGCACTTGCATATGTTAATGAGTTAAATAATCCATTTTCATGTCTCTCTAGCACTTACAGAGGATGTCCATTAAAAAAACAAACAGCTATACAGTGCTTGTGGTTTTCCAGTTACTCCACTTCCCGAGCAGACATGGAAGACCTCATCAAATATTTAAAAAATGTCTGTGTTATAAAGCTCTGACAATTACCCACAGGTATGTTTTTTTCTAAATGTCATTACATTCCACCAACTGCCGATAAGTCCTCTGACTGGACAGTGGTATGGCAGAACTAAAACTGGCCATAGTCTGGCAGGAACTTACACTTTCAGAATATAATGTCCTGGGGGTGGGTGGGGGGGGGGTTGGGGGCATTTCTCCATTCACCTTGCTTGAGTGGATGGAGGAATCTGTTCATTTTTTTTCTTCAGCCTACTGGCTATGTAGGGCCAGCTTTAGCCCTGAAGTGAGACTCATTCAGAGGGGCACACAAGGCAGGATATCAGTCCAAACACAGGTAAACAAAGGCGTCTTGTAGAGTCTACTCTAAGGTGGGATTTTTAAATGTATGTACAGGTTCACCTTAACCACTTGGCGCCCAGAGGACGTCATTTGACGTCCTGGGCTTTGTGGTTCTTTGAGGGGCTACTGTATAGAGAAGACAATGCAGGAATTGGCAGCAGATGAGATTGCCTGGTGAATCCGAGGACTGTTTTGAGAGAAGATCCTTTCCATTGGCTGCCTATATCCCCCTTGCGGTTTTTGATCTATCTAGATCCAGGGCTCTGGTAAGGGTCAGTGTGTACTTTGGTGGTGGTTTGCATGTCACACTGTCCGTCTGCCAGTCACAGGGGGAGAATTTGTGTGTGATTACCAGACAATATCACACTATCTAGTTTTATTTTTTTTGCTTTCTGGATGTTCCACTGACGGACTGCTGGGAAGACCATATCAAGATTTAGATCTCCTGTGCAGCCCAGGTGTTTGGCTACTTGCTCGGCTTGATCCATTTGGATCTGATTATCCGGTAAGGGTCAGCATTTTCAGGGAGCAGTGATCCAGATCTCTCTTCACGTTGTGATTCTATATGGAATTTAATTATTCGCAGAACTTTTACACCGTTTATATTTGTCTAAGAAGAATTTTCTTCTCTTCCTTGGGACTTTATAGTGTTCACTATTTATAACTTGATAAGTCACATATATTTAACATTTTTTAGCGCAACTCCACTCCTTTTTGCATATCTGAATGATGCCTGAAGCTACAGGCATCATTCAGATATTGGCATTTTCAGCCGGCGATTCCCTACACCATAGGAACGATCATAGCACCTGTTATGCCGCTTGATCGTTCCTACGGGCGGCGAAAGGGGACGTCCCCCCCCCTCCCTCCAGTGCTTCTACCGACTCACCTGTGCGATCGGTGAGTCGGTGACAGGAACCGCCGGCTCCCGGATGCAGATCATAGAGATAAAAATCAACAATAATAATAATTTTTTTTTTCTTTAAAGTGCCCCTGTCCCCAGTAGCTCGCACGAAGAAGCGAACGCATACATAAGACCCGCCAACATATGAAAATGGTGTTCAAACCACACATGTGAGGTGTCCCCGCGAACGTAAGAGCGGGAGCAATAATTCTAGACCTCCTCTGTAACTCAAAACATGTAACCAGAAAAAAAAATTAAAGCCTCGCCTATGGAGATTTTTAAGTACCGAAGTTTGGCGTCATTCCACGAGCGTGTGCAATTTGGAAGCGTGACATGTTAGGTATCTATTTACTCGGCAAAACTTCATCTTTCACATTATACAAAAAAATTGGGCTAACTTTACTGGTTTTTTTTTTTAAGCATGAAACAGTTTTTTTTTTTTTAAAACGCGTTTGAAAAATTGCTGCGCAAATACTGTGCGAGATAAAAAGTTGCAATGACTGCCATTGTATTCTCTAGGGTCTCTGCTAAAAAATATATATATATAGTGTTTGGGGGTTTAATGTAATTTTCTAGCAAAAAATAGCAAAAAAAGATGATCTTTACATGTAAAAACGAAGTGTCAGAATTGGCCCGGGCCTGAAGTGGTTAAAGCGGAGTTCCACCCACATAAAAGTCAGTAGCTACAAAAAGTGTAGCTGCTGACTTTTAATAATTGGACACTCACCGGTCCCACGATCTAGCAATGCGGGCGAATGAAGCCCCGCTCCTCTCCTCTCCGTAGTGCCCGAATTCTGACTGTGGGCGTCCCGGCTGTGGCCGGGCAATCTTCTGGGACCTGGGACCCCCCCTTTCTCCATGTAATCTTCTGGGACCAGAAGACTGCATGGAGGGTGGGGGGAGATGTGAACGTACTTCCGGTGCCGTGGAGCCCCTGGAGGAAGTGGGAGCTGGATGCCTCTAAAAAAAAAGGGGGGAATCCACCCCCCCCCCCAAAAAAAACGACATGCCAAATTGCCAAATGGGGAGTCACCTTCACATAAAGCGGAAGTTCCATTTTTGGGTGGAACAAAAATGAAATATATTGCAGCTTACCAGTCCTTGAGGTGGCTGCATTCGTTTTTTTTCCCCAGGCTTCTTTTACCCATTGATCCTGCCAGTAACTACCGTATTTATCGGCGTATATCGCGGGTGTGCGATATACGTCGATAGCCGCTTCCCGAGCTCAGTTTGAATTCCTCCGCCGACATATACCAAGTGCAGTACACTCGGGTACATTCGGCTAGGCTCGGCTCCGCTCGTGCTCACGCATAAACGTCACAGAGCGAAGCCGAGCCTTGCCGAATGTACCCGAGTGTACTGCACTCGGTATATGTCGGCGGAGGCGTTCGAACTGAGCGCGGGAAGCGGGGACTCGACTTGAGGCGCACGCTGGAGAAGCCGGGAGGACACCACCGAGGCCGCAGACCGACGCCGAACCGGATGATGGACGCTGGGAAGACACCAAAACTGTAAGTAATAAAATCTTATAACATTTTTTTTTACAGGAATTTCGGGGGCAACTTTAGGGGTGCGCGCTATACGCGGGAGTGCGCTATACCCCAATAAATACGGTAATTTTCTTTCCTAAAGTGACTATGCTTTCTCACCGCACTGTATATATGGAGGAGCAGCGCTGTCACCCCAGGACAGGACTACGAAACACCTTCCCTTTTCTCATCTCCATTACATAGGGATCAGGTGTTTTGTAGTTCAATCTGGGAAAGCAATGTCCGGACTGCATTGGATTATGATGAAAAATGGTCATTAGGCAGGAAGATGCATGAGTGCACTCGCAGTCTCCAAGGATCGAGCAGCACTTTGAAGGCAGCTCAGGTGTGAGCAGTGATAAGGTGACACGTCTATAGAGAGGTTGATACACTAACTCTGAGCGTGACAAAACTACACAACACTACTGGGGATAGAACTCCCACATCCATTATCTCTAGCAGTGATTAAAGAAAAATAATTATTTAAGTTTTACTGATGATTAGGTGACAATATTTGGTGCTTATATGCTAATGTTAGACACTTTATATAATAACCCATTTACTTGCTAGAATGACTTTGCAGGAAGAGGTTATGGGAACATATTGTCTCCTTGAAATGTCTTGTAAAGTGTAGAGAGAGTCTTCATGTTTAACTACTTGCCTACCGAGCGCCGACATATGACGTATTCTCCTTCCCAGGCCACTAGGGGGACACGCGCCTCCGCGTCACTGGGGACCCGATGCGCGTGCCCGGCGGCCGCGATGTCCGCCGGGCACGCTCTCGCTCTAACGTTTGCAGTGATACCTCACATGTTTGGCTTGAACACCGTTTTCATATGTGGGCGGGACTTACGTGTGCGTTCGCTTCTGCATGCGAGCACACGGGAACAGGGGCGCTTTAAAAAATATACATATTTTATTGTTCACTTTACTTTACTATATTTTAGTTTGACATGTTTTTCCGCAAAAAATTATAAATAAAAATGGGTATTGCAGAGTATTGCGGGGTATTGCAGAGTATTGCGGGGCATTGCAGGGTATTGCGGGGTATTGCAGGGTAGTGTGGGGTATTGCAGAGTATTGCGGGGTATTGCAGAGTATTGCGGGGTATTGCAGAGTATTGAGGGGTATTGCAGAGTATTGCAGAGTATTGCAGAGTATTTCAGAGTATTGCGGGGTATTGCAGAGCATTGCGGGGTATTGCAGAGTATTGTGGGGTATTGCGGGGTATTGCAGAGTATTGTGGGGTATTGCAGAGTATTGTGGGGTATTGTGGGGTATTTCAGAGTATTGCAGGGTATTTCAGAGTATTGCAGGGTATTTCAGAGTATTGTGGGGTATTGCGGGGTATTGCAGAGTATTGCGGGGTATTGCAGAGCATTGAGGGGTATTGCAGAGCATTGCGGGGTATTGCAGAGTATTGTGGGGTATTGCAGAGTATTGTGGGGTATTGCAGAGTATTGTGGGGTATTGCAGAGTATTGCGGGGTATTGCAGAGTATTGTGGGGTATTGCAGGGTATTGCGGGGTATTGCAGAGTATTGCGGGGTATTGCAGAGCATTGCGGGGTATTGCAGAGTATTGCGGGGTATTGCAGAGCATTGCGGGGTATTGCAGAGTATTGCGGGGCATTGCAGGGATTGCACAGTATAGGGCAGAGTATTGTTAGTATGGGGCAGGGATGGCTGAGCAGGGATGGCTGGATCTGTGACTGCATTTGTCACAGATCCAGCCCGCAGCACTGCTGCTGCCTCCGCTCTCTCCCCTCTCCTCTCACACTGTACCGTTCGGTACAGAGAGGGGAGGGAGGAACCGGCGCCGGTTTGTTTACAAGTGATCGCTCCGTCATTGGACGGAGCGATCACATGGTAAACCGCCGCTATCAGCGGCGATTTACCGTGATGCGCCGGGTTCTCGGACACTCCCATGTGCGCGCGCCAGGGTGTGTGCAGGAGCGCAATTCTGGGAGGACGTCATATGACGTCCTGCCAGAGTTAAGGAACCACCCTGCCGCCGTTATTCTACGGCGTGCGGTGGTTAAGTGGTTAATGACTTTATATATTAATATAGCTCTGACATAAACCACAGTGCTGTACAGAGAACACTGAGCCAATCACATCAGTCTCTGCACCAGAGGAGCTTACACTCTAATGTCCCCAAGTTCCCCCAGAGTCACACACTATTATTATACACTTATATAGCTCTGACATATACTGTAGTGCTGTACAGAGAACACTCCTATCAGTCTCTGTACCAGACGAGCTTACACTCTAATCATAGGTGTGCGTAGCCTATTGCATTAGAGTGTTCACCCCAACGCTCAAACACACTACAAACTACTGATCGCCCACTGTGTTCATTCAGAAAGGTAAGGGATCGGTAAATGACATATTTACTGGCCCCTTCCTCCGTTCATCCTAAAACATCCCCGCAGCATCAGCCACCGGGAGAGGGAGGGGGGAGCCAGCAGCTTTGTGGGGGGAAAGGGGGGGTAGGGCAGTAAGGGAATCTATGCTGCACAGGGTGATCAGGGTGTGCCTGGGCACACCTGGCACACCCTGTGCGCACGCCTATGACTCTAACGTCCCCCTCAATCATACACTATTATTATACATTTATATAGCTCTGACATATACCGCAGCGCTGTACAGAGATCACTGAGCCAGTCCCATCAGTTTCTGTACCAGAGGAGCTTACACTCTAATGTCCCCCCACAGTCACACACTATTATTATACATTTATATACAGGTAACTCTGACATATACCACAGTGCTGTACAGAGAAAACAGTCACATCAGTTTCCGTACCAGGGAAGCTTACACTCTAATCCCCCCCCCCCCCCATAATCACACACACTATTATAATACATTTATATAGCTCTGACATATACCATAGTGTTGTACAAAGAAAATCAAGCCAGTTGCATCACATCTCTTCACCAGAGGAGCTTACACTCTAATGTCCCCCCACAGTCACACATTTTATTATACATTTATATAGCTCTGACATATACCGCAGCGCTGTACAGAGAACACTGAGCCAGTCACATCAGTCTCTGTACCAGAGGAGCTTACACTTTAATGTCCCCCTACAGCAGTGGTGGGCAAACTACGGCCCGCGGGCCGTATACGGCCCGGCGGACCTTTTAATCCGGCCCACGGACAGTTTGTTAAAACAAGGCGCTTTTCCCCTGTAGGTAAATGTAAGGGAAAGGTGCCGATGCTGAGCCGCCGAGTCTACCTCCTGCCCAGCCCACCTGCCCGTGCAGCCAATGCAGTGAGCGCATTTTCCCGCCAGCCTATGAACAGGCAGACGCGACGGTGGAGCCAGAGCAATCTTAGAGTCACGGTCTGTGACCTGAGCGGCTGCGGAGGGAGCCTGACCAGTCGGGACTGGTGGACTGGATAACAGAGCCCCACCGGAGCAACGAACGGACCCCTGCCAGTACCTGCCCGACTGAGTGAGTAAAGTTTGTGGAGCCTGCTGCCCGCCGTTGACTGTGTGAGGGTAAGCAGGGAGACAGCCAGGCTGGAATGATTAATTGATGGTGGAGGGAGGAGGGGGCTCAGGTGGACCTACCACAGGTCCACCTGAGCCCCCTCCACCATCAATAAATCTTTCCAGCCTGGCTGCCTCCCTGCTCACCCTCACATGGACAGGATACAGGAGATATCAGAGACAACAGAGAGATTGCATACAATGATTTTGTACAATCTCACCACTGCCATTTTTGTCTGTTAACTGCTGCCTGTGCCTGTCTGACAGCACTCTGCGTGGTTGCTATTAAAAATGCTCTATTTTAGCTAATTTTTTTTAACAGCATGCATGATGTTTTCAGTTACCTGAACTTGATGTGCTAATTAAAAGAAAACCCCTTATTCTGATGAGCAATTAGCTTGTGGATTATCAGTGATTTTAGGTATAATGGTGCTGTTAACCATTAAAGGGTTTCTGCTGTCATACAGGCACAGGCAGCAGTTTCCAGACAAAAATGGCAGCGGTGAGATTGTTCAAAATCATTGTATGCAATCTCTGTCTGCTGTCTCTGATATCTCCTGTATCCTGTCCGTATGAGGGTTTTGTAAAATAACACATTTTTATGCTTTTCTACCTTAAAGCGGTAGTTCACCCAAAAATCACCTTTTTGCAGTTAGATCCAGCATACTGCTGACATCTGCAGTATGCTGGTCTTTTTTATTTTATTTTGGTACTTCTCGTTATCGCCGTATCTCTTCTATGCCTCCGAGCGGGGATTACTTCCTGGTATAGGCGTTCCCTTCAAGACAAGCAAGTTGAGTTTAGCCTTTTGGCCCGGCCCTCCAAAATATTTTTAGTTTCTCATGTGGCCCCATCGAAAAAATAATTGCCCACCCCTGCCCTACAGTCACACACTATTATACATTTACCGTATTTATCGCGGTATAACGCGCTCCCGCGTATACCGCGCACCCCTAAAGTTGCCCCTAATCCTGTGGAAAAAAACGTTTTTTTGTACTTACAGTTTTGGTGTCTTGCGCGGCGTCCATCAGTGGCCTCGTCGGGTCCAGCGTCCGTCTTCGGCGGGTCGAGTGTCCTCTTCGGCGGGTCGGGTGTCCTCTTCGGCGGGTCCGGCGTCCTTCTGCGGCGTCCTCGCGTCCTCCCCGCTCGTTTCCCGCCACGAGTTTGAATACTGCGCCGGCATATACCGAGCGCAGTACACTCGTGAATCTTCGGGCAGGCTCGGCAACTGTCGCGCTGACGTCCTGTACGCTCAGGACGTCAGTGCGAGAGGCGCCGAGACCGCCCGAAGATTCACGAGTGTACTGCGCTCGGTATATGCCGGCGCAGTATTCAAACTCGTGGCGGGAAAGCGGGTATCGGCGTATATCGCGCACCCACGATTTTGCCCTGATTTTCAGGGCAAAATAGTGCGCGGTATACGCCGATAAATACGGTATATAGCTCTGACATATACCACAGTGCTGTACAGAGAAGACTGAGCCAGTCCCATCAGTCTCTGTACCAGAGGAGCTTACACTCTAATGCCCCCCCCCCAGTCATTCATTTATATAGCTCTGACATATACCATAGCACTGTACAGAGATCACTGAGCCACTCACATCAGTCTCTGTACCAGAGGAGCTTACACTCTAATGTCCTCCACAGTCACACACTATTATTATTATACATTTATACAGCTCTGACATACTCCGTATACATACTTATCGGTGTATACATGGTACGCAGGAAATTATTCATGCCTGTGACTTTTCAGCTGATGAGGAACTACAAGTCTCAGCATATGCTGGAAGCTCCTTTCAGTGTCTCCTGTCAGTGGGGAGGAGATGGTTTGATACTTACTGTTAAGTGCTGCATGTCTCGGGTCCCGCGGCTGTGGCGTGGCGCTCCTCTTCCTCAGCCCATGTAGGTGTCTTGTCCTCCAGGCGCTCCTCTCGGTCTCGACCTCCGCAGTTGTCTGACAGTCTCTCACCCCGCACTCTGTTTCCAGTGTGAGATCTCAGGGGAGAGCGTCGGCCATTATGGAAAGAAAGCGAGTTTCTCTTCTAATCAGCGGCCCCTCAGGACAGCATAATTAAATGTGTTTGTCTCTCGTTGGTGTTTTTTTCACTTTGTCATTAACCCCTTGGCTGCCGGAGGGGAGAAGAGGGTGACTTGTATATGGTGGAGGCTGGAAGAGCAGGCGAGCGGTGAAAGGGTTAATGCCGTGCGTTCTCCTCTCTGGGTATTTCTGTACATACGAAGAAGCGGGGAGGGTGAATATCTTCACACGCTATTATTGTTATTTATTTATATAGCTCTGACATAGACTGGAAGGCTGTACAGAGAACGCTGAGCCACTCACATCAGTCTCTGTACCAGAGGAGCTTACACTCTAATGCCCCCCCCCCCACAGTCACACACTATTATTATACATTTATATAGCTCTGACATATACCATAGCGCTGTACAGAGAACACTGAGCCACTCACATCAGTCTCTGTACCAGAGGAGCTTACACTCTAATGTCCCCCCCCCCCCACAGTCCCACATTATTATTATAGTTATATAGCTCTGAAATATATTGTAAGGCTGTACAGAGAACGCTGAGCCAGTCACATCAGTCTCTGTACCAGAGGAGCTTACACTCTAATGTCCCGCCAAAGTCACACACTATTATTATTATAGTTATATAGCTCTGACATATACCGCAGTGCTGTACAGAGAACACTGAGCCAGTCACATCAGTCTTTGTACCAGAGGAGCTTACATTCTAATGTCCCGCCAAAGTCACACACTATTGGGCCAGATTCACAAAGAGATACGACGGTGTATCTCCTGATACACCATCGTATCTCTGACTTACACTGGTCCTATCTATGCGCCTAAATCGTAGAATCAGTTACGCATAGATAGGGCTAAGATCCGACTGTGTTACACTGTCGGATCTTTTTTTCAATTTAAAAATGGCGCCGGGGGCGTTCCCGCTGATTTACGATAAATAATATGTAAATCAGCGAGATACGCAAATTCACGAACGTACGCGGACCCGACGCAGTCTTCTTACGACGTTTCCGTAGCGGCGTACCCGTCGTATACTTACCCCTTCTTTTATCAGGCGCAGCCAATGTTAAGTATAGCCGGCGTTCCCGCGTCGAATTTGAATTTTCCTACGTCGTTTGCGTAAGTCGTTCTCGAATACGGACGGACGTCGTTTACATAAGCGTCGAAACCACTGACGTCCTAGCGACGTCAGTGGGAGCAATGCACGCCGGGAAATTTCGCGGACGGCGCATGCGCATTTAAATCGGCGCGGGAACGCGCCTGATTTAAATAGTACACTCCCCTAGCCGCGGAATTTGAATTCCGCCGGGGGATTTAGGATCCGCCGCCGCAAGTTTGGAGGTAAGTGGTTTGTGAATTAGCCACTTGCCTCCTAAACTTGCGGGAGCGGATCTTAATTCACGTAGATCGAACGGATCTATAGATCCGCTGAACTACGTGAATCTGGCCCATTATTATTATAGTTATATAGCTCTGACATATACCGCAGTGCTGTACAGAGAGCACTAAGCAAGTCACATCAGTCTTGGCACCAGAGGAGCTTACACTCTAATGCCCCCCCACAGTCACACACTATTATTATTATACATTTATATAGCTCCGACATATACCACAGTGCTGTACAGAAAAGACTGAGCCAATCACATAAGGCTCTGCACCAGAGGAGCTTACACTCTAATGTCTCCCCCCCCCCCCACAGTCACACACTATTATTAAATACAGTAAAACCTCAGACTGCGAGTAATGCGGTTTATGAGTGTTTCGCAATACGAGCGTTTTTTTTTTTTTTAAATCCTGACTCGAATTGCGAGCGCTGTCTCACAAGATGAGCATGATTCAGGCCTCTGGGGTGTGCAGTACCGCATGTGGCCAGAAGTGGAGGGGCGCCGGAGTGTTCCCAAGCGCTTCCGAGTGTCTCCGGCGCCCCCCCCACCTCTGGCCACATGCAGTACTGCATACACTCAACAGAGGCACTGGAACAAATGATCTGCGTTTCCATTGATTCCTATGGGGAAAACGGCTTTGATATACAAGTGCTTCAGATTACAAGCATGCTTCTGGAACAAATTTTGCTCGTAATCCAAGGTATTTATTTATATAGCTCTGACATATACCGCAGTGCTGTACAGAGAACACAGCCAGTCACATCAGTCTCTGTACCAGTGGAGCTTACACTCTAATGTCCCCCCACAGTCACACACTATTATTATTAAATATTTATATTGGGGTGCATATTTACGCTGGCCGCGCCGAATATGCAAAATGAGCTAGATACACCGATTCACGAACGTAAGTGTGCCCGGCGTATCAAGATGCGTTGTTTACGTAAGGTATTTTCCGGCGTAAAGTTAGCCCTGCTATATGAGGCCTCGTACACACGACAGAGTTTCTCGGCAGAATTCACCGAGAAACTCGGTCAGAGCCGGATTCTGCCGAGAAACTCTGTCGTGTGTACACTTTCGGCCCGATGGAGCCGCCGAGGAACTCGTCGAGAAAATAGAGAACATGTTCTCTATTTTCTCGTTGTTCTATGGGAGAACTCGGCCCGCCGAGCTCCTCGGCGGCTTCAGGGCTGAACTCGCCGAGGAACTCGACGTGTTTGGCACGTCGAGTTCCTCGGCCGTGTGTACGAGGCCTTAGGCGTACCCAATGTTAAGTATGGATGTCGGGACAGCGTCGAATTTTGCGCCTTTTACGTAAGTTGTACGTGAATAGGGCTGTGCGTAAGTTACGTTCACGTCTAAAGCATTGACTATTTGCGGCGTAATTTGGCGCATGCGCACTGGGATACATTCACGGACGGCGCACGCGCCGTTCGTTAAGAGCGTCAATTACGTGGGGTCACGATTGATTAGCATACAACACGCCCCCTACCAGCCTACTTTGAATTACGCGCGCTTACGCCGGCCCATTTACGCTACGCCGCCGTAACTTAGGACGCAAGTGCTTTGTGAATACAGCACTTGCCTGACTAAGTTGCGGAGGCGTAGCGTAAATAGGATACGCTACGCCCGCTGAAATATACGCTCTCCTACGTGAATCCGGGCCAGAGAGAACAAACTCCATAGTCTGGGATCCTAAGTAAGCACTGAAGCATTCGGCTGCTGTGAATTTACTCCGTCGAAAAACAATGACGACCTACAGCAACTTATCTTCATACATTGCTGTATGGAAGAGCCCTGGGACCATCATAAAAAAAAATACAGAATTCTGAGTTCGAAAATCATAATTCTGAGATTAAAAGTCAGAATTGAAAATTATAAAATTAAAAATTCTACAGAATTCTGAGTTTCTGACTTTTAACCACTTGACCACTGGGCACCTAAACCCCCTTCCTAACCAGACGAATTTTCAGCTCTCGGTGCTCTCACATTTTGAATGACAATTACTCAGTCATGCAACACTGTACCCATATGAAATTTTCGTCCTTTTTTCCCCACAAACAGAGCTTTCTTTTTGTGGCATTTGATGACCTCTGGGTTTTTTATTTTTTGTGCTATAAATGAAAAAAGACTGAACATTTTGTAAAAAAAAAATGAATTTTTCTTCATTTCTATTATACAATTTTGCAAATAAGTAATTTTTCTTCATAAATTTGTAGTGGCACTGATGGAGCACTGACGGCACAGATGGGCACTGTAGTGGCACTGACGGTACCGATGGGCACTGATGGCACCGATGAGCACTGTAGTGGCACTGACGGACACTGGCAGCACAGATGAGCACTATAGTGGCACTGGGCATGGTAGTGCCACTAGTGTGGCACTGATGGAGCACTGGCGGACACTGGCGGCACCGATGAGCACTGTAGTGGCACTGGTGTGGCACTGATGGAGCACTGACGAACACTAGCAGCACAGATGGGCACTGTAGTAGCACTGACAGACACTGGCGGTACCGACAGGGCCATCTTTTCCATTGGGCACGCTGGGCAGTTGCCCGGGGGCCCCGCTTGCCTGGGGGGCCCCACCGGCTGCCCAGCAAGTAAAAAATTGTGGAGAGTGACGGGTTAGAACTGCCCATGCCCAGTTTGCGGAAATCACAGAGAAGATCTGATCCTCCACGAGTGCGGGGGGTTGCTGATGTAAGGGGGGAGTGAATGCAAAAATGTAAGGGGGCACTGATAAAGGTTCCCCCTCCTATATTAGTGACCCCCCCTTACCTTAGTGTATTTACTCTATGGAAGGTGGTCTCTGGTCACCAGAGTGCCCCCCACATCAGAGTTCCCCTTTACATCAGAGTCTGCAGGATTCCCCCTTACAATGCAAGGGGGAACTCAGTCTGCGGACCCTGATGTAAGTGGGAAAAAGAAAGCAGTGGACTCTTATATAAGGTGGTCTCTGGTCACCAGAGCCCTCCTCCACATCAGAGTTCCCTCCTTAGATCATGATCTGCAGCGTTCCCCTTTACATAAGAGTTCCCTTTCACTGTAAGGGGGAATCCTGCAGACTCTGATGTAAGAGGAAACTCTGTGCTGGCTGGGTTATAGTAACCTGACCTTCATGTCAATGAAGACATTTTTTTTTCTTTTTTTTTACTTTTGTTTAACTTAAACACATTGCTAATAGCACTAGCTACTGTATATGTTTATAGTTTAAATACTGACATTTGCATTGTTCGACACTGAAAACTGTAATTTTAGGTACTTTTTTTGCAGTGGCAGTAAAAGATGTGGTTCTGTCAGTAAATTTTATGATTTTTGTCAGTAAATTCTCGTGCGTGATTGTGTAGACAGGGCCCCAGTGCACTGTATTGCCCGGGGGCCTATAATGCTCTTAAGATGACACTGGGTACCGATGGGCACTGATGGCACCGATGAGCACTCTAGTGGCACTGGTCACTGGTGTGGCACTGATGGAGCACTGGCGGCACAGATGAGCACTATAGTGGCACTGGGCACGGCAGTGCCACTGGTGTGGCACTGATGGAGCACTGGTGGACACTGGCGGCACCGATGAGCACTGTAGTGGCACTGGTGCGGCACTGATGGAGCCCTGACGAACACTAGCAGCACAGATGGGCACTGTAGTAGCACTGATGGTGCACTGACAGACACTGGCGGTACCGATGGGCACTGATGGCACCGATGAGCACTCTAGTGGCACTGGTCACTGGTGTGGCACTGATGGAGCACTGATGGACTGGCGGCACAGATGAGCACTATAGTGGCACTGGGCACGGTAGTGCCACTGGTGTGGCACTGATGGAGCACTGGCGGAACCAATGAGCACTGTAGTGGCACTGGTGCGGCACTGATGGAGCACTGACAAACACTAGCAGCACCGATGGGCACTGAAGTGGCACTGGTGGCACTGATGGGTACTATAGTGGCACTAGTGGGGACTGTAGCGGCACTGGTGGGTACTGTAGTGGCACTGGTGGCACAGATGGGTATTGTAGGGGCACTGATGGGTAGTGTAGTGGCACTGTAGGGCACAGATTGCACTTGTGTGGCACTGAAGGGCACTGTAGTCACTGCTGTGGCACAGAAAAAAAAGCCACTCACTTTTGTTCCCTCTCCTCTCCGCACACGCTGTATCGGTGTGAGGAGAGAAGAGAGTAAGACCTCAGCGTGACCTCTTTTTGTTTACATTCTGATCGCTTCCTCATTCGAGGGTGCGATCAGGTGGTAAAGAGCCGCCATCGTTGGCTCTTCACCGTGATCCGTGTTGCGCCGGGTCCCGTGGACCCCGGCGAGCACGGACACTTCCGCGAGCCTATAACATAAACCTATAACATAAAAGTCTCTTCAAATTCTCTTTGCAACGTTTTCTCTATGCAGCATCCATATATGATCCACCACCATTAATGCCCTAAATGAACTCACGACTCTCAATACTGGTCAGATTATAAAACAGCTCAAAGCACCTTCCCTGTTACGGAAGCAATCCTCTACACCAGGGGTGTCCACCAGCCTCACCATTGCCATGATTGGAGCCTCACATGTGCCATAAATGCAGCCTCACATGTGCCATAAATGCAGCCTCACATGTGCCATAAATGCAGCCTCACATGTGCCATAAATGCAGCCTCACATGTGCCATAAATGCAGCCTCACATGTGCCATAAATGCAGCCTCACATGTGCCATAAATGCAGCCTCACATGTGCCATGAATGCAGCCTTACCATTGCCATCAGTGCAGCCTTACCATTGCCATCAGTGCAGCCTGAACGATGCCCATCTGCAGCCTCGGAGGGCAGAGGGAGGGGGGCGGGGCGAGTGCCGACAGATTACAAACAGGAGAAGCTCTTGTTTACCCTGTGGCCTCTTTTATACAAAGTCCCGCCTCTTATGATAGACAGAACAGTCGTCCAATGGCATCCCAGGAGACGGGACTTCCAATAGAGACGCTGCTGAGTAAACAGGAGATTCTCTTCATGTAATCTGACGGCGCTCGTCCTGCCCCCTCCCTGTCCCCTCCAAGGCAGCGCCAATAAATACAGTATATGGGGGTAATCCACAAAGAAGCGGCGCAACGTAACTTTTCGGATTTAAGTTACACCGCCGCAAAATTTCCACGTTAGGTGCCGATCCACAAAGCACTTACCTGGAAATTTGCGGCGCTGTAACTTAAATCCGGCCGGCGCAAGGAGTTCCTATTCAAATGGGACTCGCCCCCATTTAAATTAGCCGGACGTACTGCACATGCTCCGTCGGGTAACTTATCCGGCGTGCATTGCGCTAACTGACGTCGCTTCGACGTCATTTGCTTAGAAGTTAACGTAAATGGCGTCCAGCGCCATTCACGGACGTCTTACGCAAACGACGTAGAATTTAAAATTCGACGCGGGAACGACGGCCATACTTAACATGGCTTAAGACAACTAGGGCTCAGCCCTAGTTTTACGCGGCGGAACTCGACGTAAACGACGTAGATTTAGAGCGACGGGCCCGTCGGAGCGTTCGTGGATCGCCGTAACTGGTCATTTGCATATTCTAGGCCGGCCGCAATGGCCTCGCCACCTAGCGGCCGGCCTAGAATTGCATCCTTAAGATCCGGCAGTGTAATTCAATTACACATGTCGGATCTTCGTCCTAACTATGGGAAACTGAGTCTGTGGATCAGTTCCATAGTTAGGACCAGGGATACGACGGAGTAACAGCAGTTATTCCGTCGTATCTCTTTTGAGGATTTGGCCCTATATCTTTTGTGGCCCTGGGGCCCACAAACAATACATATATCAAAATCCCCAGGGGGGCAATTTTAAATCAACAGGGGGGCCGCATTTGGCCCCTGGGCCGGACTTTGGACATGCCTGCTCTACAGTGATCTTTGCGGTGTGATCCTCTGCTGTTACCCAATAGACAACAATCTCCCAGTGGACCTAATCGTACCGATATAGGAGAGAGCAGAAACATCACATGGCATAAAATCTTTTTAAAGATCTCTACTTTAACCACTTAGGCCCCGTACACACGACCGGATCTGTCCGCTGATACTTGTCCGCGGACCAGTTTCAGCGGACATGTTCGGTCGTGTGTACGGCCAACCGGACAGGTTTCCAGCGGACATTTGTCCAGCCGACCGTTTTCCAGCGGACAAAAAGCTGGAAGCCTGTCCGTCGGACGTGTTCGGTCGTCTGTACAGACTCACCGGACACGTCCGATCGGCCGCCATCCCTCGCATGCGTCGAAGTGATTCGACCCATGCGTGGAAGCATTGACCTTCCAGGGTCGCGCACGTCGCCGCGTCATCGTCGCGGCGACGGCGCGGCCACGTCGCGACACGTCACCGCGTTTGTTTTCCACGGGGATTTTGGTCTGATGGTGTGTACAGCCATCAGACCAAAATCCGCCAGCGGAAATGTCCGATAAAAACGGTCCGCGGACCGTTTTCATCGGACAGATCCGCTGGTGTGTACGGGGCCTTAGGCAGCTAAAGGACCCGGACAGTTTTTACGATTCGGCACTGCATCGCTTTAACTGACAATTGCGCGGTCCTGCGACGTGGCTCCCAAACAAAATTGGCGTCCTTTTTTTCCCCACAAATAGAGCTTTCTTTTGGTGGTATTTGATCACCTCTGCGGTTTTTATTTTTTGCGCTATAAACAAAAATAGAGCGACAATTTTGAAAAAAATGCAATATGTTTTACTTTTTGCTATAATAAAATATCCCCAAAAAATATATATAAAAAAATAAAATGTTTTCCTCAGTTTAGGCCGATACGTATTCTTCTACCTATTTTTGGTAAAAAAAATCGCAATAAGCGTTTATCGGTTGGTTTGTGCCAAATTTATAGCGTTTACAAAATAGGGGATAGTTTTATTGCATTTTTATAAAAAAAATTTTTTTTACTACTAATGGCGGCGATCAGCGATTTTTTTCGTGACTGCGACATTATGGCGGAAACTTCGGACAATTTTGACACATTTTTGGGACCATTGTCATTTTCACAGCAAAAAATGCATTTAAAATGCATTGTTTACTGTGAAAATGACAATTGCAGTTTGGGAGTTAACCACAAGGGGGCGCTGATGGGGTTATGTGTGACCTCATCTCTGTTTCTAACTGTAGGGGGGTGTGGCTGTAGGTGTGGCGTCATCGATTGTGATTCCCTAAATAAGGGAACACACGATCGATGGCGGCGCCACAGTGAAGAACGGGGAAGCTGTGTTTACAGCTCTCCCCGTTCTTCAGCATTGGGAACCGATCGCGGGGACTCCAGTGGCGATCGGGACCACGGTCACGGAGCTTTGGACTGGGTCGCGTGCTCGCGCCCGTGGCGCGCGCGACCCTACGGCTGGGCTTAAAGGGCAACGTACAGGTATGTTGATGTGCCCAGCCGTGCCATTCTGCCGACGTATATCGGCGTGAAGGGGTCCTTAAGTGGTTAACCGCTCCGGACCATTTTGGTGGCCAAAGACCAAGCCACTTTTTGCGATTCGGGACTGCGTCGCTTTAACTGACAATTGCGCGGTCGTGCGACGTGGCTCCCAAACAAAATTGGCGTCCTTCTTTCCCCACAAATAGAGCTTTCTTTTGGTGGTATTTGATCACCTCTGCGTTTTTTTTTTTGCGCTATAAACAAAAAAAGAGCGACAATTTTGAAAAAAAATATCTATATTTTTTACTTTTTGCTATAATAAATATCCCCAAAAAATATATAACATTTTTTTTCCACAGTTTAGGCCGATACGTATTCTTCTACATATTTGTGCGCAAAAGTTATAGCGTCTACAAAATAGGGGACTGTTTTATGGCATTTTTATTAATAATTTTTTTTACTATTTATGGCGGCAATCAGCGATTTTTATCCCGCTTGCGACATTATGGTGGATACATCGGACACTTTTGACACCATTTTGGGACCATTGTTATTTTTACAGTAATCAGTGCTATAAAAATGCACTGATTACTGTAAAAATGACACTAGCAGTGAAGGGGTTAACCACAAGGTGGCGCTGCAGGGGTTAAGTGTTCCCTAGGAAGTAATACTTACTGTTAGGGGGCGTGGCTACACGTGACACATCACTGATGACTGTTCCCGATCACGGGGAATGGTCATCAGTGACAGTGGGGTAGATTCAGGTACAATTGCGCTTTTTTTGCGGAGGCGCAGGGCAAAGTTTTTGCCCTGCGCCCCCGCAAATTTACTGCGCTGCCCTTGATTCACGGAGCAGTAGCTCCGTAAATTGCGTGGGCGCGCCGGCAAAATGCCCGGCGCAAGCGCGCGCAATTTAAATGATCCCGTAGGGGGCGGGAATCATTTAAATTAGGCGCGTTCCCGCGTCGTAGAGCGCATGCTCTGTCGGGAAACTTTCCCGACGTGCATTGCGGCAAATGACGTCGCAAGGACGTCATTTGCTTCAAAGTGAACGTGAATGGCGTCCAGCGCCATTCACGAATCACTTACGCAAACTACGTAAATTTCAGATTTCGCGACGCGGGAACGACGGGTATACGCAACATTGGCTGCCCCTGCTAATAGCAGGGGCAGCCTTAGGCGAAAACCGCCGTACGGAAACGGCGTAAACTGTGTACGCAGGGCTCGCGCAACGTTGTGAATCGGCGTTAGTATGCAATTTGCATACTATACGCTGAGCACAACAGGAACGCCACCTAGCGGCCATCGCAAGAATGCAGCCTAAGATATGCGGGCATAAGAGCCTTATGCCACGCATATCTTAGGCTGCAGTCGGCGTAACGAGGTTCCTGAATCAGGAGCATTCTTTACGCCGGGGCAAGTAAGCAATTGCGCCTGTGTAACTATGGTTACACAGGCGCAATTGCTTCTTGAATCCAGGCCAGTGTCGCTAGGCAGAATAGAGGGAATGCCTTGTTTACAAAGGCATTCCCCTGTTCTGCCTTTGCCAACCGCAATCGCGGGACTCCCGGGAACTCGGCACTCGCGAGGCAAGCGGCGGGCGAGCTGGGCGGCAAATTTCAAGGGACGTACCTGTACGCCAATCTGCCTGCCCTTGCCATTCTGTCAACCTAAATAGTCGCGCTTAGGTTGACAAGCGGTTAATTAAAACATATATATTGCAATCACAACCGACACACGGAAATAGACTAAAGCCTGGTACACACGATCAGACTTACACTGTCGGATCTTAGGATGCAGTACCTCGGCCGCCGCTGGGGGCATTTCTCGTCGAAATCCAGCGTCGGGTATGCAAATTAGCACTTACAGAGATCCACAAAGCTTTTACGCTTCGTTTTTTCTCCGTAAGTATTAGTTTGCCGTCGCAAAATTAGGGCTGCTTTTACAAAGTGTAAAGTTAGTACACCTTGTAAAAGTAGACCCTTCTTTCCCGCGACGCTGTCAAATTTTTATTTAAAAAAAAAAAATTCCCGCCGCATCTCTTTTTTTTCCCGACGCAACTTTTTTTACCCGGCGCGATTCACAAAACTCGGCGTAACGTAATTTCGCGCGATGCATGTCGGGAAAATCGCGTCGGGAGCATGTGCAGTACGTCCGGCGCGGGAGCGCGCCTAATTTAAATGGGACTTGCCCCATTAGATTAGGAACGCCTTGCGCCGGACGAATTTAAGTTACACCGCTCCAAATTTCTAGGTAAGTGCTTTGTGGGTCGGGCACTTAGGTAGAGATTTTGCGGCGGTGTAACTTAAACGGGCAAAATTAAGTTACACCGGGTTTTTGTGGATCAGGCCCAGAATTCCTAGTGATACTTAATGTTGAAACAAAAATCTAATTTCAATCGTAGAAGGGAGGATTGAACACTCCCGAACACCCCCGAGGCAATCCTTCCATAAGAAATGTTAACCACTTAAGCCCCGGACCAATATGCAGTTCGGGACTGCGTCGCTTTAACAGACAATTGCGCGGTCGTGCGACGTGGCTACCAAACAAAATTGGCGTCCTTTTTCCCCCACAAATAGAGCTTTCTTTTGGTGGTATTTGATGACCTCTGCGGTTTTTATTTTTTGCGCTATAAACAAAAATAGAGCGAAAATTTTGAAAAAAATGCAATATTTTTTACTTTTTGCTATAATAAATATCCCCCAAAAACATATATATATATAAAAAAAAAAATTTCCCTCAGTTTAGGCCGATACGTATTATTCTACCTATTTTTGGTAAAAAAAAAACGCAATAATCGTTTATCGGTTGGTTTGCGCAAAATTTATAGCGTTTACAAAATAGGGGATAGTTTTATTGCATCTTTATTTTTTTTTATTTTTTTACTACTAATGGCGGCGATCAGCGATTTTTTTCATGACTGCGACATTATGGCGGACACTTCGGACAATTTTGACACATTTTTGGGACCATTGTCATTTTCACAGCAAAAAATGCATTTAAATTGCATTGTTTATTGTGAAAATGACAGTTGCAGTTTGGGAGTTAAACACAGGGGGCGCTGTAACATTTAGTGTTCACTTTGTGTGTGTTTACTACTGTAGGGGGGTGTGGCTGTAGGACTGACATCATCGATCGAGTCTCCCCTATAAAAGGGATCACTCGATCGATGCGCCGCCATAGTGAAGCACGGGGAAGCCGTGTTTACACACGGCTCTCCCCGTTCTTCAGCTCCGGGGAGCGATCGCGACGGAGCGGCTATAAACGAATCGACGCGCCGTCGTCCCGGATCGCGACCCGAGGCTTACCGACCGCCGCATGTAGCGGGGGGGGTCCCGATCGGACCCCCCACCCACGTCAAGCAGAGCACGTACAGGTAAGTTGATGTGCCTGTCCGTGCCATTCTGCTGACGTATATCTACATGAGGAGGTCGGCAAGTGGTTAACTAAACAAAAAGAGTAAATAATAGTATTAAATTAAATGAAGCAAATCATGTCAGGGTATCGTACCAGAGATTCCAAGTAGCCCAATGGATCGTATATTTATGAAGTAAGCCTAAGGATGATGCCAGTATTTTTTCATAGGAGTTATGAAGGTTGGTAAGGTCAACAGCATCATCGGGAGATGGCAGATTAGAATCTTTCCATTTCCTAGTAATAGATAGTCTAGCCGCTAAGAGGAAGTGAGTCACAATTCTTTGTAGATTAGCTGGGAATTTTTCTATTCCCAGGGATAACAGAGCCGATGCCGGATCGGGTGTTACTCGTGTTTGTGTCAAATCAGAAATTGTTTGGAAATTTTTTGTCCAGTAGTTGTTAAGCTTAGGGCAGCTCCACAATATATGAAATATGTCCCCTTTAGCAGTACAAAGTCTCCAACACGTGTTGGGGGATTGGGAATTAAATTTGGACATTACTGCTGGAGTATAATACCAACGTAGAGTAATTTTGGCAGATAATTCCCATAGGGAGGTGCACTTAGAAGCAGATTGATTGGCTTTGCAAGCTATATGCCATTGGTTATCTGTAAAGGAACATTTAAGTTTTTTTTCCCACTGTAGATGAGAAGAAGATTTAGTGAAAGTACGTTTTTGTTGCATTAAATTACAGAATAAGGAAACGCCTCTTTTTTGTTGTACTGGTGATGTCAAATAGGACCAAGCCGAAGTGTGAATGAGCTTAAAGAAATGGCCTAGTTTATATAAACAATGTACCACTTGTGTATATTGAGAATAATTAATGTGAGGTAGGTCATATTCGGATTGAATAGATTGGAAGGATTTAATGTATCCATTCGAGTAAAAGTCCTGTAGATAATTAATGCCTTTTTTGTGCCAGGAAGCAATCGGAATGTGACTAATAAGAAGGTATAAAGCTTGGATAGGGACCTTAAAGCGGGAGTTCACCCATTTATTTATTGTTTGATCTTTTCCTCTTAGATGGATGCTCATTTTGTCTAGGGGAATCGGCTAATTGTTTTAAAATATGAGCCGTACTTACCGTTTTCGAGATGCATCTTCTCCGTCGGCTTCCGGGTATGGGTCTTCGGGACTGGGCGTTCCTTCTTGATTGACAGTCTTCCGAGAGGCTTCCGACGGTCGCATCCATCGCGTCACTCGTAGCCGAAAGAAGCCGAACGTCGGTGCGGCTCTATACTGCGCCTGCGCACGGACGTTCGGCTTCTTTCGGAAAATCGTGACGCGATGGATGCGACCGTCGGAAGCCTCTCGGAAGACTGTCAATCAACATAGGAACGCCCAGTCCCGCAGCCCATACCCGGAAGCGACGGAGAAGATGCATCTCGTAAACGGTAAGTACGGCTCATATTTTAAAACATCTAGCCGATTCCCCTAGACAAAACGTGCATCCATCTAAGGGGAAAAAGTAATATATACGGGTGAACCTCCGCTTTAATATCAATGCTGGGATCTGTTAGTTCAGAAGAGGTCAAGAATTTAAGCCATGTTTTAATGGAAACAGCATTGTAGGTGGTAGATGTGTTGGGATTTTAACCCCCAAAAAGGCCCCATACAACCAAATATTGGTTGGGCCATACGTACAGTAACTGGATTCAATATTACCCCATTGAGTAGTAGAAGTAGTGTTAAACCACTCTCTCACTTGGGTTAGAATGGAGGAATGATAATAATCTTAAAAGTCAATGTATCCCACTCCTCCAGACATTCGATGTTTAATTCATTTGTTATGAGCACATCTAGACCTCTTTCCCTTCCAAACAAATTTGGATAAAAGCGTTTGCAAGGATTTAAAAAAAATATTGGGAATAGGAATAGGTAAATTCCGAAAAAAATATAAACACCTGTGGAAGATGAATCATTTTGAAAGCAGATAATCTGCCCCACCAAGAGAATTCGTGCTGGCTCAGATTTTGAAGGTCTGCTTGTAATTTACTTCTAAGGGTAAGGTAATTATATTCATATAGTGATTTGGTAGTTCTGGGGAGGTTGATACCCAAATATGGAATTTTAGTGTCCTCCCAGATGTAAGGGAACTGGTGCTGTAATAAATTTCTGGACACAGCATCAATTCCGATGTCCAAAATGGATGATTTTAAAGCGTTCGCTTTGTAAAAAGAGACCTCACCAAACCAGGATAAAAAAATTTGAACTTCAGTTAAAGAGGAAAAAGGATCGGTTAACATCAAGATTATGTCGTCTGCAAATAAGCTCATTTTATGGGCCAGTTTTCCTATATGAATTCCTGATATGTTGTCATTAGTTCTAATGTGCTCAGCCAGGGGTTCAATCATCATATTAAAAATTAGAGGGGACAATGGGCAGCCCTGTCGGGTACCATTAGAGATATGGAAAGGTTTAGAAAGAAGGCCAGAAGTAAAGACTCGGGCTGTGGGAGTGGTATAAAGGGCCAGTATAGCATCGAGAATGGGACCCTTAAAGCCAAATTTTTGAAGGGTCAGGTTCAGGTAATCCCAATTAACTCTGTCGAACGCCTTCTCTGCATCTAAAGAAAGAAGCAGAGAAGGTGTTCCCGTCAGTTCCACATTATGTATTATATTTATTAGTCTTCTAGTAGCGTCTGAAGTTTGGCGTCCTTTGGTAAAACCAGTTTGGTCCGTGTGAATCAGTCCTGGGAGAATGTGAACTAGTCTATTTGCAATCAATTTGGCGTATATTTTCAAGTCAACGTTTAGTAAGGATATTGGTCTAAAGTTGGAGGGGGAGGTGGGTTCTTTACCGGGTTTGGGTAAAGTTATTATAATGGCCGAAAGCATTTCGTTCGGAAAGGAAGAGGAGGAGACTGAGTAGTTATATAAAGTCGTCAAATGTGGGGTTAGTAAGCTTTTAAATAACTTAAAATATTCTCCAGTGTAGCCGTCTGGGCCAGGAGATTTGGACGGAGGTAGATTGTCTATGGTCTTAAGAATCTCGGTTTCCGTAAAAGGGGCATTCAACTGTTCAAGTTGGTCTTTCGATAATGTAGGAAGTTTAATATGATCGAGGAAAGAATTGATTTCCTCGCATGTTGGTTGGTGTGTGTCGGTGTCCAGTTTGAGATTGTATAAGTCATTATAGTATGTGCTAAATGCATCAGCACTGGATTGAGGATTAATACGTTTATCTCCTGATAATGGGTGATAGAGATAGGCTATTCTAGTTTTGAATCTTAGACCTCTAATGCGGTTGGCCATAATCTTACCCGCTTTATTGTTGGCAGTGTATGAGGTGGCTTTTAATTTTCTCAGTTTAAACTCATAAGAGTCAAGGAGCAGGGATCGTAAGTCATGCCTAAGTATAAATAGTTAGGATTGAAGGTATTGCGATGGGTTAGTTTTATTTTTTAAATCAGCGTCTGCAATTTTGGTAGTCAGTTCATCCAGTTTTTTAATTCGTAATTTTTTAGCCCGTGATCCAAGTTGGATAAAAAGGCCTCGCATAAAAGACTTGTGAGCGTTCCACACCACCGCCGGGTCGGACACTGATCCAATATTGTCAGAGAAAAAATTGGCCAATTTTTGGTTAAGAAATGAAGCATTGTTCGGATTTTGCATTAAATAATTATTGATACGCCATAAATATGAATTTTGTTTAGAAGTGTTATTAGCCAATTTAACCACTTAAGCCCCGGACCAATATGAGGCCTAAAGACCCAAGGTGTTTTTACAGTTCGGGACTGCGTCGCTTTAACAGACAATTGCGCGGTCGTGCGACGTGGCTCCCAAATAAAATTGGCGTCCTTTTTTCCCCACAAATAGAGCTTTCTTTTGGTGGTATTTGATCACATCTGCGGTTTTTAGTTTTTGCGCTATAAACAAAAATAGAGCGACAATTTTGAAAAAAATTCAATATTTTTTACTTTTTGCTATAATAAATATCCCCCAAAAACATATATAAATTTTTTTTTTCCTCAGTTTAGGCCGATACGTATTCTTCTACCTATTTTTGGTAAAAAAAATCGCAATAATCGTTTATCGGTTGGTTTGCGCAAAATTTATAGCGTTTACAAAATAGGGGATAGTTTTATTGCATTTTTTTTTTTCGTGACTGCGACATTATGGCGGACACTTTGGACAATTTTGACACATTTTTGGGACCATTGTCATTTTCACAGCAAAAAATGCATTTAAAATGCATTCTTTATTGTGAAAATGACAGTTGCAGTTTGGGAGTTAACCACAGGGGGCGCTGTAGGAGTTAGGGTTCACTTTGTGTGTGTTTACTACTGTAGAGGGGTGTGGCTGTAGGTGTGACGTCATCGATCGTGTCTCCCCTATAAAGAGGATGACACGATCGATACGCCGCCACAGTGAAGCACGGGGAAGCCGTGTTTACACACGGCTCTCCCCGTTCTTTAGCTCTGGGGACCGATCGCCGCACTCCAGCGGCGATCGGGTCAGCGGGACCCGCGGTCCCGGTCCCGGAGCTTCGGACCGGGGCGCGCGCCCGCGACCCACGGCTGGGTACAAGTACAGGACGTATATATACGTTGATGTGCCCAGCCGTGCCATTCTGCCGACGTATATGTGCAGGAGGCGGTCCTTAAGTGGTTAATACTAACGGGTGCATGGTCCGACCAGGTGATAGTGTGGATACAGGATTCTAATATGTTTTGTAAAAACCATTTATCAGACACGAACAAGTCAATTCTGGAGTAAGTGTTGTGACGTGAAGAAAGGAACGTATAATCCTTCTCTGTCGCGTGACAACATCTCCATATATCAAACAGATCATTATCGTTAAAAAAGGAGTTTAGTGGAGATGATAGCCTTTTAGAACTGGAGGATGAATCAATAGTCACATCTGGAACCAAATTAAAATCCCCACAAATTAGCAAATGACCTTTCTGTACCTCATAAATTTATAAAGTAAAAGATTTAAGAAATTTCATTTGACCGTGGTTTGGTGCATAGATATTAGCAATAGTATAGAGGACATTGTCCAACATACAAACCAAAATAATAAATCTACCGCCAGGTTCAGTGGTGCAAGACAGTAGCTGAAAAGATAGAGTGTCACGGATAGCAATGAAGACTCCCCTTTCTTTTTTGGAAAAGTCAGCCTTAAAAATGTGTGGAAAAGATTTATGACAACATTGAGGAGCTGCTCCATGAATAAAGTGCGACTCTTGTACGCAAAGTACATCACTGTTGTGGGAGATTTCCACAGTGAAGTTCTTTTGGCCGGGTGGTTTAACCCTTTTACATTTAACGTTAGAAAATTAATAGACATTTCAAGGATTAATTGAATAACTTGTATTGTAAAATGAGAAAATACTCACTTCCAAGAAAAGAAGTTGTAGAGAAAAAGGAAATTATATGTTGGTAAACTCTGGAGATTGGAGGTTTATGAAGAAAATATTTACTTATATAATATCACCTCTGCATATAAAGAAAAAACAAATAAGGAAGGAAGTGGAACAAAGCAAAAGGAAAAACAAAAACAAAGAGAAAATATGTAGCAAAAAGTTGCTTAAAGCAAAACAAACTAAAAAAAATGTTGCTTTCCTATAGCAACTTATGTTTACCAGAAAAAATAAAAATACTTCCGTGGGACGATGAGCAATGCAATAACATATGCAGTGAAAAAACAAAAACAAAAAAAATGACGGGTGTAAAAAAAAGGATTTTTGTACTCACCGTAAAATCCATTTCTCTTTCGTTCATAGACGGACACAGCCTTCATTGACCTTAGGGTTATGCTTCTTCCTACCAGGAGAAATCTCCTGGTAGGAAGAAGCATAACCCTAAGGTCAATGAAGGCTGTGTCCGTCTATGAACGAAAGAGAAAAAAGGATTTTTGTACTCACCGTAAAATCCATTTCTCTGAGTTCATAGACGGACACAGCCTTCATTGACCCTAGGGTTATGCTTCTTCCTACCAGGAGAAATCTCCTGGTAGGAAGAAGCATAACCCTAAGGTCAATGAAGGCTGTGTCCGTCTATGAACAAAAGAGAAATCAAACCGACAGAAATGGTGGGTAATGTTCAAACAGTAAAAGGGTGCAAGACAAGTATCCAGGGGATATTGTTGCAATGTAAAATAACAGGTATAATAAATACATTTCCATTGTGTCACTTTGCAGAGGGGTTATGATATCCTGTGTGTTTTCCTTTCCCTAGGCGGGCTCCTTCCAAAGCCTTTCTTTCTTCAGCAGAAATTTCAGGGATGATGCCCCATGAGTGGAGTAGTCGTAGTCCGTCCAAAGGTTTAGAGATGGTGGTGGTAGTCCCATTATAGGTTATCAGCAGTGTGGCTGGATGTCTCCACTTGTACGGAATTTTATGGTTGTTCAAGGCTTTTGTGGTAGATTTTAGCTGTCTCCTCAAATTCAAAGTGTATTGTGACAGGTCTGCGTATATACCAGTGCTTCTCAACCTTTCTAGTGTCGTGACCCCTTGATAACATTTCACAAATTGTGGGGACCCCTAACAGTAAAATTATTTTCGTAGCGTGGAACCCGTACTACAGTGGTGTCTCGCAGCAGTGACACCTATGCTGAAATCAGGAGATAGGGTCTCCCTCAGCCCCTCCCACTTCACTTTCCTCACCCGTCAGCCGACTTCTAGTCTCTGCCCCCCCCAGCCATGCTGTGAACTGAACAGGCGGCTGCAAAAAGGGCTGAGTGGGCGCCCGCAGGCTCCAGGAACAGCCCAGCTGGGCGGCCGAGAAAAGGCTGGGAGAGCGGTGCGGTCTTCAGAAAAAGGCCAGGATTTGGTGACCCCTGGCAAATCATCATTCGACCCCCAAGGGGGTCCCGACCCCCAGGTTGAGAACCACTGGTATTCTTTATTGTGAAAATGACAGTTGCAGTTTGGGAGTTAACCACAGGGGGCGCTGTAGGAGTTAGGGTTCACTTTGTGTGTGTTTACTACTGTAGGGGGGTGTGACTGTAGGTGTGACGTCATCGATCGTGTCTCCCCTATAAAGGGGATGACACGATCGATACGCCGCCACAGTGAAGCACGGGGAATCCTAGATCGCGGCAGCCGCGATCTAGGAAAGACCGCGGCTTCACTTGAGGCCTAGTGGCGCGCCGCCTCCCACACCCTGCAATCTTCCACCAACTGCTCAGTATCCCCCCCCCCCCCCCCCCCCTACCCCTAAAGGATACCTACAACGACCGGAATTGTTACAGCAGAACCATATCAATTTAAAAAGTTAGCCCCAAGCCTGGACCCTGATGCCGGTTCAGCGGCCATCTTGGTACACCCAGCAACAAGGAGAACCCCTCACTCCCCCCCCCCATTATAAGGTGCAGGAAGCTCCGGTTGTGATCTAGCTTTAGCCAATAACTTCTCTTTAGTGGGAAAAAAATGGATCTTCATAAGAACGTCACGTGGGATGGATGCTTCTAGGTGTTTAGGCTTAGGGATGCGATGTATGCGATCTATCATTCTTTCAATAGGGGATATGTCTGGCAGTAAAGTCGCTATCATGTCACCCGCAAATTCGATTTTTGTGCGCATCCAATCTGCATCTTCCATTTGCTCTCTATAGGCATTCACCAAGTCATTCACAGTATGAGCTTGTTCTTCCATTTTATTTTCCATATGATAAACTCTCTCACCTAAGCCTTTCATTTCAACAGTAAAGCTATTAAACATAGTTGAAATATTCACCATGAGAGAAGATTGAAGAGACAGAAGCATGTCCTTCATGGTTGTGTCAAGGACCGGTTGTCCTGAAGTAGGATAGTTGGCATAGCAACGCCATGTCACTGACTGAGGCCTGGTCAGTATAATCATATCTCATCTTAGCTTTAGCTGGGCTCTGAGAAGATGGACTGTGTAAAGGAGAGATCTCTGCATTCGCTGTGTGATTTTCATAGTCCCAGGAGCCCAGATTCTCATCTGGGAGATCAGTGTATGAGGAGGTTGAATTTACCTCAGAGCTGCAGGGGCCATTTTGAAGCTGATCCTCCCCTGTGGCTGACATAACAGATGTGTCAGTAAGCTTTTTAGGGCGATTTTCCTTACTAAGAAACATAGGTAATGTGCACAAAAGCTACCCTACAAGGGTAGACAGGGATAGAAACATTGAAAAGGGACGGCAGAAAAAGGCAGACTTTTTTGTCTGAGTATAGATCTGTGTTTGTCCTGAGCATACCGTATTTGAAGCCATTTACTGTTGACTGTCTCACTACCTCTGCTACAAGTTTATCTTCCTCTTGAGTGAGTGAGTGAGAAACTTGTAAAGCGCAACACATGCGAACTGAATCGCCTCTGGGCGCTGTTTCCATTTTCATGGGCAAGGAAACCCCTTGACCTCAGAAGAGATGGGTTTTAATCTTTCTTCTGAAGGCCAAGTGGTCCGACTCCAATCGGATGGTGGTTGGTAGTGCATTCCACAGGCGAGGTCCCTGGACTGCAAATCTTCGATCTCCTTTGGACTTGTATCTGGCTTTGGGTATCTGGAGGAGGTTTTGATTGGTGGATCGCAGAATGCGATTGGGGTTATGGGCTTTTATTTTTTCGCATAGATATTGGGGGGGCGTTTCCTTGAATACACTTATGTATTAGACAGAGTGCCTTGAAAGTGATTCTGTCTTTTACTGGCAACCAATGAAGGGATCTCAGTGAAGGTGAGATTGATTCCCATGTTTTTTTCCAGTCACAAGTCGAGCGGCCGTATTTTGAACGACTTGCAGACGAGTGATTTGGTATTTGGGGAGTCCTAGATAGAGGGAATTTGCGTAGTCAAGTCTGGAATTGATGATTGTTCCCACCACGACTGCAATGTCCTCTTTCGGGATAAAGGGGGTGAGACGGCGTAGTAGGCGCAGCAGATGGTGGGATCCGCTGACTACTGACCCTATTTGTGCATCCATTGTCATGTAGGTGTCAAAAATGACTCCGAGACTTTTGACTTTGGGGCTAGGGGTGATGATTTTGCCCATTCTGGGCGGGGGGGTCCACGTTGATGCGGGGTGACTTTTCCGATTAGCGTGAAACAGAAGAAGTTCTGTTTTTGAACCATTGAGTTTAAGATAACTGGATGTCATCCAATTATCTATCAGAGTGAGGCATTTCTCTAGTCCAAGAGAATGATCCTTTTTGTTGCAGATGCAACAATATAGTTGTGTGTCATCTGCATAGGAGTGGTAGAGTAACTTCTGGTTACTGATGATTTCAAAGAGAGGGCGAAGATAGATATTAAACAATACGGGCGATAAGGGAGATCCCTGAGGGACTCCGCATGACACTGTACGTTTTTCAGAAGTGAAAGACCACAGTTTCACTATTTGTGATCGGTTTTCCAAGGAGGAGAACCAGGGTAAAACACCTTCAGTGACTCCGGCTACTTCAGCTAGCCTAGCCAGTAGTAGTCCGTGGTCTACAGTGTCGAGAGCCGCACTTAGGTCCAGCAGTATCAGGAGACAAGATTCTCCTTCGTCTGCGGCCTCTAAAGCGTCATCCCATATTTTAAGCAGCGCCGTTTCTGTTCCGTGGCCCAGACGGAAGCCTGATTGAAACGGGTCGAGTAATTTATGGGTGTCTAAATGTAGTTGCAGCTGTTGTACAACTGCTTTCTCCATTACCTTGGAGAAGACATTTAGAGCTGTTATGGGCCTCCGGTTGTTTGGGTCTTTGGGGTCAAGTGTGTTTTTTTTTAGGATTGGTTTTATTGTACCTTGTTTCAGCAAGGTGGGCACCATGCCCTCCTTGAATGATTGGTTAATAAGCTGCGTGATAGCTGGTGCCAGTATATCGGCACTTTCTTTCAGCAATTTAGTGGGAATGATGTCATTGGGTGCTGTGCTGTCACGCACAGTCCCAATGATGTTTTTTGTGGTATTGATGGTAATGGGTTTTAGAGTGAAGTTTGGGGGTTGTGGCAGGTTTATGTGGGTATTTGGTTTGGGATTTGGGGAAGGGTTGGTGACGATTCAATTTTGCTGAATGCTTTCCCGGATTTTTTCAATTTTATTGATGAAACAATCCAATAATTCGTTACAAAATTCTTGTGAATCAGAATTGGGGGCCTCTAAACAAGCAGGATTCATAGTCTGCAAAACCAGCTTGAAGAGTTCGCGGGGGCGGTTTAGGGCATTGGCGATGATGTTGGAGAAGTGATTTTTTTTGGCCATAAAGATTTCTTTATGATATTTTTTTGTTATTGTCTTGTAGATGGTGTGTTTTTTATCCGAAGAGCTCCTTTTCCAGGCAGCTTCTGCTCTTCTACGCTCTTGTTTTAGCAACGTCAGTTGGTCATTAAACCAGCTGGAGTTGTTTTTTCGGACGCAAGTTTTGCGTTTTGGTGCCACCAAGTCAGCTGACTGTAGTAGCGCCTTGGTGATGGCGTCAAGAGTTTCTGTGGCTGTTTGTTTTTGTTTAATTGTTTTTATTTTGTTCCCTAGTGTTGTTTTGAAGAGTTCCGAGTGAAGCTTCTTTTGCGATCAGTGAGTTGTCACCGGTTTTGTCGTTTTTTTTGGGCTGGCGTTGGTGGTGATTTTAAACTCAATGGCATGATGAACGGTCCATGGTAGCGGCTCGATTTCCAGGACGTCAATTTCCAAATCTTGTTTGAAAATGAGGTCGAGCGTATGACCTGAGGCATGGGTGGGGGCTAGTATTAGTTGCTGCAGACCTAATCCTTCCAGGTGGTCGATGCAAGCGTCGGCGACGGGGTCCAACGAGGAGTTGGCCAAGAGATTGAAATCCCCAAGCACCAAAAGGTGTTTGATGCTTAGGGTGTATAAGGAGATGAATTCTGTCAGCGACATGAGAAGGTGCGTTTTTGGGCCTGGTGGTCTATAACAAAGGAGAATATGGACCATGTCTTGGGGATTTGTTTGCAGCTGCAGAGTGAGGGTTTCCATGAATGGAAGCAAGTTTTGAAGGACTGGTTTGGTGATCGAGAGGTGAGTCTTGTGGATCACCGCCAGGCCTCCATCTCTTTGCCCCACTCTGTTCTGCATTTGAATGCGGTAATTTGCTGGCACCAGTTCTCCCAGAATGGTGTTGCAATCAGCTGTGAGCCAGCTTTCTGTGATGAAGAGGCAATCTAGATCATGTTGGAGGATGAAATCAAAGATTTCTTGCCAGTGTTTTACTGCTGATCTTGTGTTAACCAAAGCGCATGATATGCGTTTGGGCTGGGGTACCTGCATGCGTTTTTTTACTGTTAATCGTTGGTTGATTCTTAACAGTTGCTCACTTTTTAGCTCTTTTTTGGTGACCGTTGGAAGTGTAGAGGCGAATGGTTTTAGTTCCCAGATAGTTTCTGCAGAGTATTTCAAGTAACTCATGGTTGCAGAAAGATGCAGGGAAGTGAATGTTGGTTAGAGGGCTTTGTGGGCACTGGGAGGAAGAATATTTAAGTGAAACCGTCACTCGTTTAATTCTTCCTTCCCCGGATTGGTCCAGAGGAAGGCAAAAAAAAACAGGCGTGCTGTGCCAATCTGCAACGACCAGGGAAAAAATTCCTTCCTGATCCCTCGCTGGCGACCGGTGATAAGAAACCCTGGATCAATTCCTTTGTGGATGGGGGTGTGGGGAATACGTGCCCCTGGGTGACCTTGATTTCAGGGCAATGTAGGCTGTGGAGGGGGAGGTAAGGGTGAAACTCCCTTGAATGGGAGTACCAATATGGCCGCCGACCGGGACTAGGCCCGAGCCGGGGGCTGGGGTACGAGGACAGTGAGAGGGGAGAGAGAAGGCCCTGTAGGGGAGGTGGAGGAGAGTCCTTGGGGGCCTGGGGAGTTTTGAATGTGTGGTGTGCGACAGGATGCAGTGACCAGGGAGAGTTTTAAGGGAGTCCCGCTAGGCCGCAGCTGAAGCCGCGGACTTTCCTGGATGCGGCAGCCGCGATCCAGTAGCGGGGCTTTCACAGGCCTCAGATGGTAGAAGGATGGCCGTGGGGGATATCGGGGGGATATGGGGAAGATGACGGTGGGGTGTTAGGGATGCGATGGGAGTGCCGAGGGGGGTGTTGGTCGTCCGAATCCCAGGATCTAAGCCGCGGCTTATCCTGAAAAGGACGGCCACATTTGATCCCCGGATTGGAGGACAGACCAGGCCAGATAGTGCAGGCCTTACCTTAGAAGAAGCTGCCTATGGAAGGCAGAGGAGGCCGAGGAGGGAAAGTCAGGGGGGGATGGAGGATCGGTTGTCCTAGGATCCTTGCTGCCTAACTGGCTTGGCCCTGGGTGAGAGCAGACTCGGGAGCACCTGCTACACCACAGAGCTCTGACTAACTATACGGAGCTCCTGTCACACACGTCCGTTCCGTATGACCATGTGTGTGGATTACTCTGTGAAGTACCGGGGACAGAACTTTTGTAAACCATCTTGCTGAATGAACAGTATTCTGCAACCCCAGAATTGTGAAAAGGAGCCCCAGAAGAACAAGATGAGCACAAAAAGCATTCTCTTTCATTCTCAGTGATAACGGTTACTGATCCCAGAGATGCGATCTGATTGAAGCTTGTAGATGTTAGACCCTTTTAGAAGGGTTCTGAATGCAAAGCTCAAGGACCCTCTCCATGGGGTGTGTCTGAGTGTCCCACAAAGAGGATGCCAGAAATGGACACTAGGGTAGCTACATGACACTCGTTCCAAGAAGTAGCAGGTGCCTCTAAAAAACACAGAGGGGCAGAGAACTCCAGAAACTGGTCCCAGACTATCTTTCAGGTCTTATAGGTGGATTCAGAGAGAGTTAGGCCGGCGTATCAGTAGACACGCCGACGTAACTCGGAATCTACACCGTCCTAAGTTTAAGTGTATTCTCAAACTGAGATACACTTAAGCCTATCTAAGATACGACAGCCTGCGCCGTCGTATCTTAGGGTGCAATATTTAGGCTGGCCGCTAGGTGGCGCTTCCGTTGAGTTTGGCGTAGAATATGAAAATGCATAGATACGCCTATTCACGAACGTACGCTTGCCCGTCGCAGTAAAGATACGCCGTTTACTTAAGGCGTTTTCAGGCGTAAAGTTATTCCATCAAGTAGCTGGAATAGCATTGTTAAGTATGGCCGTCGTTCCCGCGTCGAAATTTGAAAATTTTACGTCGTTTGCGTAAGTCTTCCGTGAATAGGGCTGGACATAATTTACGTCCACGTCGAAGCCAATACGTCCTTGCGGCGTACTTTGCCGCAATGCACACTGGGATATGTACACGGACGGCGCATGCGCCGTTCATAAAAAACGTCAATCACGTCGGGTCACAGTTAATATGCATAAAACACGCCCCCCACATCCTCATTTGAATTAGGCGCGCTTACGCCGGCCTATTCACGCTACGCCGCCGTAACTTAGGAGGCAAGTACTTTGTGAATACAGTACTTGCCTCTCTGACTTACGGCGGCGTAGTGTAAATACGCTACGCCGCCGCAAAGATGCGCGCCCCTACCTGAATCCAGCTAATATAGCTCCTTTAGAGGGGAGGGATGCTGAGAGGCAAGAGATTATACGAATGATTCAACAGTTCCCATGGATATAGGATTCTTCTGAAGTGCGGGAGAGACGACCTGCATGAGACAGAACGCCAGAATTTGAGTCACCACTTGGACAGGAACAAGGGATCCCACAGATGCTATCTGATTGAAACCTGCAGGTGTTACGCCCATAGTTATTTTACCTTTTATTTGTAATTTTTACACTGTTCTTTAAAAAAAAAAAAAAAAATTGGGTCACTTTTATTCCTATTACAAGGAATGTAAACATTCCTTGTAATAGAAAAAAGCATGACAGGTCCTCTTAAGTATAAGATCCAGAAATGTACTGGGCATTGGGACTACAGGGAGTTTCGTACAGGGAATTTTCGTATTTACGAATTTCGGAAATTCCGATTTTCGGAAATACGAAAAAATTTCGGATTTTAGAATTCGAAATATCGAATTTTTCAATTCATTTTTCGAAAAAAATGTTTCAAATTTCGAATTTTTCGAATTTTAGCATTTTCCGAATTTTCGTATTTACGAATTTTTTAATTTTCGAAATGTCGAATTTTTGACATTTCGAATTTTTCAATTTTTGAAATTTCGAATTTTTCAGTTTTCGAATTTTTTAATTTTCTCATTTTTCAGTTTTCGAATATTTCAATTTTTCAATTTCCGAATTTTTGTATTTCTGAATAATTTCGTATTTCGAAAATTGAAAAATTCGAATTTTTCGAAATTTGGAATTTTTCGAAAGTTGGAATTTTTCGAAATTTCGAAAAATTCCAAATTTCGAAAAATTCCAAATTTCGAAAAATTCCAAATTTCGAAAATTCAAAAAAAAATTCAATTTTCGAAATTTCGCATTTCGAATTTTTGACATTTCGAATTTTTTAATTTTAGAATTTTTCAGTTTTCGAATTTTTTAATTTTCGAATTTTCGAATTTTTCAATTTTTGAATTTCGAATTTTTGAATGTTCGAATTTTTTAATTTTCTAAAAAATCTAAAAATTCAAAATGTCAAAAATTCGAAATTTCCGAAAATTCAAAAATTCAAAAAATCTTAAATTTCCGAAAATTCTTTTTTTTTTTTTTTTGGAAATTCAGAAAATTCGTTTTTTTTCGGAAATCCGAAAATTTCCCGGATTTACGAAAAAAGCAAAAAAACGAATACAACAAAATGTTTTATTTTTTTTCGAAATTTCAGAATTTCCGAAAAAATAAAAAAAACGAATGAAAGAAACACATTTTTCGAATTTCCCGAATTTACGAAAAAATTTAAAAAAAGAAAATAACAAACGAAAAAAAACGGCAGTGCACATGTCTAATTGTTACACTGTTCTTTAAAACAAAAATGGGTCACTTTTATTCCTATTACAAGGAATGTAAACATTGAGCATGTAAACATTCCTTGCAATAGAAAAAAGCATGACAGGTCCTCTTAAGTATGAGATCCAGAAATGTACTGGCCATTGGGACTACAGGGAGTTTCCCGGTGGGCCGATGGCTCAGCGGGGCGGTTTCGGTGACAGCCTGTCAAAGTTATGGCTGTGCGGCACATTAATTTGAGCACCGCTGTACTGCCTAAAAAATAAATAAAGTAGAACGGCTAATGGCCAGTGAATGGGGGGGCTTGGGTGGCCATTGTGGTTGGCTGGCCGGGTTTGTCCGGCCAGCCGTTATAAGATTGACCTGTCATCCGCACTGCCCATCAATTCACTTCATAGTGCCTAACCCAGGTAAACCTCAGCGCCGCTGGATTGCTGAAAGGCAGCCAATAGCTGTGCAGCAATGCCAAATTCTGAAATTCCAGCCAATGAGGCTGTAGCAATGTTCCTGAATGTCGTTAGCCCTCCCGCTTTACTTTTTTTTGTGCATGTTTGCAAAAAGTGGGCTGGTCTGGATGAAGTCCAGAGCCAAAATTGTTGTCCCAGTCCAGGCCTGATGAGATCTGGGGGTCAAAAAGACCTCACATCTCATATTTACACTAAAATGCAATAAAAAAAAAACAAATAAAAAAAATTGTAATTTAATAAAAAAAAAAAAAATGTCCCCTTAAGAGCTATGGGTGGAAGTGACGTTTTTTTTTTTTTTGGAATTCCTTTATTTACCAAGTTGAGTTATAAGTCGCAGTCAAAAATAACAAGATATACAATATCTTAATCAAGTAACAGATAGGTACACTTAGGTCAAAACAGAATACAGCACACCCAGCATTGCACAAAATTTGCAGGCCATAGCGACCAATGCATTTGTGAAGATAATGTTCAGCGCAACGAGCTGGGATGAACATCGTACATTAATAGAAAAGACCATGGGGCCAGATTCACAGAGGAAATACGCCGGAGTATCTACTGATACTCCGGCGTATTTTCAAATTTGCCGCGTCGTATCTTTATTTGTAATTCACAAAAAAAGATACGACGGCTTTTGGCTAAGATCCGACAGGCGTACGGCTTCGTACGCCTTTGGATCCTAGGTGTAATTTTCCGGCGGCCGCTGGGTGGAGTTCGCGTAGTTTTCCAGCGTCGGGTATGCAAATTAGCTGATTACGGCGATCCACGAAGCAATCTCTTACGTCGTCGCTAGTCGGTTTTTCCCGTCGCAAACTTAGGCCTGCTTTTTCATGGCTTATCTTTAGAACAGCCATGTTAAAGTATGGCCGTCGTTCCCGCGTCGAATTTCAAATTAATTTTTTTTGCGTAAAACGTCCGGGAATACGAAACAACGTAACGCACGTCGCCGCTCAAAAAATACGTTGGGGCGCCGTAATTTCGCGCAAAGCACGTCGGGAAATTTTCACACGGAGCATGCACAGAACTTTCGGCGCGGGAACGCGCCTAATTTAAATGATACACACCCCATTTGAATTAGGCGGGCTTGCGCCGGACGGCTTTACGTTACACCACCGTAAGTTTATACGCAAGTGCTTGGTGAATCAGGCACTTGCGCTAAAAACTTGCGGCGGTGTAACGTAAAGGGGATACAATACGCCGCCGCAGATATTCGTGAATCTGGCCCATGGTGCGTACACTTTATTGCATAAAACAGTAAAATAAACTGATAGCGAATGCATGGGAAGACATAGGCCCGGATTCACAAAGCACTTACGCCAACGTATCTACAGATACGCCACGTAAGTGCAAATATGCGCCGTCGTATCTATGCGCCGGACTCAGAAACTAAGATACGCCTGAAAATAGGCTTCATCCGACCGACGTAACTTTCCTACGCCAGCGTATCGTGGGCGCATATTTACGCTGGCCGCAAGGGCCGCTCCCATTGATTTCCTATTCAAATATGGAAATGAGGGAGATACGTCGATTCACGAACGTACTTGCGCCCGGCGCATAATATACGCGGTTTGCGCAAGTCGTACGTCCGGCATAAAGTTATTCCCCATATAGGAGGCGCAACTCATGCAAAGGTATGGACCAGGGAACAGAGCCGTCGTATTTTACGTTGTACGTGAATATGACTAGGCGTAGGTTACGTTCACGTCGTAGGCAGTGATTCGATGTATCTTAGGCAGTTGTTTCTACGTGATTCTGAGCATGCGCACTGGGATGCGGCCACGGGAAGGCGCATGCGCCGTTCGTTTTAAGTACTTCTATGGCGCTTGGCCCATCATTTGCATGGGGTCACGCCTCATTAGCATGGCTCACGCCCACTTCCACCTACGCTGGCTTACGCCGAGGAAACCCAGCGTAGATTTGACAGCGAGTGGGAGCGAGTGCTTTGTGAATACTGTGCTTGCCTCTCTACGCTGCGTTGGCGTAGCGTATATTCGATACGCTACGCCGGCATAAATATGCGCCGATGTATGTGAATCAGGGCCATTGTAACTTAGATTGGGACTTTTCAATCAACTTAGAGGGAGATAAAACGCCCCTTAGGCTCGATAAACCCAGAGATGGGGCAACCTAAAAAAACAAATACAGACAAGGATATGCAATAAATCTGAAAAACACATCCCATCACTGAGTCCCAAAATAAAACAAAAAGGGGAACGAGAGGAAGGAAAAAAAAAAAGGAGGGGGGGGGGAACCAGAGAGAGCAGGAAGTAGGGGGGAGAAGAGGAAAGAAGCAGATAGCAGAGAGGGCCTCTCGCCCAGGGAGTGGAGATGAAGCCAGGAAAGTTAGATCATTTGTGCCACCTCCTGGAGGTACGCGTCAGTGTACACAATATGATTCCAAGGCCTCCAGGTCTCACGGAAGGTCTCCTCCCGGTTGTGTAAAGTAGTGGTGAGATCCTCCATATTTCTTAATTCATTCACCTTGGAGAACCACAGAGATTTAGATGGGGGTTTTCCGACCTCCAGCAAAGGGGGAGGCATGCCTTGGCAGCATTCAGCAGCTGAATCGTGAGAGAGGGCTTATATTTCTTAATCAGTCTGTCTGAAAGATGGAGCAGGCAGGCCACCGGGTTTCCTTCCAGGTCAACTTCTGTCAGGTGCTTGACCGTGCAGACCACCTCACGCCAGGTGGAAGTCAAGTTTTGACATTGCTTCCGCCCTGCAGTGGTATGGAGACAGGTGGGGGCCATCGTCCCCTCACTCGTCTCCATACCCAGGAAGGAGAAGGACCAGATTGTCTCTGCTGCTACCGACGGCTCCGGTAAGCGGCGGAGGGCACAAAAGAGCGGTGAGACGGGGGCCCTCTCCCGCCGCCGATAACGGTGATCTTGCAGCGAATCCGCCGCAGAGACCACCATTATCGGAAACCGGACCGCCAGCTGAAGAGGAAACCTGGGTTATGGTAGCTAGCTGCTGCCATAACAGAGATATCCCTCTTTAAAATGCCGATGTATATAGTCGTGCGGCGGTGCCGGAAGTGGTTAAAACCTTCAACAAAGCTTGCTGAAAGCTCTGCAAAAGCTTTCTGTTCACACTGCACTTATACAAGTTGAAGCCCGTGTGAAACAGGCCTGACAAAAGAAGCAAATGTACATGTGGGATATTGATTTACACAGTAAGAGCAGTCAGTGGGTGTAAAGATTTATTATATAGTGTAACGATCACCACCGTTTACGATTTCCCTTCCATCAACCACGACAGCTTATCTGACACTCCAACCAACAGGACCCGATCCATCCCCTTTCCCAGAATAACCGAGACACACAGCTCTGGGTTCTGGTTTCAAATGAAAGACATCTTTAATGGTACACTCTCAGGGTTTTATACAGTTCAAGCATGAAAGGAACAAAGAGACTCTCCACCCCCCTCATCACACACTGTGGCTTCAATACACTTTCAGATGGGCTAATTACTAATCACTATCCAGACATTTCGGCGCCGGGCTGACATTTTTAACATGACCTAATTACTACACCTGAGAAGTCACATTCCACATCTTAGACAGACGTTCTGTCTCCGCATACAGCTTGACAAGTTCCATTCCACATCTTAGACAGACGTTCTGTCTCCGCATACAGCTTGACAAGTTCCATTCCACATCTTATATCAATAGAATTCACACAAAGCAGCATCACACAATGAGAGGTCTTTCAGAAGCAGACTCAATTAGCATGTCAACAGTCTACACAGAGGAATGAGTCACTATTGACCGGTTGGGTCAACATTAACCAACAACTTGCAATATCTCAAGATCCTGCAATATGAACTATCAGTAATGTCCCATCTCATGTAATTTCTAATTAATATTTCCCAGTCACCCTATGCCCAAAAGGGACACAGGGTGACCCTAGACACAAGAGTTATTAGTGACGCTGGCACAGGAGTACCCCTCATCCTTCCAAAGTCTCTGTTTGTCACGGGTCATTCCGTTACATATAGTCTATACATTTATCTTATAAAAAACTATTATATTAAAACCTAAATTAAAAACTTTCCTGATTGCAGCGTGAGAAGGTGGGTGACAGGTCCACTTTAGATTTTGGCAAAGAACTCATATAATTTAGTGCAAATACATTTCCAAGAATCCATGCAGTGCCCCCAGTTGGCGGGGTATGACATTACATGACACAGCAGTTCAGCGGCCAGCGCAGAGCTGTAAGAGGTTTGACGGTAGGAGGACTCCACTGGTCCTGACGAAGATTCACTCCCCACACATGCTGGCGTGTTGTTCTATCTCAGTGCTCAGGAAGCGGAACGCACACAGCGGGCATGTGACCCAGGACTCTGGAACATCCCGAATGACCTGGAAGCCGTCCAAGGAATCGTCGTCTGAAGACGATAAGACGATACTGGGCGGCTGATAGACTTCCCCGCAGCTAGAGGCGTGAACAGGAAGGGCATCGGCAGGAAAGTACCCTGGAAAGGAAAAGAGTAAAACATGCTTATTTAATAGTCCAGGATGAAGGCGATGTGATAAAATAGAAGCTTTACTTATATGAGGCGCCATCAGGGGTGCACAAGATGATTAAAAATGGAACTTCAGCCATGTTTCAAACAGACCCTCCGCCACACCCAAAGTCTCCCTGGTGTTTTGTTTTTAAGGTCAAAAATGTTTAGGCATGAATATCCCTCCCTATACTTACCTGAGCCCTCATTTAATTCAGCGCTGTGCATGTCTCCAGCTCTTCTCTCCCCTCACTTACTGGTCTCACTGGCTTTGCTGGGGCACTGGGAGCCATTGGCTCCCCGCTGCTTCCAATCAAAGTCAGGGACAAGGTAGCAGGGGGGGGGGGGCGATTTTAGGCCGATACGTATTCTTCTACCTATTTTTGGTAAAAAAAAAAAAAATCGCAATAAGCGTTTATCGGTTGGTTTGCGCAAAATTTATAGCGTTTACAAAATAGGGGATAGTTTTATTGCATTTTTATAAAAAAAAATGTTTTACTACTAATGGCGGCGATTAGCGATTTTTTTAGTGACTGCGACATTATGGCGGACACTTCTGACACATTTTTGGGACCATTGTCATTTTCACAGCAAAAAATGCATTGTTTACTGTGAAAATGACAATTGCAGTTTGGGAGTCAACCACAAGGTGTGACGTCATCGATTGTGTATCCCTATATCAGGGATCACACGATCGATGACGATGCCACAGTGAAGAACGGGGAAGCTGTGTTTACACACAGCTCTCCCCGTTCTTCAGCTCCGGGACCGATCGCGGGACTCCAGCGGCGATCGGGTCCGCGGGTCCCAGAGCTTCGGACCGGGCCGCGAGCGCGACCCACGGCTGTGTACTAGCACAGGACGTACTTGTACGTGCATGTGCCCAGCCGTGCCATTCTGTCGACGTAAATGTGCAGGAGGCGGTCCTTAATTGGTTAAAATGTTAAGCCCTGTACACACGATCGGATATCTGATGGAATCTAGTCCGATGGATTTTTTCGGCGGATATCCGATGAAGCTGACTTTCATCAGTCTTGCCTACACACCATGGCCCGGATTTAGATAGCTTTGCCTATCTTTAGGCGGGCGTAGCGTATCTCAGATACACTACACCGCCGTAAGTTTGAGCAGCAAGTTGTGTATTCACATACAACTTGCGCTTAAACTTACGGCGGCGCAGTGTAACTGGACCGGCGTAAGCCCGCCTAATTCAAAATAGGCTGGTTGGGGGCGTGTACTATGTAAAATAGTAGTGACCCCACGTTTTTGACGTTTTCAACGAACGGCGCATGCGCAGTCCGTGGACATATCTCAGTGCGCATGCTCCAAATGACGTCGGCAAATCGTCATGCTTTCGACGTGAATGTAAATTACGTCCAGCCCTATTCGCGAACGACTTACGCAAACGACGTAAAAATTTCAAATTTCGACGCGGGAACGACGGCCATATTTAACATTAGCTACGCCTCATATAGCAGGGGTAACTATACGCCGGAAAAAGCCGAACGCAAACGACGTAAAAAAAAAAGCGCCGGGCGGTCGTTCCTGAATCGGCGTAAATACTAATTTACATATTCCTCGCGTAAACAAACAGAAGCGCCACCTAGCGGCCAGCCAGAAAATGCAGCCTAAGATACGACGGTGTAAAATACTGTCGGATCTTAGGGATATCTATGCGTAACTGATTCTATGAATCAGGCGCATAGATACGACCGAGCGCACTCAGAGATACGACGGCGTATCAGGAGATACGCCGTCGTATCTCTTTTCTGAATCCGGGCCCATCAGTCAAAATTCTGATCGTGCCAAAGCACGGTGACGTAAAACACAACAACGAGCCGAAAAAAGTTCAATGCTTCCAAGCAACTTGATTCTGAGCATGCGTGGATTTTTGACCGATGGAGTTCCATACAGACGATCAGATTTTTCTATCTTTTTTTTATCCATAGGAAAAATTTAAAACATGTTCTATATTTTTACACCGATGGAAATAAAACCAGCAGCAGACAAACCGATCGTGAGTATGCGGCTTTACTAAACCCAGGATCTGCATTCACTATATCTGGTCTCCCACAGTACACAGAACGTGGAAATGAAATAATTTTAGTAAATATAAACTGCTGAATACCTTTTCTCATCAGCAGTACACAGTATAGCAGTCTTGTGACTTCTATCAGTGTCTGATTAAAGCTTGTAGGAGGAGTTTTCATTCTCTCCTAATTATCCTATGAGGCTGCAGGACCCCTGACCCTCTGTCTGGACAGTGCCGATTGGCCCTGTGCTGATCGCATGCACTCTCCCAAGAAAGAAAAACTCTCTAGCAATACACACCAAACTGAGCATGTGCAGAGTGCCTCCAAGGCTCTGTTCTATCAGGAGTGAAAGAAGGGGGTGATCAGAGAAGACAGGATCAAACAACCTTTTTAGACAAGGCGGGGGATTAACCCCTTAGGTTCCACAGTGAATATAACAAGCGTGCTTTACTACATATACAGACGGATTTTACTATTGTGGGTTTAGTAACACTTATCATATGTGAAAACAATCCCAATCAGGGCTGTCATGGGGCAAAGCCTGAGATAAAATTGTGACATTGGATCCACGGCGACAGTCAGACAGACGTTTGCCCATATACAGTACAATCATGTTCTCACCTGCACAGATAGGACAGCAGCTTGTCCCGGGAGGAGGGAGCTGTGTTGGGTACTGACCGCCACGTTCTTTTCTCTGTGGATTACCAGACGGTCTCCTCCCTCTGCCGATGACACAAACACATTAAACATCAACAAGAGGAAATGACTGTTCAGCCGCTAACATGAGGCTCAAGCAGTGGCTTACATGACCCCCGGGGCTGATTTTATTTTTTTTAACCACTTCCAGACCTGCGCACGACGATGTACGTCCTATTTTTAAAGATGGATATCTCGGTAACGGCAGCAGCTGCTGTCACAACCGAGGTATCCATTTTTAGTGTGCGCGGTCTGGAATCCGATAATGGCGGTCTCCGCGGCGGATTCACCGCGAGAACACCGTTATCGGTGGCGGGAGAGGGGCCCCCCCCCCTCCCGCCGCTCTCCCGCGCCCTCCGCCGCTTACCGGAGCCGTCGGTAGCGGCGGAGGCGATCGGATGCTGTCGGCTGGTGAGCGGGGACGAGACTGAAGGAAAAATCTCCTTCGCCCGTCCCCATAGCTCGGCTGGGCGGAAGTGACGTCAAAACGTCAGTCCCGCCCAGCCTCTTAAAGAGACAAATTTTTTTTTTGGTCATTTGAAAAAATGACATTTTTTTTTTTTTTGCATTTTTTGCATTTAAGCCCAAATATGAGATGTGAGGTCTTTTTGACCCCAGATCTCATATTTAAGAGGACCTGTCATGCTTTTTTCTATTACAAGGGATGTTTACATTCCTTGTAATAGGAATAAAAGTGATCAAATTATTATTTTTTTTTTTCAGTGTAAAAAATAATAAAAGAAATAAAAATAAATCAGAAAACAAAAAAAAAATTTTTTTAAAGCGCCCCGTCCCGACGAGCTCGCGCGCAGAAGCAAACGCATACGCGAGTAGCGCCCGCATATGAAAACGGTGTTCAAATCACACAAGTGAGGTATCGCCGTGATCGTTAGAGCGAGAGCAATAATTATAGCCCTAGGCCTACTCTGTAGCTCAAAAAATGCAACCTATAGAATTTTTTAAACATCGCCTATCGAGATTTTTAAGGGTAAAAGTTTGCCGCCATGCCACGAGCGGGCGCAGTTTTTAAGCGCGACATGTTGGGTATCATTTTACTCGGCGTAACATTGTCTTTCACAATATATAAAAAAATTGGGCCAAATTTATTGCTGTCTTATTTTTTTATTCAAAAAAGTTAATTGTTTCCAAAAAAAGTGCGATTGTAAGACCGCTGCGCAAATATGGTGCGACAAAAAGTATTGCAATGATCGCCATTTTATTCTCTAGGGTGTTAGAAAAAATATATATATAATGTTTGGGGGTCTTAAAGTGGAGTTCCACCCATTTTTTTATGTTTGTCTGTGCTGCATGCTCTAATCTCATAGTGTTCAGAATGGACAATTTTTATTTAATTTGTTGCTTGTAAATACCTTTATTTTGTAGTCCTTCATTACTTCCTCCTCCTTATTTGCCTCGGCTATTTGCAAGGGTTTCTGGGATAGGCATCATGTTTCCCAGTAGTCCTTGCAAACCTGACTGAAACCTATTACATTGCTTGTGCACTGAGCATGTGCGAGATATGCAAAGCTGAAATCCAGGAAGTCATACAGTCTGGTTTCATGATGCCCACACTTAAGATGGCCCCAGTCAATTTCTATTTTATAAAGTGTCTAAATGCTGTAACAACCTAACAAAACGGACCTTAGTTTACAGACTAACTTTACTAGAATACATTAAGCTTGTGTATTACAGGGGTATTTATATTTAAAAAGTGAAATTGTGGGTGGAACTCCCCTTTAAGTAATTTTTTAGCAAAAAAAAATGTTTTAGTCTTGTAAACACCAAATCTGAAAAACACCCAAAGTAGAGAAGTGGTTAATGCGGAGATCTGTTGATGCTGCCGGGAGTCTATTGTTTCTGGGGGGGGGGGGGGATTTTGTTGTGGGTGGTCCATTGTTGTTAGGGGGATCTATTGTTGCTGGCAGCAGGGGGTCTATTTTACTGTTTTTCTTGATATCATTACCAAATTCCAAACAAATTACTTAGCATCACAAAATGATACTTGGTTCGATATTGTCTAAAAGGGGCGGTACTGGGAGGTGGGCAGGGGCGGAGAAAAGGGGTGACGTGGAAAGGGGGAGTTCCTGCACCTATTGGCTGAGAAACAAAAGCCCTGCTGCAAATCACTGAGCAGCAAATGATATCACCTGTCATGTGCTTCAGGTATCTTGCAAACCTGGGGCTAGATTCAGGTAGGGGGACGTAACATTGTGCGGGCGTAGCGTATGTTATTTACGCTACGCCGCCGCAACTAAGACGGGGAAGTGCAGTATTCACAAAGCACTTGCTCCTTAAGTTGCGGCGGCGTAGCGTACATCTGTCGGCGTAAGCGTGCCGAATTCAAATTGTCAAGAGGTGGGCGTGTTTTGTGTAAATAAAACACGACCCCACGTAAATTACATTTCTCACGAACGGCGCATGCGCCGGCCGTGAACGTATCCCAGTGCGCATGCTCCTAATCACGTCGCAAATAGCCAATGCTTTCGACGTGAACGTAATTTACGCAAAGCCCTATTCGCGAACGACGTAAAATTTTCAAGATTCGACGCGGGAACGACGTCCATACTTAACATTGGCTACGCCTCATATAGCAGGAGTAACGTTACGCCGGAAAAAACCTTTACGTAAACGACGTAAAAAAAAAATCCGCCGGGCGCACGTACGTTTCTGAATCGGCGTATCCAGCTCATTTGCATATTCTACGCTGAAATCGACGGCAGCGCCACCTAGCGGCCAGCGTAAATATGCACCCTAAGATACGACGGCGTAAGAGACTTACGCCAGTCGGATCTTGGCCTAATTTCGGCGTATGTTGCTTTCTGAATACAGAAAGAAGATACGCCGGCGCAGCTTTGAATTTACGCGGCGTATCTTTAGATACGCCGGCGTAAATTCTTGCTGAATCTAGCCCCTGGCCTGTTAGTGGGTCCTGAGAACGGGGGTTGATGACCACTGTTTTAAGGCTTACCTTTGCCGGGGAACCGGCGCCCTCTTCTGGTGGGGGCAGGGCTGCTGCAAGCAGTCACTGACGGCCCGGAGTGCTTCCCTTGCCTGCCCACCTCCGACATCTCCTTCCCAGGTTGGCAGCTGGGTTGCAGTTGAAGGTGTTGCAGGCTTGATCTTACCGCCAGTGGGGCAGATTCAGGTAGCTTTGCCCCTTTTTTTACGGAGGCGCAGCGCACCGTTTTGCCGCTGCGCCTCGGTAAATTTCCTGCGCTACGCGCGATTCACGGAGCAGTAGCTCCGTAAATTGTGTGTGCGCTCCGGGAAAACTGCCCGGCGTAAGGGCGCGTAATTTAAATGATCCCGTAGGGGGCGTGGATCATTTAAATTAGGCGCGTTCCCGCGCCGAACGTAGTGCGCATGCTCCGTCGGGAAACTTTCCCGACGTGCATTGCGGCAAATGACGTCGCAAGGACGTCATTTGCTTCAAAGTGAACGTGAATGGCGTCCAGCGCCATTCACGATTCACTCACGCAAACGACGTAAAATTTAAACTTAGTGACGCGCGATTGACGGGTATACGTAACATTGGCTGCCCCTGCTATTAGCAGGAGCAGCCTTACGCGAAAGCCGACGTACGCAAACGACGTAAACTGCGTACGCAGGGCTCGCGTAGGGTTGTGAATCGGCGTTAGTATGCAATTTGCATACTATACTCTGACCACAGCGGGAACGCCACCTAGCGGCCTGCGTAAGAATGCAGCCTACGATACGATGGCATAAGAGCCTTATGCCGCGCATATCTTAGGCTGCAGTCGGCGTAACGAGGTTCCTGAATCAGGAGCATTCGTAACGCCGGCGCAAGTAAGCAATTGCGCTGCGTAACTATGGTTACGCAGACGCAATTGCTTCTTGAATCTAGGCCAGTGAGTGGATGGGTTGTGTGGGGCAGTTGTTTTTACCCTCCACCACAAAGAGGGAGACACGGTTTTGTCTAAAGTGTTTGCATTCTCTTCTGTTTCTCCCTGTGCTGCCATCCAGCCTAGGGTGGCATGAGATTGCTCCAGTCACTGGATCACCCATCACTCACCACCTTCCTGCGCTGTCCTTCCCTAGTGAGCCGCTGCCCATCACATGCATATGGTAGCCAGGTGACGGACAGACTGTGATGCTGCCTTTCTGCCTCGGGCTACTGTGTCCCACTGAGCAGGGCCGATCCTAGGGTCACAGGCGCCTGGGTGCAGAAATATTTCTGGCGCCCCCACATGGGCGTCGTCATGTTACTAACTCCTCCCCTTTACAAATGTTTCTATGGCAACGACTCAACCACAGAGATGCTCCTCCCACAAAATACAGGAAGAGGACACAGAGAGGTCTTCTGTTAGAGAGTCTGTTAGATGTTTGGCGCCCCCACCTCTGCAGGCGCCTGGGTGCAATGCACCCTGCCTAGGATGGGCCCTGCTACTGAGGATGGTCCACAAGCCTTCTGCTGTGATGCGTAATGTGCCCCCCCCCCTCATCTGCAGGGCCGGGACCGACAATGCAGGCGCCACAGGGTAAAAGGAAGGGAGGAAAAACAAGCACATGTCAACTCTCCTCCCCATATTGCTCCTGACCCGGAAGCGATGTGTACGATGTCACTTCCAGATCCCCAGGAAAGAATGTAATGCAGTGCGATCTGCAGTGCATTACATTCAGTGGAGCACAGGGGAGACATGCACATAAACCAGAACTCGACAAATCCCGGCCGCCAGGTCGCCATGGCGACTAGAAATAGGGTCCTGGCGACTTGGCTTGGCGTTTTTTGTGAGCTGGAGCCATCTGGTGGTGGCCGTTGGTATTACAAGTTATTACCACCAGATGTGTAAGCTGGCGCCATCTGGTGGTGAGCCGTTGGTATTACAAGTTATTACCACCAGATGTGTAAGCTGGAGCCATCTGGTGGTGGCCGTTGGTATTACAAGTTAAGCATTACAAGTTAAACAGCAATTCTAATGTAATTTTTCACTATTTTCACTGCCATCTTCTTCCCTCTAATTAGAAGCCCCAAACATTATATATATTTTTTATCCCAACACCCTAGAGAATAAAATGGCGATCGTTGCAATACTTTCTGTCACGCCGTGTTTGCGCAGCGGTCTTACAAGCGCACTTTTTTTGGGAAAAAAATTACACTTTTTTTAATTAAAAAATAAGACAACAGTAAAGTTATCTCCATTTTTTTTTTATATTATGAAAGATAATGTTACGCCGAGTAAATTCATACCCAACATGTCACGCTTCAAAATTGCGTCCGCTCGTGGAATGGCGACAAACTTTTACCCTTTAAAATCTCCATAGGCGACATTTAAAAAATTCTACAGGTTGCATGTTTTGAGTTACAGAGGAGGTCTAGTGCTAGAATTATTGCTCTCGCTCTACCAATCGCGGCGATACCTCACATGTGTGGTTTGAACACCGTTTACATATGCGGTCGCTGCTCACGTATGTGTTCGCTTCTACGCGCAAGCTCGTCGGGACGGGGCGCGTTTTCTGGCTCCTCACTTTTTTAGCTGGCTCCTAGATTCCAAGCAAATTTGTCAAACCCTGACATAAACGCACGTACAAACATAAACGTACGCATTGGGGAGCCTACGCGTGAAAACGCAGATTGCCATACACATCGCTGTGCACAAACTGGCTCCTAACTTTTTTTTATCTGGCTCCTAGATTCAATGCAAATTTGTCAAGCCCCGACATACCAGTGTTACTCACCATCATGGCCTAGGCCTTCAGGAAGACTCCAGCTCCTCTCCAGGCAGTCCCTTTTAGTCTTACAATAATGCACCGGGCTGCTGGCGGGCACCATGATGAGCACTGGCAGGCAGTATGCATTTGGCAAGTCACACACCCTCTGGGCTAAAGACGTATCTCCTCTGCATCACTGTCCCCCGCAGTACATCTTCTCCAACACAAGGTGTCATCCAGGAGATGACATACCCCCCTCCTGCCCAGGCAAAATTTCAGCTTCCGGCACTGCGTCGCTTTAACTGACAATTGCGGGGTCGTGCGACGTGACTCCCAAACAAAATTGGCGTCCTTTTTTTCCCACAAATAGAGCTTTCTTTCGGTGGTATTTGATCACCCCTGTGGTTTTTATTTTTTGCGCTATAAACAAGAAAAGAGCGACGATTTTGAAAAAAAAAAAAACATTTTTTTCTTTTTGCTATAATAAATATCCCCGAAAAATATATAAAAAGACATTTTTTTTTCCTCAGTCTAGGCCGATACGTATTATTCTACATATTTTTGGAAAAAAAAAAAACGCAATAAGCGACTGGTTTGCGCAAAAGTTATAGCACCTACAAAATAGGGGACAGAATTTTTTTTTTTTTATTCTTTTTTTTTTTACTAGTAACGGCTGCGATCTGAGATTTTTATTGGGACTACGACCTTATGGCGGACACATCGGACACTTTTGACACATTTTAGGGACCATTCACATTTATACAGCTATAAATATGCACTGATTACTGTATAAATGTGACTGGCAGGGAAGGGGTTAACACTAGGGGGCGAGGAAGGTGTTAATTGTGTACCCTGCATGGTGTTTCTAACTGTAGGGGGAGGTGACCGATCTGTGTCCCTATGTACAAGGGACACAGCATCAGTCTCCTCTCTCCTTGACAGGACGTGGATCTCTGTGTTTACACACACAGATCCACGTCCTTGTCTTGCACCACCGATCGCGGGTGCCCGGCGGACATCGCGGCCGCCAGGCACGCGCATCGGCATCTCAGTGATGCGTCGGGGGTGAGCGCATGCAGCCGGCGGCGCTAGCGTGCCCCCCCAGTGGCTGGAGGACTCGCGGACGTCTAAAGACGTCCTCCCGGCAATTGAGAGCCACCTCGAGGCTGTCTTTAGACTATAGGCGGGATCTCAAGTGGTTAAGGATCGCTGCACGACGATATACATCGGCAGAATGGCACGGCTGGGCACAGGGATGTATATATACGTCCCCTTTAAGAGCCCAGCCATGGGTCACGAGCGCGCCACCGGCGGCGCGCTGGCGACCCGGTCCGAAGCTCCGTGACCGCGCCCGCGGGACCCAATCGCCGCCGGTGTCTCGCGATCGGTCCCCGGAGCTGAAGAACGGGGAGAGGTGAGTGTAAACACAGCTTCCCCGTTCTTCTGTGTGGCAGTGATCGTCTGTTACCTGATATAGGGAACGACGATCAGTAATGTCACGCCTACAGCCACGCTCCCCTACAGTAAGAATCACTTAACCCCTTAGCGCCCCCCTAGTGGTTAACCCCTTCACTGCTAATGTCATTTTCACAGTAATCAATGCATTTTTATAGCACTTTTTGCTGTGAAAATGACAATGGTCTCAAAAATGTGTCAAAAGTGTCCGCCATAATGTCGCAGTCACAAAAAAAAAAACGCTGATCGCCGCCATTAGTAGTAAAAAGAAAAAATATTTTTTTTTATAAAAATGCCATACAACTATCCTCTATTTTGTAAACGCTATAAATTTTGTGCAAACCAATCGATAAACGCTTATTGCGATTTTTTTTTTCCAAAAATAGGTAGAAGAATACGTATCGGCCTAAACTGAGGGAAATTTTTTTTTTTTTTTATATCTTTTTTGGGGGATAATTATTACAGCAAAAAGTAAAAAATATTGCATTTTTTTTTCAAAATTGTCGCTCTATTTCTGTTTATAGCGCAAAAAAAAATAAAAACCGCAGAGGTGATCAAATACCACCAAAAGAAAGCTCTATTTGTGGGGAAAAAAGGACGCCAATTTTGTTTGGGAGCCACGTAAATTTGTGAATCGGCGTATCTAGGTCATTTGCATATTCTACGCCGAAAACGACGGAAGCGCCACCTAGCGGCCAGCGTAAATATGCACCCTAAGATACGACGGTGTAAGAGACTTACGCCAGTCGGATCTCAGGCTAATGTCGGCGTATCTTGCTTTCTGAATACAGAAAGAAGATACGTCGGCGCAGATTTGAATTTACGTGGCGTATCTATAGATACGCCGGTGTAAATCAATGCTGAATCTAGCCCTTGGGCTTTAAGCGCAGATAAAAATGACAATAGTTGCAAAGCCAAGGACACACATAACACAAAACAAACATACACCTACAAGCATCCTGGTAAAGACACACATGCCGTAGTGAAATTTACTTCTAACTATATAGAACCAGCAGGACAGGATGAACGGGTAATCAGGAAGATCCAGCAGAGCGGGGCCTGGAATGCAGAACAGAATGTAGTACACAGGAGCGGAGCCAGAACACATACACTATAAATACAGGAACAAAGTAATGCAGCACTTGGGGAAAATACTGAGGTCCTGAGCAATGAGCCTGCAGCAAGGACTGGCTACTTAGTCTCCCTATAGGCAGCATCAGGTGGCAAAACTCTGGGAGCTGCAGTGGCATGACGCGATTGGCACTGCGCTGACAAGCCATTCACCTCTGCAGCTAGGGGTTCGGATCCCGGTCTCACCTACATGTAAATTGAGTTTGGTGGTCTCAGGTGTGGGTGTGCTATGCGAGGTAAGCCTGCGCTTAGTACGCCCACCCCCTCCCACAAAAACCACCACTCTTACACGCACTCGAAATTGGGTTAACATGCACGCACTTTGACCACGCGGTCTCTAAAAAGAGAGGCGAAGGACTAACAGGGCTGGTTGAGAGGGCAGATCCTCTCACTCCCTTATAGGGAGTCCCTCTGCCCCGTTGGGCTTCAAAGCGGAGCAGGTAGGGTGGGAGGACCCACTCACACACCCACCATTGCCACCCGGGGCATGGAGAAAGGTGGCAAATTGCCTCTACTCCCAACTCCTGCAGTACGGCTCCTCTCTCGAGTATACGCACAAAATACCCAAAAAATATAAAGGTGGCAAAACTCTGCCAGGTGGGCACAGGAATTGCACAACTCCAATCCAGTAGCCACAATGCTCCCCCAGTCCCTGACAAACAGCAGTGCATTACCTCCCGCGCGTCCGTACTGTTCTCTGCCTGCCTCTGTTGGAGGAATTTCCACAATACTTTGGTTTGCTGGGTGTCACAGACGTCTCAGGACAAGAACCTGCAAGCACACATACAAGATGGGTTAGTACACCCAAAACATGATTTCACATTATGAGGGGTTCCCACCATCCCTTCACCGATATCTCAGCCCTGCACACCTGTTATGTTTATTATGAGGGGTTCCCACTATCCCTGCTCTGAGTTACTGGGTCTGTACAGCTTCTTTGCTCATGAGAGGCTCTCGCATCATGAGTCAAGTTCCTGGCTCTGTACTCCCCTCTGTGCCTACTATGAGGAGTTCCCACCATCTCTGTGTTTGAGTTATCCACTCTGCATACCTGTTGTGCTCATTAAAAAGTGGTTCCCACCATCCCTGTGCTAAGTTCTCAACTCTGAATACCTGCTGTGGGCATTATAAGGGTTTCCCGCCATCCCTGTGCTGAGTTCACGGGTCTGTACACCCGCTGTGCTCATTATGAGGGGATGTCACCATCCCTGTGCTGAATTTCTGGGTCTGTACACCTGCTGTGCCCATTATGAGGGGTTCCCACCATCCCTGTGCCGAGTTCCTGGGTCTGCACACCTCCTGTGCCCATTATGAGAAGATCCCACCAATCCTGCATTGAGTTGCTTCCTCTGCACATCTGATGTGCCCATTATGAGGGGTTCCCACCATCCCTGTGCTGAATTCCCGGGTCTGTACAACTGCTGTACCCATTATGAGAAGATCCCACCAATCCTGCATTGATTTGCTTCCTCTGCATGCCTGCTGTGCCCATTATGAGGGGTTCCCACCATCCCTGTGCTGAGTTCCCAGGTCTGTACACCTGCTGTACCCATTATGAGAAGATGCCACCAATCATGCATTGATTTGCTTCCTCTGCATGCCTGCTGTGCCCATTATGAGGGGTTCCCACCATCCCTGTGCTGAGTTCCCAGGTCTGTACACCTGCTGTACCCATTATGAGAAGATACCACCAATCCTGCATTGATTTGCTTCCTCTGCATGCCTGCTGTGCCCATTATGAGGGGTTCCCACCATCCCTGTGCTGAGTTCCCAGGTCTGTACACCTGCTGTACCCATTATGAGAAGATGCCACCAATCATGCATTGATTTGCTTCCTCTGCACAACTGCTGTGCCCATTATGAGGGGTTCCCACCATCCCTGTGCTGAGTTCCCAGGTCTGTACACCTGCTGTACCCATTATGAGAAGATACCACCAATCCTGCATTGATTTGCTTCCTCTGCATGCCTGCTGTGCCCATTATGAGGGGTTCCCACCATCCCTGTGTTGAGTTCCCAGGTCTGTGCACCTGCTGTACCCACTATGAGAAGATCGCACCAACCATGCATTGATTTGCTTCCTCTGCATGCCTGCTGTGCCCATTATGAAGGGTTCCCACCATCCCTGTGCCGAGTTCCCAGGTCTGTACACCTGCTGTACCCATCATGAGGAGATGGCACCAACCCTGTGTTGAGTGGCTGGCTCTGCATGCCCATTATATGAGGGGTTCCTACCATCCCTGTGTTTGAATTATGAACTCTGCATACCTGTTGTGCTCAACAAAAAGTTCACCACCAGTTCTTAACTTTGAATACCTGCTGTGAGCTCCTGGGTCAGCACACCTACTATGCCCTCAATGAGAGTTTCCCACCATCCCTGCTGGGTTTTTCATTGATGGAGCACGTGCAGAGGAAGGTCCTCAAACTACGGCCTTCCAGTTGTTCAGGAACTACAATTCCCATCATGCTCAGTCATGTCTATGAATATCAGAGTTTTACAATGCCTCATGGGATTTGTAGTTCTGCAACAGCTGGAGGACCGTAGTTTGAAGATCCCTGGTAACTACTCCATAGTGAGTGGGAACAGAGCCAGCAGAAACAACAGCACACGGATGGTGCTCATGGAACCGCCCTGAAATATAGAAAGTAATCAGAGGACCCCTCCAGAAAATTAAACCACATGAGCAGACTGGCCGAGGCACTTGTCTGTCCTTCCACACTCACCAGAGGACACCGGGCTCTCTCCATGTTGGCCGTCGCCCTCTCCAGGCTGTAGGGGGGTGGGAGAACTCGATGGCGATGTGACGGGATAGCTGCGTTTACGTGACTGGGTTGCCGATAGCACCATGCGGACTGTGCGGCTGAGGCATGGGGTGCGGGGAGAAGGTGGGGACATGACCCGCTGCAGCCTCTCCTTTATCCGTTCCTCTCTAGGATCCCTACAGACAAAGGGGAAAAATTGTCAAATTCAGACAAACCCCTCGGGGGTGTAAACATAAGATCCCAGCCTATCAGAAGTCTAGGAACTGATGACATCACTGGAAGATGAATCTAACCATGCAGGACCTCTGCTAAGCATTATTTGCATATTCAATGGCTACAACTCATTGACGGCTCTATCATTTTAGATAAACTAAACTTATTTTCCCCACTGTAACTGTGAATTTTACAGGAAATGGAACAGAAATAAAATCTAGAACCTTATTACAGCCTACCGATTGTTGGTATCCTCTTCTTTCTGAAGTTTTCCTGGAAGCATGCCGGAGAGGAGAGAGGACTTATATTCCTGAAAAAGAAACCAGGATTATAACACTGTGTATGGGGGGGGCGGGACATTAGAAAGTAAGCTCCTTTGGTGCAAAGACCATGTGACTGGCTCAGTGTTCTCTGTACAGCACTGCGGTATTGGTCAGAGCTATATAACTGTATAATATTAACTCGTTGCCGACCAGCCGCCGTCATTTTATGGCGGCAGGTCAGCTTCCCTGCGCGAGAGCCCGTAGCTATAGGTCGGCTCTCGCGCAGGCCACCCGCTCGCCCCCGACTCCCCTGCGTGTGCCCGGCGGGCACGATCGCCGCCGGGCACACGCGATCGCTCGTTACAGAGCGGGGACCGGGAGCTGTGTGTGTTAACACACAGCTCCCGGTCCTGTCAGGGAGAGAAATGCTGATCTTCTGTTCATACAATGTATGAACAGAAGATCAGTCATTTCCCCAAGTCAGTCCCAACCCCCCCCCAACAGTTAGAACACACCCAGGGAACATACTTAACCCCTTCCCCGCCCCTTAGTGTTAACCCCTTCACTGCCAGTGGCATTTTTATAATAATCCAATGCATTTTTGTAGCACTGATCGCTATAAAAATGGCAATGGTCCCAAAAATGTGTCAAAAGTGTCCGAAGTGTCCGCCATAATGTCGCAGTACCGAAAAAAAAAAAAATCGCTGATCGCCGCCATTACTAGTAAAAAACAAAATTAATAAAAATGCCATAAAAATACCCCCTATTTTGTAAACGCTATAACTTTTGCGCAAACCAATCAATAAACGCTTATTGCGCGTTTTATTTTACGAAAAATATGTAGAAGAATACGTATCGGTCTAAACTGAGGAAAAAAAAAATGTTATATTTTTTGGGGGATATTTATTATAGCAAAAGGTAAAAAATATTCATTTTTTTTCAAAATTGTCGCTCTATTTTTGTTTATAGTGCAAAAACTAAAAACCGCAGAGGTGATCAAATACCACCAAAAGAAAGCTCTATTTGTGGGAAAAAAAAGGACGCCAATTTTGTTTGGGAGCCACGTCGCACGACCGCGCAATTGTCAGTTAAAGTGACGCCGTGCCGAATCGCAAAAAGTGCTCTGGTCTTTGACCAGCAATATGGTCCGGGGGTTAAGTGGTTAATAGTGTGCGACTGTGGGGGGGACATTAGAGTGTAAGCTCCTCTGGTAGAGAGACTGATGTGACTATCTCAGGGTTCTCTGTACAGCACTGCGGTATACAGTCATGGCCGAAAATTGTTGGCACCCCAGAAATTTTTCCCGAAAATCAAGTATTTCTCACAGAAAAGTATTGCAGTAACACACGTTTTGCTATACACATGTTTATTCCCTTTGTGTGTATTGGAACAAAACAAAAAAAGGAGGAAAAAAAGCAAATTGGACATAATGTCACACAAAACTTCAAAAATGGGCTGGTCAAAATTCTTGGCACCCTTTCAAAATTGTGGATAAATAAGATTGTTTCAAGCATGTGACGCTCCTTTAAACTCACCTCCTGGGGCAAGTAACGGTCGTGCGATGTGGCTTCCAAATAAAATTGGCGTCCTTTTTTTCCCCACAAATAGAGCTTTTATTTGGTGGTATTTGATCACCTCTGCGGTTTTTAGTTTTGCGCTACAAACAAAAATAGAGTGCCAATTTTGAAAAAAAATTATATTTTTAACTTTTTGATATAATAAATATCCCCCAAAAATATATATATATAAAAAAAAAAAATTTCCTCAGTTTAGGCCGATACGTATTCTTCTACATATTTTTCGTAAAAAAAAAAAAACGCAATAAGCGTTTATTGATTGGTTTGCGCAAAAGTTATAGCGTTTACAAAATAGGGGGTATTTTTATGGCATCTTTATTAATATTTATTTTTTTACTACTAATTGCGGCGTTCAGCGATTTTTTTCATGACTGCGACATTATGGCGGACACTTCGGACAATTTTGACAAATTTTTGGGACCATTGTCATTTTCACATTGTTTACTGTGAAGATTACAATTGCAGTTTGGGAGTTAACCACTAGGAGGCGCTGATGGGGTTATGTGTGACCTCATGTGTGTTTACAACTGTAGGGGGGTGTGGCTGTAGGTGTGACGTCATCGATTGAGATTCCCTATATAAGGGAACACACAATCGATGACAGCGCCACAGTGAAGAAGGGGGAAGCTGTGTTTACACACAGCTCTCCCCGTTCTTCAGCTCCGGGCACCGATCGCGGGACTCCAGCGGCGATCGGGTCCGTGAGTCCCGTGGCCATTCTGCCAACGTATATCGGCGTTAGGCGGTCCTTAAGTTAAAGTGGAGGTTCACCCTAAAACAATTATCTAACATTACATCCAGCATACTAACGACATGTACAGTATGCTGGTATTTTTTTTTTTTTTCGCCGTACATACCGTTATATTGTTATTGTTCTGATTCCCCTGGGACTGGGCGTTCCTATTGAGAGCTTAGATGATTGACGTCTGGTGAAAAACTTCCCATGGCGCATAAGGCGCGTCACCAGTTTTCCGTAAATAGCCGACCTACGGGTCGGCGCTATACGGCGCCTGCGCCCGCCGTGTAGAGGTGACTGCACAGGCGCCATATAGAGCCGACTCGCAGGTCGGCTATTTACGGAAAACTGGTGACGCGCTTTATGCGCCATGGGAAGTTTTTCACCAGACGTCAATCATCTAACCTCTCAATAGGAACGCCCAGTCCCGGGGGAATCAGAACCCGGAAGCCGGGGGGAAAATAACAATAAAACGATATGTACGGCAAAAAAAAAAATACCAGCATACTGTACATGTCGTTAGTATGCTGGATGTATTGATAGATAATTGTTTTAGGGTGAACCTCCACTTTAAGGGTGCCAAGAATCTTGACCAGACCATTTTTGGAGTTTTGTGTGACATTATGTCCAATTTTCTTTTTTTCCTCCCTTTTTTTGGTTTTCTCCAATACACACACAAAGGGAATAAACATGTGTATAGCAAAACATGTGTTACTGCAATACATTTTTCTGTGAGAAATACTTGATTTTCTGGAAACATTTCTGGGGTGCCAACAATTTCGGCCATGACTGTATGTCAGGGCTATATAGGTAGATTCACACACAATGGTGTAAACTTGCGGCGGCGTAGCTTAGCGTGTTTAGGCTACGCCGCCGTAAGTTAGCGAGGCAAGTACATGATTCACAATGTACTTACCTTCTAAGTTACGGCGGCGTAGCCTAAATCGGCGGGCGTAAGGGCGCCTAATTCAAATGTGTTTGGGGGGGGGGGGGGGGGGCGGGGCGTGTTTTATGTTAATAGTGCTTGACCTTACGTTTTTTTCGAACTGCGCATGTGCCGGGCGCCTACATTTCCCAGTGTGCATTGCGGCTAAGTACGCCGCACGGGCCTATTGATTTCGAGGTGGACGTAAACGACGTAAATCCCGATTCACGGACGACTTAAGCAAACAACGTAAAAAATTTGAATTTCGACGCGGGAACGGCGGCCATACTTGACATTACTATTCCATTAGGGCTAAGCTCTAACTTTAGGCGGCCTATCTCTAACGTAAACTGCGTAAAAGTACTGCGTCGGCCGGGCGTACGTTCGTGAATTGGCGTATCTCCTCATTTACATATTCTAAGCGCCACTTAGCGGCCATCCAAAATATTGCAATCTAAGATAGGACGGCGCAAGCCGTCGTATCTTAGCTTTGTTTAAGCGTATCTCTGTTTGAGCATACACTTAAACATAAGTCGGCGTAGATTCTGAGTTAGGTCGGCTTATCTACTGATACGCCGGCCTAACTCTTTCTGAATCTACCTAATAGAGTCTAGCTGGTGGTCTCGCTCTCTGTCCCATCAATCCTCCCCACAGTCAGGTTACCGGATGAATAATACCTGATGAGTATTGGTTTCCGGAGCGCAGTTCTGATCCTCTTCTTCCAGCGCAGATCGAAGGCGTATAAAAGACAGGCCGAACTGTGCCTGCTTGTTGAAGGGCTGACTGCAGGTGATTCGTAGTCGGTCCCATTTCTCACCAGCAGTCTCTTCCAAGAAGTCACCTACAAATGAGAAGAGCATTGCAGTAAATGTAAACCCAATTACTAAGGGCCAGATTCAGGTACATTTACGTTGCTCCGCGGCAGCGTAACGTATCTGATTTACGTTACACCGCCGCAGGTTTACAGCGTAAGTGCCTGATTCACAAAGCTCTTGCCTGTAAACTTGCGGCGGTGTAACGTAAATCCGCTCGGCGCAAGCCCGCCTAATTCAAATGGGGCGGGCACCACTTAAATTAGGCGCGTTCCCGCACCGAACGTACTGCGCATGCTCCGTCGGGAAGATTACCCGACGTACATTGCGCTAAATGACGTCGCACGGACGTCATTGGTTTGACGTTAACGTAAATGGCGTCCAGCGCCATTCACGGACGACATACGCAAACGACGTGATTTTTTAAATTTCGACGCGGGAACGACGGCCATACTTAACATTGCTTAAACCACCTAGGAGGCAGCCCTAACTTTACGACGCGTATCGCTACGGAAATGACGTAAATTTAGATCGACGGGCAGCGCGGACGTTCGTGAATTGCCGTAACTAGTCATTTGCATATTCTACGCCGACCGCAATGGCCTCGCCACCTAGCGGCCGGCCTAGAATTGCATCCTTAAGATCCGACGGTGTAAGTCAATTACGCTGGTCGGATCTTAGGGCTATCTATGCGTAACTGATTCTATGAATCAGCCGCATAGTTAGGACGGGCGGATCACAGAGATACGACGGCGTATCAGGAGATACGCCGTCGTATCTCTTTTGTGAATCTGGCCCTAAAATCTCATAGAGGCTTTAAACATGTTAATATTTCATTTTTATTTTAAAGTTTTCAATATTTTTAAACCTGCAAATTTCATAAAAAAAAAAATCCTTGATGATCCTGCCATGAAGATCCTTGTTCAGGTACTTCCTGCTGTGGGGTCCCTGTCCCCCAATTGTTTTAATGCAAAGAAAGCATCACAAGAAGTGCAACGTTTCGAGGCCACGCAGGACCTCTTCGTCAGGCAAGTGATGACGAAGAGGTCCTGCGTGGCCTCGAAACGTTGCACTTCTTGTGATGCTTTCTTTGCATTAAAACTTTTGGACGTTATAGACGATCCGTGGTGTGCTGGCGAATATGTTCATGTGGTTGATTGTTCCAGTACCCAGCTGGTGATCGCTGCAGCACCCATTTTTGTATTTATGAGCCGTTTCTCCAGGAAGGTGTGAAATTGGAGTATTAACTAGACTGTCCCCCAATTGTCACACGGGAGTGCAGTGGAGACTGTGACTGGCGATTTTCAACACACACGGGTTACAGCCCTCAATAAGAACCCCCCTCCCCCCATTGCTTTTTTTGCTTAGCGTCCATCCTCTTAGGGGCGTGGCTTCCATCAAGGGGCTGCATCCCCCCGACCCAGTTAAGCTTTACAGATAAAATATTTGCCTGGAGATGGGCTTTAACTACTTGCCGACCAGCCGCCGTCCTTTTACGGCGGCAGGTCGGCTCGTAGCTATACGTCGGCTCTTTCGCAGGCCGCTCGCCCCCGACTCCCGTGCGCGTGCCGGCGGGCGCGATCACCGCCGGGCACACGCGATCGCTCGTTACACACAGCTCCTGGTCCTGTCAGGGAGAGAAATGCTGATCTTCTGTTCATACAATGATCATTAAATGATCAATTGATCCCAGTGGCATGTGGGGTTGGCTTGTTATAGATCTGTCTAGTTGGTTATGTCAGACCAAATATGAGTAAGGCCTTGATAGGCTTAAAGCGGAGGTTCACCCATGGAGAACACATTTTCCCCTTAGATTCCTGCTCGTTTTGTCTAGGGGAATCGGCAATTTGTTTTAAAATATGATCCGTACTTACCGTTTACGAGATGCATCTTCTCCGTCGCTTCCGGGTATGGGCTGCGGGAATGGGCGTTCCTTCTTGATTGACAGTCTTCCGAGAGGCTTCCGACGGTCGCATCCATCGCGTCACGATTTTCCGAAAGAAGCCGAACGTCGGTGCGCAGGCGCAGTATAGAGCCGCACCGACGTTCGGCTTCTTTCGGCTACGAGTGACGCGATGGATGCGACCGTCGGAAGCCTCTCGGAAGACTGTCAATCAAGAAGGAACGCCCGCTCCCGAAGACCCATACCCGGAAGCGACGGAGAAGATGCATCTCGAAAACGGGTAAGTACGGATCATATTTTAAAACAAATAGCCGATTCCCCTAGACAAAACGAGCAGGAATCTAAGGGGAAAAGAGAAAAAAAAAATACAAATGGGTGAACTCCCGCTTTAAATGCATTAGTGTTGGCTCGGTTTGGAACATGTGTACTCTTTGGACGAAATAAAGATAAACTTTTATTCCTCCTCCCCCCATTACCAACTTTATCTGCATGGAAGGACTCTTGTGTTGTGGGGTGGAGACCGCAAGTCTGGCACAGCAAGTAGAACCAGAGAGCTCTTGTCGGCCCCAATTGAATGATTGGGTTGCAGTGCCATTATCTTGTATGTGCGTTTGGATGTCCTTATGGAGCTGGCTTTGTACACCGGGACAGACATGCCTGAACAAAAAATGGCCTTCACCAAACTTACCAATTGTCTACAATGTCTTTGTATGTTGTGGGGTCAACAGTACCCTTCACTAGACACTCCTAAACCAAGGAGGGGCCATATAGTAGATGTGATGGTCAGGTGTTCAACCGTTACACAATGGCAATGGAAACCCATTGCTAAAGTGGGACTCAATCACCAATGAACCTTTCTCGTAAGGGATGAGCAGAGTCAGACTGTGTTTTCTTGTGGCTCCATTTTACCTTCTTTGAACATCCGGACCCCTCTGGCGTTCTTCTCCAGTTTAGAGTCTGCTGGGGACATTAGGGTGGCTGTAGGTAGCAAAGGGACAAATGGTTGACCTACAGGCCCACTGGAGCGGCCAACGTCAATCTGGAAGAAGGCTGATCCGCTGTTTCCTGCAACAGAAGATGTGAAATACATAGAGCTATGAAACATATAGGAGGACATTGGGATGTATGAACATGCTGAAGAGAAGAACATACCGTATTTATCGGCGTATACCGCGCACTTTTTTCCGATACGCCGATCCCCGCTGTCTCTCCGAGAGCCAAGCCGAGTGTACTGCGCACTCGGCTAGGCTCGGCCACGCTCGTCTCCGCCCGCAGACACGCGAGAGGAGCCGAGAGAAGCCGAACACACAGGAAATCCGGCTTCTCTCGGCTCGCGCCAAAATCCAAAAACGAACACAGAACGCAGACGGACCCCGCGCAAGGAAGCCGCAGACTGACACCCACAAGACGGACGCCGGACAAGGCCGCCGATGGACGCAGGGCAAAAATGTAAGTTTTCTTTTTTTCCCTTGCTAAGCTTGGAGTGCGCGTTATACGCCGGGGCGCGGTATACCCCGATAAAAAAAGGTAATAGGGTTGGATGTAGCCCCCCCCACACCAACTTTGTGTTCCTGCTCACCTTTGTGTGCTTCTGCCCCTTGGAGTGTCCCCATCCCCATTTGAGTGTTTCAGCTCCTTCAACTCTATTCTCCGTAATATAAATTAAATAAGGTCAGGGAACTCAGCCCAGGGATGGTGGGAGCCCCAGGAGCTTAGGTGGGGATGGTGGAAGTCCGTCAAAGTGGGCAAAACAGGTGAACAGAATCAGAAATTTAGTGCAGGGATGGTGAGACCCCTCATAATGGGCACAGCAGGTGTACAGAGATGGAAACTCAGCACAGGGATGGTGGGAACCCCTCATAATGGGCACAGCAGGTGTACAGAGATGGAAACACAGCACAGGGATGGTGGGACCCCTCATAATGGGCACAGTAGGTGTACAGAGATGGAAACACAGCACAGGGATGGTGGGACCCCTCATAATGGGCACAGTAGGTGTACAGTGATGGAAACTCAGCACAGGGATGGTGGGAACCCCTCATAATGGGCACAGCAGGTGTACAGTGATGGAAACACAGCACAGGGATGGTGGGAACCCCTCATAATGGGCACAGTAGGTGTACAGAGATGGAAACACAGCACAGGGATGGTGGGACCCCTCATAATGGGCACAGTAGGTGTACAGAGATGGAAACTCAGCACAGGGATGGTGGGACCCCTCATAATGGGCACAGTAGGTGTACAGTGATGGAAACACAGCACAGGGATGGTGGGACCCCTCATAATGGGCACAGTAGGTGTACAGTGATGGAAACTCAGCACAGGGATGGTGGGAACCCCTCATAATGGGCACAGCAGGTGTACAGTGATGGAAACACAGCACAGGGATGGTGGGACCCCTCATAATGGGCACAGTAGGTGTACAGAGATGGAAACTCAGCACAGGGATGGTGGGAACCCCTCATAATGGGCACAGCAGGTGTACAGTGATGGAAACACAGCACAGGGATGGTGGGAACCCCTCATAATGGGCACAGTAGGTGTACAGTGATGGAAACACAGCACAGGGATGGTGGGACCCCTCATAATGGGCACAGTAGGTGTACAGAGATGGAAACTCAGCACAGGGATGGTGGGACCCCTCATAATGGGCACAGCAGGTGTGTAATGCAAGGATGGTGGACAGTCAGGACTTTTAACTTTCCAACATCTACCAAACACCAAAATATCCCCTTTGGGCAGGAATACATTTTAAGTATGGTTTCCTTGCACACCCCACAAACAAATGAGAAATGACCCACTATGAGTGACTTACCCACGTCAATATACGCAATATGACTGGCTCGCTCCAACTGCAGCTCAACCTTCAGCTGGCGGCTGCGGTCCCGGGGGCAGCTCAGCCACGGCTGGATGTTGTCACTCAGAAGATTGTCCACGGGGTGCCTGGGATCCTGAAATGGAGACAACGAAATGCCAGACATCAGAAAGAACAGACATGTTATTAGGGGGGATTGTAGAGGTTTAAGGCCCAGGGGCCAAACATGCAGTCTCTTGGTATTTGCTGTGTGGCCCTGTGGTCAGAGTGGGAATAATAATTTGTAATTGCAGGATCTCTAGAAGTCATAAGTCCTCTGCCTCCTACTTTCTTCTGCAGCATATCTCCAGTCTACAACCAAAACTTGTAGTAGGTCTGTAGTCTCTAATCATCTCCTGTACTATCTCTGACCATTTCCTGTAGTATGCCAACAGTCTCTGACCATCTCCTGTAGTGTGTCTGCAGTCTCTGACCATCTCCTGTAGTGTGTCTGCAGTCTCTGACCATCTCCTGTAGTGTGTCTGCAGTCTCTGACCATCTCCTGTAGTGTGTCTGCAGTCTCTGACCATCTCCTGTAGTGTGTCTGCAGTCTCTGACCATCTCCTGTAGTGTGTCTGTAGTCTCTGATCATCTCCTGTAGTGTGTCTGCAGTCTCTGACCATCTCCTGTAGTGTGTCTGCAGTCTCTGATCATCCCCTGTAGTGTGTCTGCAGTCTCTGATCATCCCCTGTAGTGTGTCTGCAGTCTCTGATCATCCCCTGTAGTGTGTCTGTAGTCTCTGATCATCTTATGTGGTGTGTCTGCAGTCTCTGATCATCTCCTGTAGTATGTCTGCAGTCTCTGATCATCTCCTGTAGTGTGTCTGTAGTCTCTGACCATCTCCTGTAGTGTGTCTGCAGTCTCTGACCATCTCCTGTACTATGTCTGCAGTCTCTGATCATCTCCTGTAGTGTGTCTGCAGTCTCTGATCATCCCCTGTAATGTGTCTGCAGTCTCTCATCATCTCCTGTAGTGTGTCTGCAGTCTCTGACCATCCCCTGTAATGTGTCTGCAGTCTCTGACCATCCCCTGTAGTGTGTCTGCAGTCTCTCATCATCTCCTGTAGTGTGTCTGCAGTCTCTGACCATCCCCTGTAATGTGTCTGCAGTCTCTGACCATCCCCTGTAGTGTGTCTGCAGTCTCTGACCATCTCCTGTAGTGTGTCTGCAGTCTCTGACCATCTCCTGTAGTGTGTCTGCAGTCTCTGACCATCTCCTGTAGTGTGCCTGCAGTCTCTGAACATCAGTTCCTCTAGAGAAGCAGACACCTTTAATTGGTAGAAAGACACTTGGGCCCAGATTCACAAAGGGCTTACGACGGCGCAATGCCATGTACGCCGTCGTAAGTCCTGATCTGGGCCGTTACGCATAGATATCCATTAGATCCGACAGGCGTAAGGCTCTTACGCTGTCGTATCATAAATGCAATTTTTTTTCCCGCCGCTAGGTGTCGCCACCGTCGGTTTCCCCGTCGAGTATGCAAATTAGCTAGATACGCGAATTCCCGAACGTATGCGCGGTCGACGCAGTGAAGTTACGACGTTTACGTAAGGTTTGCGCGGCGTAAAGTTGCCCCTGCTATATGAGGGGCAACCAATGTTAAGTATGGCCGTCGTTCCCGCGACGAAATTTTAAAAATTACGTTGTTTGCGTAAGTCGTCCGTGAATGGGGCTGGACGCCATTTACGTTCACGTCTAAACCAATGACGTCCTTGCGACGTCATTTGGAGCAATGCACCCTGGGATATTTTCAGGACGGCGCAGGCGCAGTACGTTCGGCGCGGGAACGCGCTTAATTTAAATGATCCACACGCCCCCTACCCGGCTAATTTGAATTAGGCGGGCTTGCGCCGGGTGATTTACGCTACGCCGCCGCAACTTTACAGGTAAGTTCTTTGTGAATCAAGCACTTGCCTGTAAAACTTGCGGCGGCGTAACGTAAATGAGATACGCTACGCCGCCGCAGAGATGCGCCGATCTCTGTGAATCTGCCCCTTGGTGGCTAAAAGTGGGAACAGACACAATCCTGTCACCCTAAGCCTGGGGGATACAAGGGGGTGAGCAACTTCAGCACTCCAGTTGTTTAAACTACAAATCCCAGGAGGCCGTGCAAGACAGGCAAAGGCACAACTCCCAGAGGCATGATGGGATTTGTAGTTTAGCTATAGCTAGAATACTGAGGATGCCTACCCCCTGGTTTAAAATATATGGGACTCTTCTTTCCACTGCACTATTGCCTCATAGGCTCATTTTCTATGGAAGAGATGGAGTGATTACCTGGGAGCTGAAGGAAACGACGTGCTGGATTCTGATTGGTGCCATCAGGTTCCGGAGTGAAGAGTCTGTAAAAGATTCGAGTTTTAGACTGTACCTGCAGATATAGTCACCCTCACACCTTCAACCACTTCAGCCCCGGAGGATTTGGCTGCCCAAAGACCGGGCCATTTTTTGCGATTCGGCACTGCGTCGCTTTAACTGACAATTGCGCGGTCGTGCGACGCGGCTCCCAAACAAAATTGGCGTCCTTTTTTCCCCACAAATAGAGCTTTCTTTTGGTGGTATTTGATCACCTCTGCGGTTTTTATTTTTTGCGCTATAAACAAAAATAGAGCGACAATTTTGAAAAAAAACGCAATATTTTTTACTTTTTGCTGTAATAAATATCCCCCAAAAAAATATATATATATAAAAAAAAAAAATTCCTCAGTTTAGGCCGATACGTATTCTTCTACCTATTTTTGGTAAAAAAAAAAAAACAAAACGCAATAAGCGTTTATTGGTTGGTTTGCGCAAAATTTATAGCGTTTACAAAATAGGGGATAGTTTTATTGCATTTTTATTATTTTTTTATTTTTTACTACTAATGGCGGCGATCAGTGATTTTTTTCGTGACTGCGACATTATGGCGGACACTTCGGACAATTTTGACACATTTTTGGGACCATTGTCATTTTCACAGCAAAAAATGCATTTAAATTGCATTGGGCCAGATTCAGGTAGACTTACGACGGGCGTATCACTAGATACGCCGTCGTAAGTCCGAATCCCCGCTGTCGTATATTTAAGCGTATTCTCAAACTGAGATACGCTTAAATATTGCTAAGATACGACCGGCGTTAATCTCCTATGCCGTCGTATCTTAACTGCATATTTACGCTGGCCGCTAGGGGCGCGTACGCTGATTTACGCCTAGAATATGTAAATCAGCAAGATACGCCTATTCACGAATGTACGCCCAGCCGTCGCAGTAAAGCTACGCCGTTTTACGTAAGGGGTTTTCAGGCGTAAAGATAAACCACCAAAAATATGGCGCAGCCAATGTTAAGTATTGCCGTCGGAACCGCGTAAAATTTTTCACATTTTACTTCGTTTGCGTAACTCGTGCGTAAATGGGGCTGGCCGTAATTTACGTTCACGTCGAAAGCATTGACAATTTGCCGACGTCATTTGGAGCATGCGCACTGGGATACGTCCACGGACGGCGCATTCGCCGTTCGAAACGTAATTTACGTGGGGTCGCAGTAAATATGTATTAAAACACGCCCACAGCTTCAACATTTGAGTTAGGCGGGCTTACGTCGGCCCTAATACGCTACGCCGCCGTAACTTCGGCGGCAAAATCTTTGAAAATACCATACTCGCCTCTCAAAGTTACGGCGGAGTAGCGTATAGGAGATACACTATGCCCGCCTAAAGGTACGTGAATCTACCCCTATATATATATATATAAAAATCCTCAATTTAGGCCAATACGTATTCTTCTACATATTTTTGGTTAAAAAAAAAAAAAAAATCGCAATAAGCGTTTATTGATTGGTTTGCGCCAAAGTTATAGCGTCTACAAAATAGGGAATAATTTTAGGCCATTTTTATTATAATTTTTTTTTTATCAGTAATGGCAGCAATCTGCAATTCTTATCGTGACTGCGACATTATGTCGGACACTTTTGCCGTTGTTTTGCGACCATTCACTTTTATAGTTTTGCGACCGCTCACATTTATACAGCGAACAGTGCTATAAAAATGCACTAATCACTGTGAAAATGTCACTGGCAGGAAGGGGTTAACCACTAGAGGACGAGGAAGGTGTAGGTTCACCCTCAAAAACATTTCTGACATCACACAGGGACGCGCCATCCTACCGACAGAATGCCGGTGTTTTTTTTTTGTTCTCAGCACATACCTCGTTATCACGATTTTCACCCCCCGGCAATCCCGCGGGAGTGGGCGTTCCCAAGCACTGCCTGTGATTGACAGGCTTCCGAACGGCGCATACTGCGCGTCACAGGTTGCCGAAAAAAACCCGAACGTCGGTGCGGCTCTATACGGCGCCTGCGCACCGACGTTCGGGTTCTGTCGGCAACCTGTGACGCGCAGTATGCGCCGTTCGGAAGCCTGTCAATCACAGGCAGTGCTTGGGAACGCCCACTCCCGCGGGATGGCCGGGGGGTGAAAATCGTGATAACGAGGTATGTGCTGAGAAAAAAACACTGGCATTCTGTCGGTAGGATGGGGTGACTCCATGTGATGTCAGAAATTTTTTTGAGGGTGAACCTCCACTTTAAGTGTGTCCTAGGGAGTGATTCCAACTGTGAGGGGGATGGGCCACAAGTGATGCAACATTGATGACAGGGAGCAGACGATCACTGTCTTGTCACAAGGCAGAACAGGGAAATGCATCTGCCCCGTTCTGCAGCTCCGTGACACGATCTCAAGACACCGCGGGACATAGAGTCCGCGGGTCCCGTGGGCACGGTCGCGGAGCTAGCGTGCGCAAAATTCAAAGCAACGTGTATATATACCATTGCGCAGCCATGCCATTCTGCCAACGTATACGTGCGAGAGGGTCGGAAAGCGGTTAAAGACCCTGTCGCCAACGTAATAAGTTAGAGGCAAAAAGCACATAAAATGCAAGTATTTTAAATACCGTATTTATCGGCGTATACCGCGCATTTTTTTCCCCTTAAAATCAGGGGAAAATCGTGGGTGCGCGATATACGCCGATCCCCGCTGTCTCCGACATTGTCCGAGCCGAGTGTACTGCGCACTCGGCTAGGCTCGGCCCGCAGCCACGCGAGAGAAGCCGAGTGCGCAGGAAATCCGGCTCTGCACAGCGCGCCAAATTCAAACACACGACGCTGCAACCCCGCAGACGGACACCCACAAGACTCGACGGACACCCACAAGGCTCGACGGAGAGGGATCGGTGCGGTGTACGGGGAGACGGAGGGGGATCGGTGCCGTGTACGGGGAGACGGAGGAGGATCGGTGCCGTGTACGGAGAGACGGAGGGGGATCGGTGCCGTGTACGGGGATCCGGAGGGGGATCGGTGCCGTGTACGGGGATCCGGAGGGGGATCGGTGCCGTGTACGGGGATCCGGAGGGGGATCGGTGCCGTGTACGGGGATCCGGAGGGGGATCGGTGCCGTGTACGGGGATCCGGAGGGGGATCGGTGCGGTGTACGGGGATCCGGAGGGGGATCGGTGCGGTGTACGGGGATCCGGAGGGGGATCGGTGCGGTGTACGGGGATCCGGAGGGGGATCGGTGCGGTGTACGGGGAGACGGGGGGGGGAATCGGTGCGGTGTACGGGGAGACGGAGGGGGATCGGTGCGGTGTACGGGGAGACGGAGGGGGATCGGTGCGGTGTACGGGGACCCGCAGGGGGATCGGTGCGGTGTACGGGGATCCGCAGGGGGATCGGTGCGGTGTACGGGGATCCGGAGGGGGATCGGTGCGGTGTACGGGGAGCCGGAGGGGGATCGGTGCGGTGTACGGAGAGAGGGAGGGGGATCGGTGCGGTGTACGGGGAGCCGGAGGGGGATCGGTGCGGTGTACGGGGATCCGCAGGGGGATCGGTGCGGTGTACGGGGACCCGCAGGGGGATCGGTGCGGTGTACGGGGACCCGCAGGGGGATCGGTGCGGTGTACGGGGACCCGCAGGGGGATCGGTGCGGTGTACGGGGATCCGGAGGGGGATCGGTGCGGTGTACGGGGAGCCGGAGGGGGATCGGTGCGGTGTACGGGGACCCGCAGGGGGATCGGTGCGGTGTACGGGGACCCGCAGGGGTATCGGAGCGGTGTACGGAGAGGGATCGGGTATACGGGGACCCGGAGGGGGATCGGTGCGGTGTACGGGGAGCCGGAGAGGGATCGGGTATACGGGGACCCGGAGGGGGATCGGTGCGGTGTACGGGGACACGGAGGGGGATCAGCCTTCCTGTGTCCCCCCCAATACATCACACATAGTGACCCCTCTACAGCACAATCCATACCTGAATTTCCCGCGCTCCTCCTAGTCCCGCCCCTGACGTCACCACACCATTCTCCCCCTACTGGACGCTAGAGGCCGGGCAGTCCTCTCATTCAGTGAACATAGCGGCAGCCATCTTCTCGGAGACCCTCTCTTCAGTCCGTTATAGGGATTGGAATGTGACAATACACCGTACAAGACATTGAGAGACATTCTGTCCTGTCTCTGTCTTCAACGGTCCTGGGAGTGTCTGAGAGTGATCAGGGGGTGTTGGTAACGGCTGGTATGTGAGACATCCTAACGGAGACCACAACAAAAATGGCCGCCACAAATCCATAGGATCACTTCCGGGTTACATGTGTGGGTCAGATGGTCACCGTCTTGTTCTCTGATTGGAGGGTCTCGGGAGGCTTTGGCCGTCGTGTCATTGGCCGGATTCTCCCGGAACTCGCTGTCGTGGCGCAAGATGGCCGCTGTGCTGGAGGTGGAAGTCGGGGGACCCGGGGAGGCGGCTGAGGAGGTGAGAGAGAGCGGGGGGAACCGGGAGGAGGCCTGGTCATAGAGAGAAATACCGCTACCGGAGGAGGGAGGAGTCACTGCAATGACAGCTGGTCACCCCTCCCCCCACACATAACACTGACAGCACCCCTCCCCCCACATACCCCTCCATTACACTGACAGCACCCCTCCCCCCACATACCCCTCCATTACACTGACAGCACCCCTCCCCCCACATACCCCTCCATTACACTGACAGCACCCCTCCCCCCACATACCCCCCCATTACACTGACAGCCCCCCTCCCCCACATACCCCTCCATTACACTGACAGCACCCCTCCCCCACATACCCCTCCATTACACTGACAGCACCCCTCCCCCACATACCCCTCCATTACACTGACAGCACCCCTCCCCCCACATACCCCTCCATTACACTGACAGCACCCCTCCCCCCACATACCCCCTCCATTACACTGACAGCACCCCTCCCCCCCACATACCCCTCCATTACACTGACAGCACCCCTCCCCCCACATACCCCCCCATTACACTGACAGCACCCCTCCCCCACATACCCCTCCATTACACTGACAGCACCCCTCCCCCACATACCCCTCCATTACACTGACAGCACCCTCCCCCCACATACCCCTCCATTACACTGACAGCACCCCTCCCCCCACATACCCCCTCCATTACACTGACAGCACCCCTCCCCCCCACATACCCCTCCATTACACTGACAGCACCCCTCCCCCCACATACCCCCCCATTACACTGACACCACCCCCCCCCCACATACCCCTCCATTACACTGACAGCACCCCTCCCCCACATACCCCTCCATTACACTGACAGCACCCCTCCCCCACATACCCCTCCATTACACTGACAGCACCCCTCCCCCCACATACCCCTCCATTACACTGACAGCACCCCTCCCCCCACATACCCCCTCCATTACACTGACAGCACCCCTCCCCCACATACCCCTCCATTACACTGACAGCACCCCTCCCCCCACATACCCCTCCATTACACTGACAGCACCCCTCCCCCCCACATACCCCTCCATTACACTGACAGCACCCCTCCCCCCACATACCCCCTCCATTACACTGACAGCACCCCTCCCCCACATACCCCTCCATTACACTGACAGCACCCCTCCCCCCCACATACCCCTCCATTACACTGACAGCACCCCTCCCCCCACATACCCCTCCATTACACTGACAGCACCCCTCCCCCCACATACCCCTCCATTACACTGACAGCACCCCTCCCCCACATACCCCTCCATTACACTGACAGCACCCCTCCCCCCCACATACCCCTCCATTACACTGACAGCACCCCTCCCCCACATACCCCTCCATTACACTGACAGCACCCCTCCCCCCCACATACCCCTCCATTACACTGACAGCACCCCTCCCCCACATACCCCCTCCATTACACTGACAGCACCCCTCCCCCACATACCCCTCCATTACACTGACAGCACCCCTCCCCCCACATACCCCCTCCATTACACTGACAGCACCCCTCCCCCCCACATACCCCTCCATTACACTGACAGCACCCCTCCCCCCCACATACCCCTCCATTACACTGACAGCACCCCTCCCCCCACATACCTCTCCATTACACTGACAGCACCCCTCCCCCCCACATACCCCTCCATTACACTGACAGCACCCCTCCCCCTACATACCCCCTCCATTACACTGACAGCACCCCTCCCCCCACATACCCCTCCATTACACTGACAGCACCCCTCCCCCACATACCCCTCCATTACACTGACAGCACCCCTTCCCCACATACCTCTCCATTACACTGACAGCACCCCTCCCCCACATACCCCCTCCATTACACTGACAGCACCCCTCCCCCCACATACCCCTCCATTACACTGACAGCACCCCTCCCCCATATACCCCTCCATTACACTGACAGCACCCCTCCCCACACATACCCCTCCATTACACTGACAGCACCCCTCCCCCCACATACCCCCCCATTACACTGACAGCACCCCTCCCCCCCCACATACCCCCTCCATTACACTGACAGCATCCCTCCCCCCACATACCCCCTCCATTACACTGACAGCACCCCTCCCCCCACATACCCCCTCCATTACACTGACAGCACCCCTCCCCCCACATACCCCCTCCATTACACTGACAGCACCCCTCCCCCCACATACCCCCTCCATTACACTGACAGCACCCCTCCCCCACATACCCCTCCATTACACTGACAGCACCCCTCCCCCACATACCCCCTCCATTACACTGACAGCACCCCTCCCCCCACATACCCCCCCATTACACTGACAGCACCCCTCCCCCCCACACCCCTCCATTACACTGACAGCACCCCTCCCCCACATACCCCTCCATTACACTGACAGCACCCCCCCCCCACATACCCCTCCATTACACTGACAGCACCCCTCCCCCACATACCCCTCCATTACACTGACAGCACCCCTCCCCCACATACCCCTCCATTACACTGACAGCACCCCTCCCCCACATACCCCTCCATTACACTGACAGCACCCCTCCCCCCACATACCCCTCCATTACACTGACAGCACCCCTCCCCCCCACACCCCTCCATTACACTGACAGCACCCCCCCCCCCACATACCCCCTCCATTACACTGACAGCACCCCTCCCCCCACATACCCCTCCATTACACTGACAGCACCCCTCCCCCACATACCTCTCCATTACACTGACAGCACCCCTCCCCCCACATACCTCTCCATTACACTGACAGCACCCCTCCCCCCCCACATACCCCCTCCATTACACTGACAGCACCCCTCCCCCCCACATACCCCTCCATTACACTGACAGCACCCCTCCCCCCACATACCCCTCCATTACACTGACAGCACCCCTCCCCCCACATACCCCTCCATTACACTGACAGCACCCCTCCCCCACATACCCCTCCATTACACTGACAGCACCCCTCCCCCACATACCCCTCCATTACACTGACAGCACCCCTCCCCCACATACCCCTCCATTACACTGACAGCACCCCTCCCCCACATACCCCTCCATTACACTGACAGCACCCCTCCCCCACATACCCCTCCATTACACTGACAGCACCCCTCCCCCCACATACCCCTCCATTACACTGACAGCACCCCTCCCCCCCACACCCCTCCATTACACTGACAGCACCCCTCCCCCCACATACCCCCTCCATTACACTGACAGCACCCCTCCCCCCACATACCCCTCCATTACACTGACAGCACCCCTCCCCCACATACCTCTCCATTACACTGACAGCACCCCTCCCCCCACATACCTCTCCATTACACTGACAGCACCCCTCCCCCCCCACATACCCCCTCCATTACACTGACAGCACCCCTCCCCCCCACATACCCCTCCATTACACTGACAGCACCCCTCCCCCCCACATACCCCTCCATTACACTGACAGCACCCCTCCCCCCCACATACCCCCTCCATTACACTGACAGCACCCCTCCCCCCACATACCCCTCCATTACACTGACAGCACCCCTCCCCCACATACCTCTCCATTACACTGACAGCACCCCTCCCCCCACATACCCCCTCCATTACACTGACAGCACCCCTCCCCCCCCACATACCCCTCCATTACACTGACAGCACCCCTCCCCCCACATACCTCTCCATTACACTGACAGCACCCCTCCCCCCACATACCCCCTCCATTACACTGACAGCACCCCTCCCCCCCCACATACCCCTCCATTACACTGACAGCACCCCTCCCCCCCCACATACCCCTCCATTACACTGACAGCACCCCTCCCCCCACATACCCCTCCATTACACTGACAGCACCCCTCCCCCCACATACCCCCTCCATTACACTGACAGCACCCCTCCCCCACATACCCCTCCATTACACTGACAGCACCCCTCCCCCCACATACCCCCTCCATTACACTGACAGCACCCCTCCCCCACATACCCCTCCATTACACTGACAGCACCCCTCCCCCCACATACCCCCCCATTACACTGACAGCACCCCTCCCCCCCCACATACCCCTCCATTACACTGACAGCACCCCTCCCCCCCACATACCCCCTCCATTACACTGACAGCACCCCTCCCCCTACATACCCCTCCATTACACTGACAGCACCCCTCCCCCACATACCCCTCCATTACACTGACAGCACCCCTCCCCCACATACCCCCTCCATTACACTGACAGCACCCCTCCCCCCACATACCCCTCCATTACACTGACAGCACCCCTCCCCCACATACCCCTCCATTACACTGACAGCACCCCTCCCCCACATACCCCTCCATTACACTGACAGTACCCCTCCCCCCACATACCCCCTCCATTACACTGACAGCACCCCTCCCCCCACACATACCCCTCCATTACACTGACAGCACCCCTCCCCCACATACCCCCTCCATTACACTGACAGCACCCCTCCCCCACATACCCCTCCATTACACTGACAGCACCCCTCCCCCCACATACCCCCCCATTACACTGACAGCACCCCTCCCCCCCCACATACCCCTCCATTACACTGACAGCACCCCTCCCCCACATACCCCTCCATTACACTGACAGCACCCCTCCCCCCCACATACCCCTCCATTACACTGACAGCACCCCCTCCCCCCCCACATACCCCTCCATTACACTGACAGCACCCCTCCCCCCCACATACCCCCTCCATTACACTGACAGCACCCCTCCCCCCCCACATACCCCTCCATTACACTGACAGCACCCCTCCCCCCCACATACCCCTCCATTACACTGACAGCACCCCTCCCCCTCCATTACACTGACAGCACCCCTCCCCCCCACATACCCCTCCATTACACTGACAGCCCCCCCCCCCCACATACCCCCTCCATTACACTGACAGCACCCCTCCCCCCACATACCCCCTCCATTACACTGACAGCACCCCTCCCCCCACATACCCCTCCATTACACTGACAGCACCCCTCCCCCCACATACCTCTCCATTACACTGACAGCACCCCTCCCCCCACATACCTCTCCATTACACTGACAGCACCCCTCCCCCACATACCCCCTCCATTACACTGACAGCACCCCTCCCCCCACATACCCCCTCCATTACACTGACAGCACCCCTCCCCCCACATACCCCCTCCATTACACTGACAGCACCCCTCCCCCCCACATACCCCTCCATTACACTGACAGCACCCCTCCCCCCACATACCCCTCCATTACACTGACAGCACCCCTCCCCCCACATACCTCTCCATTACACTGACAGCACCCCTCCCCCACATACCCCTCCATTACACTGACAGCACCCCTCCCCCCACATACCCCTCCATTACACTGACGGCACCCCTCCCTCCACATACCCCTCCATTACACTGACGGCACCCCTCCCTCCACATACCCCCTCCATTACACTGACAGCACCCCTCCCCCCACATACCCCTCCATTACACTGACAGCACCCCTCCCCCCCACATACCCCCTCCATTACACTGACAGCACCCCTCCCCCCCACATACCCCTCCATTACACTGACGGCACCCCTCCCCCACATACCCCTCCATTACACTGACAGCACCCCTCCCCCCCACATACCCCTCCATTACACTGACAGCACCCCTCCCCCACATACCCCCTCCATTACACTGACAGCACCCCTCCCCCACATACCCCTCCATTACACTGACAGCACCCCTCCCCCCCACATACCCCTCCATTACACTGACAGCACCCCTCCCCCCCACATACCCCTCCATTACACTGACAGCACCCCTCCCCCCCACATACCCTCTCCATTACACTGACAGCACCCCTCCCCCACATACCCCTCCATTACACTGACAGCACCCCTCCCCCCACATACCCCTCCATTACACTGACAGCACCCCTCCCCCACATACCCCTCCATTACACTGACAGCACCCCCCCCCCCCCACATACCCCCTCCATTACACTGACAGCACCCCTCACCCCACATACCCCCTCCATTACACTGACAGCATCCCTCCCCCCACATACCCCCTCCATTACACTGACAGCACCCCTCCCCCTCCATTACACTGACAGCACCCCCCCCCCACATACCCCCTCCATTACACTGACAGCACCCCTCCCCCCACATACCCCTCCATTACACTGACAGCACCCCTCCCCCCACATACCCCCTCCATTACACTGACAGCACCCCCCCCCCCACATACCCCTCCATTACACTGACAGCACCCCTCCCCCCACATACCCCCTCCATTACACTGACAGCACCCCTCCCCCACATACCCCTCCATTACACTGACAGCACCCCTCCCCCCCCCCACATACCCCTCCATTACACTGACAGCACCCCTCCCCCACATACCCCCTCCATTACACTGACAGCACCCCTCCCCCACATACCCCCTCCATTACACTGACAGCACCCCTCCCCCCCACATACCCCTCCATTACACTGACAGCACCCCTCCCCCCACATACCCCTCCATTACACTGACAGCACCCCTCCCCCCACATACCCCCTCCATTACACTGACAGCACCCCTCCCCCCACATACCCCCTCCATTACACTGACAGCACCCCCTCCCCCCACATACCCCTCCATTACACTGACAGCACCCCTCCCCCATATACCCCTCCATTACACTGACAGCACCCCTCCCCCCACATACCCCCTCCATTACACTGACAGCACCCCTCCCCCCACATACCCCCTCCATTACACTGACAGCACCCCTCCCCCCACATACCCCCTCCATTACACTGACAGCACCCCTCCCCCCACATACCCCCCCATTACACTGACAGCACCCCTCCCCCCACATACCCCCCCATTACACTGACAGCACCCCTCCCCCCCACATACCCCTCCATTACACTGACAGCACCCCTCCCCCACATACCCCCCCATTACACTGACAGCACCCCTCACCCCACATACCCCCTCCATTACACTGACAGCACCCCTCCCCCACATACCCCTCCATTACACTGACAGCACCCCTCCCCCCCACATACCCCTCCATTACACTGACAGCACCCCTCCCCCCCACATACCCCTCCATTACACTGACAGCACCCCTCCCCCCACATACCCCCTCCATTACACTAACAGCACCCCTCCCCCACATACCCCTCCATTACACTAACAGCACCCCTCCCCCACATACCCCTCCATTACACTGACAGCACCCCTCCCCCCACATACTCCTCCATTACACTGACAGCACCCCTCCCCCACATACCCCTCCATTACACTGACAGCACCCCTCCCCCCACATACCCCTCCATTACACTGACAGCACCCCTCCCCCCCCACATACCCCCTCCATTACACTGACAGCACCCCCCCCCCCACATACCCCTCCATTACACTGACAGCACCCCTCCCCCCCCACATACCCCTCCATTACACTGACAGCACCCCTCCCCCCACATACCCCTCCATTACACTGACAGCACCCCTCCCCCCCCACATACCCCCTCCATTACACTGACAGCATCCCTCCCCCCACATACCCCTCCATTACACTGACAGCACCCCTCCCCCCCCACATACCCCTCCATTACACTGACAGCACCCCTCCCCCACATACCTCTCCATTACACTGACAGCACCCCTCCCCCCACATACCCCTCCATTACACTGACAGCACCCCTCCCCCCACATACCCCTCCATTACACTGACAGCACCCCTCCCCCCACATACCCCTTCATTACACTGACAGCACCCCTCCCCCCACATACCCCTCCATTACACTGACAGCACCCCTCCCCCCACATACCCCTCCATTACACTGACAGCACCCCTCCCCCACATACCCCCTCCATTACACTGACAGCACCCCTCCCCCACATACCCCTCCATTACACTGACAGCACCCCTCCCCCACATACCCCTCCATTACACTGACAGCACCCCTCCCCCACATACCCCTCCATTACACTGACAGCACCCCTCCCCCACATACCCCCTCCATTACACTGACAGCACCCCTCCCCCCACATACCCCTCCATTACACTGACAGCACCCCTCCCCCCACATACCCCTCCATTACACTGACAGCACCCCTCCCCCCCACATACCCCTCCATTACACTGACAGCACCCCTCCCCCCACATACCCCTCCATTACACTGACAGCACCCCTCCCCCCACATACCCCTCCATTACACTGACAGCACCCCTCCCCCCACATACCCCTCCATTACACTGACAGCACCCCTCCCCCCACATACCCCTCCATTACACTGACAGCACCCCTCCCCCACATACCTCTCCATTACACTGACAGCACCCCTCCCCCCACATACCTCTCCATTACACTGACAGCACCCCTCCCCCCACATACCTCTCCATTACACTGACAGCACCCCTCCCCCACATACCCCTCCATTACACTGACAGCACCCCTCCCCCACATACCCCTCATTACACTGACAGCACCCCTCCCCCACATACCCCTCCATTACACTGACAGCACCCCTCCCCCCACATACCCCTCCATTACACTGACAGCACCCCTCCCCCACATACCCCCTCCATTACACTGACAGCACCCCTCCCCCCCACATACCCCTCCATTACACTGACAGCACCCCTCCCCCCACATACCCCCTCCATTACACTGACAGCACCCCCCCCCACATACCCCCTCCATTACACTGACAGCACCCCTCCCCCCACATACCCCTCCATTACACTGACGGCACCCCTCCCCCACATACCCCTCCATTACACTGACAGCACCCCTCCCCCCCCCCACATACCCCTCCATTACACTGACAGCACCCCTCCCCCACATACCCCTCCATTACACTGACAGCACCCCTCCCCCCACATACCCCTCCATTACACTGACAGCCCCCCCCCCACATACCCCCTCCATTACACTGACAGCCCCCCCCCCCCACATACCCCTCCATTACACTGACAGCACCCCCTCCCCCACATACCCCTCCATTACACTGACAGCACCCCTCCCCCACATACCCCTCCATTACACTGACAGCACCCCTCCCCCCCACATACCCCTCCATTACACTGACAGCACCCCTCCCCACATACCCCTCCATTACACTGACAGCACCCCTCCCCCCCACATACCCCTCCATTACACTGACAGCACCCCTCCCCCACATACCCCTCCATTACACTGACAGCACCCCTCCCCCACATACCCCCTCCATTACACTGACAGCACCCCTCCCCCACATACCCCCTCCATTACACTGACAGCACCCCTCCCCCACATACCCCTCCATTACACTGACAGCACCCCTCCCCCACATACCCCTCCATTACACTGACAGCACCCCTCCCCCCACATACCCCTCCATTACACTGACAGCACCCCTCCCCCACATACCCCTCCATTACACTGACAGCACCCCTCCCCCACATACCCCCTCCATTACACTGACAGCACCCCTCCCCCACATACCCCCTCCATTACACTGACAGCACCCCTCCCCCACATACCCCTCCATTACACTGACAGCACCCCTCCCCCCACATACCCCCTCCATTACACTGACAGCACCCCTCCCCCCACATACCCCCTCCATTACACTGACAGCACCCCTCCCCCCACATACCCCTCCATTACACTGACAGCACCCCTCCCCCACATACCCCTCCATTACACTGACAGCACCCCTCCCCCCACATACCCCCTCCCATTACACTGACAGCACCCCTCCCCCACATACCCCTCCATTACACTGACAGCACCCCTCCCCCCACATACCCCTCCATTACACTGACAGCACCCCTCCCCCACATACCCCTCCATTACACTGACAGCACCCCTCCCCACATACCCCCTCCATTACACTGACAGCACCCCTCCCCCACATACCCCTCCATTACACTGACAGCACCCCTCCCCCCACATACCCCTCCATTACACTGACAGCACCCCTCCCCCCCACATACCCCTCCATTACACTGACAGCACCCCTCCCCCACATACCCCTCCATTACACTGACAGCACCCCTCCCCCCCACATTACCCCTCCATTACACTGACAGCACCCCTCCCCCACATACCCCTCCATTACACTGACAGCACCCCTCCCCCCACATACCCTCCATTACACTGACAGCACCCCTCCCCCCCACATACCCCCTCCATTACACTGACAGCACCCCCCCCCCACATACCCCTCCATTACACTGACAGCACCCCTCCCCCCACATACCCCTCCATTACACTGACAGCACCCCTCCCCCCCCACACATACCCCTCCATTACACTGACAGCACCCCTCCCCCACATACCCCCTCCATTACACTGACAGCACCCCTCCCCCCACATACCCCTCCATTACACTGACAGCACCCCTCCCCCACATACCCCTCCATTACACTGACAGCACCCCTCCCCCACATACCCCCTCCATTACACTGACAGCACCCCTCCCCCACATACCCCTCCATTACACTGACAGCACCCCCCCCCCCCACATACCCCTCCATTACACTGACAGCACCCCTCCCCCCCCCCACATACCCCTCCATTACACTGACAGCACCCCTCCCCCCCACATACCCCTCCATTACACTGACAGCACCCCTCCCCCCACATACCCCCTCCATTACACTGACAGCACCCCTCCCCCACATACCTCTCCATTACACTGACAGCACCCCTCCCCCACATACCCCTCCATTACACTGACAGCACCCCTCCCCCCACATACCCCCTCCATTACACTGACAGCACCCCTCCCCCCACATACCCCTCCATTACACTGACAGCACCCCTCCCCCCCACATACCCCTCCATTACACTGACAGCACCCCTCCCCCCACATACCCCTCCATTACACTGACAGCACCCCTCCCCCACATACCCCCTCCATTACACTGACAGCACCCCTCCCCCCCCACATACCCCTCCATTACACTGACAGCACCCCTCCCCCCACATACCCCTCCATTACACTGACAGCACCCCTCCCCCCCACATACCCCTCCATTACACTGACAGCACCCCTCCCCCCCACATACCCCTCCATTACACTGACAGCACCCCTCCCCCCACATACCCCTCCATTACACTGACAGCACCCCTCACCCCACATACCTCTCCATTACACTGACAGCACCCCTCCCCCACATACCCCTCCATTACACTGACAGCACCCCTCCCCCACATACCCCTCCATTACACTGACAGCACCCCTCCCCCCACATACCTCTCCATTACACTGACAGCACCCCTCCCCCCACATACCTCTCCATTACACTGACAGCACCCCTCCCCCACATACCCCCTCCATTACACTGACAGCACCCCTCCCCCCACATACCCCCTCCATTACACTGACAGCACCCCTCCCCCACATACCCCTCCATTACACTGACAGCACCCCTCCCCCACATACCCCTCCATTACACTGACAGCACCCCTCCCCCCACATACCCCTCCATTACACTGACAGCACCCCTCCCCCCCCACATACCCCTCCATTACACTGACAGCATCCCTCCCCCCACATACCCCTCCATTACACTGACGGCACCCCTCCCCCCCCCACATACCCCTCCATTACACTGACAGCATCCCTCCCCCCACATACCCCTCCATTACACTGACAGCACCCCTCCCCCCACATACCCCTCCATTACACTGACAGCACCCCTCCCCCCACATACCCCTCCATTACACTGACAGCACCCCTTCCCCCCCCCCCCCATTACACTGACAGCACCCCTCCTCCATTACACTGACAACACCCCTCCCCCACATACCTCTCCATTACACTGACAGCACCCCTCCCCCACATACCTCTCCATTACACTGACAGCACCCCTCCCCCCACATACCCCTCCATTACACTGACAGCACCCCTCCCCCACATACCCCTCCATTACACTGACAGCACCCCTCCCCCCCACATACCCCTCCATTACACTGACAGCACCCCTCCCCCACATACCCCTCCATTACACTGACAGCACCCCTCCCCCACATACCCCTCCATTACACTGACAGCACCCCTCCCCCCACATACCTCTCCATTACACTGACAGCACCCCTCCCCCACATACCCCTCCATTACACTGACAGCACCCCTCCCCCCCCACATACCCCTCCATTACACTGACAGCACCCCTCCCCCACATACCCCTCCATTACACTGACAGCACCCCTCCCCCCCACATACCCCTCCATTACACTGACAGCACCCCTCCCCCCACATACCCCTCCATTACACTGACAGCACCCCTCCCCCTACATACCCCCTCCATTACACTGACAGCACCCCTCCCCCCCACATACCCCTCCATTACACTGACAGCACCCCTCCCCCCACATACCTCTCCATTACACTGACAGCATCCCTCCCCCCACATACCCCTCCATTACACTGACAGCACCCCTCCCCCCCACATACCCCTCCATTACACTGACAGCACCCCTCCCCCCCACATACCTCTCCATTACACTGACAGCACCCCTCCCCCACATACCCCTCCATTACACTGACAGCACCCCTCCCCCCACATACCCCTCCATTACACTGACAGCACCCCTCCCCCACATACCCCTCCATTACACTGACAGCACCCCTCCCCCACATACCCCTCCATTACACTGACAGCACCCCTCCCCCACATACCCCTCCATTACACTGACAGCACCCCTCCCCCACATACCTCTCCATTACACTGACAGCACCCCTCCCCCACATACCCCTCCATTACACTGACAGCACCCCTCCCCCCACATACCCCTCCATTACACTGACAGCACCCCTCCCCCACATACCCCCTCCATTACACTGACAGCACCCCTCCCCCCACATACCCCCTCCATTACACTGACAGCACCCCTCCCCCCCACATACCTCTCCATTACACTGACAGCACCCCTCCCCCCCACATACCCCTCCATTACACTGACAGCACCCCTCCCCCCACATACCCCTCCATTACACTGACAGCACCCCTCCCCCCCACATACCCCTCCATTACACTGACAGCACCCCTCCCCCCCACATACCCCTCCATTACACTGACAGCACCCCTCCCCCCCACATACCCCTCCATTACACTGACAGCACCCCTCCCCCCACATACCCCTCCATTACACTGACAGCACCCCTCCCCCCCACATACCCCTCCATTACACTGACAGCACCCCTCCCCCCCACATACCCCTCCATTACACTGACAGCACCCCTCCCCCCACATACCCCTCCATTACACTGACAGCACCCCTCCCCCCACATACCCCTCCATTACACTGACAGCACCCCTCCCCCCACATACCCCTCCATTACACTGACAGCACCCCTCCCCCACATACCCCTCCATTACACTGACAGCACCCCTCCCCCCACATACCCCTCCATTACACTGACAGCACCCCTCCCCCACATACCCCTCCATTACACTGACAGCACCCCTCCCCCCACATACCCCCTCCATTACACTGACAGCACCCCTCCCCCACATACCTCTCCATTACACTGACAGCACCCCTCCCCCCCACATACCTCTCCATTACACTGACAGCACCCCTCCCCCCACATACCCCTCCATTACACTGACAACACCCCTCTGTGTCCTCCATTGGTGGTATCTCTAGGATGAGCGGTGTGATGGGGTTAGAGTTGTGTGTCTTAAAGGGGACATGCATGTCTTCCCATTTGCCCACTGCTGCCATTCTGCTGACGTATATCGGCGTGCAGCGGTTGGCAAGTGGTTAAAACATTGATTTTTATTCACCCTTCAAATCTCATAATGCCTTGAGGGGTGGGTGTCGGTCGAGGGCAGTGGGTGGTCCTGGGCAGACGGGACCACTATAGGCAACGCCCACGTGAGATGCTGAACCTCAATGAATGAAAGATTGTCAACCTGGGGAGCAAAGGGCTAGATGATGTTGGTCGTCCCCCAGATAGGAAATGAAGTGGGCTCTGTATCTGACTTGCTGCTCGCAGTGTGCAGTGAAATCGGAGGACGCCATTTCAGCCCAGTAGAGTCGGTACAGCTGGAGTCTGGAGGTGAGATGTTAGTCTATCAGGAAAGGTGTTTGTCTCCAGGGAGCAGCGCAGACCTCCTTATCTGATGGCGGCACGCCCGCCCGCTAGAGGTGACCCATAATCTTGGCGTGAAAGTTATTGGAGCTCCTTGTTTCTCCTGCCAGGATAAGTGTAGGCATTTTTTTTAGAGATGATGAATAACAAGGACGTCAGCCGGGGGCTTTTTCTCCCCCCCCCCCCCCCTTTCTGATAATTCAGTTCAAGCTGAAAGCGCCATTAACCCCAAAAGCTAACATTCCAATCATTGGATGTGGCGGCTGCATCAGTTTACTCTTTTCGCACTCGCATGCAAATGTAAGTTTTACGCACATATGTAAATGGCAATCGCACCCCGAGATATTGTCGCAAACATCGGAGCGAGAGCAATAATTCCAGCACCAGATCTTCTGTGTGAGGCTTAAAAAGCATCACCTATACCAGGGGTTGACAAATTTGCTTGGAATCTAGGAGCCAGCTAAAAAAGTTAGGAGCCAGAAAACACACCCCGTCCCGATGAGCTTGCGCGCAGAAGCGAACACATACGTGAGCAGCGACCGCATATGTAAACGGTGTTCAAACCACACATGTGAGGGATCGCCGCGATTGGTAGAGCGAGAGCAATAATTCTAGCCCTAGACCTCCTCTGTAACTCAAAACATGCAACCTGTAGAGTTTTTTTAAAATCTCCATAGGCGACGTTTAAAGGGTAAAAGTTTGACGCCAATCCACGAGCGGACGTAATTTTGAAGCGTGACATGTTGGGTATGAATTTACTCGGCGTAACATTATCTTTCATAATATTAAAAAAAATGGGGATAACTTTACTGTTGTCTTATTTTTTAATTAAAAAAAGTGTAATTTTTTCCCAAAAAAAAGTGCGCTTGCAAGACCGCTGCGCAAATACGGCGTGACAGAAAGTATTGCAACAATCGCCATTTTATTCTCTAGGGTGTTAGGATAAAAAATATATATAATGTTTGGGGGTTCTAATTAGCGGGAAGAAGATAGCAGTGAAAATAGTGAAAAATGACTTTAGAATTGCTGTTTAACTTGTAATGCTTAACTTGTAATACCAACGGCCACCACCAGATGGCGCCAGCTCACATCTGGTGGTAATAACTTGTAATACCAACGGCTCACCACCAGATGGTGCCAGCTCACAAAAAAAAACTTTTTTTTTTTATTTTATTTTTTGCCCCCCTTCCAAGCCAAGTCGCCAGGACCCTATTTCTAGTCGCCATGGCGACCTGGCGCCCGGGATTTGTCGAGCCCTGACCTATGGAGACTGGATGGTAATAGTTGGCATTGGAAAATGGCGATGGTTTGCTATGGCAGGTGGCACTGATGGCTTTAGTTGGCACTGGTAGGTGGCACTGGATGGAAGGTGGCACTAATTGTCACCGGATGGTGGCAGTGGCATTGGCAGATGGCACTGGATGGGAGGTGGCACTAATTGGCACTGGATGGTGGCACTGTTATTGGCACTGGCAGGTGGCATTGGCAGATGGCACTGTATGGCAAGTGGCACTAATTGGCACTGGCAGGTGGCACTGGTGAAAAAAAAAAGTGTCACCCCCCTCAGTACAGACCCCCACCCTCCGTAGTACAGACACCAGAGAGCGGTGTGTGTCCCACGAGCGTGGGCCCCTCCTCCTCTGTGGGTGTAAACAGAGAGGAGGGCCGCAGGTCCGGAGCTAGGCCGAAGCCGCGGCCTTTCCTGATGCTGTGACCGCGGCGGCAATCCGCGGATTGCCGCCGAGGTCACAACATCAGGAAAGGCCGCGGCTTCGGCCTAGCTCCGGATCCGTGGCACCGCTAGCGGCCATGTTAAATATCGGCCTAATTTGGATAAAAATCGGTCGATGACGATTTCTCCAAAACGGCCAAATATCGGCCGATATATCGATCGACCTCTAGTTAGTACCGTGCTTTCGACAAACGATTCGACTTTTTCGTCGGTCTTAAAGGGGAGTTCCACCCACAATTTCACTTTTTAAATATAAATACCCCTGTAATACACAAGCTTAAAGCGGATGTGCCATTAAAAAAATATATTAAAAGCCAGCAGCTACAAATACTGCAGCTGCTGACTTTTAATATTAGGACACTTGCCTGTCCTGGAGTCCAGCGCCGATCGCAGCAGATGACGAGCGATCGCTCGTCTCTCTGCTGCTCCCCCCGCCATCCTCAGTGAGGGAACCAGGAAGTGAAGCGCTCCGGCTTCACTACCCGGTTCCCTACGGCGCATGCGCGAGTCGCGCTGCGCCCGCCGATTGGCTCCCGCTGTGCTCTGGGAGCCGAGTGTTCCCAGCACACAATGGGGGACAGACGAAGTCTGGAAAAACCCGTCTTTTGCCCGAGACGTGTGGCCGGAAGTGGGTGCAAATACCTTTCTTTAGACAGGTATCTGCACCCCCCTCCCCCCTGAAAGGTGTCAAATGTGACACCGGAGGGGGGGAGGGTTCCGATCAGCGCGAGTTCCACTTTAGGGTGGAGCTCTGCTTTAATGTAGTCTAGTAAAGTTAGTCTGTAAACTAAGGTCCGTTTTGTTAGGTTGTTACAGCATTTAATTAGTTTATAATCTAGAAATAGACCGTGGCCATCTTAAGTGTGGGCATCATGAAGCCAGACTGTATGACTTCCTGGATTTCAGCCTTGCAGATCTCGCACATGCTCAGTGCTGTAATAGGTTTCAGTCAGGTTTCCATAGCAACGGGAGTGTCAGAGGAAGTTACCGCCCCTTCTCTATGCAAATAGGCCATTTGCAAGGACTACTGGGATACATGATGCCTATCCCAGAAACCCTTGCGAATAGCCTTGTGACTCAATAGCCTAGGCTAATAAAGAGGAGGAAGTAATGAAGGACTACAAAATAAAGGTATTTACAAGCAACAAAATAAGTAAAAATTGTCCATTCTGAACACGATGAGATTAGGGCATGCAGCACAGACAAACATAAAAAAATGGGTGGAACTCCACTTTAAGCTGGGTGCGCAGACTATAAAATTTTTGTCTGATGTGAACTCAACATCTGATTTTCGGATGGTCGCTACAGAAATCCGTCACAGAAAAGTCAAAAGTACAAACGCGCATGATCGGAATCGAGGAACGACTGGGAAGAGTTTGGTCTTGTAAACTAACATTCGTAATTTTAGAATTAACATTCGCAATTGTTGTAATGTCAAAATGCAGCGCACATTCTCATCTTCTTTAATGGGATAATAATGAAGCTGCTTTGCATGTATTTGTTTTGTACGGTCTGAAAATCTCCAATTGAAGCTCGCCAAACTAACACAAAATTACCAGAAGGGTCCCGAAGGGTGGCGCCTTGAGAAATGAGCTTCCTCTTTATATACTCGTAGTATACGTCGCTACGTTCATGTTTGTCAAACGACAAATTGCGCCATAGTTGGACAAGATCCTGGCACACGCCCTTTTAACAAAAATAAAACGATTGGTCGTACGACAATCAGACCGTGTGTATGAGGCCTTAAAGTGGATGTAAACCCGATTTCATGAAATTTGACCTGGGCACATCTATCTCTCGTGTGTTCTTATCTCTCTCCAAAGCACTAAGTCCCCTGTGTTTCTGCTGCTCCGTTCTTCTGTTGTGTTCTTATCTCTCTCCAAAGCACTAAGTCCCCTGTGTTTCTGCTGCTCCGTTCTTCTGTTATCAGCATGATAACTTCTGACAATTTCTCCGTCAACTGAGATAAAACGAGCGTGAAATTTGTGTCGTGGGAGGGTGCTATAAATAGATTAGCAGAGAGCTTGTTTTGTCACAGCACAGCTCTGTAAGTCTCTGCCTATGTAGGGGGGGGGGGGCTTTCCTCCAATCGGCTGTCTTCGCTGTATGCCAAGAATCCACTCCCAGTGCTGAACAAGAAGAGAAAATCTCTAACACGATGAGCACATTCTAAAGAATATCGCAAGCTGAAGACAGCGGATATACATGTTAAACTTGTGTAGGGAGATTTGTTTCATCTCTGTGTATCATCTGAGGATGTTCAGTTTGCTGGGGTATATATAAGGGTTTACATCCACTTTATGTTACACTACATATCGAGTATTTGCGGGAGTACTTGTACTCGCGCAAATACCCCCGATACCTAAATAGAATACACCCCCCCCCCCCCCGCCGCTGCCGCCGCATCGAAAGCCGCCGCATCGCACCGAAGCATTTGAAAGCCGCCGCATGGGTTAAACGGCGTGCGGGAACATCACAGCTTTCATTTGAATAGCAGTAGTGTTCCCGCGCGTATAGACACTCCCCCTTGCTCAGGATTGGATGGGTGATCATGATCTGTCCAATCCAGAGCAAGGGGGAGTGTCTATACGTGCGGGCAAAACAGCTATTCAAATGAATGCTGTGATTTTCTCCATGCGGCGTCGGCGGCTTTCGGCGGCAAAGGTATGGGGGAAATGGCTGGAGGGACATGGCTGCATATGTGAGGGACATGGCTGCATATGTGAGGGACATGGCTAGAGGGACATGGCTGCATATGTGAGGGACATGGCTGTATATGTGAGGGACATGGCTAGAGGGACATGGCTAGAGGGACATGGCTGCATATGTGAGGGACATGGCTGCATATGTGAGGGACATGGCTAGAGGGACATGGCTGCATATGTGAGGGACATGGCTAGAGGGACATGGCTGCATATGTGAGGGACATGGCTGTATATGTGAGGGACATGGCTAGAGGGACATGGCTAGAGGGACATGGCTGCATATGTGAGGGACATGGCTGCATATGTGAGGGACATGGCTAGAGGGACATGGCTGCATATGTGAGGGACATGGCTAGAAGGACATGGCTGCATATGTGAGGGACATGGCTGCATATGTGAGGGACATGGCTAGAGGGACATGGCTGCATATGTGGGGGACATGGCTGCATTTGGGGACACATTTAAAAAAAAGTATCGGTATTCGGTATCGGCGACTACTTGAAAAAAAGTATCGGTACTTGTACTCGGTCCTAAAAAACTGGTATCGGGACAACCCTAGTAGTGTTCCCATTTTCTCCCCCCCCCCCCAGCAGCTACATAAAAGATTATGGCAGAAGGGGCTGAGGAGCTGGGCCAGCACAGACATTCACTCTCAGAATTGGAGACGGCGGAAGCTTTGCTAGGGGTTTGACGCTTTTCTGGAGTGGTCACGTTTTTTTAGCATGTTCACAGGCACGTTGTAAGTAAATAATTTATGGGAAATGTTTAACGTAATTGATTTCTCTCTGCTTTTACCGGCAATCTTTAGAGTGACAGGTCCTCTTTATTGCAGCACTTAACCACTTCTGGACTGCTTCATGCCGATATACGTCGGCACTTTGAAGAGTAACCCCGGGAACCTGTTCTTCAGTGAGCGCTACAGTTTAATATAAAAGTGGTCTCTGCGGCAGATTTTTTTTTTTATCGGCGGCGGGAGAGGGGCTCCCCTCCCGCTGCCCTCCGGAGCTGGCGATCGCATGTGCTCCCGTCAGTGGTATGGCACTAAGTGAGGGGAAGATGGGATATATATATATATTATTTAGGGATGCACCGATATATCGGTGGCCGATACATATCGGCCGAAAACGGCTGTTTTGGGGACATGCCGAAACAGCTTAAAAATTGCAGATAATGCTGTGTTGCCAACCGTCCGTTTTACGGACAGTACGCCGCTGGGCTGTCACTGCTCCTTTCTCTGCCTATGGCGAGTGTCACTGCCAAAGTGTCGCTCCTGAGTCCTGACTCGATGGGCTTTTCAAAAATGGCGCCATTACGTATCTGCGCATGCGCCGAGCGGATAAAGCTTTCCCGAACCCGGCCTGCTTCGGGGCTCGAGAAAGCTCGTATCCGCTCTCCCGGGCAGGGCATGCGCAGTTACGTAATGGCGCCACCTGGCGCCATTTTTGAATAGCCGATCGAGTCAGGAGGGACACTTTGGCAGTGACACTCGTTGGCTCGTGCAGTGCACTCGCCATAGGCAGAGGACGGAGCCGTAACAGCCCAGCCATGCACAGCCCAGCTAAAGCTGCTGGTGGCAGTAGGTGATGGGGGCATGAGGTAATGGTGGAAGAAGGTTATGCTGGCACTGTGGCAGGAGGTGGGTTAGGTGATGGTGGCAGAAGGTAATGCTGGCAGGAGGTGGTGGGGGCATGAGGTGATGGTGGAAGAAGGTTATGCTGGCACCGTGGCAGGAGGTGGTGGGGGCATGAGGTGATGGTGGCAGAAGGTGATGGTGGCAAGAGCCGATTGTGGCAGGAGGTGCGGGTGGTGGGTGCAGGAGGTGGTGAGAGCAGGTGGTGATGGTGGGAGCAGGAGGTGATGGCGGCAGGAGGTGATGGCGGCAGGAGCTGGCAGGAGGTGATGGCGGCAGGAGCTGGCAGGAGGTGATGGCGGCAGGAGCTGGCAGGAGGTGATGGCGGCAGGAGCTGGCAGGAGGTGATGGCGGCAGGAGCTGGCAGGAGGTAGGAGCTGGCAGGAGGTGATGGCGGCAGGAGCTGGCAGGAGGTGATGGCGGCAGGAGCTGGCAGGAGGTGATGGCGGCAGGAGCTGGCAGGAGGTGATGGCGGCAGGAGCTGGCAGGAGGTGATGGCGGCAGGAGCTGGCAGGAGGTGATGGCGGCAGGAGCTGGCAGGAGGTGATGGCGGCAGGAGCTGGCAGGAGGTGATGGCGGCAGGAGCTGGCAGGAGGTAGGAGCTGGCAGGAGGTGATGGCGGCAGGAGCTGGCAGGAGGTGATGGCGGCAGGAGCTGGCAGGAGGTGATGGCGGCAGGAGCTGGCAGGAGGTGATGGCGGCAGGAGCTGGCAGGAGGTGATGGCGGCAGGAGCTGGCAGGAGGTGGGGGTGGTGTTTTAACATACAATTATAAAAAAAAAAAAGAAAAGTCATTTTTGGTTTCGGCCTGACATTTTTTTTTTTTTTTTTTCGGTTTCGTTTCGGTTCTGAAATTTCCATTTTGGTGCACCTCTAATATTATTGCATTTTATGGGAAATATAAGATCTGAGGTCTTTTTGACCCCAGATCTCACGTTTAAGAGGTCCTGTCATGCTTTTTTTTTGAAGAACAGTGTTGAATTTGAATCGCCCAGCTCTAGTATCATTGCGATCGGTAGAGCGAGAGCAATCATTCTAGCCCTAGACCTCCTCTAACTCAAAACTGGTAACCGGTAGAATTTTTTTTTTTAAAGATCGCCTATGGAGATTTTTAAGGGTAAAAGTTTGTCGCCCATTCCACGAGCGGGCACAATTTTTGAAGCGTGACATGTTGGGTATCAATTTACTCGGTGTAACATTATCTTTCACAATATAAAAAAAAATTGGGCTAACTTTACTGTTGTCTTATTTTTTTTATTCCAAAAAGTGTATTTGTCACCCAAAAAAAAGTGCGCTTGTAAGACCGCTGCGTAAATACGGTGTGACAGAAAGTATTGCAACGACCGCTATTTTATTCTCTAGGGTGTTAGAATAAAAAACAACATATAATGTTTGGGGGTTCTAAGTAATTTCCTAGCAAAAAAAATGATTTTATCTTGTAAACAACACATCTCAGAAAGAGGCTCGGTCCTTAACCACTTAAGGACCGCCTCCTGCACATTTACGTGGGCAGAATGGCACGGCTGGGCACAAGCACGTATATCCTCTTTAAGTGCCCAGCCGTGACCGCGGGACCCGATCGACGCTGGAGTCCTGCGATCGGTCCCCGGAGCTGAAGAATGGGGAGAGGTGTGAGTAAACACAGCTTCCCCGTTCTTCACTGTGGCGCCGTCATCGATCGTGTGTTCCCTTATATAGGGAATCACAATCGATGACGTCACACCTACAGCCACACCCCCCTACAGTTAGAAACACATGAGGTCACACAACGCCTTCAGCGCCCCCTTGTGGTTAACTCACAAACTGCAATTGTCATTTTCACAGTAAACAATGCATTTTTAATGCATTTTTTGCTGTGAAAATGACAATGGTCCCAAAAATGTGTCAAAATTGTCCGAAGTGTCCGCCATAATGTCGCAGTCAGGAAAAAAATCGCTGATCGCCGCCATTAGTAGTAAAAAAAAAAAAATAATTAATAAAAATGCAATGAAAATATCCCCTATTTTTTAAATGCTATAAATTTTGCGCAAACCAACTGATAAACGCCTATTGCGTTTTTTTTTTATTTTTTTTTACCAAAAATAGGTAGAAGAATACGTATCAGCCTAAACTGAGGGAAATTTATTTTTTTTATATATTTTTGGGGGATATTTATTATAGCAAAAAGTAAAAAAATATTGCATTTTTTTCAAAATTGTCGCCCTATTTTTGTTTATAGCGCAAAAAATAAAAAACGCAGAGGTGATCAAATACCACCAAAAGAAAGCTCTATTTGTGGGGAAAAAAGGACGCCAATTTTGTTTGGGAGCTGCGTCGCACGACCGCGCAATTGTCAGTTAAAGCGACGCAGTGCCGAATTGCAAAAACTGGCCAGGTCCTTTAGCTGCCTAAAGGTGCGGGTCTTAAGTGGTTGAACGCAGGCGTTTTTAACGAGACACATGGTGTGGATGGGCCTTGTGTGAGTCGATGAAGATAATTTAGTTTATAGTGCAGAATGTTGAGAATACAGCGTGTGTGTTGTTGTGGTGTTTTCATGTATGTCCCGTAGTTTTGGAATCTCTCTTGTACAGATTTCTGGTGTGGCTGCAGTGTGTGAGCCTCCCTCCCTCCCCGGAGCTCTGACCTTCATACCCTCACCAGGCCGCTATAGCTGCTAATCCTCAGTACAGAGTATTAACGTACACAAGGTCCTTCCAGGATTGTCATCCTGTCCTCACCGGCTCCCACTCTCCTCCCTGAGCTGTGGTTATGTCTCCTCCACTCGTAGATCACACAATGGCTCCTCACCCGATAATACAACCCAACTAACGCAGCATGTGTTCTTCTTCTCTTCCAGGTGGATCTGTCTGAGTTGGCCCCTGAGGAAAGATGGAGGTGAGTCCTCGTCACTTTGGCCTTCACCTCTGTGCACCTCTTTTTTATTTAAACTGTCTAAACTAGACATGTGCAGTCAGGGCCGATCCTAGGGTCACAGACGCCTGGGTGCAGAAATATTTCTGGCGCCCCCTACATGGGCGTGGTCATCTTACCAACTCCTCCCCTTTAAAACTGTTTCTATGACTGAGCCCAGGTTCACACTGGGTACGATTTCCTTCGATTTGAGATGCGATTTCACGTGTGAAATGCATCTCAAATCGGCGGCATTTGCCGCCAATTGTCGGCAATGACACTGTCCTAATCGGTGCGGCGCTGCACCGATTTCAAAAAGTAGTTCCTGTACTACTTTTTGCGATTTCGGGCCGCGATTTACATAGACATCTGTGCAGAAACCTGCACAGATGTCTCTTAAATCGCGGCCGAAATCGGGACTGCCGGCGGGAGTGAAATCGTGCGAGTTCAGCTGAACTCACACGGCTTCACTCCCGTAGCCCAGTGTGAACCAGGGCTCAAACACAGAGATGCTCCCCCTAACACAAGGAGAACACGGCAGGCACGGACCGCCCCCCAGCGACGTCACTGCGCAGCTGGTCTCTCTCCACACAGAGACAGCCGCTGCTTCGCTCTCCTCCTCTGACAGGAGGATGGACGGGTTTGGGCAGCAAACACAGTGGCGGAGAACGACGGAGAGAGCCTCTTCTGGACACGGACAAGGAGAGGAGGGAGGGAGGTTGAGCACTCTGGTGCTTCAGTGCCCCCACCTCTGTGGCTCCTGGGTGCACTGCACCCCGCGCACCTGCCTAGGATCAGCCCTGTGTGTGTTTTTTTCCTGGTTATTCGTCATCCGAAAATAAGAAAGAACATCCCAAATTCTAAAGATAAAATAAAATAAATTAATAAATTATAGGTATTGGAATTTCCTTTAAAATTTGGCTGTTGGTGAACGTAACGAATACAAATGTATCCAAAGTTATGAATTATCCGAAATAACGAATGCTGCATCTAAACAAATAAAACCAATTAATAATAAATAATAATACATTTTTATTTTATTTTGTTACGTTTCATTCGTTTGGATGCAGCATTTGTTATTTCGGATAATTCGTAACTTCGGATGTATTCGTTACGTTCACTAACAGTCAAATTTTAAAGGAAATTCCAATACCTATAATTTTAATAGTTAAAGGGGTTGTAAAGGTTCGTCTTTTATTTTCTAAATGGGTTCCTTTTAAACTAGTGCATTGTTGGTTCACTTACCTTTTTCCTTCCATTTCCCTTCTAAGTGTTTTTTTTTTTTAAATTTCTCACTTCCTGTTTCTCCTCGGTAAGCTTTCCCCCATCATCCGAGCGGTGGAAAGTCATTTAGAACAGCTTACTGAGGAGGAACAGGAAGTGAGGAATTCAGACAAAGAAAACAAACATTTAGAAGGGAAATGGAAGGAAAAGGTAAGTGAACCAACAATGCACAAGCTTAAAAGGAACCTATTTATAAAATAAAAAACAAACCTTTACAACCCCTTTTAAGCGGAGGTTCACCCTAAAAACAAGTATTTACCATTACATCCAGCATACTTCCGACATGTACAGTATGCTGTTTTTTTATTTTTATTTTTAATTTTTTTTATCACTGTACATACCGTCTTATTATTCTTTTCCACCCGGGTTCTCACTCCCGCGGGGAGTAGGCGTTCCTATGAAGAGACGTAGTGTCATCTGGGACTTAGCCCTGATGATTGACGTGTGGATAAGGCACGTAACGTGTTCCGAAAATAGCCGAACTAGGAGTCGGCTCTATTCGGCGCCTGCGCAGTCAGCTCTACACGGCTCCTAGTCTGTGCGCTGGCGCCGTATAGAGACGACTCCCAGTTCGGCTATTTTCGGAAAGCGTGACGTGCCTTATCCACACGTCAATCATCTGGGCTAAGTCCCAGATGACACTACACCTCTTCATAGGAACGCCTACTCCCCGCGGGAGTGAGAACCCGGAAGCCGGGTGGAAAAGAATAATAAGACGGTATGTACAGCGATAAAAAATACTGTACATGTCAGAAGTATGCTGGATGTAATGGTATATACTTGTTTTTAGGGTGAACCTCCGCTTTAAGTTATTCGTTATTCAGATTTTTTAATTTTAACTATTAAATTATAGGTATTGGAATTTCCTTTCAAATTTGGCTGTTATTGAATGTAACGAATGCATCCAAATTTACGAATTATCCGAAATAACGAATTCCACATCTAAACAAATGGAACGGCTCCAGCAGTAATACATACTCACCGAACACTCCACTGTGGGGGAATCCGAACCTTCCGGAATTTTTCCGTAGATCGGATGGGGGATACTGGTCGAAAAGGGGGGTAAAAACTATTTTACATCTGTTCTCAGGCAATGTGTTTCGTACTTTTGAGGAATTTCGTAGAGACTATAATCTGCCACGCACGGCTTACTTCCTTTACCTACAGATACGCCACACTGCAGCAACGCAGTTTGGCCTTCGTAACATAGTCGTCCAGCTTTCTCGGCTGGGGCAACTACTAACTGACCCCTCGCACACCAAGTTAGTCTCCACATATTATGGGTCTCTCCTGCACACTACGACTCAAAGGCTGAGCAAAGCGGCTGCTAGCTGGAGAGCCGACATCCCTGAACTGACGGAGGAGATCTGGCAGGAGGTATTGCCCCTCCAGGTCCCTTCTGTCATTTCGTCCCGGGACAAGGTAATACAGACCAAACTGTTATATAGATCCTACTTCACACCATGCTTACTGTTCAAACTGAGCAGAATCCCCTCAGCGCTATGCTCCCGATGCGGCGCGGCCGATGGCACGTTCTTTCATATGATGTGGGAGTGTGCTCCGATTAGAAAGTTCTGGTCGGAGGTCACGGCCTTCATTAGCTCGCTGACTGAGCTACCCAATATATGTAATCCTCTGAGGTGTTTACTGGGCCACATTGATGACGAGACTATATCTAAGAATATGCAAACCTTCCTGCGGATAGTACTGTTCTATGCTAAGAAGTCTATAACCTTCCACTGGAAGTCTCCATCCTTACCTACCATTACCTTTTGGCTCACCACCATCAATCGTGCTATACCGCTGTATGAGATGACATATGAGGCCAGAGGGTGTCCAAAAAAATTCTTGAAGGTCTGGGGCTCTTGGGTTGATTCCGAGAGCACCATACCTCCTGCTCCTTGAACTTTGACTGATGACTGATACCTCTGCCTGTTGAATAGAACTAATTGCGTAAATTAACGATTCTGTTGTTTTTCTCCCACTTTTCTCTGTGCGTTTTTATGGAAATGCTCAATGTGTACCAGCTACCAAAGTTTTGTAAAATGATGTACCGGGCGATGTTCGCCTAGGATGTGTGTTTGTTGTATTGTCTGTTTTGTATGTACAAAAATGTCAAAATAAAAATTTACCTTTAAAAAAAAAACATGGAACGGAACAAGTTAATAATAATAAATAATGTTTTTGTTATTATTTCTTATTTTGTTACGTTCCATTCGTTTTGGATGCGGCATTTGTTATTTTGGATAGTTGGTGAACCTATCGAATACATCCGAAGTTACGAACAGCCAAATTTGAAAGGAAATTCCAATACTTTTAATTTTAATAGTTAAGTTATTTTAGATTTTTTTTTGTTTTTCCGTACTTTTTGCATTTACGGATTTGTCAAAATTCCTTGAAAAACTAATTCGGAGCGAAGCAAATTGCACATGTCTAATCTAAACCCAACAACACATTTCATATATTTCAGCTTAGATGTGACGACTGCATTGGGTTTCCTTTTTTCAGGGTTTTTTTCCTTTTACTTTCACCTGGTGATCCTCATAGTAACACACTTCCTCTCCTAGGATGACAGCACTCACTGCACTGTATCTATGGATTAACAGCATTCTCATCCTAGGAAAGGACTACAGAACACCTTATCCTCTCCTTCTCTCCACAGCACAGGTGGTGGGGGGGGGGGGTCGGTATTCCTCATAGATTGCTGGGAACAATGTAATTGAAGTAAAGTCGGTAGCGGCAGAAAGCACAGGAAGTCATCGGCTAATTTAGATCAATACATTTTGGTGTAATGTGTTGTAGTCAATAGAGAAGGTGAAACTATTGGACCCCCTTTCACACAGAGGCGGTTTTCAGGTGTTTTAGTGCTAGAAATAGCACCAGAAAACCTCCTCCCATTCATTACAATGAGTGCTTTCACACTGGAGATGGTGCGCTTGCGGTATGTTAGAAAAAGTCTTGCAAGCAGCATCATTGGAGCGGTTTAGGAGCGCTGTTTTTAGCGCTCCCAAAATGCCCCTGCCCATTGCAATGAATGGGCAGCGCTTTCCGAGGTGCCTAAAAAGCAATTTGGATGCGCCGCAATATGGGATTTTTTAACCCCTTCTTTGGTGTTAAAAGCGTCCGGAAAGCGACCCAAAGCGCTGCTTAAACAGCGGTAAAGCACTTCTAAAAGAAGCGGCGCTTTGAGTGTGAAAGACTCTTTCTCTCCCCTTCATTTATTAAAACTTCAGATATAAATACATGGTTTTTAATAATAATAAAAAAAATGTTGGTAATGCAACATGAGCTTCCTCCTTTCTCACATGGATACTGGGGAGTGATGTGTGTACTGGATTTAAATTCTCACTGGTGACATGGATACTGGGTAGTCGGCTGGGTGCACTGGAGTACAGATCTCACTGGTGACATGGATACTGGGGAGAGAGGGGTGTGTACTGGTGAACGGATCTCCCTGGTGACATGGATACTGGGTGCACTGGTGTACAGATCTCACTGGTGACATGGATACTGGGTAGTCGACTGGGTGCACTGGTGTACAGATCTCGCTGGTGACATGGATACTGGGTAGTCGGCTGGGTGCACTGGTGTACAGATCTCGCTGGTGACATGGATACTGGGTAGTCGGCTGGGTGCACTGGTGTACAGATCTCGCTGGTGACATGGATACTGGGTAGTCGGCTGGGTGCACTGGTGTACAGATCTCACTGGTGACATGGATACTGGGAAGTGACTGAATTGCAAGAGGCAGAAGAATCCTTTTTATTATTTCAGCATTGGACCTGTCTAGCATTATGTTGGGTAAATGACTTGCTGTGGTCTTCTGTGGAGTGTGTCTAACCCCTAATGTTTTTTTGATTTTCTCTTACAGGGTAGAACATGCCCGCATGCATGCCAAGCACCGAGGCCACGAAGCCATGCATGCCGAAATGGTGCTGATTCTCATCGCCACCCTGGTGGTGGCCCAGCTGTTGCTTGTGCAGTGGAAACAGAGACACACGCGCTCCTACAATGTAAGAGATCTTGAACCACAAAACTCTTTTTCAAGTTTTTATTTATTTTATTATTATTAAACATCTTTTACACCAAGGTGATGATTGCGCCTGACGTTTTGCTGAAAGAGGGTATCCTAAAAATGATGGGAGCTTGCCCCAGGCAACAGGAAAATTACCTTTCACTGATCTGCCTTACTATATATGTCACTAGTTTTTAGCCAGTGTCATAAACAGTGTATCCTCTAAGAGCAGGACTGTCCAGATGATGCAGGAGGCACAGGGCACATTGTGATACGGGGCATACTTGGGTGCACAAGATGCACTAGATTACAGCAGGTGCACTGCTGACACGTGGAGGCACTGGGGCTATACGGATTACACTGTACACACTGGTAACCCTTGACGTCCCAGGGCAACACTAGGGTGCCTTGTTAACACTCAGAAGCATAGGGCACACCTGGGACTTGGAGGCGCAAGGGTGCAAAGGACCCTAGATGACACTGGGTGCACTAGTGACTCTTGGAGGCACTGGGGCACACTGGTATCGCGTGAAGGCACAGGGGCACACGGTGCGTTGGATGACATTTTTTAAATTTGGTGGCATGTGCATACAGGATGCACTGGCAACACTTGGAGGCATGGGGTGCACAGGGCATGCAAAAGCTGCTGGGGTGCACTGGGAGCCATGGGGGAGCGAGTAAGTACAGCAGCATCAAACTCTGTGACACGCGTCCCTTTGCAATTTAAGGCAGCGCCAGTTGGGAAAGCTGTCTCTTCATAGGTTGCAGCGCCATTGCTCTAGGATGGTGAAGCCTGGAAGGGCAAGTGACCATACACCAGAGGAGAGAGCTAGCACTGGATCTTGAGTGGTAAGTGTGACAGCTTAGTTATCTCTGGCAACAGCCACAAGTCCTCTCTTGTGAATTGCTGAGCTTCCCCCTAATGACTGAGAGAGGCTATCGCAGATATAAAAGTGAACCTGTCACTAGTTACTAATGTATTATTTATTGTTGGGACAACACCTCTTGCTTGCCAGCACACACACACAAGTTTGCAGGTCACTGTGCACACCTGGGTTTGGGGACTCCTGGGATATACTGGGGAAGAACTTTGACGAAGGTAATGTTCTGACACCTCTTCGTTTTCCTATGACCTAACAGGAGCTTAGACTAGTGACAGTTTTGTAAGCCATAGTTGTCAAGAGCTGACTTTCAAGTGTTTCGAGACCGCTTGGCTGTAAGAAAGGGAAATGCATGTGTACACCCAGAACTTCTATACAACCCCTAAGCACATTTAATAATACCATGTAACTGGTAGTCTAAATTGTGTGTAACATTTGCAAAACATTGTAAGTGAGCCTAGACTCGGACCATTTGAGACTTTTGTGCGATCCATTTTAGAGCAAGAAACAATGTTCTGCTAGACACCAACCAACCAATAGAAGGCCCAAAATGCACGTATATGAATTGCAGCATGTGTTTTAAAGATAAACTGTGGTACTAAAAATGTTGCTCAGCATATTTGTGTTCTCTGCTTCCTTTGCAGATGGTGACTCTCTTCCAGATGTGGATTGTTCCCGTCTATTTTACAATGAAGCTGCACTGGATGCGGTTCCTGGGAATCTGGATTCTCTTCTCCCTAGTCACTGCTTTTATAACCTTCAGGGCCACCCGCAAGCCACTGGAGCAGACCACTCCTAGGTGAGGGGTCTCTATAGGGTGCCTTCATTCTCATGTATATAGACTGTGTAGGTGGTGATTCGGAATGTACAGTGTGTATACATCTCTGTTTAAAGGACATGGGTTAAAGGTTTACCTGAAAAAAGGTATACTAAATGCTTACCTCTCCGGCTGCTAAATACTGCTCTGTTCAAGAAAAATCTGCTTCGTATGTCTGCTGAGAAACTAACACTTCAGCAGCACTTGCTACTTTCTCTTTCCAACCTCTATAACGCTACTGGAGCCACTGAGCCCGGAGGGGGAGCAGGAGAACAACATTATGTATGTGTACTGGAGTACAGCTCTCACTGGTGACATGGATACTGGAGAGTGACGTGTGTACTGGTGTACAGCTCTCACTGGTGACATGGATACTGGGGAGTGACGTGTGTACTGGAGTACAGCTCTCACTGGTGACATGGATACTGGAGAGTGAGGTGTGTGTGTGTGTGTGTGTGTGTGTACTGGAGTACAGCTCTCACTGGTGACATGGATACTGGGGAGTGACGTGTGTACTGGTGTACAGCTCTCACTGGTGACATGGATACTGGAGAGTGAGGTGTGTGTGTGTGTGTACTGGAGTACAGCTCTCACTGGCGACATGGATACTGGGGAGTGATGCATGTACTGGAGTACAGCTCTCACTGGTGACCTGGATACTGGAGAGTGAGGTGTGTGTGTACTGGAGTACAGCTCTCACTGGTGACCTGGATACTGGAGAGTGAGGTGTGTGTGTACTGGAGTACAGCTCTCACTGGTGACCTGGATACTGGAGAGTGAGGTGTGTGTGTGTGTGTACTGGAGTACAGCTCTCACTGGTGACATGGATACTGGGGAGTGATGTATGTACTGGAGTACAGCTCTCACTGGTGACATGGATACTGGAGAGTGATGTATGTACTGGTGTACAGCTCTCACTGGTGACATGGATACTGGAGAGTGACGTGTTGACTGGTGTACAGATCTCACTGGTGACATGGATACTGGGGAGTGATGAATGTACTGGTGTACAGCTCTCACTGGTGACATGGATACTGGGGAGTGACGTGTGTACTGGTGTACAGCTCTCACTGGCGACATGGATACTGGAGAGTGATGTATGTACTGAGTACAGATCTCACTGGTGACATGGATACTGGGGAGTGATGTATGTACTGAGTACAGATCTCACTGGTGACATGGATACTGGAGAGTGATGTATGTACTGAGTACAGATCTCACTGGTGACATGGATACTGGGGAGTGACGTGTGTACTGGAGTACAGCTCTCACTGGTGACATGGATAGTGGAGAGTGACGTGTGTACTGGTGTACAGCTCTCACTGGCGACATGGATACTGGAGAGTGATGTATGTACTGAGTACAGATCTCACTGGTGACATGGATACTGGAGAGTGATGTATGTACTGAGTACAGATCTCACTGGTGACATGGATACTGGGGAGTGACGTGTGTACTGGAGTACAGCTCTCACTGGTGACATGGATAGTGGAGAGTGACGTGTGTACTGGTGTACAGCTCTCACTGGTGACATGGATACTGGGGAGTGACGTGTGTACTGGAGTACAGCTCTCAATGGTGACATGGATACTGGGGAGTGATGTATGTACTGGTGTACAGCTCTCACTGGTGACATGGATACTGGAGAGTGACGTGTTGACTGGTGACATGGATACTGGAGAGTGACGTGTGTACTGGAGTACAGCTCTCACTGGTGACATGGATACTGGGGGGTGAGGTGTGTACTGGTGTACAGCTCTCACTGGTGACGTGTGTACTGGAGTACAGCTCTCACTGGTGACATGGATACTGGGGAGTGACGTGTGTACTGGAGTACAGCTCTCACTGGTGACATGGATACTGGGGAGTGATGTATGTACTGAGTACAGCGCTCACTGGTGACATGGATACTGGGGAGTGATGTATGTACTGAGTACAGATCTCACTGGTGACATGGATACTGGGGAGTGATGTATGTACTGAGTACAGATCTCACTGGTGACATGGATACTGGGGAATGAGTTTTTTTGTGTACTATAGTAAATTATTTTTCACTTGTAAAATAGATACTGGGGGGTGAGCTGTGTGTACTATAGAGTACAGATTTCACTGGTGACATACTGGGGAGTAAGCTGTGCCTACTGGAATTTTCTTTGGTGTGGTATGTAGTGGAGTGTGGTGCCATTTTATACTGGGAAGTGATCTGCGTACTGGAGTACAGATTTCACTAGTGACGTGGCTACTGAGACGTGAGCGGTGTGTACTGGTGTGGAGATCTCTTTGATGCCATGAGAAATGAGCTGTGTACTGGAGTACATATCTTACTGACAAAGTGCATACTTGGTAGTGAACTTTGTTTAGTGAAGTGCAAATCTTACGAGTGCCGTGGATACTGGCAAGTCAGGTATGTGTACTGAATTGCCAATTTCACTGGTAATGTGGGTACTGGGGAGTGAGCTGTGTGTACTGAAAGTCAGATCCCTCTGCTGACATAGATACTGGGATGTGAGGCGTGTATACTAGAGTGCAGATCTCACTGGTGAACATGGATAATGGTGAGTGAGCTGTGTGGATTTCATGGGGAGTAAGGTGTGTGCACTGCAGTGGTGAATTTACTGGTGACATGGTTCCAGGGGTGTGGTGTATGCATACTGGAGGGAAGTGAGCTGTTTGTACTATAGTACAGATCTCACTGGTAACATGGATACTGGGGCGTGAGCTGTGTATACTGGAGTACAAATCTCACTGTTAACATGGATACTGGAAGTGTTGGTTTCTTAGGGCTCTTTCACACGGGCGGCCCGTTCAGGTCCGCCTGCCAGTTTATTAGGCGGACCTGAACGGGCACTCCGTGCTCCTCTATGGAGCCGCGGATGTCAGCGGTGACATGCCCGCTGACATCCGATCCGCCAAAGTGTGACGGAGGAAAAACCGTCTTTTCCATCCATCTGTTGGATCGGGTGACAGACGGTCCGTGTTCATCCGATCCCCCCCCATAGGGGAGAGCAGACAAAAAAAAACAGGGCGGTCCCCACAGTGTGCAGGGACCGCCCTGTCATCCGCCGGCTCAGTGGGGATCAACGGAGCGATCCCCGCTGAGCAAGCGGAGGTTCACGGGGCGGATCATTGCTGATCCGCCCCGTGTGAAAGGGGCCTTAGTGGACTTTATAGGAAGATTTCTCCTGAACACAGCAGTGTTTGGTGGGTAGGGGGAAAGGTAAGTATTATCCAGGTAGACTTTTTTATTTTTTTCCTGACATGGCTACTTTAAAAGAACAGTTCACATTTGTAACAATTTGTATAATTTTTTTTTTTTTTTACTTTCACACACTATATTCTATTAACATTTATCATTACTTCCCCCCCCCCCCCCCTCCGTGCTAAGTTAAAACTTTTGGATTTTACTGAAGTCCTGTGCTAAAAGGTGGTTTGTCACTCCTGGCCTCTGCTTCTAAAAATACTAATCCCCTGGCTTTCATGACAATATAATGGCTTCAGTGCTTCTATAGTCACCATCTGGTGTGCAGATCGGGCATTAGGACTTCATCACTTCCCTGGCTGCATGAATGTTCCAGGTCTTTGACTTAAAGCGGAGGTTCACCCAAATAACATTTTTCTCAGAACACCTTCTTTAGACTTCTAACATGTACAGTCCGCAATTTTTTTTTTTTTTACGCTGTACATACCTTAATCTATCTTTTCATTCCAGCTTCCGGGTACTTCTCCCCGCGGGAGTAGGCGTTTCCAAGCTGAGGAGGCATGTCATCTGGGAGGTCGCCCAGATGATTGACTAATTTTCAGCAAAAGTTCCCCCCGACGGATAAGGCCCCCGCCCCCCGTTTTGCGTAGGCGCGTCCGAGTCACGGCGTTTCCGAAAGAAGCCGAACATGCAGATCTGCTAGTCGGCCTGCTCCGTATAGAGCCGACTAGCAGATTCTTTCGGAAACGCCGTGACTCGGACGTGCCTACGCAATACGGGGGGGGGGCCTTATCCGTCGGGGGGAACTTTTGCTGAAAATTAGTCAATCATCTGGGCGACCTCCCAGCTTGGAATTGCCTACTACCGCGGGGAGAAGTACCCGGAAGCCGGAATGAAAAGATAGATTATAAGGTATGTACAGAGTAAATTTTGCGGACTGTACATGTTAGAAGTCTAAAGAAGGTGTTCTGAGAAAAATGTTATTTGGGTGAACCTCCGCTTTTAATAAATAATAAAGCCAGAGGATTAGCATGGATAAGATTTAATTGAATGAACAGGATTGAAATAAGTAAACTCTGTTCTCAGCTCTGATAGCCTCATGTTTCACATGCTTGGATTGGAGATGGGAGGTGCTGAAGTCACACATGAAGAGCACATAGAGTTGAAGTGTGTCAAAATTCAGTCTGGGCATTCCTAGGCAGGTTGTATTTTTCATGCAGATCACCCTAGGTAAGGCCAACATGGGACGCTGAGCCTCCATGATTGGAAGAACTGAAATCCAATCAATTAAAAGGGTGGGACAGTCAGGCTGGGAAGGAAAGGGGCTAGATAATGCTGGAAGTCCTCGGGGTGTTTCCACTCCTCCTTTTTGGCCTTTTATTTATAACTTGAAAATGTATAATGGATGGTGGGTCCCCACTGACTGCAATGGCTGAAGCACTTGGAACTCAAAGATGCAGGTATGGTTAGGTGGTCCAAATCTTCAGCTTCCCTCAAACGCTGAAATAATTTTGGTGGGATTGACTCCTTCTTTGATTTGCTGTGTTTTGTGTCTCCGCAGGCTCGTATATAAATGGTTTCTCCTCTTGTATAAAATGAGTTACGCCACTGGGATTGTGGGATACATCGCTGTGATGTTCACGCTGTTTGGTCTGAACTTCCTGTTCAGGTACGTCTGCCGAGGTCTGTTTATATAAAGTGTGTGGTCTGGGTGGCTGATTCTGACCCTTCGGGTGATAACCACATAGACCAGGGATCCTCAAACTACGGCTCTCCAGCTGTTGTAGAACTACACATCCCATGAGGCATTGTAACACACTGACATTCACAGACATGACTAGGCATGATGGGAATTGTAGTTCCTGAACAACTGGAGGGCCGTAGTTTGAAGACCTATGACATAGACGGTAAAAAGGTTTGGATGTAAGTCGATAGAAAAGTCTACTCCTAACTCTCCGATTCCATCCGTTGAATGTCAGCAAACATTAGGGCTCAATCACCTAATGTTTGCAATTGGCAATCCTCCTTTCTTCCTGGGGAAGGGTTGTATCCTCATTTTTTAAGGATCACTACACTCTTACCAGGTGACCTCCCTTGGGGAATGTGGTAATCTCAGATGTTTGAGATCACTGCCTGTAGTCCAGGTGTCCTCCCCTAGTAGTTGTGGGGTCTTCAGTTTTTGGGGATCTCTGCACACTCGCCAGGTGAGCTCCCCTGGGGTTGCAAAGTCCTCAGTTGGGGATCACTGCCCACTTTCTAGGTGACCTCCTTTTTGAGGGATGTTGGGTCCTCGGGTGTTCAGGATCACTGGCCAACTCTGCCCTAACTCTTCAGATGTTGGCGATCACTGCCCACTCACCAGATGACCTCCCCTGGGGTATGCGGGGTCCTCAGATGCCTGGAATCACTGCCTGTTTTTCAGGTGACCCCCCTGTTAGGGATAACTGCTCACCCTCCAGGTGACCTCCCCTGAGGGATATAGGGGTCCTCAGTTGTTGGTGATCACTGCCCACTCTCCAGATGACCTCCCCTGGGATATGCGGGGTCCTCAGATGCCTGGAATCACTGCCTGTTTTTCAGGTGACCCCCCTTTTAGGGATAACTGCTCACCCTCCAGGTGACCTCCCCTGAGGGATATAGGGGTCTTCAGTTGTTGGTGATCACTGCCCACTCTCCAGGTGACCTCCCCTGAGGGATCCTCAGTTGTTGAGGATCACTGGCCAACTCTTCCCTTAGCTTCTCAGTTGTTGGGGATTACTACTTTCCAAGTGACCTTCCCTGGGTTGTTGATGGGGATCACTGCCTGCATTCCAGATGTTCTCCCCTGCGGGGGGGGGGGGGGGGGGGGGGGGGTGTATGGGGTTCTCAGTTGTTGGCAATTTCCACCTACTTTTCAGGTGACAGATCAGGTACATGGCCCTCAGTTGTTGGGATCACTGGTCACTATCCAGGTGACCTACCCTGGGTGGTGTGCGCTCTTCAGTTGGGGATCACTGCCCCCCTTCCAGATAACCTTCCCTGAGGGATGGTGGCAATATTTTTTGGGGATCACTGTTCTTAGTCTAGGCCTAGTATTTTCATCATTCTTGGTGAAGGGGGTGTTGTGGGGTGCTGAGTTTTGGGACAGATGGTATTTTTTAAATGGTTAGTGTATTTCAGAAACGGTACGTACATTGTTGGCAGTATTCAGTCCAGCAGAAAGGGGAGTGGGGCTTGTGGGTAGTCAATTGATCTAAATTATTTAGACTTGTCTCCTGAACAATTTGGGCCAGATTCACAAAGAAGCGCCTATCTTTAGGCGGGTGTAGCGTATCTCAGATACACTACGCCGCCGTAACTTAGAGCGGCAGGTCCCGTATTCAGAAAGAACTTGCGCTCTAAGTTACGGCAACGTAGTGTAAATGGGCCGGCGTAAGCCAGCCTAATTCAAACTAGGCTGGTAGGGGGCGTGTTGTATGTAAATGATTCGTAACCCCATGTAAATGACGCGCTTAACGAACGGCGAATGCGCAATATCACGTCGAATTTTCAAAGTAAATTACGCCCGCTCAATGCTTAGTCGACGTGAACGTAACCTACGCCCAGCCCCATTCACGGACGACTTACGCAAACGACGTAAAATACGACGCTGTTCGGACGTTTCCGACGTCCATACCTAACATGACTTACCCCTGCTTTATGAGGGGTAACTTTACGCCGGTCAGACGCCTTACGTAAACGACGGATCTTGATACGCTGGGCGGGCGTACGTTCGTGAATCGGCGTATCTAGCTCATTTGCATATTCGACACGGAAATATACGGAAGCGCCCCTAGCGGCCAGCGTAAATATGCACCCCAAGATACGACGGCGTAGGAGACTTGCGCAGCTCGTATCTAGGCAAAATTAATGCGTAACTGATTCTAAGAATCAGGCGCACAGATACGACGGCGCACATTCGGACTTACGACGGCGTACGTGGAGTTACGCCGTAGTAAGTCCTTTGTGAATCTGGGCCTATAACTTATTTTTTTTTTTTTTTTTTTTTTTTAAGTTTTTATTGAAAAGAGTGAAATACATAGCAGGTAACGGCACAAATGCGGGCGCAGCTGTTAGACATATGAATCGAACAATATATATTATGATAGAATACAAATTAATTAACATAACATATATCACTTTGAAAAATAGGCATATGGTTTAGTGCGGTTAAATGCTTCTTCGTTCTTTTTACATAATGGCAGTAGTTGCGGGGGGGGGGGGGGGGGGGGGTGTGTGTGTGTGTGTGTGTGTGTGTGTGTGTGTGTGTGTGTGTGTGTGTGTGTGTGTGTGTGTGTGTGTGTGTGTGTTTCTATAGCGGGTCTTGCATCAATATTCTAGTGATTATAATACATTTTAATCCTCTCCTTCCCTACAGGATAAAGCCAGAAGACGCCATGGACTTTGGCATCTCCCTCCTCTTTTATGGCCTCTATTATGGGGTACTCGGAAGGGATTTCGCTGAGATGTGTGCCGATTACATGGCATCCACAATAGGTGTAAGTATGGAGGCATTCTACCCACAATGCAGTTTGCTTACTCGGAATGATATTGTAGATTGCGCTTCTTACATCTAGGTTAGACCCAGTTGGAGGGGGGGGGGGTTGGGGGTTAATTATTTGATGGCTATCCCACTGCACTGGAACTGACCTTTATGGCCACCATTACTCTGCATATATTGCTGGGTTACACTTATTTGGGTTGACTTGCTTGTGCATGCATGGGATGATGTCATCCTCCATCGGGCAATCAAGAGGCTGAAAATCTGGCACCCGGTAAAAAAAAATACAGGGGTTGGTGAGGGATGTAACCGCCGCATTGCTGGAAGGTGGAGGTGAGTATACCTGGGGAGTTCATTTCTGTCCTCTCCTTCGTCATTAATCTGTCACATGGCAGAACTGCAACAGGCAGTATAGACTCTGCCATAGGACAGTTGAATGAAAAGGGGTGGGACTAGACCTTGGGAGAGGTGGGGCTTAATATTGACCTGGGCAGAAAATGGTTGGACTCGCATAGTTAACAGATTGGACGGTGCATTTTTTTATGTTGATTGGTTGTGTATTGCACCATCTGGCTGACACAGAAAACAGATTGGGCATTGCATCTTTTATTGATCGGTTGTACATCGTATAGTTGGACTGACAGGGCACAGGTTGGGCATTGCAGTGTATATTGATCGGTTGTACATCGTATAGTCGGACTGACAGGGCACAGGTTGGGCATTTGCACTGTATATTGATCGATTTGTTGAACATTGTACAGTCAGACTGACACAGGAAACAAATTGGGCATTGCACTGTATATTGATCGGTTGTACATTGTACAGTCAGTCAGTCAGACTGACGGGGAACAGATTGGGCATTGCATTGTTTATTGATCAGTTGAACATTGCATAGTCGGACTGAAGGGGAACACATTGGACAGTATATGCAAAATTATAATTCTACCTGTTTGTGGAGCTGCACCTGACATGGAAGGTAAAACACACCGGTACAATACTGTGCCATTTGTAGAAAGTTGAAACTTGAACATCAACATTGTCAGTAGAAATCATTCTAGACCGTCCTTTACCAGTGTTTTGAGTCTTCGGTAATCCTTATGTGAATGAACTAATACTGAAACATTCAACTTTGCTTTCTCAGTTCTACAGCGCGTCGGGTATGCCCACCAAGCACCTTTCGGACAGCGTGTGCGCCGTATGTGGACAGCAGATCTTTGTGGATGTCAATGAAGAGGGTATCATCGAGAATACGTACCGGCTCTCCTGCGACCATGTGTATCCTTTTCACTGTCCAGCAGATTCAATGCATATATTCATGTAAATGAAGAGGAGGGGCAGATTGCAATATGATCTTTCCTCCATTGACGTAACAACAAAAAAAAATGCAATGCTTTTTGTGAATGGGCAAAGCAGGGGTGGGGATTCATCCTGATTATCCCCTTCTCCATTCAGTAAAACAAAATAAAACTTTTTTTTTGTCAATGGGTAAGAAGGGGTGGAGACACATCCATAATCTTTCACTGCCAAAGCTACAGCTCATCTTCCCCTGGGGTTTGGAGTGGGGGTAATCCGTGGTGAAAGACGGGACATCTAAGGTGACATTGGGATGCTCAGTACTGGGGGCATAACTTGGGGAGCATAATGCAATAAGCTGTTTGCAGGGGTGCTCTGTAGAAGAGGGGACATCTGAGGTGGGAGGAGGGGACAGAGGGATTTGGTTTCAAAAGAGGAATATGGAGGGGGGGGGGGGATGGGTACAACCCCCAGCAATCCAGTACTATGTGTAGGAGCCAGCTTGCAGCAAGGTATGATTATTATACTATGCAACAACCATCCACACACAGTATACATATTATTAGGAGTATCTTGCTTGGTTAGTACAGTATAAAAAAAGAAAAAAACTTCCTGGAGCTAGTCTTAAGTTCCTCCAGTGCGGTGATGCATAGTCATCATGCCCTTTGACTTTGCATACCCATGTCACCACATTGTACAATGGATATCGTGCCCCTTTCTCTGACCTCACCATTGCTGGCTGCAGTGCAAACTGGGAGATGGGAGTTTTGAACACAATGAGATGTCCTGCTGCTGAGAGGTTCGGCCCAATTTATTTCCCACTGCAGTCAGCTGTTGGCTTCATCTCTGGTAGTGAGCATGCCCCTGATCTATACAGAGGAGTGTGATCTCAGGCCACAGATAAGCATTTCTTTACATATGCCTTTGTAAAGGGTTTGTAAAGTCTCATGTTTATTATAAAAAAAAAAAAGTTATACTTACCTGCTCTGTGCAATAAATTTGCAAAGAGCAGCCAGGATCCTCCTCTTCTCAGATCCCTCTTTGCTGCTCCTGGCCCCTCCCTCCTTTCGAGTGCCCCCACAGCAAGCAGCTTGCTATGGGGGTACCTGAGCCGAGCTGAAGCTCTATGTGTCCACTTAGACATGGAGCTGTGATTTGGCCCTGCCCCTTCTCTCTCCTGATTGGTTCCCGCTGCTGTCAAAGTCAGCCAATGGGACCTCTACTGTGTCTCGGGAGGGAGAGTCCCAGGCGGCCGAGGGATTCATGGACATCGCTGGATAGAGAGGGGCTAAGGTAAGTATTAGAGGGGTTGCTGCACACAGAAGGCATTTTTATCTTGATGCATAGAATGCATGAAGATAAAAAAACAACCCCTTTAAAGCCCAATTGAACCTTCAGCTAGCTTAGTACTTTGCTGTCAGCAGAAGCCGTGACACTGAAGGCTGGTAAAAAGGGGTGAAATTCATTAATTCCCTGTGATTGGCTACTCAGTGGGGAACTAATTAGGAGCCCATTCCACAGGCTCCCAATCTAGGGGTTGGTCATGAGCAGCTGTTATTGACTGCCCAGTCACAGTTCTGGAGCGCACCTCTTAACACTGCAATGCATATATGTGGCAGCTGGGTGTTTGCCACATAAATGCTTACTGGTGTTGTAATGGGGTTAAATCATCTAAATATGTTTCAGGTTCATTTCACTTAGTCTTTTTATTTAGAAAGCAACTACACCCTAGTAGAAAATCCTGTCCCCTGCCAGCATACTGCAGAAAAGGACCCTTGCTTTCTGGTGGGAGGCAGTGATCTCTATGCAGAGGTCTGGCATGCTTCTCTTTTTTCTGATTGGAGATATTTCAGTCTGACTTGGTGGGGGGAGGGGGGGTTTGTCGGACCTCTGCAGATGGAACACTACTTCCGCAGAGAGCATTAACCACTTAAGACCCGGACCAAAATGCAGCTAAAGGACCTTGCCCCTTTTTGCGATTCGGCACTGCGTCACTAACTGACAATTGCGCGGTCGTGCGACGTGGATCCCAAACAAAATTGGCGTCCTTTTTTCCCCACAAATAGAGCTTTCTTTTGGTGGTATTTGATCACCTCTGCGGTTTTTATTTTTTGCGCTATAAACAAAAATAGAGTGACAATTTTGAAAAAAGATTTAATATTTTTTACTTTTTGCTATAATAAATATCCCCCAAAAATATATATAAAAAAAAAAAAATTTCCTCAGTTTAGGCCGATACGTATTCTTCTACATATTTTTGGTAAAAAAAATTGCAATAATCGGTTGGTTTGTGCAAAATTTATAGCGTTTACAAAATATGGGATAGTTTTATTGCATTTTTATAAAAAAATAATTTTTTACTACTAATGGTGGCGATCAGCGATTTTTTTTTTTTATTTTTTTTTTTCTTCTTTTTCGTGACTGCGACATTATGGCGGACGCTTCGGACAATTTTGACACATTTTTGGGACCATTGTCATTTTCACAGCAAAAAATGCTATAAAAATGCATTGTTTACTGTGGAAATGACAGTTGCAGTTTGGGAGTTAACCACAAGGGGGCGCTGAAGGAGTTATGTTTCACCTAATGTGTGTTTACAACTGTAGGGGGGTGTGGCTGTAGGAGTGACGTCATCGATTGTGTCCCCCGATAAAAGGGATGACACGATCGATGCAGCCGCCACAGTGAAGAACGGGGAAGCTGTGTTTACACGCGGCTCTCCCCGTTCTTCAGCTCCGGGGACCGATCGCGGGACCCCAGCGGCGATCGGGTCACGGCGCTTCGGACCGGGTCGCGGGATCGCGCCGCGACCTACGGCTGGGTACATGTACAGGATGTACCTGTACGTACATGTGCCCAGCCGCGCCATTCTGCCGACGTATATGTGCAGGAGGCGGTCCTTAAGTGGTTAATATGTGTATTTTATAGCAGTCTGGAATTCGGCTTTAGCAGTGTTTTTGTTTTCCCAATATTTCCCTTAACCTGTTTCCTCTCCAGTTTTCATGAGTTTTGTATCCGAGGCTGGTGCATTGTGGGGAAGAAGCAGACATGTCCGTATTGCAAGGAGAAGGTGGACCTGAAGAGGATGTTTAGCAATCCGTATCCTGTTTTTATTTTATTTGTATTTATTTTTATGTTCTTGTGTCGTCCTGTCTGATCTGCACATATTGACCTTCAATAATAAGAGTAGTGCACCTCATTTATTAGAGCCTGGAATAAGAATTGTTTGTTTCCATATAGGCACCAGTCACACCCTTCACTCCTGGGTGGTTTTGAGGGTGTGATTGAGTCTGGTCAGTATAGGAGAGCACAGACTGTTGCAAAGAAGACTTTAGAGTGAAGTGGTGATTTCATATAGTGTGCAGCTTCCATATGAACGTTGGAAGCCTTGTAGGTTGGGATGGCAGGAGTTAAAGTGGTTGTAAACCCACTTTTTTGATTTTTGCCTACAGGTAAGCCTATAATAAGGCTTACCTGTAGGTATAAAGAATATGTCCTAAACCTGTACGGTTTAGGAGATATTCCCCTCGCAATGCGCCGCTGATTGCAGCGGCGCATGCGCAGGGGGGGATCCTCGGCTGAAGGGCCGGCTTAGCTGGATAATCAGTCAGTGTCAGTTCAGTGAGGGAGTAGGACGCTTCCCGACGAGTCTGCTCTCTCCAGGGACCAGACAGATAGCCAGCTAGACACCGCAGACAGACAGGCAGGCAGGCTCCTAAAATCTTTGCTGCATGAATCAACTTGCAGCCCATAGGACCGGCTCCTTCCCTCCCTTCGTGGGCCCCTCTCTTCAGGTAAGACCCTGTCTTTCAGGGCCATCTTTCCACCCCCAGGAATCGCTAGTGACCGTCCTTTTCAGGACAGCCACTCCAGCGATCCAAATTGCGGCTGTTTACCTTCTCTTAGAGCCGCATGCACCCCAATCAGTCACCCATAATCACCCCGGCCACCCGCCGCGCATAGCAGCGCTTTTTTCTGGCGATCTGCGGCTCTTTCCCGCATCCGCGCCAGACCAGGCCTTATTCGCGGCCGCCGCAATTAGGAAAGACCGCGGCTTCAGCCGCGGCCTAGCGGTGCGCCGCAAAAAGGAGCACTGACAGCCTCGAAATTTTCCTGGAATTGTCAGGGATCATCCCCCTATCCCTGGAGGATCCCATCCTCCCCTGGATTAACAACCAGCTCATACCCACCAAGCCAAACAGCCCCCAAACCTGAGGCCTGTGGCCCGGTCGGCGGCCATCTTGGTACTCCTCAGCTACAGTGACACCCTTCTTCCCCCCATTCCAAACAGTACTTGATCCAGGGTTTCGTCCGATCGCCTTTCAGGGATCAGGAAGGAATTTTTTTCCCTGCGGCAGCAAATTGGCTTAGCACTGCCAGGGTTTTTTTTTGCCTTCCTCTGGACCAAGGCCAAGCGAGAGGATTCAGCGAATCTTCCCTCTATTGCAATTAATCCCCCCCCCCCCCCCCCCCGGTGACTGGCAACAATGGTTAAACTGCGATACTCTGCAGAAACGATTTGGGGTCTGAGACAATTCGCAACAGTATTACCAGCCATCACCAAAAAGGCCTTAAAAATAGACCAACTTTTGAGATTCGATCAACGATCGACCATCAAAAATTTCAACCATTTAACCCAGCTCAAGCACATATCATGTGCTTTGATCAACACAAGATCGGCAGTAAAACACCGATCAGAAATCCACGATTTCTTACTACAAAACGATCTAGACTGCCTCTTTATCACAGAAAGCTGGCTTTCAGACGACTGCAACACCATTCTTGGAGAATTGGTGCCAGAAAATTATCGAATTATAACGGAAAACAGAATAGGGCAAAGAGAAGGAGGGCTGGCGGTGATCCACAAGAATCACATTACAATCACTAAGCCGGTCCTTCAAAATCCTCTTCCATTTATGGAAACCCTTACTCTTCAACTTCAAACTAACCCCCAGGAGACTGTTCACATTCTCCTCTGCTATAGGCCACCTGGGCCAAAATCGCAGTTTCTACCATCATTAACGGAGTTCATATCCACTTATACCCTTAACAGCAAACATCTTTTGCTGCTCGGGGACTTCAATCTGTGGGCCAACTTCGCACAGGATCCCATTGCGGATGCCTGCATCGATCACCTGGAAGGATTAGGACTACAGCAACTTATATGCGGTCCCACGCATGCTTCAGGTCACACACTCGACCTAATTTTCAGACAAAATCTGAAAATAAACATTTTGGGAAATGAACCTTTGCCATGGACAGACCACCATGCAATTAGTTTCATAATTTCCAAAATTCCACCAGTTATAAAAGCACCCAAGCCGGTGACAATACACTGGGCTAGATCTCAGAAGAAGCTCCATTCGGAACTCTTCAAATCTACCTTGGGAAACCGAATCGAAACTATTCATCCTCAGTTAACAGCCTCAGATACACTGGATGCCATAAATGCAGCTCTGCTACAATCAGCCGACTTAGTAGCACCGAAACGCAAAGTCCGCATCCGGAAAAAAAAGTCCGGCTGGTTCAACAACCAGCTGTCCCTACTGAAGCAAGAGCGCAGAAGGGCGGAAGCCGCCTGGAAAAGAAGCCCTTCAGAAGATCACCTCATCATCTACAAGGCAATAACAACACAATATCATAAAGAAATCTTCAAAGCAAAGAAACATCATTTTTCTATGACGATTAACAGCGCCATGAACCGCCCCCGAGAACTATTCAAGATGGTCACCCAGACCATGAATCCAGGATGTCTTGAAGTCCCCAATTCAGACACCCAAGAGTTCTGTAATGAACTATCGGATTTCTTCATCGACAAAATCGAAAGAATCCGGGTAAGTATTCTGCAAAATAATACCCCCCTCAGCCCCCTCTTCAATCAACTACAAAACACCAACAGAAACCTTCTACAATCAACTAAGTTCACTCTGGAACCCATCTCCATCGGTACCACCAAAAATATCATTGGTGCGTTGCGGAACAGCACAGCACCCAATGACATCATTCCCACCAAGCTGCTGAAGGAATGCGCCGACATTCTGGCGCCTCCCATCACACAGCTTATAAATCAGTCATTTAAGGAAGGCATAGTGCCATCCCTGCTGAAAGAGGGCACAATCCAGCCCATCCTGAAAAAACCTAACTTGGATCCCAAGGACCCAACTCACCGCCGCCCCATAACAGGCCTAAATATTCTCTCCAAGATAATGGAGAAAATAGTGGTACAACAGCTGCAACAGCATCTGGATACCCACAATCTACTCGATCCATTTCAATCAGGTTTCCGTCCCGGACACGGGACAGAAACGGCCTTACTCAAAATATGGGACGATGCCCTCGAGGCCGCAGACGAGGGAGAATCCTGTCTCCTGGTTCTGCTGGACCTAAGCGCAGCCTTTGACACAGTAGACCACAAAATGTTACTGATGCGACTGGCCGAGGTAGCCAGAATCGCAGAAGGTGATTTACCATGGTTTTCCTCCTTTCTTGAAAACCGATCACAAACAGTGAAACTGGGATCTTTCACGTCGGAAAAACGCACGGTGCCATGTGGAGTCCCCCAAGGATCCCCCCTGTCACCGGTACTGTTCAACATCTATCTTCGCCCTCTCTTTGATATTATCAGTAGCCAAGAACTACTTTATCACTCTTATGCAGACGATACGCAATTGTATTTTCGCATCTGCAACAAAAAGGATCATCATCTCAGTTTAGAGAAATGTCTCTCTTCGATAGAAAACTGGATGACTAAGAGTTATCTTAAACTCAACAGTTCCAAAACAGAACTTCTTATGTTTCACGCCAGCCGAAAGAGTCAACTGGCAACAAACTGGACACCACCGCCCATTCTGGGCCAAAGCATCACCCCTAGCTCCAAAGTCAAAAGTCTAGGAGTCATTTTTGACACCTTAATGACAATGGACGCACAAATAGGGTCAGTAGTCAGCGGATCGCACCATTTGTTGCGCCTACTACGCAGACTTATTCCATTTATCCCCAAAGAAGACGTAGCAGTCGTAGTGGGAACAATCGTGAATTCCAGACTGGACTATGCAAATGCCCTGTACCTCGTACTCCCAAAGTACCAAATCGCTCGTCTGCAAGTCGTACAGAATACGGCCGCCAGACTGGTGACTGGGAAAAGGACATGGGAATCAATCTCACCTTCGCTGAGAACCCTTCACTGGTTGCCAGTAAAAGACAGAATTGTATTTAAAGCACTCTGCCTGACACATAAGTGCATCCATGGGAACCTCACAATTCTAATCGCGTTCTGCGATCCAGCGACCAAAATCTGGTCAAGGTACCAAAAACCAAATACAAGTCCAAAGGAGAAAGAAGGTTTGCTTTTCAAGGTCCTAGACTATGGAACGCTTTACCAACCAGCGTTCGGTTGGAGGAAAACCACCTGACTTTCAGAAGACGGATTAAAACTCTGCTCTTTTGATGTCATGAGACACGAAACATCAAGCGCCCAGAGGCGATTCGGTTCGCATGTGCCGCGCTATATAAGTTTTTCATTCATTCATTCATACCGTAAAGGAAATCTCCCGCGCGCATGTGCGGGAGTGACGTCATTGCCGCTCCAGCCAATCACAGCGCTGGAGCGGCGATACCCGGAAGACACGCTCGGCGTGGACCAGGTGAGTTCCCTCCCTCCCTCGTTCCGAGGTAAGTATTTCATAATGAGCTAATATGCGGTGCATACTAGCTCATTATGGCTTTTGCCTTGCAGGGTTAAAAAAAAAAAAAATGTATATGCGGGTTTACAACCGCTTTAAAGGGGGTCTCATTATCTTAGTTTAGACACTGGTCCATCCTGCAGCCAACCAGATCCTTAGAACCCCCGCAGGGCTAGATTAAACTGCACCAGAATTCATCAACATCAAGCCACACTAGAAGAGCACAGGGCCAGAGAAGAGTTCCACTGACTGAGCTTTATTCCATTCAAAGATTCTGCAGGTGGGAGGTTTAAAAAGCTCCTAAAAGTTCTCTTTACGCTTGCAGGCCCAGCACAGCAACCAGCTATTGCTGCAATTTCTGTTTTGTCAAACTTCAGCTAACAGGACTAGGACAATAAACAGCCAACAAGATCCTGTGTTCCAGGACTGTGCCTTTTAGCGGTAGTAAACGCCACTTTGCAACTTTTACCTACAGGTATTTGTAGAATAAAGTTTACCTGTAGGTAAAATGAATATGTCCTAATTAATGTACACCGTTTAGGGGATATTCGCGTGTTTTGCAGATTGTGATATCGCTGCACTCTGAAGGGACGGCATTCAAACAGCTGGAGCCTGTGAACCCGGGAAGGAAGACCGGGTGAAGATGGAAGCCCTGTTACCGGTAACGGCATGCTGCTGGAACGGCTTTGTTTTTCAGGAAAGTCTTTCATATTGTGTTAGTGTGTGATGCATACTGAGCAATTGCAGCATTTTACCTTCTGCTTTACTCTTCTGTGGATTCCCCTAGAACAGGAGTGGCAAACACAAGGCCCACGGGCCCAATCCGGCCCGCCGGACCTTGTAATGTGGCCCGCACAGCAGCCTCCTCATTTTGCCAGGTTGGTTTTCCCCAGAGAGAGCGGCGCGGCCAGTCTGAGCACAGGTATTAACATATTCCCCTTACTGTGCCGCTCTGTCTCCGCCTCTGCCCCCAACGCTGCGTCTCAGGCTGCCACTCTGGTCTCGCCTCCACCGCTGCCTCCGCTCTTTCTGCAGCCATGTCGGCTTACAATGCCGCTATGGTCTCCGCCCTGTCTCCGTCTCCACCCACCGCCCCACTTCCACCCCGCCTCCCCAGTCCTTCCAGCCAGTGATGCCGGCTTTTTTTGTATGCCACTGATTGTTTATAGTGGCAGAGATTGCTGGCAGATTTTTGGGCATTTTTTTCCCCCCCATCCAGCGGGCTGCGTCCTGTGGCTCTTCTTAATGAACTGTGTGCTGCTATTTTACTGTTATGGTGAAAAAAAAAAAAAAAAGCAAAGTACTGATAACACAGGAGATCTGCCCACAGAGGGGGTGGTACCACTATAGCCCAATAATAATAATAAAAAAAAAAGTACTATAGCTTAATACAAAGGGAGGGAGCCGCCTATACAGGGAGGTACCAGAGCTGGTCCAGGTAGGAAGGTAGGAGAGTACAGATGTGAGGATTTTTTTGGCGCAATCCTGACCCATGCACTGTGTACGCAGCGCAATCCTGACCCATGCACTGTGTACGCAGCGCAATCCTGACCCATGCACTGTGTACGCAGCGCAATCCTGACCCATGCACTGTGTACGTAGCGCAATCCTGACCCATGCACTGTGTACGTAGCGCAATCCTGACCCATGCACTGTATACGTAGCGCACCCGGCCATTTGAGGTGTAACCATACTGCTGATGCGGCCCCCGATGAATTTGAGTTTGCCACCCCTGCCCTAGAACAAGTAATGAAAACATTTTCCAGAATGGCTCTAATCTCCTCCATTCACATGCTCAGAATCTTGAAGCTTGCACTTTGAAGGAGGACATATTTTTGAAGATATCACAGGATGGAAGGTTCTGCTTCCACAAGGAAAGGTTCAGGAGACTCTACCTTAAAAAAAAAAAAAAATCGCAAAGCACCTAATCACTCTACCCAGGCTTCATCTTCAAAACCTAAGTTCAGTCCTTCCTTTTGGAGTAGGACTTGAGCCACAAGGCCCAACGAGTCCTCTTCCCAATGAATGCCTTTCTCTGGGCCACAGATTTTCAATTGGTGGTTTCAAAGAGGTACAAAATAGAGTTTTAAAACTATACCCCCTCGCAGCTTTCTTCTCTCAAATCAACCAAAATCTGCCCAAGGACGGTCAGATTTGCAGAATGCCCTAAACCATCTCTTGTCCCAGGTAGTAGTTGTGCCAGCACCCCTCAAACCTGATCACGATACCGAAGCCCAATGGGGTTGTTTGCTGTATTCTGGATCTAAAATCCCTCAACAAATACCCTCAAATACGGTTATTGCCTGGGACATGAAGAATACCTGCCATCCATAGCATTCCAAGATGCCTAACTGCATATTCCTATTTATCTGCCTCATCGGCATTTTATGCACTTTGCAGTGGACAATCATTTCCAGTTTGTTGCACTGCCTTTTGGCCTATCCTCTCCTCCCAGTGTATGCATTAAGGGCCAGATTCACAAAAGGGATACAACGGCGTATCTCCTGATACGCCGTCGTATCTCTGTTTCTATCTATGCGACTGATTCATAGAATCAGTTACGCATAGATAGCCCTAAGATCCGACAGGTGTAATTGTTTTACACTGTCGGATCTTAAGATGCAATACCGCGGCCGCCGCTGGGGGGAGTTCGCGTCGTAAACCAGCGTCGGGTATGCAAATTAGGAGTTACGGCGATTCCTGACAGTTTTTCGCGTTCGCTACGTCGCCGCTAGTCTAGTTTCCCGTCGCAAAGTTAGTCATTTTTTTTGGTGCCTTAACTTTAAACAGCAATCGTATTGCTGTATAAAGTATGGCCGTCGTTCCCGCGTCGAAATGTAAAAAATAACGTCGTTTGCGTAAGCCGTCCGGGAATACGGAATTACACTACGCGCGTCGCCGTTCAGAAAAATGACGTCACGGCGAGAGTTCGGAAACGGAGCATGCGCGGTAGGTCCGGCACGGGAGCGTGCCTAATTTAAATGGCACATGCCCATTTGAATTGGCCCGCCTTGCGCCGGAGGCCGCCGGCGTAGGTTTTCTTTGCAAGTGCTTGGTGAATCAGGCACTTGCGATGAAAAATTGCGGCGGTGTAACGTATCTACGATACGTTACGCCGCCGCTCTTCTATGTGAATCTGGCAATAAGGTCCTAGCACCCTTTCTTGCCCTCCTAGAAATGAAGGTCACAGGTTATCTAGATCAGGGCTCAAAATATCAAGTCCAGAGTACGGGATTGGTAAATCTAAAGGAAAATTGTATAATGTATACAGCCTTACTTGTCGCCAGTTTCCCCACCCAACCCTTATACTGTCCCACCGCGCCCTCGTAAATTCTCTCATGAAATAACAGTTAATTATTTTTGGAACTTTATTTTGCATAAAACATTTAACAATATTAACATAAAGCCTATTCGTTTCCATCAGTGCAGCCTATTAGTTTCCATCCGTGCAGCCTATTAGTTTCCATCCGTGCAGCCTATTAGTTTCCATCCGTGCAGCCTATTAGTTTCCATCCGTGCAGCCTATTAGTTTCCATCCGTGCAGCCTATTCGTTTCCATCAGTGCAGCCTCATTAGTGCCTATCATCGCCGCCTCATCCGTGCAGCATATCCATTCCACCCCATCAGTTCAGCCTCATCAGTGGCCATCACTGCAGCAGGGAGGCGGCCAAGTTACGGATGGTGGGGATCTCACTGTGACACAGCTTGTATATGAATAGCTGGCCACTGTCAAACAAAGTCCCGCCTCCTGGACTGGCATTGGACCAGTGTGCTGTCTGTCATAGTCAGGGCTGCTAAGGCAGTACAACCGCTCCTATTGTACTGGTCTCTGGCCCCATCAGTTAAATAGGGGGCCCCAGGGCAGCTTCATTGGTCATTTCTGCCTAGATTAATGGATTTCACTAGACCAACACCCCCTTGCCTACTTGCTTACCAGGGCTTAAATTACATTTCACTGGGCCCCATCAGGTCAACAGAGGTGGGTGCAGAGGAGGGTTTTTTTTTTCTTTCATTTTTGGGGCGTAGGCTGATAAGTCAGTGCCGCTCCTCATCCTCAACTGCACCGGGGGGGGGGGTAAAGGTGGGGTTGGGGGCATCAGGAAGGATGTAAGGGGGCCTCATAATTTCTAACTGCTACCCTGATCATAGTAGCCAGTCCAGGAGGTGGAACTTTGCCGGCCGGCTATTCGTATACAAGCTGTATGAACCGGCTGCCATATCCTCCTGACAGTTTACCTGGCTGATCGCTTCTTGCAGAAGCAGTGCAGCCTTTTTTTTTTTATATATATATATATATATATACACACACACACACACACACACACACACACACACACACACACACGACATCAGAGCAGCCCAGGGGCAGGGAGCAATCAGCCAGGAAACTGTCAGCCCAGTCCGCCCCTGTTCCACACTCGCCCTCCACTAATTTCCACTCGCCAAATGCAAGCAGGCGAGTGGAAGTTTTGAGGGCTGATCTAGATCAGTGGTTTTCAACCTCAGTCCTCAAGTACCCCCAACGGGCCATGTTTTCCTTTACAGTAAAACCTTGGTTTGCAAGCATAATTAGTTCCAGAAACATGCTTGTAATCCCAAAGCACTTGTATATCAAAGCATTTTTTTTACAGGTTTATAAAAGAGAAGAGAGCATCTCTAAGTGTAGCAATAAGTTGCTAAATGTTGTACCTTCATTAAATGTAACCATATTGCTACACTTAGAGGCTCCTCTTTTCTTTTTTTATACTCAGTTTGTGACATGACACTACTCTTATATCAAGACATCGCTTGTATATCAAGGCAAAATTTATTAAAACATTTTGCTTGTCTTGCAAAACGCTCTCAAACCAAGTTACTCTCAAACCAAGGTTTTACTGTACTTTGCACAGCTGCTTTAAATCAATATCAATGAAATGGTATTGATAAGAGCTATCTTGGCTAAGGGAGGTTTCCAAAACATGGCATTTGGGGGTACTTGAGGACTGAGGTTGAGAACCACTGATCTAGATGACCTTTTTCTGAAGGGCTTATCTGCCTTCCAACTATATGCTAATATCCCCAGGACAATTCAGATACTCCAGGTCTTTGGTTCGCTGGTCATCTTCCAAAAACTTGCTCGCCCCAGCCTTCTCTGAGCCTGTTTGTGGCGCCAAGGATCCAGGGACCCTCTAGTACTGGGTATCAGATGCCCTGATGGTCCTCTGCTCAGTTTAGGTTAATTCTATTGCCTCCCTTCCGGTGCAAATTCTTTCACAAAAATAGTGCAAGAATTGAATCATATTGCAATCAAACTGGCCCAGATTAACCTGGTACACATACATACTCAGATTACCCCCAGAACCTTTCCAACAGGGCCAGACCTGCTGTCTCAAGAGCCCTTGATTCCCATCCTTGCTTCCTAGTCACTAGATTAGCAACATGGTCTTGAGCAGCACAGGAATCTGAGTCTGTCATTCTCTTTACTAAAAGCAAGAAAAGTCACTTCCAAAAAAAATCATGCCTGGAAATCTTTCTTTGCTTAGTGTGAACACGGGCACATTATTTCCTACAATCAGGCCTTGACCAGAATTTGCTTTTAAGCACTCTGAAAATACATATTTCAGCCTTGTTCATTCTTTTTCGAAAACCTCTGACCTTGCTCTCAAGGTGTATCTTGGATCAGGCCCCTTTTACAGGACCCTGTGCTTCCTTGGGACCTCAACTTGGTCCCTTCTTAGGGAAATCCCTTAGTTGCTATCACATTCGTCAGATGTGTTACTGAGTTGGTCATTCTCTTGTAAGGGGCCATTCTTCATAAAGACAAAGGTAGTCTTACACCCAAGACCAGTGATCTCCAAACAGGAGTCAGGGGCCCGGATGTGGCCCTTTTCTAGCATTTATTCAGCCCCTTGGGCACTATCCCTCACACCAACAATGGGGCATAATTTGACCAATTGACACCAAACATGGGGCACTATTCCACCAACTATTATCAATGATTGGCCACCATTCCTGCCTCCAACACCAATGATTGGCCACCATTCCTGCCTCCAACACCAATGATTGGCCACCATTCCTGCCACCAACACCAATGATTGGCCACCATTCCAGCCACCAACACCAATGATTGGCCACCATTCCAGCCACCAACACCAATGATTGGCCACCATTCCAGCCACCAACACCAATGATTGGCCACCATTCCAGCCACCAACACCAATGATTGGCCACCATTCCAGCCACCAACGATTGGCCACCAACACCAATGATTGGCCACCATTTAATACATCAACACCAATGATTGGCCACCATTTAATACATCAACACCAATGATTGGCCACCATTCAATCCATCAACACCAATGATTGGCCACCATTCCTGCCACCGACACCAATGATTGGCCACCATTCCTGCCACCGACACCAATGATTGGCCACCATTCCTGCCACCGACACCAATGATTGGCCACCAACACCAATGATTGGCCACCATTCCAGCCACCAACACCAATGATTCCTTCCACCGACACCAAGGATGTGGAATTCCTTTTCCACAGACGGTGGTTTCAGCGGGGAGCATCGGTAGTTTCAAGAAACTTATATAAGCACCTGAACGACCACAACATACAGGGATTTTCAAAGTGATACTGACATACAAATCACACCCATAGGTTGGACTTGTGTCTTTTCAACCTCGCCTACTATGTAACGATGATGGGGCACCATTCCTCCCACCGACAGCAATGATCGGGCACCATTCCTCCCACCGACACCAATGATGGGGCACCGTTTCTCCTCTGTCTGACCTCAGGCACTATGCAACTGAACACCACACCTAAGGCATTCTTTACTCTGATGCTGAGCCTAGGGCATTTTCGAACCCCACTGGCCCCCCAAAAAAATCTGATAGTCAGTACACACTGGCCCTTTGTTTGGAAAGTCTGGAGACCCCTTCCCAAGACCATCTTTTCTTCCTAAGGTGGTAGTGGTCTTCCACATTAATTAAAAATGTGTCTTTTCATCTTTGTGCAATAAAATAAATTGCTCTTCATTGCCTAGGCAGAGTTGGAGCCATCAAACTCTACCTCAAAGCTACAGATTCTATTAGGAAGAAGGACTCCCTATCAGGACCTCACCAGGGACATCCTCCTTTGAAGTCCACTGTCACTCAATGTAAGACAACTGATTGCTAGAGCTAACACTCTAAAGGAGAAAATGCCTTGTGCGCTTTTATGTGTTCACCAGGGCGAGGGGAATTTCCTAGGCATTCAAGCACCAAGCCTCTGTGGCCCAGCTTTATAAGGCTGCCACCTAGTCTTCTGTTAATAGCTTTTCAAATTTTTACCAGGTGGACTTCCAATCTTTTGCAGCTTTTGGCTGCAAGGTTCTTGCAGCAGCGCTGAGGTTGGGTCTTTTGACCCTTGTCTAGTTTGCCCACCTTACACATGTATTGTTTGGGGACATCCCAGAGTCTATGAATACTTTTCCTGTGCTGTACAATTAAGATAAAAGGAATTTTTACTTACCTGTAAATTTTATATCTTGGAGTACAGGATATAGGACTTCCTTCCTTCCTTCCATTCCTTGGTTACTTTCCACTGCTTGCAACATAACTTGAGGGCTCATAGAGTGGGGTAGGGTTGGGTTACAGTGGATGTGCTCAGGGGGCATGTCCTGAAAAGCTTGCCAGTGTAACTTGAGGGCTCATAGAGTGGGTAGGGTTGGGTTAACAGGGGATGTGCTCAGGGGGCATGTCCTGAAAAAGCTTGCCAGTGTAACTTGAGGGCTCATAGAGTGGGGTAGGGTTGGGTTACAGGGGATGTGCTCGGGGGGCATGTCCTGAAAAAGCTTGCCAGTGTAACTTGAGGGCTCATAGAGTGGGGTAGGGTTGGGTTACAGGGGATGTGCTCAGGGGGCATGTCCTGAAAAAGCTTGCCAGTGTAACTTGAGGGCTCATAGAGTGGGGTAGGGTTGGGTTACAGGGGATGTGCTCAGGGGGCATGTCCTGAAAAGCTTGCCAGTGTAACTTGAGGGCTCATAGAGTGGGGTAGGGTTGGGTTACAGGGGATGTGCTCAGGGGGGCGTGTCCTGAAAAGCTTGCCAGTGTAACTTGAGGGCTCATAGAGTGGGGTAGGGTTGAGTTACAGGGGATGTGCTCAGGGGGCATGTCCTGAAAGCTTGCCAGTGTAACTTGAGGGCTCAAAGAGTGGGGTAGGGTTGGGTTACAGGGGATGTGCTCAGGGGGCATGTCCTGAAAAGCTTGCCAGTGTAACTTGAGGGCTCATAGAGTGGGGTAGGGTTGGGTTACAGGGGATGTGCTCAGGGGGCATGTCCTGAAAAGCTTGCCAGTGTAACTTGAGGGCTCATAGAGTGGGGTAGGGTTGGGTTACAGGGGATGTGCTCAGGGGGCATGTCCTGAAAAGCTTGCCAGTGTAACTTGAGGGCTCATAGAGTGGGGTAGGGTTGGGTTTCAGGGGATGTGCTCAGGGGGCATGTCCTGAAAGCTTGCCAGTGTAACTTGAGGGCTCATAGAGTAGGGTAGGGTTGGGTTACAGGGGATGTGCTCAGGGGGCATGTCCCGAAAAGCTTGCCAGTGTAACTTGAGGGCTCATAGAGTGGGGTAGGGTTGGGTTACAGGGGATGTGCTCAGGGGGCTTGTCCTGAAAAGCTTGCCAGTGTCCAATCATCTGAAGATTTGCGAATAGTCGGCCCATGTCCTGAGTTGAGATTGTGTCATCTTGGCATCTTGATATATCGTGGTCATTTACCCCGTAGGATCCCGACGTCCTATACTGTACTCCAAGATATGGAAATTACATGTAAGCCAATATTTCTCACTACAAGAAAATAAAAACTCCAGGATGTTATCTAGAGGGGCATTGGGTGATTTGGGGATACATTTCAGTAATGCCTAGACATACCACTTTACCATTTATTGCTTGTTTCCAAAATCCTTGACTTGCTCCATTCAGGTGGGAGAGGCCTCACGTCATGTACGGACAGTTACTAGACTGGCTACGTTACCTAGTGGCATGGCAGCCCGTGATCATCGGACTGGTACAGGGAATTAACTACTGTTTGGGCCTAGAATGATCCCTCCGTTTCCCGATCCTAAGAAGATCCCCGGCTCTCCCACCATCGCGGGTCCTGGAGGAGAGGAATGCCGAGAAAGAAGAGGCCTTCTCCGGATTTTAGCCATTGGCATCTGGAGCTGCTTGGACTCTCAACAGTGTTAGCAGCCTGCACTGGAGAATCACTAGTTGTATTATTTATTTATTACAACGTAATGTCTGTAAGATTATTATTTTTTTTTTTTTTTATTCCGCGATATATAAATTTCAGAATTTAAAATTTTATCTTTAAAGTGCTGAAAGGGTTCCATCCTCTCTGCAAAGGAAAATCGTACTTTAGCTCCTCGACTGGAGAGTGGAACTTCGTGGAGGACACGGCTTGTGGAGCCAGGAGGATGTTGAGCCATTGTCCTCTCAGAATACCAAGCGCCCATCCTCGCAAAGGCACTCACTTTGCTGTTCTGTCTAGGAATCTGGGTTCATATTTATGTTTCTGTTGAGTTCCCACCCTGATCGAGAGCTACAAAAACGCTTTTTTTTTATGGAATCCACGTTCTACACAAACCTACCACCATTTGCTGCTCTGTGAACCCATCATCTAAAGATTTGGATTGTTTATACAGTTCACTTTTCAATGTTTTTTTGTTTTAAGGAGATGTTCAGTTGGGTGATGCCTTTCTACGGCACAGGGATGGGCGCAACTTTTTAAAATCTCCCCCCCCCCCCCTTTTTTTTTATTTTTTATTATTTGGACACTCCAGAAGGTTTCCTTGTTTTATATCGCTGTGTACATGCGGTATACATTGTTTTCACATCAGAATCCCCCCCCCCACCCTTTGTACAAAAAATAAAATAAAAAAATGGACTCTGGAAATGGTATATTGGAAAAACCACTTAATAAACAAACATTCCCATGTGTGGGAATCTCACATGTGTTAAATTCTGATTAAACCTTGTGTTGTCTCATTGTGGAGCGCTTTGTAATGCCAGTATGCGAGTTCAGTGATGGTTTAACTCAGGGGTTGACAAATTTGCTTGGAATCTAGGAGCCAGAAAACGCGCCCCGTCCCGACGAGCTTGCGCGCAGAAGCGAACACATACGTGAGCAGCGACCGCACATGTAAACAGTGTTCAAACCACACATGTGAGGTATCGCCGCGATTGGTAGAGCGAGAGCAAAAATTCTAGCCCTAGACCTCCTCTGTAACTCAAAACATGCAACCTGTAGAGTTTTTTTAAACGTCGCCGATGGAGATTTTAAAGGGTAAAAGTTTGACGCCATTCCACGAGCGGACACAATTTTGAAGCGTGACATGTTGGGTATCAATTTACTCGGCGTAACATTATCTTTCATAGTATAAAAAAAAATGGGGATAATTTGACTGTTTTTTTTCCCAAAAAAAGTGCGCTTGCAAGACCGCTGCGCAAATACGGGGTGACAGAAAGTATTGCAACGATCGCCATTTTATTCTCTAGGGTGTTGGAATAAAAAATATATATAATGTTTGGGGGTTCTAATTAGAGGGAAGAAGATGGCAGTGAAAATAGTGAAAAATTACATTAGAATTGCTGTTTAACTTGTAATGCTTAACTTGTAATACCAACGGCCACCACCAGATGGCGCCAGCTTACACATCTGGTGGTAATAACTTGTAATACCAACGGCTCACCACCAGATGGCGCCAGCTCACAAAAAAATATATATTTTTTTTTTGCCCCCCCCCCTTCCAAGCCAAGTCGCCAGGACCCTATTTCTAGTCGCCATGGCGACCTGGCGCCCGGGATTTGTCGAGCCCTGGTTTAACTGCTTTCCAACCGCCCCACACAGATATACTGCTGCAGGGTGGCTGCTCTGCGCTGGATCCGCGTATCTGGTACGTGATCAGCACTTCCGTGTAGGGAGCACGTGCGCACCCACCCGCCGCTGCCCCTGGCTGTGCTGTGATTGGTTACAGCACAGGACGATCAGCGGGTCACGGCCGCATATTAATCGCTGGAACCCGCTGATCGGCTCCGTTCTGCACAGAAGGGAGCTCTGTGTTGTAAACAACACAGAGCTCCGAACACTGACAGGCGATCTTCAAAGCAGGGTAAAAAAAAAACGCAACCCCGTGTAGTAAAAGCAGAACATAATACACACATTACACATTGTTAGGCACACATTTAACTCCTTGATTGCCCCTAGATGTTTATTTGACAGTGATTGGGCCTAAAGTCGCATGCTCCCCTATACACGGAAGCTTGCGTTAGTGTTGCCCGCTAGGACAAAGAAAGGAGCACAAAGTGACGCAGGCGTTTTTGACAGGTACCTGTCCCCACTTCCGTTGTACTGCAGAACTTTGGCCCCCATTCCTCCTTCCCTGCCGCCGGGCCATTTAGAAAGCGCAGCGAGCTTGCGCAGTAGGGGATCTGATGTGAAGTCGCGAGGATTCACTGCCGGTTTACCTTACAGGCTATGGCGCCGGCGGCGGCAGCAGCACCTGAGAGCCGATGGAGACATTGGCTGGGGTGCGGACATCGCTGGATTCCAGGACAGGTACGTGTCCTAATATTAAAAGTCGGCATCTACAGTACTAATTTCTTCATCAGTTTAGGTCAATATGTATCCTATATATTTCTCTTTCGTTCATAGACGGACACAGCCTTCATTGACCTTAGGGTTATGCTTCTAAATCTCCTGGTAGGAAGAAGCATAACCCTAAGGTCAATGAAGGCTGTGTCCGTCTATGAACTCAGAGAAATGGATTTTACGGTGAGTACAAAAATCCTTTTTTCTCTTTCGTTCATAGACGGACACATCCTTCATTGACCTTAGGGTTATGCTTCTAAATCTCCTGGTAGGAAGAAGCATAACCCTAAGGTCAATGAAGGCTGTGTCCGTCTATGGATTTTACGGTGAGTACAAAAATCCTTTATTTTGGTATAAAAAATTGCAACTGACGTATATTGATTGGTTTGCGCAAAAGTTATAGCTGTTTATACATATATTTTTTTTAACGAATAATGGCAGTGATCAGCGATTTTGTGGCGGGACGGCGACATTGAAGCGGCCACTTTTGTTGGGACCATTGACATTTATACAGCTATCGGAGCTACAAATAGCCACTGATTTCTGTATAAATGTCACTGGCAGGGAAGGGGTTAATACTAGGGGGTGATCTAGGGGTTAAGTGTTCCCTAGGGAGGTGTTTCTAACTGTTGGGGCAGTGTAGTGATTGGGGAAGGCGACAGATCGCTGTTCCTAATAACTAGGAACAGACGATCTGTCTATCCTCCCCTAACAGAATGGGGATCTGTCTGTTTACATTGACAGATCCCCATTATGTCTCTCTCAGGAGCAATCGTGGGTGGCCGGCGGTCATCGCGACCACCAGCCATGCGAAATGGCTTCGGCGTCGCTCGTGTGCCCCCCCTAGTGGTCTTAAAGCGGCCGACGTACCATGACGGCGATTCGCCCAGGAGAGCCAACCTGCCGCAGTACAACTGCAGTGGCTGATCTTTAAGTGGTTAAGAGTTCCCTTCACTGGAACTAAAGGGCCAAGCCCAAGCGCTGAAAAACACCCCCACACAGTAATCCCCCCTCCACCAAACTTTACGCCTGGCACAATGCAGTCAGGCAAGTATCGTTCTCCTGGAAACCACCCAACCCAGACTTGTCCATCGGATTGCAAGACGGAGAATCGTGATTCGTCACTCCAGAGAACATGTCTCCACTTCTCTAGAGTCCAGTGGCGGCGTGCTTTACACCACTTCGTCTGACGCTTTGCGTTACGCTTGGTGATGCAAGGCTTGGATGCAGCTGCTCAGCCATGGAAACCCATTCCATGAAGCTCTGTAGCTATTGACTCTGCAGACAGTTGGCGACTTCTGCACACAATGTTCTTCAGCATGACCCATTCATTTTACAAGGCCTACCACTTCGTGGCTGAGTTTCTGTTGTTCCCAGTTGCTTCCACTCTGTTATAGTACCACTAATGCCGCGTACACACGGTCGTTTTCTGCGATGTAAAAAAACTACGTTTTTAAAAACGTCAATTTAATTGACCGTGTGTGGGAGAAAACGACGTTTTATGTCTTCTGAAAAACGACCAAAAAAAATTGAAGCATGCTTCAATTTTATGTGTCGTTTTTCAAAACGTCGTTTTTGACTTCACAGAAATTGACCGTGTGTAGCAAAAAACGACGTTTCAAACGACGTTTTTACACCCGCGCATGCCCAGAAGCTAGTTATGAAGCGAGCTTCAATGGAAAAACGTGGCGAACGTAACCTCGCTTTGCTAGAGCACTGTGAAAAAACGATGGTGTGTATCCAACTTCGTCTTTGAAAATTAAAGTTTCAAAAACGTCGTTTTTTACTTCACAGAAAACTTCGTTTTTTTACATCGCAGAAAACGACCGTGTGTACGCGGCATAACAGTTGACCGCGGATAATTTAGTAGCAAGGAAATTTCACGGCTGGGCTTATTGCACAGGTAGCAACCTATCACAGTACCTCACCTGAATTCACTGAGCTCCTGAGAGCAATCCATTCTTTCACAAATGTTTGTAGAAGCCGTCTGCATGCCTAGGTGCTGATTTTATACACCTGTGATTATGGAGGTGGTTGGAACACCTGAATCCAATGATTTAGAGCAGTGTTTCTCAACTCCAGTCCTCAAGGCGCCCCAACAGGTCATGTTTTCAGGTTTTCCATTATTTTGCACAGGTGATTTGATCAGTTTCACTGCCTTAGTAATTACCACAGCTGTTTCATCTGAGGGAAATCCTGAAAACATGACCTGTTGGGGCGCCTTGAGGACTGGAGTTGAGAAACACTGATTTAGAGGGTTGTCCCAATACTTTTGGCAATATAGTTTGTCTGACGGAAATCCAATACAGCTCACCATCCAAAAACCACCATTCCTACAGTAAAGCATGAAGGTGGTAATATATCCTATTATGGGGTTGTTTCTCTGCAGCAGGAACTGGGTAAAAGTAGAAATGGATGGGGCAAAATATTGTCAAATTCTTGAGGAAAATCTGCTGCCCTCTGCCAGAAAGTTGTCAATGGGAAGGTTTACTTTCCAGCATGACAATGACCCAAAAGCACGAAGCAAAAATGACCATACAGTGGATAAAGGGGAAAAAGGAGAATGTCCTTGCATGGCATGTGCATTGTCCAGACTTAAACCTCATTGAAAATCTGAGGAATGACTTGCAGTCCACAAATGGTCACCAATAAATTTAAAGTGTTTGTTAAGTCTGAGGCCGGGTTCACACTAGTCCGACAAACGCTCTGACATTGGGAGCTCATGTCGCATTACGTGTGAAAATCAATGTTTCCCTATGGGAGACGTCTTAACTGGTCTGACACATGCTCCCTGTACTACTTTGGTCCGACTTTGATCCTACTTCACTCCATTGAATATCATTGAAGTAGGATCAAAGTCGGATTGCAGTCTTGCATGCTCCGACTTTGGCATACTCTGCTGATCTTGAGGGGGAACTCCACGCCAAATTTTATCAAAAAAAACGGCATGGGTTCCCCTCCAAGAGCATACCAGGCCCATGGGTCTGGTGTGGATTTAAAGGGGAACCCCCTACTTTGAAAAAACGGCGTGGGGGTCCCCCCAACATCCATACCAGACCCATGGGCCGGGGGAGGGGACGAGTGAGTGCCCCCCCCCCCTTAACCGTGCCAGGCCGCATGCCCTCTAAATGGGAAGGTAGGTGCTCTGGGGCAGGGGGGTGCCCTGCGGCCCCCCCACCCCAAAGCAACCTGCCCCCATATTGATGAGGACAGAGCCTCTTCCAGACAACCCTGGCCGTTTGTTGTCGGGGTCTGCGGGCGGGGGGCATATCGGAATCTGGGAGCCCCCTTTAACACACTATGAAAGTCATTTCTAAAAACGAGCATTGTAAATAACTATTTAGAGCGATCTTAAAGCCGGTCATGAGACTCGTGGCCGCTTTATAGCTCCGATGGATTGCTTCTGCAGGAGGGGCTGAGATCTCCCTCTAACCCGGGAAGATCACGCAGCCTCCCACAGAAGCCCCGTCTCAGAGCTGTAAGGCGGCCGTGAGTTATGTGACGGGCCTGAAGATAACTCTAAATAGTTATTTACAACGCTCATTTTTAGAAATGACTTGCATAGTGTGGTATGACAGGCTCTAAGAGAGGGGCTGGCAGTAACAATTGTCAGTTTTTTATTTTGAATAATAGCGGCGGGCGGAGACCGAGAGGGAGCTGACAGGCAAGAAGGAGGGGGAGAGAGAACAGAGAGGACAGCTGTGTATGACGGAGGGACACACTCTGACCACAGGGGTCAGGGCTCAGCAGCCCTGGTTATCGTGGTCAGTACATAGAGGGGGATACAGGAAGTGGCAGGTTCAGGAAGGTTTTTTTTTTCTCTACAGGGGGGGGGGGGGATATGATTTTTTTGGGGTTTTTTTTGGGTTAACAAACACTTTAACTAAACTTGAGCAGTTCTGCAACGCACAGCAGGCAAATATTGCAAAGTCTAGATGTGCAAATTTAGTAGAGACAAATCTCACAGACTAAAATCCAGAATTAACGCAAAACGTGGTTCAACACAATTCTAACAGAAGGGGGTGATCCTTTTTCCAACTCAGTAATTCTGTTTTTGATTTTTTTTTTCTGACATGTTGGTGTTATATCTTTCACTAACAAAATCTGTGTCTCTCTTCATTTCAGGCTGCAAAGCAACACAATAGTATTATTTTAAAGGGGGTTGATTATTTTCTATACCCACTGTACACACTATTAGGTAGATTCACGTACATTGGTGTAACTTTAGGGCGGCCTAGCCTAGCCTTTTTAGGCTACACCGCCGTAAATTAGTTAGGCTAGTAGTGATTCACAAACCACTTACCTGCTAATCTACGGTGGTGTAGCCTAAAACGAGCGGGCGTAAGGGCGCCTAATTCAAATGACTTGGAGGGGGGCGTGTTGTATGGAAATGAGGCTTGACCTCACGTTTTTTGACGTTTTTTGACACTGCGCATGCGCCGGGCGACTACATTTCCCAGTGCGCATTGCGGCTAAGTAGGCCGTACGGGCCTATTGATTTCGACGTGTACGTAAACGACGTAAATCCCGATTCGCGGACGACTTGCGCAAGCGACGTAAAAAATTTGAACCTCGCGGCGGGAACGGCGGCCATACTTAACATTGTTATTCCACTTCATAGGTGGAATAACTATAGGCGGCCTATCCCTTACGGAAACGACGTAATGCGACGGTGTAGGCCTGGCGTACGTTCGCGAATCGGCGTATCCCCTCATTTATATAATCTACGCCGGCCGCAATGGAAGCGTCATCTAGCGGACAACAGAAACATTGCAAGCTAAGATAGAACGGCGCAAGCCGGCCTATCTTAGCTTTGTTTAAGTGTATCTCTGTTTGAGAATACACTTAAACATAAGTCGGCGTAGATTCAGAGTTAGGTCGGCTTATCTACTGATAAGCCGGCCTAACTCTTTGTGAATCTACCTACAAATAGGGATTTGCTTTGTTCATATTTCATTTCCATGGATTACAACCACTTTAAAGCGGAGGTTCTGCGGCGATTCTTTTTTTTATTTTCTGATGCAATCAATAGGGTTTCACAATACAAAGTTAAACTCACTTGTTCGGTGTCTTCAAATATCCCCTGTCCGTTTTGATGGCAAATAAGAACTTTTAAAATCGGTTCCTGAGAGTTTCCATTTTGCTTGTGGGCATTGTGAAGCCCACAAGCAATCATTTCCTGGAAGCGTCGGCTGTATAGAACGAGCGAGCGGCGTGTCTAACAAATGAGCGGCGTGTCTAACCAATGAGCGACGAGCGGCATCTCAAGCTAATGAACTGTTCATACTCGGGGATTTCCGTCTGATTCAATTGTGCCTGCTCAGACCATCCCGGAAACTATCTGATAGCAGAACCAGCTCGATAGAACAACGGCGTTCCGCATTGTCTGCTAGAAACATGACACGCCAAACTCCCAGCTGACATTGCGGCGCCGGGGAAAGGAGTAGGAACGCCCACTCCCGCGGGAGGGAAAGCCCGGAAGTGCCAGCTAAAATCAAAAATCTATGGTATTTACACTATACATTTTTTTTTTAAGGGGCTATTTAACTTGGTGATAGTGTTCTGCTTGTGCCGGGAGGTAGTTGTTTTTTTGGGTGAACCTCCGCTTTAAGGTCCAACAAACATAAGTGATGGTCTCATTACTTTTCAGAGCTAATTTACTTCTATTAATAACAGTTATAACAATAAAAATATAACAAAACATATTATAAAACTAATATAGACATCCAACAACTTTTACACTTCCCCTTCTACAACCCATTAACTACATTTCCTGTATCCATCTACATACATCCAAGGATGACGGGGATGCACTGAAGAGTCTCAACATATTTCAGTAACAAAGATCACTTCTTCAGGAGAAAAGGAAGATGAGGTCTACAATTGTACAAAAACACAATCGCAATCAAAATATGAACACTTTTACATTTAGTATAATGCATGCATACAATAACAAAGAAGTCTAGGATATTCATTTTTGTTTGTTTTATTAAAATCATTAGTAGCACATATTTGCATCCCATAAATATCCTTCATGTGTGAGGGACCCAGATGACTGAGGCTGGGTTCACACCTAAGGGCTCTTTCACACAGGTCCGCCTGCCAGTTTTTTTGGCGGACCTGAACGGGCGCTCCGTGCCCCTTTATGGAGCCGCGGATGTCAGCGATAACATGCCCGCTGACATTCGACCCGCTCCGATCCGCCAAAGTGTGACGGAGGAAAAACCTACTTTTCCATCCGTCTGGCGGATCGGATCCGGTGAACACGGACAGACGGTCCGTGTTCATCCGATCCCTACATAGGGGAGAGCTGAGAAAAAACAGAGCGGTCCTTGCACAGTGTGCGGAGACCGCCCTGACATCCGCCGGCTCAGCGGGGATCAACAGAGCGATCCCCGCTGAGCAAGCGGAGGTTCCCCTGGGTGGATCATTACTGATCCGCCCGGTGTGAAAGGGACCTAAGACGGATGCGGCTGACAGCAGGGGACCAGTGCGTCCCTGTTCTCTGTTTAAGGGGCGATTCAGGCCTGAATTTTTGCCTGAATTCAGACCTGAAACTAAGCCAAAGACGCACAGGACCCCGTGCAATTTGCTCTGCAGCCGTCCTGGAGATGTGTGAACTGGTGTTCTATCAGATTACCGCCATCCATGAGATTGTGTAACGGAAGTGACGTTCCAACCAAAATTACCTAGCGCATGCGCTATGCGTTCCAAACACTTCATGATCTGGCAGGTAGCGGTAATCTGATAGAACAGCGGCGGCGGACATCTTACTACACCCAGCTATGTCTTGAATTTCAGAGTAATTTTAGCAACAATGTGAGCGTATATAAATAAATATAGTATATAGACATCTGTGGTGCTGTTTTGATGTTACAAACTGGACACCAGCTGTAGGAAGGTGGCGGAGGCCATGTTGGCACACCCTGCACTGCTCAGTACAAAACCTTTAGGCTTCAAAAATGTAACATCCAAACAGCATCACAGATGTCAATACACTATATTTATTTACAGTACAGACCAAAAGTTTGGACACACCTTCTCATTCAAAGAGTTTTCTTTATTTTCATGACTATGAAAATTGTAGATTCACACTGAAGGCATGAAAACTATGAAGTAACACATGTGGAATTATACATAACAAAAAAGTGTGAAACAACTGAAAATATATTTCATATTCTAGGTTCTTCCACCTTTTGCAGCAGACACATCTCTAGAACTGGTAAGAGGAGACGGTGTGAATCAGGCCTTCATGGTAGAATATCTGCTAGGAAACCACTGCTAAAGAAAGGCAACAAGCAGAAGAGACTTCTTTGGGCTAAAGAACACAAGGGATGGACATTAGACCAGTGGAAATCTGTGCTTTGGTCTGATGAGTCCAAACTTGAGATCTTTGGTTCCAACCCCCGTGTCTTTGTGCGACGCAGAAAAGGTGAACGGATGGACGCTACATGCCTGGTTCCCACCGTGAAGCATGGCGGAGGAGGTGTGATGGTGTGGGGGTGCTTTGCTGGTGACACTGTTGGGGGTTTATTCAAAATTGAAGGCATACTGAACCAGCATGGCTACCACAGCATCTTGCAGCGGCATGCTATTCCATCCGGTTTGCGTTTAGTTGGACCACCATTTATTTTTCAACAGGACAATGACCCCAAACACACCTCCAGGCTGTGTAAGGGCTATTTGACCAAGAAGGAGAGTGATGGGGTGCTGCGCCAGGTGACTACCTCTTAAAGCTCATCAAGAGAATGCCAAGAGTATGCCAAGCAGTAATCAAAGCAAAAGGTGGCTACTTTGAAGAACCTAGAATATGAAATATATTTTATTTATTTTTATATTTAGTTTTGATGCCTTCAGTGTGAATCTACAATTTTCATAGTCATGAAAATAAAGAAAACAATTTGAGAAGGTGTGTACAAACTTTTGGTCTGTACTGTATATATACTCACTTTATTGCTAAAATTACTTTGAAATTCAAGACATAGCTGGGTGTAGTAATATGTCCGCTGCTTCTGTAGTTGAACAATCTGATAGGCTCTGTTGGTAGTGAAGTGAAGAAGTGTTTGGAACACAAAGCGAGCCGCGGAACGCGTGTTGGAACGCATAGACCATGCGCAGTAAGTATTTTTGGTTGGAACGTCACTTCCATTGCACAATCTGATGGGTAGCAGTAATCTGATAGAACACCAGCTCCATTGAAAGCCGGTCACAATCTCCTGACCTGCGAATTGGATGCAGAGAAAATTTGCATAAGTGTGAACCCAGCCTGAAGGAAGAAAGGGATACCCTTCATATCAACATACTTGTCTATGCCTCAACTCTTGCCATAAATAACCACTTCCCGGATACATGGTAAAATATTTTTCAGACGTTCCTTTTCTCCCTTGTACTGTTCTTGATATAATAAATACATTTACCAAATCTTTATACCGACCTTGGATATATTTGAACAAGTAAACTAAGTTGTCTCTAAGGTGCCTTTTCTTCCAAAATGAACATGACTAAGTTTTCTAATCTTTCATCGTAAGAAATATTTTCCATCCCTTTTCTCTAATTTGAACCTTCTCCAAAATTCCTTTACAAGTGATTAGTAATTAGAATTACCGGTACATGTTTTTTTTTTATCTCTCTTTTTATCCATTTCAAGATTTTGTTTGCTTTGGCAGCTGCCACTTGGTGCTACTAAGCTTTCTGTAAGTCACTATTCCCAAGTCCTTCACCAACTCAGTTTTGTCCAACTATCCAGTTCAACCAAAAGATAAAAACCTGCATCTCCAGAAACCGGAACCCGAATCTGATCCAGAGGAAGGCAAAAAATGACTTCTAAAGCATGGTCTAATTTGCCTCCTAATCCCCAGGGGCAATTGAAGACTCTTTGGGATAACAATCTACAGCAGGTTTTCTCAACTGGTGTTCTATGGAATTCTATGGGTCCTCAGGGGGTCCACCACTGGCTGACACTGAGGTCCACTTATATCTGCCCAACAGAGCATTTTGTAGGCCGGCTACAGACCTGAGTACCACTGGGCAGATTGATATCCACTCATTATTCTTTCCCCATCATGGATTCTCATTAGACTTTATCATTATTAAACTTAATTTACCATAAAGTTGCCCCATGAATCAGTGCATTGAGTTCATCTTGTTAGAGACATCTTGTAGGCATATGATTGCACTACATAGGAGTCATCTGCAGACACAGAGGCCCAGATTCACGTAGGAGATACGACGGCGTATCTCCAGATACGCCGTCGTATCTCTGAGTCTGAGGCGTCGTATCTTGGCGCCTGATTCAAAGAATCAGATACGCCAGAATTTTGCTAAGATACGACCAGCGTAAGTCGCCTACGCCGTTGTATTTTAACTGCATATTTACGCTGGCCGCTAGGGGCGTGTACGCTGATTTACGCCTAGAATATGTAAATCAGCTAGATACGCCAATTCACGAACGTACGCCCGGCCGTCGCAGTACAGATACGCCGTTTACGTTAGGCTTTTTCTGGCGTAAAGTTACCCCTGCTATATGAGGCGCAGCCAATGTTAAGTATGGACGTCGGGCCAGCGCCAAATTTTCCGTCGATTACGTAGTTTGCGTAAGTCGTTCGCGAATAGGGCTGTGTGTCATTTACGTTCACGTCGAAAGCATTGGCTTTTTGCGAGTTAATATGGAGCATGCGCACTGGGATACTTTCATGGACGGCGCATGCGCCGTTCGTGAAAAACGTCAATCACGTCGGGTCACAAGTTATTTACATAAAACACGCCCCCCTGTTCCAAATTTGAATTAGGCGGGCTTACGCCGGCCTATTTACGCTACGCCGCCGAAACTTACGGAGCAAGTGCTTTGAGAATACAGCACTTGCCCGTCTAAGTTGCGGAGGCGTAACGTAAATCGGATACGTTACGCCCGCGCAAAGATACGCCGAGCGACGAGAATCTGGCCCTCAGTATTCTTTCCCCATCATGTATTCTTATTAGACTTTATCATTATTAAACTTAATTTACCAGAAAGTTGCCCCATGAATCAGTGCATTGAGTTCATCTTGTTAGAGACATCTTGTAGGCATATGATTGCACTACATAGGAGTCATCTGCAGACACAGAGTGGTACTTTATCATTTACCATTTATAAATAGGTAAAAAGTAATGACCCCCAACACTGAACACCATCCAAAGACATGCTGGTAGGTAAATTGGATCTTGTCCAAATTGGCCCAGTATATATATGTATATCTGTGTGTATGACTGTGTGTCCCAAGCGTGTCGAGATCCTACAGGGTAAAATTACCGCACCAGCCAAGCAGACACTGGCTGGAAAAAGCGCCTAGAGGCGATTCAGTTCGCATGTGTAGCGCTATACAAGTCATTCATTCATCAGAGATGGTGCTAGCACTTTCCTATTATGCTTCTTCTGGGCTATTCTGTAATCTCCCATCTCTATAAGCCCCCAGGTATAGGTAACACAATGAGTGAGTGAGTGAAAAATGTATATAGCGCTACACATGCGAACTGAATCGCCTCTGGGCGCTTGTTTGACCATTTCTCCCTTGAGCTCAGAAGAGGTGGGTTTTGATCTTTCTCCTATAGGCCAAGTGGTTCTCCTCCAACCGAATGGAGGTTGGCAAAGTCTTCCAAAGTCGAGGGCCTTGGACAGCAAATCTTCTTTCTCCTTTGGACTTGTATCTGGTTTTGTGGATTTGGAGTAAATTTTGGTTGGAGGATCGCAGAGCGCGATTGGGGTTGTAGGCTTTTATTTTGTCGCATAGGTATTGGGGGGCATTTCCCCAAATACATTTATGCGTTAGGCAGAGTGTTTTGAAAGTGATTCTGTCTTTCACTGGTAGCCAGTGAAGGCTTCTCAGTGATGGGGAGAATGATTCCCATGGTTTTTTTTCGAACACGCGCGGCCGTGTTCTGAACGACCTGCAGGCGCGTGATTTGGTACTTTGGGAGTCCAAGATAGAGGGCATTTGCATAGTCCATCATAGAACAATTGTTCCCACCATGACTGCAATGTCTTCTTTAGGAATAAATGGGATTAGTCTGCGTAATAAGCATAGCAGATGGTGCGATCCGCTGACTACTGACCCTATTTGTGCATCCATTGTCATGTGGGTGTCAAAGATGACCCCAAGACTTTTGACTTTGGTGCTAGGGGTGATGATTTTTTCTAGAATGGGCAGAGGTGTCCAGGTTGTTGCCAGTTGATTCTTCCGATTGGCGTGAAACAGGAGAAGTTCTGTTTTTGAGCCGTTGAGTTTAAGATAACTCTTTGTCATCCAGTTCTCTATCAAAGAGAGACATTTCTCTAGATTGAGATGGTGATCCTTTTTGTTGCAGATACGAAAATACAATTGTGTGTCATCCGCATAGGAATGGTAGAGCAGCTTTTGGCTGCTGATAATTTCAAAAAGAGGGCGAAGATAGATATTAAACAGCACCGGCGACAGAGGTGATCCTTGAGTGACTCCGCATGACACTGTGCGTTTTTCAGAAGTGAATGGTCCCAAAAAGGAGGAGAACCAGGGTAAGTCACATTCCGCAATCTTGGCTACTTCAGCTAGCCAAATTAGCAATAGTTTGTGGTCAACCGTATCAAAAGCTGCGCTAAGGTCCAACAGTACTAGAAGACAAGGTTCTCCTTCGTCTGCGGCCTCAAGAGCATCATCCCATATTTTGAGCAATGCTGTTTCCGTCCCGTACTCTGGACGGAAACCCGATTGATAAGGATCGAGCAAATTATGGGTGTCTAAATGCTGTTGCAGCTGTTGTACCACCACTTTCTCCATTACCTTGGAGAAAACGTTCAGGCCTGTTATGGGACAACGATGTTCAGGGTCTTTGGGGTCAAGGGTGGGTTTCTTTAAGATGGGTTTGATTATCCCTTGTTTCAACAGGGAGGGCACTATGCCTTCCCTGAATGACTGGTTAATCAGCTGCTTGATGGGTGGTGCCAAAATATCGGCACATTCCTTCAGCAGTTTGGTGGGGATAATATCGTTAGGCGCTGTGCTATTTCGCAGAGTGCAGATAATATTTTTAGTGGCATCCAGGGAGACAGGTTTTAGAGTAAACATTGCTACTTGGGCCTGATTCCTGTGGTGATTGGGCTGGGGACTGCTGAGGGGGTTGAGGGGGATACTGTTTTGCAGAATGCTTACACGGATCCTTTCAATTTTGTTTACGAAATGGTCCGATAATTCATTGCAAAATGCTTGGGTATCAGAATTGGGGGCTTCAAGACAGGCTGGGTTCATGGTCTGACTAACCAACTTGAAGAGTTTGCGAGGACGGTTTAGGGCATTGGTGATGATCTTGGAGAAATGATTTTATTTGGCTCGGAAAATTTCTTTGTGGTATTTCTTTGTTGTTTCGTGGGAGATGGCACGGTTTTCGTCTGTAGTGCTTCTTTTCCAAGCTGCTTCCGCTCTTCTACGTTCGTGCTTAAGGGACAATAGCTGGTCGTTAAACCAGCTGGAGTTGTATTTCCGGATGCAGGTTTTACGTTTAGGCGCTACCAAGTCGGCTGACTGCAGTAGGGCTGTGTCAGTGGCTGATTGATGTGAAGGGATCGTTTTTATTTTATTTCCTAGTATTGGATTTGATATTAACCACTTCAATACTGGCATTTTCACCCCCTTCCTGCCCAGGCCAATTTTTAGTTTTCAGCGCTGTCGCACTTTGAATGACAATTGCCCAGTCATGCAACACTGTACCCAAATTATTTTATTTTTTACAAGTAATGGTGGCGATCTGCGTTTTTTATTGCGACTGTGACATTGCGGCGGACATATCGGACACTTTTGACACTATTTGGGGACCATTCACATTTACACAGTAATCAGTGCTATAAAAATGCACTGATTACTGTGTAAATGTGACTGGCAGGGAAGGGGTTAACACTAGGGGGCGATCAAGAGGGTAAATGTGTGTCCTAGGCAGTGATTCTAACTGTAGGGGGAGGGGACTCACAAGGGGAGGAGACAGATCAGTGTTCTTCTGTACTGGAACACATCATCGGTCTCCATGTGTTTACACACAGATTCACGTCCTTGGCTGTGTCACCAACAATCGCGGGTGCCCGGCGGACATCGCGGCCGCTGGGCATGCACACCGGCTCCCAAATGACGTGGCGGTGGCATGCGTACCCTAGACGGCAGGGAAGCCCAGGACGTCATATGACACCCACCCAGGATGGGAGATCCCTCCTGCGGACGTCATATGATTATAGCTGGGATGTGAAGTGGTTAAGATAATTTTCCATTAGTTTCGTAAGTGTGTTGAAAATTCACTTTGCAAAGAATAGCCAATCGTATAGAAGAAGAAGAAGACGAAGAAAAAAAAAAAAAAGATTTCTGCTTGCAAGTGATTAGCTGATGGAAGTCATCAGAACTTCATCTCATTCACAAAGCTGCGGAAAATTCTCTTGGGAAAAGCCCACTAGCTATTAGCAAATCAATCACCCGTGTATCTCTTAAGTTAAGATTTTTTTTGGCAACAGTAAAAAATAAAAAAATGGTTTATATTCTACGTGTTTGCGGTTATCAGTCTGGGGAAATCCTGCAAGAGATTAGTGCCAGGCATTTTCCCTGTCTCACATACGTTCCTTATTAAGATAATACACCCACATGTCTCACAACACTTCTACGCTAGTCAATAAATCTCGGTCCTAGATACACTATGGGCCATAGTTATAGAGGAGTGAATCTGACATTCATCCAGTATTCATTGCAGGCGAATCTTCCTGGTACGTGATTGGTTCACCATCAGTGAATGTTTGGTGAATCACTATTTTTTAATTATGCTCCTATATAGTTAAATGTTGGTGGACACCTGGTCATCACACCTACAGTATATGAGCTTTTTGAAAAACCATTCCAAAATCATGGCCATTAATATTATTATAACATCTTCCACAGTGGCGGCTATTTGTTTTTTCTTTCAGGGGGGTGGCAAACAACCCCCCCCCCCCCCGGCAGTCAGCGGCGTGGCACTAACACCCTTCTAGTCTGGGCGGCCGGCGTTTCGGCACTTACCCGATCTAGGTGGCGGAATGTGGTGTCCTCTGGCACGGACTGCCCATCGACCTGTGCTTCAGTTGCCCGGCTCTCATTTGCCCATGAGAGCCGGGCTAATAGCACTAGCCGGGGGAGTGTCAGTTGGTGTGCTCGAGGGGCACAGAAATCAGTACGCCGGCTGTTCTGTAGGAGGAAAGAAGTGAGGGAGCTTGGTAGGGTGCATTTCTTCCTAGCCATTCCTGTGTGTGCTGTGGATGTTCCACGAGTGGAGGAAGGTGTTTCTGGTGCTGTGGAAAGCCTTAGTTAGCTGGTATCTTCGGCGGTGATGTGGAGCTGTACACCGCCGAAGATACCAGCTAACTAAGGCTCTCCACAGCACCAGAAACACCTTCCTCTGCTCTGCTCGCGGAACATCCGCAGCACACCCGGGAATGGCCAGAAAAAAATGGTAGTTCAATCCAGCTTCTCCTCTCCTCCCCCTCCTTTCATAGCTGCTGAGCCGCTACATCCTCACTGCTCAATGTGCAGTGACAAGCGGCTCGGGAGGTGTGGCTGTCCTGCAAGTGATCCCCACGCTGCTCTGTCCCCTCCTCCCGCCCCTCTCTCCCTGCATGTGTGCTGCTACGTCTGTGAAGGGGATGTGTGAGCGGGAAGATTAAGGAGCCAAAGACCACTGTAACAGTCAGGGGTTAACGCCGTTTACGATATTCCATTCCACCAACCCACGACAGCTTATCCTACACTCCACAATCCAGCAGACACGACCCATTGGTATCACGGGCCATTCCGTTACAACCACATTGAGAGAAGTCGCTGACTGAGAGCCGCCGGGGACCATTCAAGTAAGTGAACATTGTGACCAGACCCCCTACTCCCCCCTCCTTCTCCCCCTTCCTTCTCCCCCTCCTCCTCTCCCCCCATCCTTCTCCCCCATCCTTCTCCCCCTCCTTCTCTCCCCCTCCTTCCTTCTCTCCCCTTCCTTCTTCCCCTCTTCCTTCTCTCCCTCCTCCTCTCCCCCTTCCTTCTCTCCCTCCTCTCCCCCATTCCTTCTCTCCCCCATCCTCCTCCCCCCTCCTTCTATCCCCCCTCCTTCCTTCTCCCCCTCCTCCTCTCCCCCCATCCTTCTCCCCCTCCTTCTCTCCCCCTCCTTCCTTCTCTCCCCTTCCTTCTTCCCCCCTTCCTTCTCTCCCTCCTCCTCTCCCCCTTCCTTCTCTCCCTCCTCTCCCCCCTTCCTTCTCTCCCCTTCCTTTTCTCTCCCATCCTCCTCCCCCTCCTTCTATCCCCCCTCCTTCTCTCCCCCTTCCTTCTCTCCCCCCTCCTTCTCTCCCCCCAAGAGGCGCCCAAGAACTGAAGCACAGGTGGTCACACCCACTGCTACACTAACCACTCCCTGCCCCCTGATCAAAACAAGCAGGACTAGCCTAAAGCATAGGCCAGCCTAAATGTACCTGCCTGGCAGCTACCTCACGAAAATTCTCACTCTAGCACCTACCTATGGTAGAGGGTGCTACATAAGTGTAGTGCCTGGTTACTTCCAAGTAATGGTGCTTTGTAAATTTAGAGGGGGATCAGAGATTTAGTTAGCTCTGATCCAGTTAATCTGTTCAAATTGGGTCTCTGTCTCAGCTTGGCTGTGCTGTGGGCTCATTCTGTTGTTCCCACCCCAGGACAATAGGTGGCAGCAGTGGAGTCGAGGTTTGGGTGCTTTTCCCCAGCAGCCTATCAGGAGGGTTTTCTCCTCGCTGTGCATTATGGGGGAGGGTATTTATGGGACAGACGCCATTGGTCTGGGTCCTTCTTCGAGTGCGGCACCCACCTTTAGGGTGACTGCATCATGGCGCCTCAGCGGGGTGCACGTGCCACGCGGTGTTCCTGGACCACGTTGGCCCGGAACATTTAAACCTGTGGCTGGGCCCCAGTAATCGACTGGGTCCCTATCCTTAAGAAGATTCCAAGCATTGTTCCCTTGTGAGGAAGCTGTTTGGTGGGGAGTCCATCTGAGGAGAGCCAAGAGAGGCTGGCCATCCAATAAGGACTCGACAATCCACCGGGGATCAAGGTAACCGGGTATTGAGAGGCTGGACGTTGGTCACCTATCAGTCGGTAACCTGCAAACTACCTGAAGGAGAACCAGGCCAAAGTCTATTAAGAAGGATCACCTCCGCTACCTCAATCCTAAGGAGGGTCTGTGGCAGAGACTTTTCCTCTAAGTTCCGAGTTATACTCTGGTTGCCAGGTCATTGAGAGAGGCCTGTCCGGGTACGCTATACCCACTCCGGTCAGTCCATTCGATGAGAACGGTCTGTTGGATGAAAAAACGATTGTGTCAGAACGCCGTGACGTAAAACACAACGACGTGCTGAAAAAAACGAAGTTCAATGCTTCCAAGCATGCGTCGACTTGATTCTGAGCATGCGTGGATTTTTAACCGATGGGCATGCCTACTAACGATCGGTTTTGACCTATCAGTTAGGAATCCATCGGTTAAATTTAAAGCAAGTTGGCTTTTTTTAACCGTTGGTTAAATAACCTATGGGGCCCACACATGATCGGTTTTGACCGATGAAAACAGTCCATCAGACCGTTGTCCTCTGTTTAAACTATCGTGTGTACGAGGCCTAAGTGTTGTTGGAAGCAGGACTGTTTCCCTATTGTTACACCTGAATCTGCTATTTCTCCTTTTATTTCAACTCTTCTATCACCACAAGTTTTCTTGTTTTTACCAGGCTGGGTAATAAAGAGCACAGAAAAAGACACCAGTCGTGGACATTGCGTTACTACTTTATTCACCATACACCCCTAGACGGCGGAGGAGCCATGAGGTAACATGCCACCCAAAACAAGCCAGCAGCTCCTTCGGGGGTAGTGCTACATAAGCTTTATTCTAGTGGCAACTGGTGCATGGGAATACAAATATACAATAAATTGAAGGCCTTTTGTGAGTTACTATTTCTCCAGCTGCCCCAGACACAATGAAATTCAAATACATCTTAAAAAGACCGAATTTAATCAAACACTTCATTGCCTGATCGGCTGAGTCTGCACAAGAAAAATTATCCAACTACTGTTGCTAGATGAAGGTCTTATCTGCCCCAAGGCTGTCCATTGGAAGCAAAAATGAAATACAGTCCGGAAAAAGAAAAAATATATTTTTAGGACTTTAACCACTTGCCGTCGCCGCACCATCGAAATACGTCCACAAGGTGGCTCTGCTGGGCGAGAGCACGTAATATGACGTCCTCTCTCCCAGCCGCCACTAGGGGCGCCCCCCGCTCGCCCCCGTCTCCCGTGCGTGTGCCTGGCGGGCGCGATCGCCGCCGGGCACACGCGATCGCTCGGTACAGAGCGGGGACCGGGAGCTGTGTGTGTAAACACACAGCTCCTGGTCCTGTCAGGGGGGGAAATGCTGATCTTCTGTTCATACAATGTATGAACCGAGGATCAGTGTTTCCCCTAGTGAGGCCCCCCCCCCCCCCCCCACAGTAAGAACACACCCAGGCATACTTAACCCCTTCCCCGCCCCCTAGTGTTAACCCCTTCACTGCCAGTGGCATTTTTATAGTAATCCAATGCATTTTTATAGCACTGATCGCTATAAAAATGCCAATGGTCCCAAAAATGTGTCAAAAGTGTCCGAAGTGTCCGCCATAATGTCGCAGTACCGAAAAAAAACGCTGATCGCCGCCATTACTAGTAAAAAAAATATAATAAAAATGACATAAAACTACCCCCTATTTTGTAAACGCTATAACTTTTGCGCAAACCAATCAATAAACGCTTATTGCGATTTTTTTTAACGAAAAATATGTAGAAGAATACGTATCGGCCTAAACTGAGGAAAAAAAATGTTTTTTTTATATATTTTTGGGGGATATTTATTATAGCAAAATGTAAAAAATATTCATTTTTTTCAAAATTGTCGCTCTATTTTTGTTTATAGCGCAAAAACTAAAAACCGCAGAGGTGATCAAATACCACCAAAAGAAAGCTCTATTTGTGGGAAAAAAAGGACGCCAATTTTGTTTGGGAGCCACGTCGCACGACCGCGCAATTGTCTGTTAAAGCGACAGAGTCCCGAATCGCAAAAAGTACTCTGGTCTTTGGGCAGCAATATGGTCCGGGGGGGTAAGTGGTTAAATGAGGCAGTGGCTGTTGAAAGGCCAATGTCTCCATCCCTAGTAGTTGTGTATAAAATGGGAGGAGAATGCAAACGTGGAGGGAAAAGGAAAGGACATGTATAAAAATAAAATAACAGAGTAGCCTTGGGACTATAAATGAGACAGCGGTTAGTGAGCTAAGCCATAGTCTCTACAAATAATATGGATAAACCACAAGTGATGCAAAGCCACAGAGGAGACGCGATGGGCGGAGTAACCGTGAGCGTGTCTCGCTGTCCTTTGTCTTTTGTTTTATTTGGTTGAGTCTGATGTGGAAAAAAAAAAAAAGAAAAAAAAAAAGCCATAATTTCTAGCCCTATTACTTGTAGGAAGAAGGGGAGCATCAGTAGGGAAGGGAGCAAGGGGGGAAGGGAGGGAGAAATAAGGAAGGGCGGGGAAATAGGAATTGTGGGACTTTAAAATGAAACACATCACCGGAATATAATGAATCAATTATCAAATTAAAATAACATTTATTGGATACACCAGAGCATACCGAGCAATAAACATTTATAACAATAGATACTATACAAATAATAACAGGCATGATTGGTAAATCATATGATAAATAGCATGAAACCTAAATGTACCTATGGTATAACATAATATGCATTGCTGTATCCAAATTATTGTATATAATACAAAATAGAAATACATAAAGACATAATTGTCTAAAAACATGATAAACATGATATTGGTTGTCAGGATATAAATTCATTGATTCATAATTCTCAGAGGTAAACCACATATGGTGTAATATAGTTACTGTGACAGAACATCAGTATAAATATCGACCTGTTTCGTGGATAAACTTCCACTCATCAGGAGCAAGTATGGCCTGGGTATATCTGTAAATATAATAAAATAAAATGCGCTAAATGGTAATTTAGTACATATATAATCCAAGGAGGGGACATAGAGTAGAGTCCCAATCCTCTTACCTATGGGTAGATTAACCATTAGATAGATTTTAACCAACAATGTTGGAGCTGGACATTTGATAGAAAGGAAACCCCCAATCGGCAACCATATTTGGGGTGTATATTAGGTGGCAACCCATAAGGTTCCTGTGGACATATTAAATGATAATAGGGTATCAATAGAGTGACAAGCAACAGCTATAAAGTAAGAGGCAATAGTGATCATATCCAAAGGAACGGTATTCCATAAAGAGAACACCAGTTTGTGGTGACAAAAGTGAAAATGACACCAGGGTGAGTGATTGGGGGAGCGCCAGGTAACAAAACAAATAACCTATTAGTAGGTGAGCAACAAGTACAAACATAACCAAAAGGACGGTAGTCTATGAAAAGAATACCCGTGTAGAGTGATATAAAATGGAGGATGACACCAGGGTAGGTGACTAAGGACAGGGCAAAGTAAGCAACAGATAGCCTAAAGCAGTGGTTCTCAACCTTCTAGGGCCATGACCCCTTGATATAATTTCCCAATTTGTGGGGACCCCTAACAGTAAAATTATTTTGTAGCATGGGTTGTCAGCACCCAAGTTACCCACGGACATTTAGCACTCCGAGTCCCTTCCACTCGTACAATATTAAAACCCCTTATGGTAAATTTTAGGATGCATCACTCTTTTTCTCTTTGTTCTCCTTTCTTTCCCTTTTATCTCTTTCTATGATTTCTTGTTTTTCCCCCATCCCTCTCTCCAGCCATCTTTCTTGTTCTTCCTCTTATTATTTCTATCCCTTTTTCTTCCTCCCACCCCTTTTTCTCTCTATTCCATGTATTCTCTATATTTTTATTCCTTCTCTTACTCCTTGGTGGGGGAAATGGGATGAGTGGCAGTGCTGGCGGGGAGTTGGGATGAATGGTGGTGGGGTGGGATCAGTGGCAGTGCTGGGGAGAGTTCTGATCAGCCAACTTAGTTGCTTATGATCAAGGTCATCTGCTGATCTGAGAACTGTAGTGGGGACTTTTAATGGCAACTATAATCACAGGTCCTTGGCTTCACTGTGTCTCCGACTTTGTGGTGTCTCTTAGCAGTGTCACCTATGCCGAAATCAGGAGATAGGGTCTCCTCCAGCCCCTCCCACTTCACATTCCTCACCAGTCAGCTGACCATAAGTCTCTGCCCCCCGCCATGCCGTGAACTGAATTGGCAGCTGCGAAGAGGCTGAGTGGGCGGCCGCGGGCTCCAGGAACAGCCCAGCTGGGCGGCTGCAAAAAGGCTGGAAGAGTAGCGCAGGCTTCAGGAACAGCCAAGGATTCAGTGACCTCTGGCAAATTGTCATTCGACCCCCGAGGGGGTCCCAACCCCCAGGTTGAGAACCACTGGCCTAAAGTTACCTGAAACAGTGAGTGAACAGCAGGGTCCAGTAAAATGTAGAAAATACACCAAGAGCCCAATAAATAGGCATGGCAGGTAGTCCATAAAGTTATTTTAATTCACTAATTGATTCATTATATTCCGGTGATGTGTTTCATTTTAAAGTCCCACAATTCCTATTTCCCCGCCCTTCCTTATTTCACCCTCCCTTCCCCCCTTGCTCCCTTCCCTACTGATGCTCCCCTTCTTCCTACAAGTAATAGGGCTAGAGACTATGGCTTAGCTCACTAACCGCTGTCTCATTTATAGTCCCAAGTCTACTCTGTTATTTTATTTTTATACATGTCCTTTCCTTTTCCATCCACATTTGCCTTCTCCTCCCCTTTTATACAGAAATACAATCCTGATCAAAAGTTTAAGACCACTTGAAAAATGGCAAAAAATCATATTTTACATTGTTGGATATTAACAAGGTTCCAAGTAGAGCTTCAACATGCAACAAGAAGAAATGAGAGTGAGACAAAACATTTTTTGAGCATTCAATTTAACCACTTAAGGACCCATTCACGCCGATATATGTCGGCAGAATGGCGCGGCTGGGCACATCCACGTACATGTACGTGGCTCTTTAAGCCCAGCCGTGGTGCACGCGACCCGGTCCGAAGCTCTGTGACTGTGGCCGCCGGGACTCGCGGACCCGATCGCCGCTGGAGTCCCACGATCGGTCCCCGGAGCTGAAGAACGGGGAGAGCCGTGTGTAAACACAGCTTCCCCGTTTTTCACTGTGGCGCCGTCATCGATTGTGTGATCCCTTATATAGGGAATCACAATCGATGACGTCACACCTACAGCCACACCCCCCTACAGTTAGAAACACAGATGAGGTCATACATAACACCATCAGCGCCCCCTTGTGGTTAACTCCCAAACTGCAATTGTCATTTTCACAGTAAACAAGGCATTTAAAATGCATTTTTTGCTGTGAAAATGACAATGGCCCCAAAAATGTGTCAAAATTGTCCGAAGTGTCCGCCGCCGCCATTAGTAGTAAAAAAAAAAAAATCAATAAAAATGCAATAAAACTATCCCCTTTTTTGTAAACGCTCGATAAACGCTTATTGCGATTTTTTTTACCAAAAATGGGTAGAAGAATACGTATCGGCCTAAACTGAGGAAAAAAAATAATGTTTTATATATTTTTGGGGGATATTTATTATAGAAAAAAATATTGAATTTTTTTCAAAATTATCGCTCTATTTTTGTTTATAGCGCAAAAAATAAAAACCGCAGAGGTGATCAAATACCACCAAAAGAAAGCTCTATTTGTGAGGAAAATAGGACGCCAATTTTGTTTGGGAGCCACGTCGCTAGGGTTGCCAACTCATCCCTTTAAAACAGAACACATATTAAAGTGGAGTTCCACCCATAAATATAACATTACATCAGTAGTTTTAAAAAAATGTCATTAGTCCTTTACGAATTTTTTTTTTTTTTTTTTAGATGCCTTCAAAGTGTTGTTGCTAGGCAGAATAGTTAATCTTCCCACTTCCTGCACCTAGGTGCTTAACCTACACCGCACAGACTCCTGGGAATGTAGTGGGTGTAACTTTCCAGGAGTCTGTGCACTCCCCAGTCTCAAAGAATCATGTGACTTGGACAGCACAGGTGCTGAAACCTGATCTGACACTGCTTGTGCAGCACTGGGCATGTGCGAGATCTGCAAGGCTGAGATCCAGGAGGTCATACAGTCTGGCTTTATGATGCCCACACTTAAGATGGCCCCAGTCAATATCTATTTTATAAAGTGTCTAAATGCTGTAACAACCTAACAAAACGGACCTTAGTTTACAGACTAACTTTACTAGAATACATTAAGCTTGTGTATTACAGGGGTATTTATATTTAAAAAGTGAAATTGTGGCCGGAACGCCGCTTTAATTACACAGGTTCTGAGGCTAATTTAATGCAAATAAGGCACCAAGTGAGTTTAATTACCTCCTTAATCAGCCACAGAACCTGTGTAATTAATATGTGTTCTGTTTTAAAGGGATGAGTTGGCAACCCTACACGTCGCACAACCGCGCAATTGTCAGTTAAAGCAACGCAGTGCCGAATCACAAAAACTGGCCGGGTCCTTTAGCTGCCTAAAGGTCCGGATCTTAAGTGGTTAATGAAAACAACGAATAAACTGAAACAAGCTGTTTTTGTCTCACTCTCATTTCTTCTTGTTGCATGTTGAAGCTCTACTTGGAACCTTGTTAAGTTCCAACAATGTAAAATATGTTTTTTTTGCCATTTTTCAAGTGGTCTTAAACTTTTGATCAGGACTGTACAATTTAGGAAATCTGTTGTTGGGAAATTTAAGATCCTCCTATGAAGTAGAAGCGAAAGAGTTAACTCTTCACACGACAATTCCTTTATAGTCTCAAGGACTTTTCCTTGTTAGATAAGCATGTTAAATCTTCATACCTTACACCTGCTGTGTACCACTTATCTTTGGAGCCAGATCTGAGCTATTTGGAAGGTCAGAGAGGGACATCTGACATGAGCAGAATATAACTAATGGGTTATTTTATATTAATCACCATTATTATAATATGAGCCACACCTTGTTATTCTGACGTGGCAATAATGTTAGATACAGGGATTTTTTACTAAGGGAACCTCTCCCTACCTCCCCAGTCTTGTCTAGGACTCAGGAGGTATGTAGGACTTCAATGACCAGATCTTCACAAGAACTACTCTAAGTAATCATTAGATATTTCTTCTTCTAACTCGTGTCTTCTTTTTTCTTCTCTAGCTTACAACCCAGTTATCGATAGATCCATGTATATCTTTTCTTGAATGCTGGAGGATCTTCACTCTATCTGACCTCCTCTTCCCCAATGGTTTTCCCTTCAGATACCATGGATAAGAAGAAGATAGGGTGTTTGCTGGGCATCCTGTGTTTGACTTTCTGTCTTGCTTTCAGCCAAGCAAAGAGTGAGTAACAAACCTTCACCTACCATCTCGAGGCTTTAAAGCGGATGTGCCACGGGAAAAATATATTAAAAGCCAGCAGCTACAAATACTGCAGCTGCTGACTTTTAATATAAGGACACTTACCTGTCCTGGAGTCCAGCGGTGATCGCAGCAGATGACGAGCCGATCGCTCGTCACCCTGCTGGTCCCCCCTCCATCCTCGGTGAGGGAACCAGGAAGTGAAGCGCTCCGGCTTCACTGCCCGGTTCCCTACGGCGCATGCGCGAGTCGCGCTGCGCCCGCCGATTGGCTCCCGCTGTGTGCTGGGAGCCAAATGTTCCCAGCATACAACGGGGGGACGGACGGGAAGGAAGGAAAAAACCCGTCCTTTGCCCGTATCGTAGGGCCGGAAGTGGGTGCAGATACCTGTCTGTAGACAGGTATCTGCACCCCCCTCCCCCCTGAAAGGTGTCAAATGTGACACCGGAGGGGGGGAGGGTTCCGATCAGCGGGACTCCACTTTAGAGTGGAGATCCGCTTTAAGTGTATCTAAAACCAAAAATGTAATATAATCAAACTTAAAAGTAATCTAATATCACTTATCCGGCGCTTAGGTAAATTAATATAATTAAAATTAAGAAATAAAACAAGCTGCTGCTATAATTAGGGTTGAGCGAACCCGAACTGTAAAGTTCGGGGTCGTACCGGACTTTTGGGTTTTTGGTACCCGGACCCGAATCCGAACAATCTACTGTAAGTTCGGGTTCGGTGTTCGGCAATGTAATGGCGCGCTGCAGGGCAGCCAATCACCATTAGTTTTACTCGTGTGACCTAGAAGCCATCACAGCCATGCCTACTAATGGCATGGCTGTGATTGGCCAGTGCAGCATGTGACCCATCATGTGACCCAAACTCTATATAAGCTAGAGGGACATATCACAGCGCGTCACTCTGCTTTAGATAGGGTAGGGAAAGGCTGCTGCTGCTGCTCTGAGGGAAAGAAATATATATGAGTCAGACTGTGCTGCTTCAGAAATCAAATTACACCAGCACTTCATATGTTCCTGTGAGATACTCTGCATTAGATACTTTAGGGAAAGGTTCCTGATTGTGCTTATAGGGAGAGAAATATATACCGTGTTTCCCCGAAAATAAGACGTACTCCGAAAATAAGCCGTAGCGGGATTTCGACGCAAGATCGAAATATAAGACATCCCCCCCGAAAATAAGACGTAGCGATGGTGTGTCATATGCGTAGCGGCGCGGGCGGGAAAACAAGACGTGATAGGCGTACTGTACTGGTGCGGAGCTCAGGAGCTGTAAAGAAGTCGTGCAGCCCTTCTTATCTGCTCCACGGTATCTCTAAGTGACCGGAGAGGTGTCGGCAGCCCCATAAATACGGTAAGGTCGGCTCCATACTGTTGTACCATACTTGCCGGTAAAAAAAATAAGATGTCCCCCGAAAATAAGCCATAGTGTGATTTCTGGAGGAAAAATAAATATAAGACGGTGTCTTATTTTCGGGGAAACACGGTAGGAGTCAGTCCTGCTTCAGAAATCAAATTACACCAGCACTGCATATGTTACTGTGAGATACACCCTTTATATACTTTTCATCTATTGTGCTATTCAAAAAACACCCATTTAGGGCAAAAAAAAATATTTTGCAGATTTTGTTTTTAATGTATTTTATGTTATTTCCCTATCCACATTTGTTTGCAGAGTACTTGCCATGCTCTTACCAACATGTTGCTGTCATTTGCAACCCTCTAGCCCTTTCCATTACTTTTTTAGAGACATTTTAGTAGTCAAAAGTTCGGGTCCCCATTGACTTCAATAGGGTTCGGGGTCAAGTTCGGGTCCCGAACCCGGACTTTTTTCCGAAGTTCAGTTGAACCCGAACATCCAGGTGTCCGCTCAACTCTAGCTATAATCACAAAAACGTATACTCATAAGCCCTAAAAGTTCATGTCCGATGATCCATAAGGCTAAAGCAGCGCTATGCAGTGTTTAGACTTAAAGTGGATGTAAACCCCCATTTTTTTTTTTTTTAACTAAGGCTTGCACCTTGTACAGTAGACAATTTCATGTTATCTGTGCCCAGTCTTGCCACAAAGAGTTAACCCAGCTCTGAGCAGTCCTCTTATCTTTTTTCAGTGAGATAAAAATGAACAGAGGAATAGAAGCCGGTTTCTCCCCCTTGCTGTGAGTGACAGGTGATTTACATATCTCATGCAGGTGCCTAAGAGAGACATTCTGTGTACTTTTGATCCCCTCCTTCTTTCTTTTCAAGCTCTCCCAGGATTGTCTGCTTCACACCTCAGCATGATTGGGCATGCTGAAATTATGTGATGACTTTTCTGGCTTTTGACTGGATTTTAGTGATCATAGCAGAAGTTCAGTGTAAGAAATACACAGGAGAAAATGCATGTTGACATCACGACTCCACCCACCGAGCCCTTGACAACAGATCCACCTACAGAATCTGCAGTTTTTAGGGTCTTCTAACAGACAGAAGGTAGACATTTGACAGGTAAGGATACATGCAGGAGACATCTATATCCTTATAGATAACCATTATGGGAGTAGTTTAGAAAGGATGAGAGTGGGTTTACACCCACTTTAAAAGAAAAAAAAACCTGATTGTGGTAAAACGTCCTATTAAGAGTAAGTCCAAATTGCAATGAACTCCTAAACGTGTTCATTAGGGGGCTTGACAGATGAATGTTAGGCACCTTCACCGTACCACGTGATTCCAATCCCTTCAAATTCAACACTCACCAGATCAATATAAAAGAAAGGTTTATTGGGTTTAAATGTCGGTTAGAATGTGGAGAGGCCGCTTCCAGACACCCAGATGGTTAATTAATCTCTCTCTGATGGTCAGGTCATTCAAAGCATAGGTTCCACTTTGCTGGCTCTTTGACTCATAACATAGGAAAAAAAAAAACTTCTCATGGCGAGAACCTATTTAAAAAATGTTCCGATAAATTGAGCCCCCCTCTTACATTGCACTTACACAAATATAGATATAAAACAGCATTTCATAATCAATCCATATATGCTGTGCAGCATGAAACCATACTCGCTCACCAAACGTAGAATTCCTGTCCGCTGTGATATCCAGGTGGAGATCATAACAGTTGACAGATAAAAGCTGTGTGGACACGCCTAGGCGTGTTTCGTCATTACGTCTTTCTCAAGTCCAACCTATGCGTGTGATTATATGTCAGTATTACATTGTATATCCCTGAATGTTGTGGTCGTTCAGGTGCTTATCTATTAGTTTATTGAAACTATCGATGCCCCCCGCTAAGACCACAGCCTGTGGAAGGGAATTCCACATCCTTGCCGCTCTTACAGTAAACATCCCTCTACGTAGTTTAAGGTTAAACCTCTTTTCTTCAAATTTTAATGAGGGGCCACGTGTCTTGTTAAACTCCCCTCCATGAAAAAGTTTTATCCCTATTGTGGGGTCACCAGTACGGTATTTGTAAATTGAAATCATATCCCCTCTCAAGCGTCTCTTCTCCAGCGAGAATAAGTTCAGTGCTCACAACCTTTCCTCATAACTAATATCCTCCAGACCTTTTATTAGCTTTGTTGCCCTTCTTTGTACTCGCTCCATTTCCAGCACATCCTTCCTGAGGACTGGTGCCCAGAACTGGACAGCATACTCCAGGTGCGGGTGGACCAGAGTCTTGTACAGCGGGAGAATTATCGTTTTATCTCTGGAGTTGATCCCCTTTTTAATGCCAATATTTTGTTTGCTTTGTTAGCAGCAGCTTGGCATTGCATGCCATTGCTGAGCCTATCATCTACTAGGACCCCCAGGTCCTTTTCCATCCTAGATTGCCCCAGAGGTTCTCCTCCCAGTGTATAGATTGCATTCATATTTTTGCTACATTTTTCTACATCGAACCTCATTTGCCATGTAGTTGCCCACCCCATTAATTTGCTGTTTTATATCTATGTTTTTGTAAGAGCAATGTAAGGGGGGGGCTCAATTTGTGGGAATACATTTTAAACAGGTTCACGCTATGAGGAGTTTTTCTTTTTCCTATGTTATGAGTCAAAGAGCCAGCAAGTGGAACCTATGCTTTGAATGACCTGACCATCCAAGAGATTAATTAACCATCTGGGTGTCTGGAAGCGGCCTCTCCACATTCTAACCGGCATTTAAACCCAATAAACCTTTCTTTTATATTGGTCTGGTGAGTGTTGAATTTGAGGGGATCGGAATCACGTGGTGCTGTGAAGGTGCCTAACATTCATCTGTCAAGCCCCCTAATGAACACTCTTAGGAGTTCATTGTAATTTGGACTTACTCTTAATAGGACTTTTTCCCAAATCGGGTGTTTTTTCTTTTTCAAGTCTAAACACTGCATAGCGCTGCTTTAGCCTTGTGGACCATCAGACGTGAACTTTTAGGGCTAATTATTACAATAATGTTATTGTAACGGTCAGGGGTTACCATCGTTTACGATATTCCATTCCACCAACCCAAGACAGCTTATCCGACACAATCAAGCAGACACGATCCATATGGATTTTCTCGGAAAAACGAGACACAAGCTCTGTTCTCTGGTTCTAAACGAATGAACACTTTAATGGTAAACTCAGCTCTTCTTATACAGTTAGCAACCAAATATGGACAATGACTCAACTCCACCCACAACATGACACAAGGAACTTGAATACACATTCCTTTAGATGTAAGTCAGACTTTCTGCATGAGTCCATTACTATAGCTGACATGGCAGACATCATGACTTTTAGAGTGTGTTAACTCACAACACATATTAGCATCAATAGAACTTTCACACAATACAGAGTTAGTTAGCATAGCACCATGAAATATTTTAGGAGCCAGGCTTAATTAACACAATAGACAATAGAATGCAATCACAGCAAGCTTTCCTCACTGCAGCCAGGTAGCCGGAGGCAATTAACATCATTTAACATCTCAACAGTCTATGTTCCACATTGAAGGAGACACTCTATTGACCTGTTGTGTTCAGAATGAACAACTTGTAATAATTCAAGATATCCTGCAATACATGAATTATCATTACTGTCCCATCTCATGTAACCCATGATATCAGTTCTCAGTCATCCTATGCCCCTAGTGGACATAGGATGACCCTAGACCCAAGAGTCATTGGTGAAGTTGACACAGGAGTACCCCACATCCTTCAAGAGCCTATGGGTCCCACGGGCCATACCGTTACAGTTATACATTACAGCTTACTAGTCCTTTGTGTGATGTCTGCATTCATTTTCAAGTTTATTTTATATAAGGGGAAAGGCAATTGATAGTCTACAGAAGATAACAAGGAGGAAATATATTCTTTGGTGCAGCTCATGGAAAGTGACAAGCACACAACATTTCTGGCAGAATCTTAGCTCCTAATGTGAAAAAAAATAGAAGATGAGTGCAGCTACCACATCTAAGGACTGTAAGCTGCAACATATTGCATGTTTGTTCTCGGGCTTATCTATCCTTTAATAAAAATTAACAAAAAACAAATCTGGTTACAATATTTACCTTCAAGTCCAGGGATTTTTGCTCCCTTTTTTTTCGACTACTAAATGTCCTCTGTCTAATGGCCAGCATCATTCCACAGAAATCTTCCAGGTAGGGTGACCACGTGTCCCGGATTGCCCGCGACAGTCCCGCATTTTGCAGGTCTGTCCCGGGCACCTTTATTCTAGGACAATACAGTGTCCCGGAATGAAACTGACACAGCCACCCCCCCCCCCGGGCCCCCAAAAAAGGCCACCACATCACCGCTTTACTCACTGACAGTACTTGTCCTGGCCGGGAATGCCTGGAGGAGCACAATCCCCGCCCCCTATTTGTGATTGGAGAAATCATAAATCCCGCCTCTTGTGTCCAATCACTGTGCTGAGAGTCGTTACAGCACAAGCTGATTTTTGTCTCTGAATTGTAGTTTGGAAATGTGGTCACCCTACTTCCAGGTCATCGTGGAGCCACTCCAAGTCTGTTATTGGACAGTAAAAAGAGAAGCAGCACAGTGATGAGCTCAGGCCTTCGGATGACGTAATCCGATTGCCACACCCCCGCCGTTATTTAAGTAATGCAGGACATCGGTGCCGACAGATCAGCATCGGCAGAGGAGTGCTGAGCCCCCCCCTGCCCCAAAGCACCCATCCCCCTATGTTAAGGGCATGTGGCCTGGTATGGTTTGGGGGGGGCGCTCGCTCGTCCCCTCCCTTTCCTAACCTGCTGGGCTGCATGCTGGGATAAGGGTCTGGTATGGATTTTGGGGGGACCCCCACGGCATTTTTTTTATTTTGGTGTGGGGGGTCCCCTCCGAATCCTTACTAGACCCAAGGGCCTGGTACGGACCTGGGGGGGGGACCCCACGCTGTTTTTTTTCTCGATTTTGTTTTTTTAAGCTGGCAATTCTTTTTTTTTTTTACAATCAGCGGGAAGCCCGCTGACAACTGATGACTCATCGGTTGTTAAGGATGCGGTGGCCGGCTTCCTGTCCCCCTCCTTAGTAACCAGCTATATACAGTTTAGAAAAAAAAAGCAAAATGTTAAAATCTCTGTAAAAGCGCGTGTTGAAAAACGCAGCAAAAAGCACTGCAGAAATGCTCAAAAGCAACATGCATAGATGTGAATAAGGCCTAAGGAGCCTATTTATGGTGCAGTAAATCTGACATTCAACAAACATTCACTACAGGTGAATCTTTCTGGTGCATGTGTTTTCAATGATAGTGATTGATTCACCACAAGTGAACAGAGACCCTGTTTTGCACATAACAATTTGGATCAGAGTTTTACTACACTCTGATCTCCCTCTAAATTTAAACAGCACCGGTACCATAAAGTACACAGGCGCTACATAGTAATAGAAATAATATGATTTGATCATCCTGACCATGCAGACAGTTTCCCCCCAGCCCAGCACTTTCCTTCCTCGGGTCAGCGCAGTCCTCTCCGCGCTCCCTCGATGTCTTCTCCCCCGCCCTCGATGTCGCTTCAGCCAATCAGGTGACCGGTAACCAAACCCGGTGCACCTGATTGGCTCAGAGGCGGGGCAGTGTTAGGCGATTCCCTAACACTGCACTGTTTAACCAGGGAACGCACAGCCTGTGCGCCCTCTGATTAACAATTTGGAAGCCGATTAGAGCCTGCATGCTCTAATCGGGAAGCCTATTATAGCCTCTAGTTCTAATCAGGCACTTCCAAAACACACCCACCGCTGTTCAGATGGCCGTCGCTCAAAAGGGGGCCGGACATCTGAATAGTGGGAGGCAGTGGCAACAATACATAGGTTCATGCAATGCATGAAGCTATATATTGTTGGTTGATGGGTGCAGGAGGAGAAAGGGGGTGGCGCTCCTGTGCCCACTATGAATGCACTGCCACTGATAACGACCCCAAACTCACCTCCAAGATGACCACTGCCTTGCTAAAGAAGCTGAAGGTAAAGGTGATGGACTGGCCAAGCATGTCTCCAGACCTAAACCCTATTGAGCATCTGTGGGACATCCTCAAAGGGAAGGTGGAGGAGCGCAAGGACTCCAACATCCACCAGCTCCGTGATGTCATCATGAAGGCGTGGAAGAGGACTCCCTGGTCAACCTGTGAAGCTCTGGTGAACTCCATGCCAGGGGCGTACCTAGAGCATTTGGCACCCGGGGCGGATCCAATATCTGGCACCCCCCCCACACGTTAAAATGTAAAAACACCCCACTGTGCCCCCTGCATACCTCTGCATCCTTCAATATCTTTTTGTTACTACTGTGTACCCCTCTCCACAACTGCACCTCTGGACCACTTTACATTGCACAGCACCCTGCATCACTGGACCCCTTTACATTACACAGCCCCCTGCATCACTGGACCCCTTTACATTACACAGCCCCCTGCATCACTGGACCCCTTTACATTACACAGCCCCCTGCATCACTGGACCCCTTTACATTACACAGCCCCCTGCATCACTGGACCCCTTTACATTACACAGCCCCCTGCATCACTGGACCCCTTTACATTACACAGCACCCTGCATCACTGGATCCCTTTAAAATTACACAGCACCCTGTATCACTGGACCCCTTTACATCTCACAGCCCCCTTCACCTCTGGACCATTTTACATTACACAGCCCCCTGCACCACTGGACCCCTTTACACTACACAGCCCTCTGCACCCCTTCACATTACACAGCACCCTGCATCACTGCACCCCTTCACATTACACAGCACCCTGCACCTCTGGACCCCTTTACATTACACAGCACCCTGCATCACTGGCCCCCTTTACATCTCATAGCCCCCTGCACCTCTGGACCCTTTTACATTACACAACACCCTGCATCACTGCACCCCTTTTACATTACACAGCACCCTGCATCACTGGACCCCTTTACATTACACAGCACCCTGCATCACTGCACCCCTTTTACATTACACAGCCGCCTGCACCTCTGCACCCCTTTACATCACATAGCCCCCTGCACCTCTGGACCCTTTTACACTACACAGCCCTCTGCACCCCTTTACATTACACAGCACCCTGCACCTCTGGACCCCTTTACATTACACAGCACCCTGCATCACTGGCCCCCTTTACATCTCATAGCCCCCTGCACCTCTGGACCCTTTTACATTACACAACACCCTGCATCACTGCACCCCTTTTACATTACACAGCCACCTGCACCTCTGGACCCCTTCACATTACACAGCACCCTGCATCACTGGCCCCCTTTACATCTCATAGCCCCCTGCACCTCTGGACCCTTTTACATTACACAACACCCTGCATCACTGCACCCCTTTTACATTACACAGCACCCTGCATCACTGGACCCCTTTACATTACACAGCACCCTGCATCACTGCACCCCTTTTACATTACACAGCCGCCTGCACCCCTGCACCCCTTTACATCACATAGCCCCCTGCACCTCTGGACCCTTTTACACTACACAGCCCTCTGCACCCCTTTACATTACACAGCACCCTGCACCTCTGGACCCCTTTACATTACACAGCACCCTGCATCACTGGCCCCCTTTACATCTCATAGCCCCCTGCACCTCTGGACCCTTTTACATTACACAACACCCTGCATCACTGCACCCCTTTTACATTACACAGCCACCTGCACCTCTGGACCCCTTCACATTACACAGCACCCTGCATCACTGGCCCCCTTTACATCTCATAGCCCCCTGCACCTCTGGACCCTTTTACATTACACAACACCCTGCATCACTGCACCCCTTTTACATTACACAGCACCCTGCATCACTGGACCCCTTTACATTACACAGCACCCTGCATCACTGCACCCCTTTTACATTACACAGCCGCCTGCACCCCTGCACCCCTTTACATCACATAGCCCCCTGCACCTCTGGACCCTTTTACACTACACAGCCCTCTGCACCCCTTTACATTACACAGCACCCTGCACCTCTGGACCCCTTTACATTACACAGCACCCTGCATCACTGGCCCCCTTTACATCTCATAGCCCCCTGCACCTCTGGACCCTTTTACATTACACAACACCCTGCATCACTGCACCCCTTTTACATTACACAGCCACCTGCACCTCTGGACCCCTTTACATTACACAGCACCCTGCATCACTGGCCCCCTTTACATCTCATAGCCCCCTGCACCTCTGGACCCTTTTACATTACACAACACCCTGCATCACTGCACCCATTTTACATTACACAGCCACCTGCACCTCTGGTCATGTCAGCTAAATTAATAAAAAAAAATTTTTTTTTTTTTTTTTTTTTTTTAAATCGGGATGGTGTCACCCCTCTAGTGGGTGTCACCCGGTGCGGCCCGCACCCCCCTAGCAACGCCACTGCTCCATGCCCAAGAGGGTTAAGTTAGTGCTGGAAAATAATGGTGGCCACACAAAATATTGACACTTTGGGCCCAATTTGGACATTTTCACTAAGGGCTCTTTCACACGGAGCGGACCGTTTCTGGGTCCGCTCCGTGTGTCTCCATTGGCTCAGCGGGGATCCCCGCTGAGCTGTCGGCGGATAGGGCGGTCCCCGCACACAGTGCAGGGACCGCCCTGTCTCAGCTCCGCTCTGCCCTATGGGGAACCGGATGCAGACGGACCGTCTGTCCGTCTGCATCAGTTCCGTTCCGCCGGACGGAAGAAAAATAGGGTTTTCTTCCGTCCGAAAACCGGATCCCGACGGACGCGGACGTTAGCGGATGCTCCATCCGCTAACGGACGCGATCCCATAGGGATGTATTACAAGTCCGTTAACAGACTTGTAATAACGGACAGGCGGAACGGACGTCTGAAAGGGGCCTTAGGGGTGTACTCACTTTTGTTGCCAGCTGTTTAGACATTATTAGCTGTGTGTTGGGTTATTTTGAGGGGGACAGCAAATGTACACTGTTATACAAGTTGTACACTCACTACACAACATTGTAGCAAAGTGTCATTTCTTATTGTCACATGAAAAGATAGAAGAAAATATTTACAAACATGTGAGGGGTGTACTCACTTTTGTGAGATACTATATACAGTGGCCCAGATTCAAGTAGAATCGCGCAATATTTGCGTGGGCAAATAGCAAATTTTTTTCTCTGCGCCCACGCAAATATTGCGCTTTGCCCGCGATTCACGGAGCAGTTGCTCCGTAAATTGCGCGGGCAATATGCTAAGCAGCCGGGCGCAAGGCTGCCTAATGTAAATGATCCCGCCGGGGGCGGGAATCATTTAAATTAGGCGCGCTCCCGCGCCGAGCGAACAGCGCATGCTCCGTCGGGAAACTTTCCCGACGTGCATTGCGGCAAATGACGTCGCAAGGACGTCATTTGCTTGTAAGTGAACGTGAATGGTGTCCAGCGCCATTCACGGTTCACTTACGTAAACGACGTGAAATTCGAACGTCGCGAGCGGGAGGCGCAGCTATACTTTAGCATTGGCTGCGCCTGCTATAGCAGGAGCAACCTTATGCTAAAGGCGCCGTACGGAAACTCCGTACCTTGCGTGAGAAGGGCCCGCGCAACTTTTGTGAATCGGTGGTAGTATGCAATTTGCATACTACACGCCGATCACAAAGGCCGCGCCCCCTAGCGGCCAACGCAAGAATGCAGCCTGGGATGTGAAGGCATAAGGAGGCTTATGTCTGTCACATCCTAGGCTGCATTCGGTGTAACGAGGTTCCTGAATCAGGAGCACTCGTTACACCGGAGCAAGTAAGCACTTGCGCCGCGCAACCTATGGTTGCGCGGGCGCAAGTGCTTCTTGAATCTGGGCCAGTATGTGTTCCCTAGTATGTATAGTCAAAATATCTTAAGTTAGTTGTGGGTATGTCGTACCCCCTGTTAGTTAATTTTTTTGTGGTGTGCTGTTGGGGAGATTTACTTCCTGTCCCAGAGACTGAAGAGGAAGTCAGTGGAAATCGCAACAAAGCAAGACATTAATCACCGAAACAGGTGTTCCCCATAGAAGATTTACCAGGAGGACAAATATAGGGGGAATCTACCTAATGGGGGCAACTTTATTGCTGCCCTAGCATCTCCCACCCACCACTTTCAGACAGTTTGTTTTGCCACACTTGCCAAGTTTTTTCCTGCCCACCCATCATATATAGAGGCTCTAAAAGACAAAATGGAACCTCTACCACCTGTAGAGGTGATACCTTTTTTGTCAGGCACTCTACATCCATGGCAGCCCTGCATAATTATCCCACCCACCATCATCAGTGCAGACGTGTGCCCTTCCTCGCTTTCCACCTACAGAGGGCACCTTCACACACTATGGCCCAGATTCTCGTAGGGCGGCGTAAATGTAAGCGGGCGTAGCGTATCGTAGTTACGCTACGCCGCCGCAACTTAGAGAGGCAAGTGCTGTATTCACAAAGCACTTGCGTCCAAAGTTACGTCGGCGTAGCGTAAATGTGCCGGCGTGTTTTATGTAAACTAATCATGATCATGACCCCACGTAAATGACGCTTTTTTCGAACGGCGCATGCGCGCGCATGCTCAGCATCGCGTTGAATTTTCAAATTAAATTACGCCCGCTCAATGCCTAGTCGACGTGAACGTAACTTACGTCCAGCCCCATTTACGGGCGACTTACGCAAACGACGTAAAATACGACGCTGTTCGTACGTTTCCGACGTCCATACCTAACATGACTTACCCCTGCTTTATGAGGGGTAACTTTACGCCGGCGTATGTCTTAAGTTAACGACGTATCTTGATACGCCGGGCGCGCGTACGTTCGTGAATCGGCGTATCTAGCTAATTAGCATATTCAACGCGTAAATATACGGAAGCGCCACCTAGCGGCCAGCGTAAATATGCACCCTAAGATACGACGGCGTAGGAGACTTACGCCGCTCGTATCTAGGCAACTGTGAGGCGTATGAATCAGGCGCCGAGTTGCGACGGGCCGCACTCAGAGTTACGACGGCGTATACGCGGGCGTAACTCCTTTGAGAATCCGGGCCTATGTATTCTTTTAGACCAGGGGTCTCCAAACTTTTCAAACAAAGGGCCAGTTTATTTTCCTTCAGACTTTAGGGGGGCCGGATTGTGGCCAGCAGGGGCAGAAAATGTCTCGGGCCCATCATCGGTGAGAATAAATATGGACTCGGGGTTGGTGGTCAATAGGAGTGGTGCCCCTATTAGTAGGAGGAATAGTATCCCATCATTGGTATCCATAGAAGAAAAAATGCCCCATTGTTGGTGTGAGTTGGGTTGCATGGATATCCGCTGAAATCCTCGAGAGGATTTATCCGCGGAAACGGTCCGCTGGACCGTATTCGCGGATAAATCCTCTCGTGTGTATGGGGCCTAAGGGTAAGGGATGACGAAGTGATGAATGTCGTTCGAAATAACTTCAAAAAATGTTTGCTTTCAACTTTATTTTTTGGTCTTTCCGTAACTACAATACATACAATCTGTGAGAGAAAAATCTTCTCTGGCCCTTCGATTTCACCCAACTGACGATTAGAAAACCAAACATCCTTAAAATGAAAATTTTCAAATCAAATTTGCTAGCGCACAGCGAGCTTTAGGCCCCGTACACACGAGAGGATCCATCCGCTGGAATTGATCCGCGGACCGGCTCCAGCGGATAGATCCCCTGGTGTGTACAATCCAGCGGATCTGTTTCCACGGATTTTTATCCCCTGGGATGGATTTCAAGCGGATAAAAATTTGAAGACATGCTTTAAAATCTATCCGCTTTAATCCATCCCAACGGATTGATCCGCTGGTCTGTACAGACTCACCGGATCAATCCGTCCGAATGGATCCCCCGCATGCGTCGTAATGATTCGACGCATGCGTGGAATTCCTTATATGAGAGCGTCGCGCACGTCGCCGCGTCATCATCGCGGCAACGGCGCGACATGTCATCGCGATGGGATTTCGGCGCGGATTTCGATCCTATGGTGAGTACACTCCATCGGATCCAAATCCGCGGAAATCCTCGAGAGGATTTATCCGCGGAAACGGTCCGGTGGACCGTATCCGCGGATAAATCCTCTTGTGTGTACGGGGCCTAAGACTACCCAACAGTTGTCACACAGTTATAGGAAGTGGAAAATGAAGTATCTATTTGCAGGATACTTGTGTATCCTAACTATTTTATGGAGGGGCAGAAAAATAAAAACTGCTTTGCTGTGTTAATGTTACCAACAGAATGCCTTATATATCATAAATTACTGACATTTGTTTTGGTGTTTTATTTCAGATACAGCAATCAATATCCCAAATACAACCTCAACTAGAAGGACTACAACAACAACAATCCCACCTTTGACAATCACTTCTCCAACTACAACAACACCTTCTCCCCCAACTACAACCACCATTCCCACCACTCCCACAACAATACCTTGTTGCCAAACTCCAACAACACCTACTCCCCCAACTACAACAACAACCAATCCCCTACCTATAGGTACACAAATCACCCCAACAACTACTACCACTCCAACAACTACAACAACCACCCCCACTTCTACAACAACACCTACTCCCCCAACTACAACAACCACCCCCACAACAGTAACTTGTTGCCAAACTACAACAACCCCAATTCCTCCAACCACAACAACCACTCTAACAACTACAACAACACCTACTCCCCCAACTCCAACAACACCTACTCCCCCAACTACAACAACACCTACTCCCCCAACTACAACAACACCTACTCCCCCAACTACAACAACACCTACTCCCCCAACTACAACAACCACTCTAACAACTACTCCCCCAACTACAACAACACCTACTCCCCCAACTACAACAACACCTACTCCCCCAACTACAACAACACCTGCTCCCCCAACTACAACAACCACTCCAACAACACCTACTCCCCCAACTACAACAACACCTGCTCCCCCAACTACAACAACCACTCCAACAACACCTACTCCCCCAACTACAACAACACCTACTCCCCCAACTACAACAACCACTCCAACAACACCTACTCCCCCAACTACAACAACACCTACTCCCCCAACTACAACAACCACTCCAACAACACCTACTCCCCCAACTCCAACAACACCTACTCCCCCAACTACAACAACACCTACTCCTCCAACTACAACAACCACTCCAACAACACCTTCTCCCCCAACTACAACAACACCTGCTCCCCCAACTACAACAACCACTCCCACAACAGTAACTTGTTGCCAAACTACAACAACCACAATTCCCACAACCACTCCAACAACTACAACAACACCTACTCCCCCAACTACAACAACCACTCTGACAACAACAACAACCACTCCCCTACCTACAAGTATACCAATTACCCCAACTACTACTACCATTACAACAACCACTCCTACTGATACAACAACACCTACTCTCCCAACTACAAAAACTGCTCCCACAACAGTAACTTGTTGCCAAACTACAACAACCCAAATTCCCACAACTACTACTACCACTCCAACAACACCTACTCCCCCAACTACAACAACCAATCCCCTACCTATAGGTACACAAATTACCCCAACAACTACTACCACTTCAACAACTACAACAACCACCCCCACTTCTACAACAACACCTACTCCCCCAACTACAACAACCACCCCCACAACAGTAACCTGTTGCCAATCTACAACAACCCCAATTCCTCCAACTACTACAACAACCACCCCCCCACCTACAGGTACACCAATTACCCCAACTACTACAACTACTAGACTAAACACAACAATGCCTATACCACCACCTATAACCATAATTGAAACCCCCGCCGAAATGACCTTCTCAACAGTACCACGTGCTTTGCAAACAACTATAATCTCCGCCTCAACTGCAACTTCCACCTTACCATGGGCCAGTCTATATCCACCAGCTCTTGAGCTTCTTCAAGTTCTTGAAATTTTGAAAGTCTTGGCTGAAAGCTTGTCTAACACTCTTCCTGATGGAGAAATTAATTGGATTAATAACAAAATAGACCAAATAATCGACCAAATATTTCAGCGAACCACTAGGATGGACCCCAGTGACTTTTCTGCTGCCCTTAATTACTTGTCTAGTGAGCTGGTAGTAGCTGTAAGCAATTTCCTAACAACTCAGAGTTTCAGTAAATAATATCTTCTCGCTCTTTATACTATTATTTTTGTGAAATAGCTGAAGGGTACAATGACGCATGTGCTTGTACAATACACATAAAGACATGGGAAGCTCCAACAAAACCCATCAGATCCCAAATTATGTTCATTTGGCTCTTTCTGGAAAGCAATGTTAATAATTACTATAACAAGTAGTAACATTTAATAGCTACAGAATAATATCACATTCAGGCTGGGTTCACACTACTACACTACTTTCATCCTACTTTGCTCGGTGTTCAATGTTTCCCTATGAGAGCGTCTTGTAGTGTCCTACATTGGTCCTACACAAGTCGTCCGACTTTGAAAATGCTCCCTGTACTACTTTTGGTCCTACATTGATCCTACTTCAGGCCCATTGAATATCATTGAAGTCGGACCAAAGTAGTATCCTGTTCATGAAAGTAGGATGGATGTAGGACCAATGTAGCAGAGCAAAGTAGGATCAAAGTAGTGTAGTAGTGTGAACCCAGCCTTAGGCTGGGTTCACACTACTACACTACTTTCATCCTACTTTGCTCTGTGTTCAATGTTTCCCTATGAGAGCGTCTTGTAGCGTCCTACACAAGTCGGTCCGACTTTGAAAATGCTCCCTGTACTACTTTTGGTCCTACATTGATCCTACTTCAGCCCATTGAATATCATTGAAGTCGGACCAAAGTAGTATCCTGTTCATGAAAGTAGGATGGATGTAGGACCAATGTAGGATAAATGTAGCAGAGCAAAGTAGGATGAAAGTAGTGTAGTAGTGTGAACCCAGCCTAAGGCTGGGTTCACACTTGTCCGACAACGGTCCTACATTGGGAGCTCATGTAGCATGACATGTGAAAATCAATGTTTCCCTATGAGAGCCGTCTTAACTGGTCCTACACAAGTCGGTCCGACTTTGAAAATGCTCCCTGTACTACTTTTGGTCCTACATTGATCCTACTTCAGGCTGGGTTCACACTACTACACTACTTTCATCCTACTTTGCTCTGTGTTCAATGTTTCCCTATGAGAGCGTCTTGTAGCGTCCTACACAAGTTGGTCCGACTTTGAAAATGCTCCCTGTACTACTTTTGGTCCTACATTGATCCTACTTCAGGCCCATTGAATATCATTGAAGTCGGACCAAAGTAGTATCCTGTTCATGAAAGTAGGATGGATGTAGGACCAATGTAGGATAAATGTAGGACCAATGTAGCAGAGCAAAGTAGGATGAAAGTAGTGTAGTAGTGTGAACCCAGCCTCAGGCCCATTGAATATCATTGAAGTCGGACCAAAGTAGTATCCTGTTCATGAAAGTAGGATGGATGTAGGACCAATGTAGGATCAATGTAGGATAAATGTAGGACCAATGTAGCAGAGCAAAGTAGGATCAAAGTAGTGTAGTAGTGTGAACCCAGCCGTAGTGTGAACCCAGCCTGAGGCTGGGTTCACACTACTACACTACTTTCATCCTACTTTGCTCTGCTACATTGGTCCTACATTTATCCTACATTGGTCCTACATCCATCCTACTTTCATGAACAGGATACTACTTTGGTCCGACTTCAATGATATTCAATGGGCCTGAAGTAGGATCAATGTAGGACCAAAAGTAGTACAGGGAGCATTTTCAAAGTCGGACCGACTTGTGTAGGACGCTACAAGACGCTCTCATAGGGAAACATTGAACACAGAGCAAAGTAGGATGAAAGTAGTGTAGTAGTGTGAACCCAGCCTCAAGCCTAACAATAAACTTAGCTAATTTGCTCCTTTATGGTAGAATATCCCCTCCCCGCCAAGCGTACGCATATATGTGGCCTCTGTTTTAGGGGGTTATACCGGGATGATGCCCACAGCTGCAGGCATCATCCGGTACCGTTTCTTAGAGCCAGGGGTCGGCTTTCTAGGGATAACAACCAATGCGGCTGAAAGGCTGTTTATCCCGGAGGAGCGGGAGGGGACATCCACCCTTCCGCCGCTCTTACCGGTAGGGTGACCACATTTCCAAACTACCATTCAGGGACACCCTCCCTTCCCAAAAATCAGCTTGTGCTGTAACAAATCACAGCACATTGATTGGACACAAGGGGCCAGATTCTCAAACGAGATACGACGGCGTATCTCCAGATACGCCGTCGTATCTCTAAGTTGCGCGATCGTATCTATGCGCCTGATTCTTAGAATCAGTTCCGCATAGATTTCCCGTAGATCCGACTGGCGTAACTGTGTTACACCGTCGTATCGTAACTGCATATTTACGGTGGCCGCTGGGTGGCGCTTCCGTCGAATTCCGCAGTAGTATGCAAATTAGCTAGATACGCGAATTCCCGAACGTACGCCCGTCCGACGCAGTAAAGTTACGCCGTTTACGTTAGGCTTTTCCCGGCGTATAGTTACCCCTGCTATATGGTGGCGTAAGTGCGGCGTAACAATGTTAAGTATGGCCGTCGTTCCCGCGACAAAATTTGTAAATTTTACGTCGTTTGCGTAACTCGTCTGTGAATGGGGCTGGACGTAATTTACGTTCACGTCAAAACCAATACATCCTTGCGGCGTATTAGGAGCAATGCACACTGGGAGATTTCAACGGACGCCGCATGTTGGGTCACAGCACATTTACATAAAACACGCCCCCCTGTTCCAAATTTGAATTAGGCGGGCTTACGCCGGCCGATTTACGCTACGCCGCCGCAACTTACGGAGCAAGTGCTTTGAGAATACAGCACTTGCCCGTCTAAGTTGCGGAGGCGTAACGTAAATCAGATACGTTACGCCTGCACAAAGATACGACGTGATCGTACGTGAATCTGGCCCAAGAGGCGGGATTCATGATTTCTCCAATCACAAGCAGGGGGCGGGGATTGTGCTCCTCCAGGCATTCCCGGCCAGGACAAGTACTGTCAGGGAGTAAAGCGGTGATGTGGTGGCCTTTTTTGGGGGTATCAGATTGGCCCCGGGGGGGGGGGGGGGCTGTGTCAGTTTCATTCCGGGACACTGTATTGTCCTGGAATGAATGTGCCTGGGACAGACCTGCAAAATGTGGGACTGTCCCGGGCAATCCGGGACACGTGGTCACCCTACTTACCGGCCTCCCGTCCCATCGGGAGACCCGATGAGCAATGCGCCACTTCCGGGGGGCTAGAGACAGACTGGCACGAAACCGGGAAATGGCTTTGTTCCAGTCTTCTCTCTGTAAACACGGAAGCGATGTCACAACGTCACTTCCAGTTTACTCGGCTGCCAATGGCGTCGGATTAAAAGAAATATACAGTGGCCCAGATTCAAGAAGCACTTGCGCCCGCGCAACCATAGGTTGCGCGGCGCAAGTGCTTACTTGCTCCGGTGTAACGAGTGCTCCTGATTCAGGAACCTCGTTACACCGAATGCAGCCTAGGATCTGACAGACATAAGCCTCCTTATGCCTTCACATCCCAGGCTGCATTCTTGCGTTGGCCGCTAGGGGGCGCGGCCATTGTGATCGGCGTATAGTATGCAAATTGCATACTACCACCGATTCACAAAAGTTGCGCGGGCCCTGCGCACGCAAGGTACGGAGTTTCCGTACGGCGACTTTAGCGCAAGGTTGCTCCTGCTAATAGCAGGGGCAGCCAATGCTAAAGTATAGCTGCGCTTCGCGCTCGTGAAATTTAAATTTCACGTCGTTTACGTAAGTGATTCGTGAATGGCGCTGGATGCCATTCACGTTCACTTAGAAGCAAATGACGTCCTTGCGACGTCATTTGCCGCAAAGCACGTCGGGAAAGTTTCCCGACGGAGCATGCGCTGTTCGCTCGGCGCGGGAGCGCGCCTAATTTAAATGATTCCCGCCCCCGGCGGGATCATTTACATTAGGCGCCCTTACGCAGGGCTAATTATCATAGCGCCCGCGCAATTTACGGAGCTACTGCTCCGTGAATCGCTGGGCAAATCGAAATATTTGCGTGGGCGCAGAGAAAAATCTTTGCTCTTTGCCCACGCAAATATTGCTCCAAACTACCTGAATCTGGGCCAGTATTCAGAATCGCTGTTTTCAGCAATCAGAATACTTTGAAGTGCAAAGGAGGGATTGGAGGTCTTTTAGACCCCCGATCCCTCCATAAAGAGTACCTGTCACCACCTATTACTGTCACAAGGGATGTTTACATTCCTTGTGACAGCAATATAAGTGATCAAAATATTTTATGTAAAAATAAATAAGAAAAACAAATGTTTATAGCGACCCCGTCCCCGCGAGCTCGCGCAGAAAAAAGAATGCATACGAAGTCGCGCCAGCTTATGTAAACGGTGTTCAAATCACACATGTGAGGTATTGCCGCGATTGTCAGAGCGGGAGCAATAATTATAGCACTCAACCTCCTCTGTAACCTGGTAACCGTAAAAACCGTAAATGTAAGCGTCGCCTATGGTGATTTTATGTACCGTAGTTTGCCGCCATTCCACGAGTGCGTGCAATTATAAAGCGTGACATGTTTGGTATTTGTTTACTCGGCGTAAGATCATCTTTCACATTATACAAAAAATTGGGCTAACTTTGCTGTTTCATTTTTTTTTTAATTCAAGTGTCTTTTTTCGCAAAAAGGTGCATTTAAAACACCACTGCACGAATACCGTGTGACATAAAATATTACAACAATTGCCATTTATTCTCTAGATTCTCTGCTAAAAAATATATATAATGTTTGGGGGTTGTAAGTAATTTTCTATAAAAAAAAAATACGTATTTTAACTTAGGCTTAGGCGTGAAATGGTTAAATGCACCATTGAAAGCATTGGGGTAGATTCAGGTAGCTTTGCGCTTTTCTTACGGAGGCGCAGCGTACCGTTTTGCCGCTGCGCCTCCGTAAATTACCTGCGCTACGCTTGATTCACGGAGCAGTAGCTCCGTAATTTGCGTGAGCGCTTCGGAAAAACTGCCCGGCGTAAGCGCGCGTAATTTAAATGATCCCAAAGGGGGCGTGGATCATTTAAATTAGGCGCGTTCCCGCGCCGAGCGTAGTGCGCATGCTCCGTCGGGAAACTTTCCCGACGTGCATTGCGGTAAATGACGTCGCAAGGACGTCATTTGCTTCTAAGTGAACGTGAATGGCGTCCAGCGCCATTCACGATTCACTTACGCAAACGACGTAATTTTCAAATTTCGCGACGCGGGAACGACGGGTATACTTAGCATTGGCTGCGCCTGCTAATAGCAGGCGCAGCCTTACGCGGAACCCGACAAACGCAAACGACGTAAACTGCGTACGCAGGGCGCGCGTACGGTTGTAAATCGGCGTTAGTATGCAATTTGCATACTCTACACTGACCACTACGGGAACGCCACCTAGCGGCCTGCGTAAGAATGCAGCCTACGATATGACGGCATAAGGAGCCTTATGCTAGTCATATCTTAGGCTGCAGTCGGCGTATCGAGGTTCCTGAATCAGGAGCATTCGAAACGCCGGCGCAAGTAAGCAATTGCGCTGCGTAACTATGGTTACGCGGACGCAATTGCTTTTTGAATCCACCCCATTGTGTTATATTTATTTGATAAGTGCAAAATATACCTTTTGAGTAGAAAAAACATGGCGCTGCTGTGGCCAATACCAGTAATGCAGCAGGGTGGATGTGAGATCAACATTTAGGGCCAGATTCACAAAGGTTAGCGGATCTTTAGATCCGTGTAACCTATGTGTTTTAAGATCCGCCCTCGCAAGTTTGTGAGGAAAGTGTCAAATTCACAACACACTTACCTCCAAACTTGCGACGGCGAATCCTAACTCCCCCGGCGGAATTCTAATTCCGCCGCTGGGGGAGTGTACTATTTAAATCAGGCGCGCTCCCGCGCCGATTTAAATACGCATGCGCCGTCCGGGGAATTTCCCGGCGTGCATTGCTCCCACTGACGTCAATAGGACGTCAGTGGTTGCGACGTGAGCGGGACTTGCGACGCGCGTGTTCGTGAATCGGCGTACGCAAACGACGTAGGAAATTTCAAATTCGACGCGGGAACGACGGCCATACTTAACAATACTTACCCCTGCTTTTAGCAGGGGTAAGTATACGACGGGTACGCCGCTACGGAAACGACGTAAGAACACAGCGTCGGGTCCGCGTACGTTCGTGAATTTCGCGTATCTCGCTGATTTACATATTATTCAGTGTAAATCAGCGGGAACGCCCCCGGCGCCATTTTTAAATCCAAAAAAAGATCCGACAGTGTAACACAGTGTGACACTGTCGGATCTCAGCCCTATCTATGCGTAACTGGTTCTATGAATCAGGTGCATAGATAGGACCAGAAAAAATCCGAGATACGATGGGGGATCTGAGATACTCCATCGTATCTCTTCTGTGAATCTGGCCCTTAGATGGAAGAAATAAGCAAAAACCACACTATAATACAGCGCTAACTCTAGCCCATATTCATAAAATATAACAAAACTGGAAATATTTGGATCAATAAAAGAGTCCATATTCTTGGAGGTATGGGAATCAATATCTAAAAATCTGGCTAACACAAATGGATGCTTGCAGGCTGTCTTTTAAAAGTGGACTGGGGATCTACAATCTGTAAAACAAGAGGGCAGGAAAAGATGCAGGCATAGTTTTGCACAGTTTACCGTGTTTCCCTGAAAATAAGACCTAGCGTTATTTTCCAGGAAGGCTTCCATATAAGCCCTACCCTGAAAATAAGCCCTAGTTTAAAATGCTTGTAAAATCCTATAATACGCTCTATTACAGTAGTATATAATGTACAATGTGCGTGTTTCTGTAATATAATTGCGGGGAAGAGAGCTCCGGTGGGTCACAGAAGCGCAGAGCGGCGCTATAACGAAGGTATTTGGCACAATTTTATTACAGTAACAAACACATTGTACATTATATAATACTGTAATAGAGTGGAGTGTAGGATTTTAAAAAACATTTAAACTCAGTTTACACTGGGGATTCCTATCAGGCAGGTAGAGAGAGGGGGAGAGAAGACAGCACATGACATGGTAAGACCTACCCCGAAAATAAGCCCTACTGTGTCTTTTGTTGCCAAAATTATTATAAGACCCGCGCTTATTTTCGGGGGAAACGCGGTAATATAACCCTTGCACCGGTAGGGCTGGTGCAAGGGTTTTTGACACCCTAGGTCAGCGGTGTCCAAACTTTTTTCAAAGAGGGCCAGATTTGATGAAGTGAACATGCGTAAGGGCCGACCATTTTGCCTGACATTCTTTGAACCGTTAAAATTCGGTCTAAGTGCGTTCGTTCGAGCACCTAATACACTCGCCAACAAGAATTCTCTTGCCTTTGTCGCTGTGTGTGGTGAAGAGATGAGCTTGGGCGTGTTATTTGGATATACCGTATTTAGGAGGGAAGTTTCAGGGGAAAAAAAATGTAAATAAAAAACTGTGAAGCAAAATAAGGGTCATTGCCCATCAATGCAGCCTAATCAGTGCCCATCTGCAGCCTCTCCATTGCCTCGGAGGGAGGGGGGGGGGGGGCGGGCTGAGCAAATACAGGAAAATTTACACAGCAGCCTCTTTAATACAATTTCACCCGCCTCCTATGATAGACAGAGGAGTCGTCCAATGGCAGCCCAGGAGACGGGACTTCCTATTACAGATGTCGCTGAGTAAACAGGAGATTCTCCTGTATGTAATTTGACAGCACTCGTTCCCCCTTTCCCTGTCCCCCCCGAGGCAGCGCCGATAAATACAGTATATATCCAAATTACCAGGGGGGCCACATTAAACTGGAACGGGGGCCGCAATTGGCCCCCGGGCCGGACTTTGGACATGCCTGCCCTAGGTGAAACCTCATTTTGCCGCCCGCCATTGGCTCCACCCCTGACCCCACCGCCTTTGCCCTGCCCATGTCTACCCAACCCTTTTAATGAAGCGCCCATCAAATGCAGCCCCCCAGCGCCCATCAAATGCAGCCTCACCAGCGCCCATCAAATGCAGCCTCACCAGCACCCATCAAATGCAGCCTCACCAGCGCCCATCAAATGCAGCCTCACCAGCACCCATCAAATGCAGCCTCACCAGCGCCCATCAAATGCAGCCTCACCAGCTCCCATCAAATGCAGCCTCACCAGCTCCCATCAAATGCAGCCTCACCAGCGCCCATCAAATGCAGCCTCACCAGCGCCCATCAAATGCAACCTCACCAGTGCCCATCAAATATAGCCTCACCAGCGCCTATCAAATGCAGCCTCACCAGCGCCCATCGATGCAGCGCCCATCAAATGCAGCCTCACCAGCTCCCATCAAATGCAGCCTCACCAGCGCCCATCAAATGCAACCTCACCAGCGCCCATCAAATGCAGCCTCACCAGCGCCCATCAAATGCAACCTCACCAGCGCCCATCAAATGCAGCCTCACCAGCGCCCATCAAATGCAGCCTCACCAGCGCCCATCAAATACAGCCTCACCAGCGTCCATCAAATGCAGCCTCACCAGCGCCCATCAATGCAGCCTCATTCAGGAGTTGGGACACTGACACAGTCCTCGGCCACGGCTGCGCCTCTGACACTATGTGCGAACAGAGTGGCGGCTGCCTGCTGATGCTGAGGAGTGTAAGGAGTCTCTATCCGAGATGGTATAAAGAGCCGTGAGGAGGGAACGGGATGAGCCAGGGAACCGTCGCGGAGGAGCTGGCATCAGGCTGCCCTCATAAGGCTGGCATAAGTCGCCCGGCATGAGGATACCTTCCAGGGTGTGTGTGATTCTCCAGCTGGAGTGTCAAAAAGAGCTGCCAGCCCATCCATTGTGGGGACCAATCAGAACGTGTTTCGGAAGCTAGCCACGCCTCCTTCATCAGCCTGATTTATTGAGAATACCTCCAGGAATTTATAGGGGCAGCTGATTGTATCTGTAGCCCTGAGTAGGCGTCAACATTATCCACCGGTGTAATAATGCAGGGGGAATCAGCTGCTGCTATTTACAATAAAAAAGGTTTCAATTCAAAGTGGGAGTTCACCCGAAAAAAAAAAAATTAACATTAGATTGAGGCTAATTTTACTAAGCAGAATCGGGTGTTTTTTTTAAATGAATGCAGTACTTACCATTTTAGAGATCGATGTTCTCCGTGGCTTCCGGGTATGGGCTGCGGGACTGGGCGTTCCTATTTGATTGACAGGCTTCCGACGGTCGCATACAGCGCGTCACAAGTTCCCGAAAGAAGCCAAACGTCGGTGCGGCTCTATACAGCGCCTGCGCATCGACGTTCGGCTACTTTCGGGAACTTGTGACGCACTGTATGCGACCGTCGGAAGGCTGTCAATCAAATAGGAACGCCCAGTCCCGCAGCCCATACCCGGAAGCGGCGGAGAACATCGCTCTCTAAAACGGTAAGTACTGCATTCATTTTAAAAAAAACACCCGATTCTGCTTAGTAAAATTAGCCTCAATCTAATGTTAAAAATTGATTTTTTTGTGAAGCAGTTTGCTGATAACTGATCGAAAAATAATATAAATAAATTATGTAAATAAAACAAGAAAGAGCTAGTGGTACCTATAATCCGAAAATTCTGAAGATTGTGGGAAATTGCTAAATCCAGTAATATAAAAATACCAAAAAGTGTATCTATCTATATATATATATATATAAAAAAAATTGGGTATAATATATATGTGTTGGTAAATGGAAGGATGAGAACAGCAGAAATGGTGACATATGTCAGTTTATAACAAAAAATTTTATATCTGAATATGTGGATGGGCTGATATGATAAAATGACGAAAGTCCTGTTGGATCTGTGTTAGTAAAAAATGAATTAACCACTTAAGCCCCGGACCAATATGCAGCCTAAAGACCCAAGGTGTTTTTACAGTTCGGGACTGCGTCGCTTTAACAGACAATTGCGCGGTCGTGCGACGTGGCTCCCAAACAAAATTGGCGTCCTTTTTCCCCCCACAAATAGAGCTTTCTTTTGGTGGTATTTGATCACCTCTGCGGTTTTTAGTTTTTGCGCTATAAACAAAAATAGAGCGACAATTTTGAAAAAAATTCAATATTTTTTACTTTTTGCTATAATAAATATCCCCCAAAAACATATATAAAAACATTTTTTTTCCTCAGTTTAGGCCGATACGTATTCTTCTACCTATTTTTAGTAAAAAAAATCGCAATAAGCGTTTATCGATTGGTTTGCGCAAAATTTATAGTGTTTACAAAATAGGGGATAGTTTTATTGCATTTTATTAATTTTTTTTTTTTTACTACTAATGGCGGCGATCAGCAATTTTTTTCGTGACTGCGACATTATGGCGGACACTTCGGACAATTTTGACACATTTTTGGGACCATTGTAATTTTCACAGCAAAAAATGCATTTAAATTGCATTGTTTATTGTGAAAATGACAGTTGCAGTTTGGGAGTTAACCACAGGGGGCGCTGTAGGAGTTAGGGTGCACCTAGTGTATGTTTACAACTGTTTGGGGGTGTGGCTGTAGGAATGACGTCATCGATCGTGTCTTCCCTATAAAGGGGATGACGCGATCGATGCGCCGCCATAGTGAAGGACGGGGAAGCCGTGTTTACATACGGCTCTCCCCGTTCTTCAGCTCCGGGGAGCGATCGCGACGGAGCGGCTATAAACAAATAGCCGCGCCGTGGTCCCGGATCGCTCCCCGAGCGGACCCGACCTCCGCATGTAGCGGGGGGGGGGTCCCGATCGGACCCCCCACCCGCTAATAGGCGAGGACGTACGTGTACGCCCATGTGCCTGTACGTGCCATATTGTGGACGTATATGTACATGCGGGGGTCGGGAACTGGTTAAAAAAGGAATGAGAAAATTAACTATAAAAAGAAAATATAAGTAAAAATGTAAATAAAGATGGGAAATAAAAATAAGTAAATGTTTTTTGTATATATATGTGTGTGTGTGTGTGAATAGAAAATGATAACAAGGTGAGTGGAAAGGAAAACAAACCAGCTTGAATGATGATGATGATAATGATGATGATGATGATGATGATGATGATGGGATAGTGTACGAGATGGATGAGTAAATGTATTAATTAATTAATGCATTATGATGTTATATGATGATAGAATGAAATATGAGGAAAGGGTGGGGGAACACGGTTGTAGTGGACAAGGGTAGCTGGTCAACAATGTAACAGGCCAAAGATGAAACAATGGGTAGAGGACCTAAAAGGCTAGAAATTAAAGGATCATGTTCACCTCCAATTCTTCGTTCAAGCCTTCAGGCGTTAAACTGTTATAGCCAGATTCACGTAGTTTGGCGTATGTTTAAGCCGGCGTAGCGCAGCTCATTTGCACTACGCCGACGTAAAATAGAGAGGCAAGTACAGTATTCACGAAGCACTTGCTCCGTAAGTTACGTCGGCGTAGCGCAAATGGGCTGGCGTAACCCCGCCTAATTCAAAGTAGGCGTGTGGTGGGCGGGCTACATTTAAATTAACCGTGACCCCATGTAAATGAGGGCCGTTCGTACGGCGCATGCGCGCGCATGCTCAGAATCACGTCGCAAATACTCCCTACATAACGACGTCGACTCAATGCTTTCGACGTGAACGTAACCTACGCCCAGCCCCATTCACGTACGCTTACGCAAACGACGTAAAATACGACGGCTGTTCCGTCGTCCATACCTTTTTGGTTGGGATGAAAGAAAAGAAGCTGGGATAGCCGCACTCCAAAAAAACTCCTCCTTTAATTAAAAATCACAAAACGCATGCCACAGCGAAAAACAGCACAACAAAAGAAAAGCTGACGTTTCGCACTATGTGCTTCTTCATAGCTATGAATAAGCACTAAGGCATAGTGCGAAACGTCAGCTTTTCTTTTGTTGTGCTGTTTTTTGCTGTGGCATGCGTTTTGTGATTTTTAATTAAAGGAGGAGTTTTTTTGGAGTGCGGCTATCCCAGCTTCTTTTCTTTCATCCCAACCTGCATTTTGATTGCACTGCCTGCACCCTAGACTCGGCTCACAGGAAATAGATCACCTGGTTTTCTTTGAGCGGTTACCCATTTTCTCGTTCCATACCTTTTTGGTGGTTTATCTTTACGCCGGCCATAGGCGTGCGCACATAGGGTGTAAGGTGTGCCTGGGCACACCCTAATCACCCTGTACTATGCAGATTCCCCCTGCTGCCTGGCTGCAGAGAAAGGGACTGGGGAATCTCTGTCCTCAGTCCCTTTCTCTGTCTCAAAAGTTAGACATCAGAGGTCTGTTTAGACCACTGATATTTCACCAAAGCCCCCCAACAGGGCTCCTAAATATATATATATATTTTAAAAAAAAAAATTGTAAAAAAAAAATAATAATAATACAAATAAAAGACACCAATCTCTGCCCTACTGACTTGCCCACTGCCATATACGGTATATTACACACGCATGTGTGTTTGAGCTTTGGTGTGCACACCCTAATGCCATAGGCTGCGCACACCTATGACGCCGGCGTATGTCTTACGTAAACGGCGTATCTTACTGCGACGGGCGTACGTACGTTCGTGATTTGGCGTATCTTGCTCATTTACATATTCGACGCGTAAATCCACTTACACGCCCCTAGCAGCCAGCGTAAATATGCACATAAGATACGACGGCGTAGGAGACTTACGTCGGTCGTATCTTGGCCAAATTTAAGCGTATCTGGTTTCCAGAATACGCTTAAATATACAGCGGCGTTCATTCGGACTTACAACGGCGTATCTACTGATACGCCGTCGTAAGTCTACCTGAATCCGGCTATTAAAGTTTGTATATCCAGAATGTCTCTTGTGCATACAGTTTCCTAAACCTTTCACCTTCCGGTAGAGAACCTGGAATGGATTGGATAGCTGTGACCTTGAGAAGTGAAGGGTCTTTCTTTATGGCGGGTGTTGAAGTAGCGTGCTATACTGAATCTATGTGGGTCACCATTGACCTAGAATCTAGCTTGAAGCATCCTGATAGTACATCTTACATAACACTTTTTGCAGGGACAGGTGATAAGATAGATAACATAGCTTGAAGAGCAGGTGAGGCATTCCTGAATCGAATATGTATTGCCACTTTGATCGCTGAAAGTTTTTTGGACATGTGTGACATGAGCACATGTAAAATTTCTTGCAGCAACTGTACATAATGATGAGAGATAGCATCCTGGCGATAGAGATTTTTTTCCAATTAATTTTTATTGGTTCTTTACTTTTCTCAAATACAAAAAATGTATAATTAACCACTTCCCGACCCGCGTATTGTAAATGTACGTCCTCTTTTTAAACATGGATATCTCAGTAACGGCAGCAGCTGCTGCCACAACTGAGATATCCATGTTTTCAGCGGGCGGCCGTGTAAACGATAACGGCGGTCTCCGCGGCGGATTCGCCGCGAGATCGCCGTTATCGGTGGCGGGAGAGGGGCCCCCCCTCCCGCCGCTTTTCCACGCCCTCCGCCGCTTACCGGAGCCGTCGGTAGCGGCGGAGGAGATCCGATGCTGCCTGGAGAGTGGGGACTTGAGTGAGGGCAAGATGGCCCCCACCCGTCCTCATAGCTCTGCTGGGCGCAAGTGACGTCAAAACGTCAGTCCCGCCCAGCCTCTTAAAGAGACAATTTTTTTGTTGTCATTTTTTTAAATGACAAATTTTCCTTTTTTTTTTTTTTTCTTGCATTGAAGCCTAAATATGAGATCTGAGGTCTTTTTGACCCCAGATCTCATATTTAAGAGGACCTGTCATGCTTTTTTCTATTACAAGGGATGTTTACATTCCTTGTAATAGGAATAAAAGTGATCATTTTTTATTTCAGTGTAAAAAATAATAAAATTAATAAAAATAAATAAGAAAACAAAAAAAAAATTTTTTTAAAGCGCCCCGTTCCGACGAGCTCGCGCGCAGAAGCGAACGCATACGCGAGTAGCGCCGCCATATGAAAACGGTATTCAAACCACACAAGTGAGGTATCGCCGCGATCGTTAGAGTGAGAGCAATAATTATAGCCCTAGAGCTACTCTGTAGCTCAAAAAATGCAACCTATAGAATTTTTTAAACGTCACCTATCAAGATTTTTAAGGGTAAAAGTTTGACGCCATGCCACGAGCGGGCGCAATTTTAAAGCGTGACATCTTGGGTATCATTTTACTCGGCGTAACATTATCTTTCACAATATATAAAAAAATTGGGCCAAATTTATTGTTGTCTTATTTTTTAATTCAAAAAAGTGAATTTTTTCCAAAAAAAGTGCGCTTGTAAGACCGCTGCGCAAATACGGTGTGACAAAAAGTATTGCGATGACCGCCATTTTATTCTCTAGGGTGTTAGAAAAAAAAATATATATAATATTTGTGGGTTTCAAGTAATTTTCTAGCAGAAAAAAATGTTTTAGTCTTGCAAACACCAAATCTGAAAAACACCTAAGGTCTTTAAGTGGTTAAACAAGATTCTATCACATTATGGCCCAGATTCACAAAGCACTTACGCCAACGTAAGTGCCAATATGCGCCGGCGTATGTGTGCGGCAGACCCACGCAGTCCAAGGACCACGGCTCTGGAATGCTCTACCCACTACCATCCGCTTGGAAGAAAACCATCGGGCTTTTAGGAAAAAACTAAAGACCCGCCTCTTCTGAAGGACCTGTACGACACTGGATGCTAATCGCTTTGAGGCGATTAAGTTCGCATTTGTTGCGCTATACAAGTTACTCACTCACTCACTCAACCAACATGCGCCTAAAAATAGGCTACACCCCGCCGACGTAGCTTGCACACGCCGGCGTAGGGTGGGCGCACATATGGTCTGGACGCATGGTGCTGCTCCCATTGATTAGCCATTCCAACATGCAAATGAGGGAAATAAGCCGATTAACGCGTGTGCCCGGCGCATGCTACGCGAGATGCGCGTAAGTTGTACGTCTGGCTTAAAAGTTATTCCCCATAAATGAGGTGCAACCCGGCAACAGACATGCACAGGTCTGCACCAGGGAACACAAGCCGGCGTATTGTGCGTTGGACGTGTGTCTGGCTGGGCGTACATTATGTTCACGCAGGGGGGTGCTGTGTATGCGTCCACGTCACGGCGCATGTGCAGTTCGTGATACGTACCTGTCTGGCGCTCGGCCCATCATTTGCATGGGGTCACGCCCACTTCCACCTACGCCGGCGTGCGCCTTCGAAACCTACGCCACTCTGGCGCAGCGTTGGGAGCACTGGCTTGCTGAATGCAATGCTTGCCTCTCCGCGCTATGTTGGCGTAGCGTACGGTGTGTGCTCTATGGCGGCGTAATGTGCGCCTTGCTCTCTGTGAATCTGGGCCTATATGTCTATTCCTTATAAAAAAACTGTCAAAAAGTTCAATGCAATATGGTGACCAGGAGGTGTTCTGTACACAGTTGGTGTACAGAATGCTCCCAAAAATGGAATTTCCTGCTTGTGTGATTGGTTTACTGCATTTAGGCATCTTCTGCAATATAAATTACATTTTTAGGGAGATACACTCTAAGGGTTAAATGCTGTACTTCTAAAGCGATGCAGACAACTTTTCTTATTAGAACACAGAGTACACCAGGTGGTTATATTGAATGAGCCCATTGTCATTTAGGAATCAGTCTACAAAGGACTTGGTGGGGGGAAAAATGCTTTTTCTTTAGAACAGAGAAAGATAGGACAGCTACAATGTTTGTTAAAATCCTTAAAATTTTACATAGCTCATCTAGAGGGGATTGTTTTTTTATTTTCCTCTACAAAAGTGGAGTTACACTTGAAAGGTATAGTGCTCTGAAAACTCTCCCTGTTGATTATTATTTATTTTTTTTTAAATCCTTGGTTGGGGATCATCTATCAATCACTGTGTATTACACAATATCACTATAATCTGATGTATTGAAGTTCGTCACGGACTCAAATTTACTTACCTTACTGTTCACATGAAAATTTGATATTTTTGTATCACTTTTTAAAGACTCATTCACGTGTTTTTTTTCTTTGTTCTAGCGCTACACTTTATTTTTTCGTTTCTATTTTACAAAATTGATCTATTTTGTGGTGTTGGCTGCTATTTTCCACCATATTGAGCAGCGCGGTGATCATATATACGTCAGTATATATATTTCCTTGAACGTTCTGACTTTTCCTGGAAGGTGGAAGGGGGAGAGGAGACAGAGAACGTTCTGATGGTTCCTCGGAGGTTGAAGGGAGAGAGGAGGCAAAGAACGTTCCTAAGCCTCCTTTCTCCCACCACTCAACAATTGGAACGTTCACTGCCTCCTCTCTACCTCCCAGGAAAAATGTAAATGTTCTCTGCCTCTTTTCTCCCACCTCCCAGGAACAGAGAACATTCTCATTGTTCCTGGGAGGTGGAAGGGAGAGAGAAGGCAGAGAACACTTTTATTGTTCCTGGGTGTGGAAATGAGACAGGAAATGTTCCGATTGTACCTGGGATAGAGGAGGCAGACAACATCCTGATTGTACCTGGGGTCTGGAAGGAAGAGAGAGGAGGCAGAGAACGTTTTGATTGTACCTGGGGTCTGGAAGGAAGAGAGAGGAGGCAGAGAATGTTTTGATTGTACCTGGGAGGTGGAAGGGTGAGGGAGAGGAGGCAGAGAATGTTCTGATTGTTCCTGAGAGGTGGAAGGGAGAGAGAATGACAGAGAATGTTCTGATTGTTCCTGAGAGGTGGAAGGGAGAGAGAATGACAGAGAATGTTCTGATTGTTCCTGGGAGGTGGAAGGGAGAGAGGAGGCAGAGAACATTCCAAATGGCCTCCTTTCTCCCACCTCCGAGAAATAATCAGAATGTTCTCTGTCTCCTTTCTTCCTTTCTCCCTTCCACCTCCCAGGAACAATCAGAACGTTCTGTCTCCTCTATCCCTTCCACCTCCCAGGAAAAATCAGAACGTTCTCTGCCTACTTTCTCCCACTTCCCAGGAACAGAAAACGTTCTGATTGTTACCGAGAGGTGGAAGGGAGAGAGGAAGCAGAGAACTTTCTCATTGTTCCTGGGATGTGGAAGAGAGAGAGGCGGCAGAAAACATTCTGATTGTTCCTGGGAGGTTGATGGGAGAGAGGAGGCAGGGAACGTTCTGACTTTTCCTGGAGGGTGGAAGGGGGAGAGGAGACAGAGAACGTTCTGATGGTTCCTTGGAGGTTGAAGGGAGAGAGGAGGGAAAGAACGTTCCGATGGCCTCCTTTCTCCCACCTCCCAACAATTGGAACATTCTCTGCCTCCTCTTTCCCTTCCACCTCCCAGAAAAATGTTAGAACATTCTCTGCCTCTTTTCTCCCACCTCCCAGGAATAGAGAACGTTCTGATTGTTACTGAGAGGTGGAAGGGAGAGAGGAGGCAGAGAACACGTTTATTGTTCCTGGGTGTGGAAAGGAGACAGGAGGCAGGGAACGTTCTTGTGACAGAACCCACTGTCACTGTGTTTTGGAAGGGACCCGATTGTACCTGGGATAGAGGAGGCAGACAACATCCTGATTGTACCTCAGAGGTGGAATGGAGAGAGGAGACAGACAATGCCCTGATTGTACCTGCGTTCTGGAAGGGACAGAGGAGGCAGAGAACGTTTTGATTGATCCTGGGAGGTGGAAGGGAGAGAGGAGGCAGAGAACATTCCAATGGCCTCTGTGATGCATTTGCCTATATGTCTCAGTTTAATTCTCCCTGCTAGCCATGTGTGTGTGTTAGAGGTAGAAAGGGATTTCATGTGTGATTCATTCCTCTGCTAACAGGTTATTGAAGTGCTAATGTCCCCTCACTATTCTAAAGGTTAATTGATCTATTGTGTTGTGTGAAGAAGATCTGTGTTTACCCTTAAAAGATGTGTATTGTATCATCAGGCTAAATGATTAAATAAGTGGTATGTTAATTATTCTGATTGCTTCATTGTGGTAATTATCCCTTCTATGTGCGGGGCCAAGCCGTCTAGATAATGTATTCTGTACAACTAGTAATTACCTTCACTGATGTCATTATCTAAAGAAAATGTGTTTTCAGGATCGACTCCGAAAAGTCTGCCTATCATCTGTATGGAAGCCCCCCACTGTGTGTGAGAAGGGGGTGGAGATTTCATTGTTCCTTGATTGAGGATTGTAGCTTGAAAACTGTATATATACCAGCAGCAAGCTGCCATTAAAGTGTGTTGTTCCAGCAGTAAGCACTGACTCATGTGTGGCTTATTATGGCGATTCCAGGATGGGATGTTCTTTTATGGGGAGAAGGGAATCTTTGACGGGGATATCATTCTAATACAGTTACAGCCTCCTTTCTCCCACCTCCAAGAAACAATCAGAATGTTCTACGTCTCTTCTCTCCCTTCCACCTCCCAGGAACAATCAGAAGGTTCTGTCTCCTCTATCCCTTCCATATCCCAGGAAAAATCAGAACATTCTCTGCCTACTTTCTCCCCCTTCCCAGGAACAGAAAACTTTCTGATTGTTACTGGGAGGTGGAAGGGAGAGAGGAGGCAGAGAACATTCTGATTGTCCCTTGGAAGGGAGAGAGTCGGCAGACAACTTTGTGATTGTACCTGGGAGGTGGAAGGGAGAGAGGAGGCAGAGAATGTTCTGTTTGTTCCTGAGAGATGGAAGGGAGAGAGGAGCCAGAGAATGTTCTGACTGTACCTGGGGGGTGGAAGGGAGAGAGGAGCCAGAAAACATTCTGACTGTTCCTGGGATGTTGACGGGAGAGAGGAGGCAGGGAACGTTCTGATTTTTCCTGGGAGGTGGAAGGGGGAGAGGAGACAGAGAATGTTGATTGTTCCTGGGAGGTGGAAGGGAGAGGAGGCAGAGAACATTCCAATGGCCTCCTTTCTCCCACCTCCGGGGAACAATCGGAACGTTCTCTGCCTCCTTTCTCCCTTCCACCTCCCAGGAACAATCAGAATGTTCTATGTCTCCTCTATCCCTTCCACCTCCCAGGAAAAATCTGAACATTCTCTGCCTCCTTTCTCCCACCTCCCAGGAATAGAGAATGTTCTGATTGTTACTGAGAGGCGGAAGGGAGAGAGGAGGCAGATAACTTTCTCATTGTTCCTGGGAGGTGGAAGGAAGAGAGGAGGCAGAGAATCTGAATGTTCCTGGAAGTTGGAAGGGAGAGAGGAGGCAGAGAACATTTTGATTGTTCCTGGGTGTGGAAAGGAGAGAGAAGGCAGAGAACGTTCTGAATGTTACTAAGAGGCGGAAGGGAGAGAGGAGGCAGATAACTTTCTCATTGTTCCTGGGAGGTGGAAGGGAGAGAGGAGGCAGAGAACATTTTGATTGTTCCTGGGTGTGGAAAGGAGAGAGAAGGCAGAGAACGATCTGATTGTTCCTGGGGGGTGGAAGGGGGGAGAGAGGTAGAAAACATTCTGACTGTTCCTGGGATGTTGATGGGAGAGAGGAGCCAGAGAATGTTCTGATTGTTCCTGGGGGGTGGAAGGGGGGAGAGAGGTAGAAAACATTCTGACTGTTCCTGGGATGTTGATGGGAGAGAGGAGGCAGAGAATGTTTTGATTGTTCCTGGGAGGTGGAAGGGAGAGCAGGCAGAGAACATTCCAATGGCCTCCTTTCTCCCACCTCCGGGGAACAATCTGAACGTTCTCTGCCTCCTTTCTCCCTTCCACCTCCCAGGAACAATCAGAATGTTCTATCTCTCCTTTATCCCTTCCACCTCCCAGGAAAAATCTGAACATTCTCTGCCTCCTTTCTCCCACCTCCCAGGAATAGAGAATGTTCTGATTGTTACTGAGAGGCGGAAGGGAGAGAGGAGGCAGAGAACTTTCTCATTGTTCCTGGGAGGTGGAAGGAAGAGAGGAGGCAGAGAATCTGAATGTTCCTGGAAGTTGGAAGGGAGAGAGGAGGCAGAGAACATTTTGATTGTTCCTGGGTGTGGAAAGGAGAGAGAAGGCAGAGAACGTTCTGAATGTTACTAAGAGGCGGAAGGGAGAGAGGAGGCAGATAACTTTCTCATTGTTCCTGGGAGGTGGAAGGGAGAGAGGAGGCAGAGAACATTTTGATTGTTCCTGGGTGTGGAAAGGAGAGAGAAGGCAGAGAACGATCTGATTGTTCCTGGGGGGTTGAAAGGGACAGAGAGAAGACAGAGAACATTCTGATAGTCCCTTGGAGGTGTAAGGAAAAGAGAACTTTCTCATTGCTCCTGGGAGAGGAGCTGCAGCTGACTGTTATCCACAGAGAAGGAACTCAGGGACAGCTGAGTAAACATAGAGGAGGCATTGAGGGAGCAGATAATGGAAGAAGGGAAGAAAAGTCAAAGATGATCTGTTACTTCTCTCTCCAGAGGAACTAATTTCACTGGTATGTAAAACATAGAAATGGCACCACACCAATGCTAATAGATTCCAGAAGGATTTTTAATTGAATCAATAATATAAAAGAGCCAACGTGTCTCAGGAGTTCACACACTCGGGGCTTTAATATAATGCGACTTGCCCGGTCTGCCTTGCGCCGCATGAAACTGAGAAGTCATGGTATGTAAAACATAGCAACCATAGCAAGGGTATCACGCCATTAGTCCAGGATGATAGTGATAAGTCCAGGAGGATATTTTATTGAATGATCAATAATATTAATAGATCTTTCATATTAGTAAGATATGAGTATTAGCAGGTAGTGCAGCATGAAGCTGAGAAGTCTCAGGATAGATGTTTGCACCCGAGAAGGCACTTCCGACAAGGGGTAGAACTTGGCCAAAGTGTTGACTCTTAGTGAATGGTGGATCGTCTTAGCCCATACAGGAGTCCTGAATATTTACAACATATCAGGTAGGATTTAATATCTGTATGTTTGTTTTCTTCCGCTATGGCACTTGGCTCATTCCCCCACAATTATTACCTTTTGTAGCACTTGCCCCTCCCCTCTTTTAACTCTCCTGTATTGAACCATATTGTAATTACAGTATTTATTCTTATCCTGTATGCATGAACTCTGCACAGTATTACTTCTCCTGTTCTGTATGGACACTGCACAGTAACACTTCTTTTATTCTGTATGTATGGACTCTGCACAGTATTACTTCTCCTGTTCTGTATGTATGGACTCTGCACAGTAACACTTCTCCTGTTCTGTATGTATGGACTCTGCACAGTAACACTTATCCTGTTCTGTATGTATGGACTCTGCACAGTAACACTTATCCTGTTCTGTATGTATGGACTCTGCACAGTAACACTTCTTGTATTCTGTATGTATGGACTCTGCACAGTAACACTTCTGTTCTGTATGCAGCCCTCAAAAATTCCACTTGCCTACTCGCATTTTGCGAGTGGAATTTAGTGCAGGGCGAGTGAGGAGCAGGGGTGGACCAGTCTGACAGCTTGGCTGATCGCTTCTGGGAGAAGCAGTGCAGGCTTTTTTCTTTTTTTACAGGACATCAGAGCGGCCAGAGGGGGATTCCCTGATCGATACAGCATACCCCCCCCCCTGATGTCCTGTACAGAAGCCTGCACGGCTTCTGCCAGAAGCGATCAGCTGGAGGACACAGAGCGTCAGGACCAACTGAACTGGGGACACTTTGAGTGGAGGCTTCATCGCTCCACTCCTCCGTGTGTCACAGAGATGCAGGCTGTGTTGCAGAGCCGGGTCTGTGTTCAGCGGCGCTGTAGTAAGGTCCCGCCCCCCTAGACCAGCTCTTGTGATAGTAGATTAAATCAGTGTTCAGTCTATCGCACAAGCCGGTTTAGGGGGGCGTTTATGGGCACAGCGTGGCTACGTTTATGGGCACAGTGGGCATTTGTAGGCACAGTGAGCAGCATTTATGGGCACAGTGTGGCTACGTTTATGGGCACAGCGTGGCTACGTTTATGGGCACAGTGAGCAGCATTTATGGGCACAGTGAGGCTATGTTTATGGGCACAGCGTGGCTACGTTTATGGGCACAGTGGGCAGCATTTGTGGGCACAGTGAGCAGCATTTGATGGGGACAGAGAGGCTTCATTTGATGGGAACAGTGAGGCTGCAATGATGGGCACAGTGTGGCTGCATTCATGGGAACTGTAAAGCTGCATTTAATGGCTAATGTGAGGCTGCACTGATGGTTACTGATATGCTTTATGTTCATATTGTTGTTAATATTTATTTTTGTAACTTCATTCTGCATAAAACATTTAACAATGTAATTTCATGAGATCATTTATGAGGGTGTGTTTAGGGGCGGGGCAGGGTTGGGTGGGGCAACTGGTGGCGAGTAACTTTCAAGGCCTGGCTAGTGGCTCGTGACTTCAAATGTTGAGCCCTGCTGTATGTATGGACTCTGCACAGCAACACTTCTCCTGTTCTGTATGTATGGACTCTGCACAGCAACACTTCTCCTGTTCTGTATGTATGGACTGTGCACAGTAACACTTCTCCTGTTCTGTATGTATGGACTCTGCACAGTAACATTTCTCCTGTTCTGTATGTATGGACTGTGCACAGTATTACTTCTCCTGTTCTGTATGTATGGACTGTGCACAGTATTACTTCTCCTGTTCTGTATATATGGACTGTGCACGGTATTACTTCTCCTGTTCTGTATGGACTCTGCACAGTAACACTTCTCCTGTTCTGTATGGACTCTGCACAGTATTACTTCTCCTGTTCTGTATGTATGGACTCTGCACAGTATTACTTCTCCTGTTTTGTATGGACTCTGCACAGTATTACTTCTCCTGTTTTGTATGTATGGACTCTGCACAGTATTACTTCTCCTGTTTTGTATGGACTCTGCACAGTATTACTTCTCCTGTTTTGTATGGACTCTGCACAGTATTACTTCTCCTGTTCTGTATGTATGGACTCTGCACAGTATTACTTCTCCTGTTTTGTATGGACTCTGCACAGTATTACTTCTCCTGTTTTGTATGGACTCTGCACAGTATTACTTCTCCTGTTCTGTATGTATGGACTCTGCACAGTATTACTTCTCCTGTTCTGTATGTATGGACTCTGCACAGTAACACTTCTGTTCTGTATGTATGGACTCTGCACAGTATTACTTCTCCTGTCCTGTTCGGACTCTGCACAGTATTACTTCTCCTGTTCTGTATGGACTCTGCACAGTATTACTTCTCCTGTCCTGTATGTATGGACTCTGCACAGTAACACTTCTCCTGTTCTGTATGGACTCTGCACAGTATTACTTCTCCTGTCCTGTATGTATGGACTCTGCACAGTAACACTTCTGTTCTGTATGTATGGACTCTGCACAGTATTACTTCTCCTGTCCTGTTCTGTATGGACTCTGCACAGTATTACTTCTCCTGTTCTGTATGGACTCTGCACAGTATTACTTCTTCTGTTCTGTATGTATGGACTCTGCACAGTATTACTTCCCCTGTTCTGTATGGACTCTGCACAGTAGCACTTCTCTTGCGGTCACAGATCAGACACACGCCATCTTCTTGTCATGTTACAGTTTTATTGAAGTAAATTCGGTACAATAGTTTCTAGGTGCTGAGGAAATTCAGTGTTTACACCTCTAGTAGTGCACATATAGACATTTCCCTGCGGGCCCCAGGCGTGTTCTGGGACGATTTCTCACACATACATACATACAAGACCCCTGACACACAACAGCCGGCGGCTCCTCACTTACATACAACGTGTGTGCTACCCTAGGGGGAATACAGGTTACCAGGTACTATACAACACTCCTGACATTCAATGGTTCATACAACACGAGTGCTACAGGGGCGAGTTCAGGTGTCATGGATCACATACAGCGCGCGCACGTGCACACACACACACCTGTACTAATTCAAGAGAATCTGTTGCTGAATAATGTTGTATAAACGAGTGTACTATTCAAGTAAGCAACTCTAACAAGCCAATGGTATGAAGCAGGACCTTCTACCATACAGTAATGGCCATTTACACTATTCCAGTGACAGGGTCACTTTAAGGGCCAGGGTCCAATGGCTTTTAAGTAATGAGGAAAAAAGCGTTGCTCAGTCCGCCCGCCTCTGTTTACAACCCATAGGGGGCGCTGATGAACTCCATTCAGCCTGCACTTGTAACCACAAAGAAGGCAGCCGCACTCCAAAAAGCTTTATTGTTCCAGGTGAGATCAGACGTCCACCACCGCCATCCTCTCTAGAGCAGGGGTAGGCAACCTGGGCACCATCTTCTGTGGAACTACGAGTCTCATGAGGCATGGAAAGACTGGCAGCCACAGACATGACCCCAAGCTACAAAGGCACGATGGGATTTGTAGTTCTACCACATCTGGTGTTGCTGAGGTTGATCACCCATGCTCTAAAGCAAGGAAGGCTTTGATGGACTTCTGTTGATCGTGTCCAGAACAATAAAGTTTTGTCTATGTTAACCACTTCCCGACCGCCGCACGCCGATATACGTTTGCAGAATGGCGCGGGCAGGCAAATGGGTGTACCTGTACGTCCCTTTGAATTTGCCGCCCAGCGATTGCGGTGAGGAGAGGCAGAACGGGGAGATGCCGATGTAAACAAGGTATTTCCCTGTTCTGCCTAGCAACATGACAGGGATTTACTGCTCCCTGTCATCGGGAGCAGCGATCTCTGTCATGTCAGTGGTAGCCCTCCCACAGTTAGAATCACTCCCTAGGACACACTTAACCCCTTGATCGCTCCCTAGTGTTTAACCCCTTCCCTTCCAGTATAATTTATATAGTAAGCAGTGCATTTTTATAGCACGGATCACTGTATAAATGGCAATGGTCCCAAAATAGTGTCAAAAGTGTCCGCCATAATGTCGCAGTCCCGATAAAAATCAGAACGCCGCCATTACTAGTAAAACAATAAATAAAAATTCTATAAAACTATCCCCTATTTCAGGGGTCTCCAAACTTTCTAAACAAAGGGCCAGTTTACTGTCCTTCAGATTTTAGGGGGGGCCGGACTGTGGCCAGCAGGAATATAATTTTTTTTCTGTCATCAGTGGGAGTAAACAGTGCCCCATCTTTGGTCTTAGGGGGAGGAATAGTGCACCATTGTTGGTGTCTGTGGAAGAAATAGGGCCCCATTGTTGACATCAGTGGCTAGAATTATGCCCCATTTTGGACAGAATGGTGTCTCATATTAGTGGGATGAATAGTGCCCCAAGGGCCAGATAAAGGCAACTGAAGGGCCGCATCTGGCCCCTGGGCCGCAGTTTGGAGACCCCTGCCCTATTTTTTAGATGCTATAACTTTTGCGCAAACCAATCAATATACGCTTATTGCGATCTTTTGCCACAAATATGTAGAATACATATTGGTCTAAAATGAGGAAAAAAATATTTTTTTTGATAAAAAAAATGTGGGATATGTATTATAGCAAAAAGTAACAGATATTGGGCCAGATCCACGAAAGAATTACGCCGGCGTATCTCTAGATACGCCGCGTAATTTAAAATTTCCCGCGTCGTATCTTTGTTTTGTATCTACAAAACAAGATACGACGGCATCTCGGGTCGATCCGACAGGCGTACGTCTTAGTACGCCGTCGGATCGTAGGTGCAATTTTTCGGCGGCCGCTAGGTGGCGTTTCCGTCGAATTCCGCGTCGAGTATGCAAATTAACTTGTTACGGTGATCCACGAATGTACGTCCGGCCGGCTCATTTTTTTTTACGTCGTTTGCGTTCAGCTTTTTCCGGCGTATAGTTACCCCTGCTATTATGAGGCGTACTCAATGTTAAGTATGGCCGTCGTTCCCGCCTCGCATTTTGAATTTTTGACGTCGTTTGCGTAAGTCGTTCGCCAATAAGGATTTGCGTAGAATGACGCCACCGTCTTAAACATTGGCTTGTTCCGGTTTCATTTCGAGCATGCGCACTGGGATACCCCCACGGACGCCGCATTCGCCGTTCAAAAAAACGTTGTTTACGTCGGGTCACGACGTATTTACATAAAACACGCACCCATTACATCCATTTGAATCCCGCGCCCTTACGCCACCAAAGATACACTACGCCGCAAATTCTTTGAGGATTTAAAAAAAAAAGTTACGGCGGCGTAGTGCATCTTAGATACCCTGCGCCCGGCGGAAAGATGCGCAGAGGTACGTGGATCTGCCCCATTGTATTTTTTTTTTAAATTGTCGTTCTTCTTTTGTTTATAGCGCAAAAAATAAAAACCGCAGAGGTGATCAAACACCACCAAAAGAAAGCTCTATTTGTGGGGAAAAAAGGACGTCAATTTTGTTTGGGTACAACGTCGCACGACTGCGCAATTGTCAGTTAAAGCGATGCAGTGCCGTATCGCAAAAAATAGCCAAATCTTCCGGGGCTGAAGTAGTTAAATGTCGTTAGAGTGCAACCACCTTCTCTGTTTACTCCAATGGCTTTTGTTGACTTCAGACCTGCTTTTCATTCTGGCAAAGCTAAACCAGCTGAAGTAGGTCAAATGCAAGTCAGTCAACTGGCCCTGCAGTGAAGTCTGAAGGATCTCAGAGCCGTCTCAGACTGCATTGTCCCCACCAAAGGCCCTTTGACGCTGGCCCTAAAGTTGTTTCTACATAAGACTCCATCTTACACGATAAAATCGGGGGGGGGGGGGGGGGGGGGGGGACACACACATGACAAATATATTACATGAGATCACAAGAGATCTGCAAACAATCAAGCAAAAGTCCATAACGATGTTAGTCTATATTATACACAGAAAATTCAGACAAATAAATAAGACTGTAAATAAAATCTCATCGCTCACTGATGGGTTGCGCCCCGCCTGCACCACCCTCGCGAGCGCTCGATGCTGGGCGGTCTTCACCGCGAGCTGTACAACTTCAGGCACAATATATAAAAAATAAAATCGATCTTGACGTACACCGGATTTATAGTCAGCAGAGGAAGATATGATTTATAGTCGGACAGCGCTCAGAACACGCTGGAGATGCGGCACCGCAGGGACTGAGATGATGAGGGGCGGGGGGGGGGGTTATAATATACGTTTAGTGTTATCAGCACATGGCATAGCAGCTATATGGTCCGGTGTGTTTAGTCAGCAGGAGACATGCCGTGCGCACCGACACATATGTCATGTCACGCCCACTGGTGGCATGAGGAGGGGGGGCATGGGGGAGAGAGAGGAGGGACTAATGCTGGCCACATGGGTCACCCATTGTTTTTTTTTTTCCTTAATGTCACGTGACTATGGATGTTTGCAAACCATACAAAGCACGTCTTACGACAGATAATTTGGATACTGCAATTGATTAGATTGTGTATTTGATCAAAACGGCTGTTGTAACGATGCAATAAATAATTGGACGAATTTAGAGGGGATCCTTTAAAGCGGGTATAGGAGACCCCCTATAGATATTGCCAATTCTGTGAGGTCATAATAAGACCAGATCAGAGGAAATGTATCGCAAACATCGCTACGCTTTTGGCGTCACGTGACCTGCATACTATACACAATATAATGAGTTGAAGGACAGCAAATATTCCAGGAAGGTGAGTAAGAAGAGAGAGAGACCAGACCCCCACAACTGCAGCAGGATTTGCCAGTAGGCCAGCAGGAGTCCCTCAGGAAAGTCGGTACCAGGAAGACCGCTTAAGAACGTGTAGCGTGAGAGCGCCAATGTCGCTGAAGAAGTGACACATGACACCCTGATGTCAATAACCAGAGCCCCCCCAAGATGATATTTATGTACTCTAAAACTTTTTGGAAATAATCAGCCAACATAAGACGGAGACTAGTAAGACGCTACGCCACACATACACACGCACTCGTTACACAGCTGTGCAAAGTGGGAGGAGGGGCTGCCAAGGACACCGATCACCCCCCCACCCCCCCCCTCCTAAACAGCTTCCTGGTGCCTTATTGCTATCGATAAGGCCTCTGAGGGTTCCATGACTAGAGATAACCCGACTCCTGAAGTGTCTTCCTGCCCTTCCAGTGGAACATAAGACTGGTTATGGATGTGCTGCACCTCGGGGCCTGCGGAGTTAATAAAGGACGTTAACAGGCAGAGAGCGCGCAGGACAAGGGACGAGGATGGTGAACTCAAGGGTTATAAGATTGGATGGGGAGGGAGGTCATGGTGTCTGCCCACCGGGGCGCTTGTTTTTGAAGGAACCAAGTAGTGTCTGCACCCCTCGGCGCACAGAGGTGCCCACTCGACGAGCCACGGAGTCAGCGGGAGGAGTAGGTAGGCAGGAGGAGCTCTGAGGCCGCGCGTCCAAGCACTTCTGATAGCGGAGCTGCGGGAGACAGGAATGGATAGGATCACATTACAATACAGAAAAAAAAAAGTTTAAACTTAAAAAAACTTTCAGTATTGCAGTCGCCTCTACTGACACTGGGGTTTCTTCCTATGAACATTTCTATGAATCCAGATTTACAAATGTACCATTTAACCCCTTGCCAACCAGCTCCCCTGGGCGAAACGACGTTACCTTACGGCGCTTCGCCTTTCGACCACTAGGGGGAGCACGTGCGCCGCTGGAGCCGATGCGAGTGGCGGCGGACACGATGAACACCGGGCAACCGCGATCGCTCGTTACAAAGCGAGAACCAGGATCTGTGAGTGTAAACACACAAATCACGATTCTCTCAGAGGAGAGGAGACAGATCGTGTGTTCATACAAAGCATGAACACCAAACTCTCTTTCCTCCCAGTCACTCCCCTCCCCCAGGTAACACAGTTAACCCCTTGATCGCCCCCTAGTGTTAACCCCTTCCCTGCCAGTGACATTTCAAACAGGCACCTGTGTTGGTATATATATATACCGTATTTATCGCGGTATACCGCGCTCCCGCGTATACCGCGCACCCCCAAAGTGACCCGAATTCCTGTGGAAAAAAAGTTTTTTCGTTTTTTTGTACTTACAGTTTTGGTGTCTTGCGCGGCGTTCATCGGCGGCCTCGTCGGGTCCGGCGTTCGTCTGCGGCTTTGGCGGGTCCGGTGTCCTCTTCGGCGGGTCCGGCGTCCTCTTCGGCGGGTCCGGCGTCCTCTTCGGCGGGTCCGGCGTCCTCTTCGGCGGGTCCGGCGTCCTCCCCGCTCGTTTACCGCCACGAGTTTTGAATACTGCGCCGGCATATACCGAGCGCAGTACACTCGTGAATCTTCGGGCAGGCTCGGCAACTGTCGCGCTGAAGTCCTGTACGTACAGGACGTCAGTGCGAGAGGCGCCGAGACTGCCCGAAGATTCACGAGTGTACTGCGCTCGGTATATGCCGGCGCAGTATTCAAAACTCGTGGCGGGAAAGCGGGTATCGGCGCATATCGCACACCCGCGATTTTGCCCTGATTTTCAGGGCAAAATAGTGCGCGGTATACGCCGATAAATACGGTATATATTAGGGCTGTGGAAATTAACTATTAATTCATCGATTAATCTTAAATTTTTTTGATCGGTACTCACCTCTCTGCCGGCTTCTGGGCCTTCAGGGAGTTCCGTCGGAGATCCGGTGACATCACGGACACCGGCGGGGCTTGCCGTGTCCATCTGAAGGGCTCCTTTGCTGTGCCTTCATATCTGCATGCCGGCGGGACCTTACTATCTGCCACACGCGAGGGCTGTTACACTTCCCTCTATCACTTCCCTCTATCAACCTGGGATTCTACAACAATCCACTGGGAGTTGTGATAGTTCCCTTCCCGGGACATCTACATGCCGACGGACTGATGTTAACCTCTCCTCATCTGGACACAGCAGTGGCATCGTTGTACCCATTTTTATACCAGTATCATACTTGGCTACATGTTTTTATGACTGCTTTTGCTACCGTTTGGTATTACTCGCACCATTTTTACAGTTTATGTAGCTACATCGATTTTATTTCCAGTGCAATATTTATTTTGTTACCTACATAAAGACTATAAAAGTTTTAATGCTATTCCCATCGAGCGCTGCCTTTGTATCCTGCTACCCATTTTTCCAGTGGTTGGTAGCTGCACTGGGAATCAGCCTGCAAGGAGATCAGCTAAAAGTAGTTGGATCTGTATGTGCGTTATAATTAAATCGAAATTAGTCGATTAATTGATAAAAAAAAAAAAAAAACGATTAAATTGAACACAAAAATTGTAATCAGTAACAGCCCTAATATATATATATATATATATATATATATATATATATATTTATTAGAAGCTGAAGGAGGCAACGTTGCTGGGCTCTGGAGGAAGAAGGTAATCGTCAGCCAGCAGTGGCCCCTGAAACCTCCTCTGTTACCACCTGGAGTTTTGTTGTCATTAGACCAATTGCTGTCATCTGGGGACTATCTATATTGCGAGTCTTCTCCCATTTGTTTGTGAGTAGTTTTATACTTTACTTTTAAATAAATTGTATCCAAGAATAATGCACAAGGTTGGAGCGCCCTTTTATTCTTTCTCCTTAGGACATCAAGTGCCTAGCACCCGCAGATCAGCTTCTGCTGTGAATATTCCCCTGCAGAATTACACACACACATATGATTCTGCACAGGAGAGCCGCCCTGTGGCACTAAAACTGCTATAGGACGGACGGCAAGTGGCTATAAATGAGGCCCATACGGATGTTTAGGAGATATAAAAAAATAAGCCTCTCTTACCATGCAGGCAGCCTGTACCGCCTCCGACAGGTGAGCTGCATTGGGTTCACACCAGAACATGTGGCACACAAATATTCCCGAAGCCTCCGCCATGATGAAGGCGAATGTGTGAACGTCACGTCCGACACCCATAAAAGACAGGAAGCGAACGCGGCACTCGGTGATCGTTTCCTCACTCTGGAAGGAAAAAAGAAAAAAAAGGGATGGTTAGGGAAATAACAGATATGGCTGACCCAAAATGTCCTACTAGGGGTGGAGCCTGGCTTCTTTGATGAAGGACCACGATCATCTTCTTAGCCCAGGGTTTATCAAACTAGTCTTCAGGGGCCACCAACAGGTCATGTTTTCAGAACCAAGCCTTCCCGCTGTACCGATCAGCTCCTCAGGTTCTCTCCTAGTTCTTGCAGCTCTCCACACAGACACACTATATTGTCAAAAGTATTGGGACGTCCTGCCTTTACACACACATGAACTTTAATGGCATCCGAGTCTTAGTCCGTAGGGTTCAATATTGGGTTGGCGCACCCTTTACAGCTATAACAGCTTCAACTCTTCTGGGAAGGCCGTCCACAGGGTTTAGGAGTGTCTCTGGGAATGTTTGACCATTCTTCCAGAAGAGCATTTGTGAGGTCAGGCCGTGATATTAGATGAGAAGGCCTGGCTCGCAGTCTCCACTCCAATTCATCCCAAAGGTGTTCTATCAGGTTGAGGTCAGGACTCTGTTCAGGCCAGTCAAGTTCCTCCACCCCAAACTCTCTCCTCCATGTCTTCATAGACCTTGCTTTGTGCACTGGTGGGCAGTCATGTTGGAACAGGAAGGGGCCGTCTCCAAACTGTTCCCACAAAGTTGGGAACATGAAATTGTCCAAAATGTCTTGGTATGCTGATCCCTTAAGAGTTCCCTTCTCTGGAACTAAGGAGCCAAGCCCAACCACTGAACAACAACCCCACACCGTAATCCCTCCTCCACCAAATGATTTGGACCAGTGCACAAAAGCAAGGTGCATAAAGACATGGATGAGCGAGTTTGGGATGAAGGAACTTGACTGGTCTGGTCCTCAACCCAATAGAACACCTTTGGGATGAATTAGAGCGGAGACTGTGAGCCAGGCCTTCTTGTCCAACATCAGTGCCTGACCTCACAAATGCACTTCTGGAAGAATGATCAAACATTCCCATAGACACACTCCTAAACCTTGTGGACGGCCTTCCCAGAAGAGTTGAAGCTGTCGGCCAACTCAATATTGAACCCTAGAGACTATTAGCCAGATTCAGTAAGACCTGCCTAACGTTAGGCAGGCGTAGCGTATCTCATATACGCTACGCCGCCGTAAGTTAGAGAGGCAAGTGCTGTATTCACAAAGCACTTAGTCCTAAGTTACGGCGGCGTAGCGTAAATGGGCCGGCGTAAGCGCGCCTAGTTCAAATTGTGTTGAGGTGGGCGTGTTTTATGTAAATAAACCATGACCTAACGTAAATGACGTTTTGAACGAACGGCGCATGCGCCGTCCGTGGACTTATCCCAGTGCGCATGCGTCGGATAGAATGCCTAAGATACGTCGAACGCTGCCTACTACGTGAACGTAACTTACGCACAGCCCCATTCACGTATGACTTACGCAAACGACGTAAAAAGATACGCTTGTTCCGACATCCATACTTGGCATGGGCTGCGCCACCTAGAGACCAGCTTTATCTTTACGCCGGCGTATGTCTTCCGTAAACCGCGTAACTAATTGCGACGGGCGTACGTACGTTTGTGAATCGGCGTATCTTGCTCATTTGCATATTCGACGCGGAAAACAACGGAACCGCCACCTAGCGGCCAGCGTAAATATGCACCCTATGATACGATGGCGTAGGAGACTTCGTATCTTAGCCTAATTTAAGCGTATCTGGTTTCCAGAATGCGCTTAAATTTACGACGGCGTAGATTCAGCGTTACGCCGGCGTAACTCTCTCTGAATCTAGCTATAAGACTGGGATGCCATTTAATTTCATGTGTGTGTAAAGGCAGGCGTCCCAATACTTTTGACAATATAGTGTATCTAGCAGTGTGCCTCTGAGCCAATCAACTTCTTCACTGAGGAAGCTTGACAGGCTCAGAGAGGCATGCGGACAGTGGAGGCATTGAGGGCCAGATAAGGACACCCAAAGGGCCAGATGAGGCTCTGGGGTGGCAAATTTGCCCAGGTTTGCTGTAGCATTAGTCCTCACGCTCAATCTGACATTTTCCTGTCCACACACCTGTTGATGTAAGACGGTAACAGTTGCTGATGCCACGTTCACGATGACAGGGACCCAGGTGGCTCTACCTGTGCTCACCGCTGTCTGCAGGTTGTTGTTTATCACATCCATCCCTGGAAGGCAAAAGGAGAAAAAAGATCAGAGAGAGCTTGGATTGCATAGTCTTGCTGATTTTCTACCGCTTCTCTTTGATAATAATAATAAAAAAAAAAATAGCAGGAGAATGTGACCGGCTCTCTATGGAAGAGTCAAATGGGGCCATGGCACTTACCCGCGGGCCTGGTGACGTGAACATTGCCCAGATAGTACACCTGGAAGCCCTGTACCTGTTCATTCTTTGGGGCCGGAAATTCAACTGAAAGAGAAGCAGAAGGTGATCAGAAGAGGATAGTTATGGGTGGATGTGGTATGAACCGACAAGATAATTATGTTTATCAAGAACATGGCATGAGCAGCCTATAACAAACATCCTGCAGAAAGTGATCAAGGAGAGCTACAGAGCAGACACAGGAGAGCTACAGAGCCATCACAGAGCAGACACAGGAGAGATCCAGAGCCATCACAGAGCAGACACAGGAGAGATCCAGAGCCATCACAGAGCAGACACAGGAGAGATCCAGAGCCATCACAGAGCAGACACAGGAGAGATCCAGAGCCATCACAGAGCAGACACAGGAGAGATCCAGAGCCATCACAGAGCAGACACATGAGAGCTACAGAGCCATCACAGAGCAAACACAGGAGAGATGCAGAGCCATCACAGAGCAGACACGGGAGAGATCCAGATCCATCACATAGCAGACACAGGAGAGATCCAGAGCCATCACAGAGCAGACACAGGAGAGATCCAGAGCCATCACAGAGCAGACACAGGAGAGATCCAGAGCCATCACAGAGCAGACACATGAGAGCTACAGAGCCATCACAGAGCAGACACAGGAGAGATGCAGAGCCATCACAGAGCAGACACGGGAGAGATCCAGATCCATCACATAGCAGACACAGGAGAGCTATAGATCCATCACAGCAGACACAGGAGAGATCCAGAGCCATCACAGAGCAGACACAGGAGAGCTATAGATCCATCACATAGCAGACACAGGAGAGCTATAGATCCATCACAGAGCAGACACAGGAGAGATCCAGAGCCATCACAGAGCAGACACAGGAGAGATACAGATCCATCACAGAGCAGACACAGGAGATCTACAGATCCATCACAGAGCAGACACAGGAGAGATCCAGATCCATCACAGAGCAGACACAGGAGAGCTACAGATCCATCACAGAGCAGACACAGGAGAGATCCAGATCCACCACAGAGCAGACACAGGAGAGCTACAGAGCCATCACAGAGCAGACACAGGAGATCTACATAGCCATCACAGAGCAGACACAGGAGAGCTACAGAGCCATCACAGAGCAGACACAGGAGATCTACATAGCCATCACAGAGCAGACACAGGAGAGCTACAGATCCATCACAGAGCAGACACAGGAGAGATCCAGATCCACCACAGAGCAGACACAGGAGAGCTACAGAGCCATCACAGAGCAGACACAGGAGAGATGCAGAGCCATCACAGAGCAGACACAGGAGATCTACATAGCCATCACAGAGCAGACACAGGAGATCTACATAGCCATCACAGAGCAGACACAGGAGAGCTACAGAGCCATCACAGAGCAGACACAGGAGAGCTACAGATCCATCACAGAGCAGACACAGGAGAGATCCAGATCCACCACAGAGCAGACACAGGAGAGCTACAGAGCCATCACAGAGCAGACACAGGAGAGATCCAGAGCCATCACAGAGCAGACACAGGAGAGATCCAGATCCACCACAGAGCAGACACAGGAGAGCTACAGAGCCATCACAGAGCAGACACAGGAGAGATCCAGAGCCATCACAGAGCAGACACAGAAGAGCTACAGAGCCATCACAGAGCAGACACAGGAGAGCTACAGAGCCATCACAGAGCAGACACAGGAGAGCTACAGAGCCATCACAGAGCAGACAAAGGAGAGCTACAGAGCCATCACAGAGCAGACACAGGAGAGCTACAGAGCCATCACAGAGCAGACACAGGAGAGCTACAGAGCCATCACAGAGCAGACAAAGGAGAGCTACAGAGCCATCACAGAGCAGACACAGGAGAGCTACAGAGCCATCACAGAGCAGACAAAAGAGAGCTACAGAGCCATCACAGAGCAGACACAGGAGAGCTACAGATCCATCACAGAGCAGACACAGGAGAGATCCAGAGCCATCACAGAGCAGACACAGGAGAGCTACAGAGTTATCACAGAGCAGACACAGGAGATCTACATAGCCATCACAGAGCAGACACAGGAGAGCTACAGAGCCATCACAGTGCAGACATAGGAGAGATCCAGAGCCATCACAGAGCAGACACAGGAGAGCTACAGAGCCATCACAGTGCAGACACAGGAGAGCTACAGAGCCATCACAGTGCAGACACAGGAGAGCTACAGAGCCATCACAGAGCAGACAAATGAGAGATCCAGATCCATCACAGAGCAGACACAGGAGAGCTACAGATCCATCACAGAGCAGACACAGGAGAGCTACAGATGCATCACAGAGCAGACACAGGAGAGATCCAGAGCCATCACAGAGCAGACATAGGAGAGATCCAGAGCCATCACAGAGCAGACACAGGAGAGATCCAGAGCCATCACAGAGCAGACATAGGAGAGATCCAGCGCCATCACAGAGCAGACACATGAGAGATCCAGATCCATCACAGAGCAAACACAGGAGAGCTACAGATCCATCACAGAGCAGACACAGGAGAGATCCAGATCCATCACAGAGCAAACACAGGAGAGCTACAGATCCATCACAGAGCAGACACAGGAGAGATCCAGAGCCATCACAGAGCAGACACAGGAGTAAAGGGCCATCAAAGGGGCAGAAGGAATACAGTGGCATCACAGAGAAGACACAGTGCCATCACAGGTGCAGGAGGAATACAGTGGCATCACAGAGCAGACACAGGTGCAGGAGGAATACAGTGGTATCACAGAGCAGACACAGGTTCAGGAGGAATACAGCAGCATCACAGAGCAGACACAGGAGTTATACAGAGTCATCCCAGATCAGACACAGGAGTAAGGGGCCATCATAGGGCAGGAGGAGTACAGAGGCATCACAGAGCAGACACAGGAGAGATACAGAGTCATCACAGAGCAGACACATGAGCGATACAGCGGCATCACAGAGCAGACAGGAGCACAGTGGCATCACAGAGCAGACACAGAAGGAGTAAAGCATCACCACAGAACAAACAAAGGAAGCGGCACAGCGCTAGCCCAAAACAGACACAGGAGTAGTAAAGCGTCATCAGAAAGCAGACACAGGAGTAGTAAAGCGTCATCAGAAAGCAGACACAGGAGTAGTAAAGCGTCATCACAAAGCAGACACAGGAGTAGTAAAGCGTCATCACAAAGCAGACACAGGAGTACAGCGTTGTCACAGAACTTCACTAAGCAATGCAAGAAAAACACTAAAATGCCAGTTGGATAGATGAAAAAACATGACGTGCTTTTGAATACAGAAATGTGAACGAGGTCTGAGACGCAATGCGGCACCTTGGAAAGGAATGTCCACCATTCTCGAATGGTCCATGAAAAGTCCATCCACCAGTGAGCGTGTATTGCGCCTCTCAGCCATAATCTATGGATAAACAAGACAGTAATGTGGATAATTATATATATAGCGCAATAGGTGTCATCAGTGCAAAAGCAATATTATAAATACAAAGGTCGGCTGCAGTTCCCCACTAATTGTGGTGTATGGTATATATTGGCATGAATAGGAAGCTGCGCCAACCCCAATCTTTATATTTGTATCTAGTACTCAATCAATTATATCAACATAACTAAAACTATAATAAATTATTATAATGTTAAATCACACAAAACGTGATTCGGTGCACAAAAGTTCCAGCGATATTTCTTCACATAATAATCGTGTCCAAATATAAATTTGTGTTTGAGAAATCCAAAGCTGGCGACTCACCAAATCCAAAGCTGGCGACTCACCAAATCCAAAGCTGGCGACTCACCGCCACCTTCCAAAGTTTGCACTCACCAGAGAGCAGCAATCAAAAAGCCTCAACAATGTCTGCTTCAGTAGGTTCTCTATGTAGATCCACCAAAGGTTTCCCCAGCAGATGCAGCAATAATCTTTTCATATATCTCCATGAATCCTCGATTCTTATTCAAAACAAACGGCCATCATTGCACAATACTCCTTACTTTATTTAGCTTAACCACTTCAATACTGGCCCATTGTAATATGACGTCCACAGAGGGGATCTCCCATCCTGGGTGGACGTCATATGACGTCCTGGGCTTTGTGGGGGGATATCTGAATGATGCCTGCCGCTAGAGGCATCATTCAGATATCCTTCTCTTCTGCTGGCAATTCTGTGCAACACAAGAATGATCATAGCGGCGGTTCCGCTGCTTCATCGTTCTTATAGGCGGCGGGAGGGGACATCCCCCCCCTCCCGCCGCCATCCGATGCTTTTCCGGGCTCTCCCGTGCCATCGGGGGACCGGAGAAAGAATCGTCCGGCGCTAGCAGGAAGCATAGAGATGACTGGTGACCAGATGGTCACCAGTCATCTCTATGACCTGTCGGAGGACCCGGGCGCGATGTGATGACGTCACGCCCGGGTACTCGTATGTAAACAAAGCCGCGATTGCGGCTACTAAGCAATTGTAATCATGAGATCGGTGACATTTTTTTCACCGATTTCATGCTTTCCAGCCTGGAGGAGAGATGTGGGGTCTTATTGACCCCACATCTCTCTATAAAGAGGACCTGTCACACACATTTCCTATTACAAGGGATGTTTACATTCCTTGTAATAGGAATAAAAGTGATAAAAAAAAAAATAATAATAAAAAAAAAAAATAAAGACGCCCCTGTCCCCGGTAGCTCGCGCGCAGAAGCGAACGCACACACAAGTCCCGCCGACATATGTAAACGCCGCTTAAACCACATATGTGAGGTATTGCCGCGTGCGTTAGAGTGCCAGCAACAATTCTAGCACTAGATCTTCTCTGTAAATCTAAACTGGTAACCTGTAAACATTTTCAAAGCGTTGCCTATGGAGATTTTTAAAGTACCGAAGTTTGGCGCCATTCCATGAGTGTGCGCAATTTTAAAGCGTGACAGGTTAGGTATCTATTTACTCGGTGTAACATCATCTTTCATATTTTACAAAAAAATTGGGCTAACTTTACTGTTTTGTTATTTTTTTAATTCATGAAACAATTTTTTCCCCAAAAAAAGGCGTTTGAAAAATTATTGCGCAAATACCGTGCAAGATAAAAAGTTGCAATGACCCTCGTTTTATTCCCTAGGGTGTCTGCTAAAAAAACATATATAATGTTTGGGGGTTCTGCGTAATTTTCTAGCAAAAGAATGATGATTTGTACATGTAGGAGAGAAGTGCCAGAATAGGCCCGGTATGGAGGTGTGTATAAAAGCCCGGTATGGAAGTGGTTAAAAAAGATTTAACAAGTGTTCACCCAGTTGTTCCCGGTTGGAAGAGGTCACTGAACCCCCATCACATACCAGCATTTGGGCCTGGCTCGCTCGGTCCGGAAGTGGAACTTCCGCTCATCTGATTCCTCCCCCACCTCCAGTGCCACGATTGCCACCTTTTGGGGGGGGGGGGGGGTAAGGATACTTGTATATGACAGGTATCCTTTCCCACTTCCGGGTGTCCGAGCCACGGCCCGTGACGTCACCGCGGGGGCTCCCTCCTCCTCTGCTAGCCGCTGGGCCAATAAGAGAGAGGAGCAGGGCCTCGCGCAGGCGCAGTAGGGTTCCCGCCGTAAAGCCAAAAGGCTACACTGCCGGGTACCCTTACGGGTGGCAGCACCCGACAACTGATGGAAACATCAGCTGCGGTGCCGACATCGAGGGACTCCAGGACAGGTAAGTGTCAGCAGCTGTAGTATGTGTAGCTGCTGGCTTTTAAAAAATAAAATTGTTGGACGCTTTAAAATCAAAGAGGGAACATTTAGAAACTTTAATTGCGCCAAAGCAGTGCCCTGAAAAATGCATTTTACCTTTAATTCCTCCTAATAGCAGTGCATTCCTGTTCTGTAGCTTTATACATATAATGGATATAAAAAGTCTACACACCTCTGTTATATTAAATATCAGGTTTCTGTGATGTAAAAAAAAAGAGACAAAGATAAATCATTTCAAAACTTTTTCCACCTTTAATGTGACCTATAAACTGTACAACTCAGTTGAAAAACAAAATTAAAGGGGGAGGGAGTAAAAATAAAGAAATAAAATAATGTGGTTGCATAAGTGTGCACACCCTCTTATAACTGGGGATGTAGCCGTGTTCAGAATTAAGAAATCACATTCAGACTCATGTTAAATAGGAGTCAGTACACACTTGCCATCATTTAAAGTGCCTCTGATGAACCCCAAATAAAGTTTAGCTGTTCTAGTAGGTCTTTCCTGACATTTTCTTAGTCGCATTCTACAGCAAAAGCTATGGTCCGCAGAGAGCTTCTAAAGCATCAGTGGTATCTCATTGTTAAAGGGTATCAGTCAGGAGAAGGGTACAAAAGAATTTCCAAGGCATTAGATATACCATGGAACTCAGTGAAGACCGTCATCATCAAGTGGAGAAAATATGGCACAACAGTGACATTGCCAAGAACTGGACATCCCTCCAAAATTGATGAAAAGATGAGAAGAAAATTGGTCAGGGAGGCTGCCAAGAAGCCTACAACAACATTAAAGGAGCTGCAAAAATATCTGGCAAGTACTGGCTTGTGTGGTACATGTGACAACAATCTATCGTATTCTTCATATGTCTGGGCTATGGGGTAGAGTGACCAGACGGAAGATTTTTCTTACAAAGAAAAACATCCAAGCCCGGCTAAATTTAGCAAAAACACATCTAAAGTCTCCAAAAAGCATGTGGGAAAATGTGTTCTGGTCTGAAGTAACCAAGGTTGAACTTTTTGGCCATGATTCCAAAAGATATGTTTGGTGCAAAAACAACAATGCACATCACCAAAAGAACACCATACCCACTGTGAAGCATTGTGGTGGCAGCATCATGCTTTGGGGCTGTTTTTATGCAGCTGGAACAGGGGCCTTAGTCAAGGTAGAGGGAGTTATGAACAGTTCCAAATACCAGTCAATGTTGTCACAAAACCTTCAGGCTTCTGCTAGAAAGCTGAACATGAACAGGAACGTCATCTTTCAGCATGACAACAACCCAAAGCATACATCCAAATCAACAAAGGAATGGCTTCACCAGAAGAAGAATAACGTTTTGGAATGGCCCAGCCAGAGTCCAGACCTGAATCCCATTGAAAATCTGTGTGGGGTGATGTGAAGAGAGGCTGTGCACAGGAGATGACCTCGCCATCTGAAAGATTTGGAGTGTTTTTGCAAAGAAGAGCGTGCAAATATTGCCAAGTCAAGATGTGCCATGCTAATAGACTCGTACCCAAAAACACTGAGTGCTGGAATAAAATCAACAGTCCTTCAACAAAGTATTCGTTTAAGGGTCGGCACACTTATGCAATCACATTATTTTATTTTTACTTCCCTCCAACTAAAAGATTTCAGTTGGTTGTTCAACCGAGTTGTACAGTTTATAGGCCACATTAAAGGTGGAAAAGGTTTTGAAATTATTTATCTTTGTCTCATTTGTTTACATCACAAAAACCTGACATTTTAATCACTTGAGACCCGCGCTGTAGACGAAAGACGTCCACAGCGCGGCTCTCAACTGCCGGGTGGACATCCTTTTATGTGCATTCCCCGCGCGCACCGCTGGGGGCGCGCAGCGGGGAAAGACTGTGCCCGGGGCATCGCTGAGATGCCGATGCACGTGCCTGGCAGCTGTGATATCCGCCATGTACCCGCGATTGGCGGTGACAGCAGGGACGTGGAGCTCTGTGTGTAAACACAGAGCTCCACGTCCTGTCAGGGAGACCGATGCTGTGTCCCTTGTACATAGGGACACAGCATCGGTCACCTCCCCCAGTCAGTCCCCTTCCCCCACAGTTAGAATCACTCCCAGATTACACATTTAACCCCTTCCTCACCCCCTAGTGTTAACCCCTTCACTGCCAGTCACATTTATACAGCAATCAGTGCATTTTTATAGCACTAAGATGTATAAATGTGAATGGTCCCAAAATAGTGTCAAAAGTGTCCGATATGTCCGCCGTAATACCGCAGGCCTGACAAAAAAATAAATAAATAAAAAAATCGCAGATCGCCGCCATTACTAGTAAAAAATTTTTTAAAAAAATCATAAATCTATCCCCTATTTTGTAGGAGCTATAACTTTTGCGCAAACCAATCAATATACGCTTATTGCGATTTTTTTTTTTAAACAAAAATATGTAAAAGAATAGGTATCGGCCTAAACTGAGGAAAAAAATAAATAAATTGGGATATTATTATAACAAAAAGTAAAAAATATTGTGTTTTTTTTTGTCTGTTTTTGTTTATAGCGCAAAAAATAAAAATCGCAGAGATGATCAAATACCACCAAAAGAAAGCTCTATTTGTGGGGGAAAAAAAATGATAAAAATATAATTTGGGTACAGTGTTGTATGACCGCGCAATTGTCATTCAAAATGCGCCAACGCTGAAAGCTGAAAATTGGTCTGGGCAGGAAGGGGGTTTAAAGTGGATGTAAACCCCCAAAAAAATTTTTTTTTGATGTCACAATGTAGAGTATAAGATTTCCTATCATCTGTGCCCAGTCTTGCCACACAGAGTAAATCCAGCGCTGAGCAATCCTCTTTTATTGTTCAGTGAAAATTAACAGAATTCCAGATAAAAACTTGCCAAATTATAAAGTCAGTTTCTCTGTTCTTGCTTTGTGTTACAGGTTATTTACATATCTAGAGCTTGGACATGTTTATCATATGTTATGTTATGTTGTGACATAAAAAAAAAAAAAAAACATTTTTTGGGGTTTACATCCACTTTAAGTGCCCGGTAATGAAGTGGTTAAACAGGGGTGTGTAGACTTTTTATAACCACTGTATCTACACTTCGAAATCTAATGCACTGCTGCCTATGACTGCTAGTCTCCACAAATTTGAAGTTCTCTGTGCTGCAGAGAATGCTATACCTGAAAACCAGCAGTGCAAGGATCTCCCTGCTTCCATCCATTCTGTGAATCTGTGCCTTCTCCACTTCTGGTGCTTCTTGCTCATGACTCCATCCATCATCAGCGCAACAGCCATGATAGAAGGAAGCAAAACCCTGCTCCTCTACCAATATGGCTGCCTCCACCAGAGACACAGGGCTAGATTCAGATACAATTGTGTATCTATGGGCCGGCGTAACGTATCTCAGATACGTTACGCCGCCGTAAATTAGGGCGCAAGTTCCGTATTCAGAAAGAACTTACGCCCTTAGTTACGGCGGCGTAACGTATTTGGTCCGGTGTAAGCCCGCCTAATTCAAATGGGGATGATGTGGGCGTGTTTTATTTAAATGAATGGGTGACCCCGCGCATTTGACGCATTTTATGCGCCGTTCGTGAAAAAATCCCAGTGCGCATGCTCGAAATTACGCCGCAAATCGCCATTGCTTTAGACGTGAACGTAACTTACGTACAGCCCTATTCACGAATGACTTACGCAAACGACGTAAAATTTTCAAAACTCGACGCGGGAACGATGTCCATACTTAAAGTGGAGGTTCACCCTTAGAGGGCACCTTTTCCCCTTAGATTCCTGCTCGTTTTGTCTAGGGGAATCGGCTATTTGTTTTAAAATATGAGCCGTACTTACCGTTTACGAGATGCATCCTCTCTGTCGCTTCCGGGTATGGGCTGCGGGAATGGGCGTTCCTTCTAGATTGACAGTCTTCCGAGAGGCTTCCGACGGTCGCATCCATCGCGTCACGATTTTCCGAAAGAAGCCGAACGTCGGTGCGCAGGCGCAGTATAGAGCCGCACCGACGTTCGGCTTCTTTCGGCTACGAGTGACGCGATGGATGCGACCGTCGGAAGCCTCTCGGAAGAATGTCAATCAAGAAGGAACGCCCGCTCCCGAAGACCCATACCCGGAAGCGGCGGAGAAGATGCATCTCGAAAACGGGTAAGTACGGATCATATTTTAATACAAATAGCCGATTCCCCTAGACAAAACGAGCAGGAATCTAAGGGGAAAAAATAAAAATTTTAATAAATGGGTGAACTCCCGCTTTAACATTGGCTACGCCTCATATAGCAGGGGTAACTTTACGCCGGAAAAAGCCGAACGTAAACGATGTAAAAAAATTCGCCGGCCGAACGTACGTTTCTGAATCGGCGAATCTACCTAATTAGCATATTCATAACGTAACTATACGGAAGCGCCACCTAGCGGCCAGCGTAAATATGCAGCCTAAGATACGACGGTTTAAGAGACTTACGTTGGTCGGATCTTAGGGAAATCTATGCGTAACTGATTCTATGAATCAGTCGCATAGATACGACCCCGAAACTCAGAGATACGACGGCGTCTCCGGAGATACGCCGTCGTATCTCCTTTCTGAATCCGGCCCACAGAGTATAACACATGGCAAGTCAGTAATGGGGAAAATACTGACTGCAGGTAGATCACATATATTTATATAGGGAGTTTTTTAATTATTACTATTATGATCTGTGGCTGGTATTTTCCTTCACAAGTGTGTTCTCTATGCTGCTTTCCCCCATCAAAAAAAAAGGTGAAAACACGTTATAGAAATGAAGACTTACATGGGAGCAGACCCCATGAAGACCGGTGGCAATGGCCTTGGCGGGGACCTCACATCGGAACACGTGACATTTCAGTAGCTGTGTCAGTTTGTCCCTGGCGACATAGGCAAAGTCCCTGCAATGAGGAAATGGCAATATGAGGGGTGGGGTACAGAAGAGCTGAGAGATCAGGTATAAAACCAATCACCAGATATATACTGTACCTCTCTCTGTCCATCCGCAGCACAACCAGACAGAAAAGACAATTAGTAAGGAAGAGACCGGAACACAATAATCAGTTTATTGTACAAGATTATTTGTAGATATTCCAAAGTAGGGAATTCAGAAATCATGGCATATGGAAGGATACAGGACCTCCTCCAGTTAGAGGAAGAACGACCCACTGACAGATGGTCAAGGTAAGTGTTATGGAAGTAGTATAGAAGGACACAGAGTCAGGTTTATATGATAATTTAAGACACTACAAGGCATGGAAATATATAAAACGGCAGCAACCCATGGCAAAAACATGTCTCCAAGGAGGCGAAAATTATTAGGCCAACTAAACTGTTATAATGTGAACTGTAATTCCGCGTACACACAGGGCCGCCATCAGAAGGGTACAGGCAGTACACCTGTAAGGGGTCCGGAGGTTCACAGGGCCCCGGATGGCAACCCCCTTTTTTTTATAATTTTTAAATTTCTTTTATATAAATGTTTATTAAAGGGCTCAGAGGTCCCCAGGGCCCCATGTGGCAAACCCCCCCTTTTTTTTTTAATAAATGTTTATTTTTGTTTATATATTTTTTTTATTAAAGGGCCCTGGATGGCAACCCCCCCCTTTTTTTTATAAATGTTTATTTTATTTTTTTTATATATTTTTTTTTAGTTATTTTTTATTAAAAGGTCCCGGATGGCAACCCCCCTTTTTTGTAATTTGTAATAATTTGTGTGTATATATATATATTTTTTTATTAAAGGCCCCAGGGGCCCCAGATGGCAACCCCCTTTTTTTAAAAAAAAAAAAAATTTTATTTCCTTATTTTTTCATTTTATTAAAGGGCCCAGAGGTCCCCAGGGCCCCGGATGGCTACCCCCTTTTTTTATATATATTTTTCTTTATTTCTTCTTTTTTGTAAAGGGCCCCCCCGCTTCTCAATTCACGGCAGCGCCCCCCCCGCTTCTCAATTACAGGCAGCAGCACCCCTGCCCCCCCCCCCCCCCCCGGTTCTCTGCTCCAGGAGGGCCCATGCCTGAAGCTGTGTAAGGGGCCCCATAATTTCTAATGGCTGCCCTGCGTACACACAATCGGAATTTCTGACAACAAATGTTCCATGTGAGCTTTTGGTCGAATATTCAGACCGTGTAGTAGTCTCCATCGGATATTTGCTGTCTGAATTTCCGACAACAAAATGTTTGAGAGCTGGTTCTCAAGTTTTCCGCACGCACAAAAATCCTACGCATGCTCGGAATCATTGAACCTAATTTTTCTTGGCTCGTTGTAGTGTTGTACATGACCACGTTCTTGACGTTCGGAATTTCTGACAATATTTGTGTGACCGTGTGTATGCAAAACTAGTTTGAGCCGACATTCCGCCGGAAAAAATTCCACGGTTTTGTTGTCGGAATGTCCGATCGTGTGTACGCGGCCTTAGACAGGGTAATTCGGTTTGTTGAAGGCTGGGAATTTTTCTTTGTTGCTTTTTTGAAAATTGTTAAGCCCCTTTACACTGCTTCAGTGAACTGTGCTACAGCAAAACTTGTTACTGGCAATCTTGTGTTTTGAGAACTTTAACCCCCCCCCTCCCTTTTTAGTTTGGATGAGCGTTGGGTTTCCCCAACCTTGTCCATGTAGCTCTCCCTGGAGATGTGAGAGATTACATCATTGCTGTTATAACATATCCCCCCGACACAACTGCCATCATCCTCTGTCTTCTGCCACAGAGGGCCTTGTCACATAGGAGAGGCAGGACAGGAGACGCACCGTATATACTCGAGTATAAGCCGAGGTTTTCAGCACATTTTTTGGTGCTGAAAATGCCCCCCTCGGCTTATACTCAAGTCACCTTTTTGCGCCTGATCTCCCGGAGCTTTGGAAACCCGGTATCGGCCAGCCGTAGGTCCCCTGGACCCCAAACTTGCCACATATATAGTCTCCACTCTTCCTCTACAAGTGTGCAAAGTTTGTTGTCTGGGGGACCTACGGCCGGGGAGCACCAATTTTTCAAAGCAGGGCATCCCTTCAATAGACTCCAATGTTAAACGGTAATTTCTCCGGTGACCCGGTACCGGACGATTGTAGGCTCCCTGGATCCGGAATTCGGCACACATGTAGCACAATTCCTCCTCTACACGTGTGCAAAGTTTGTTGTCTGGGGAACCTACAGCTTGGGAGCACTGATTTTTCAAAGCCGGGCACCCCTTCCATAGACTCCCATGTTAAACGTCAGTCTAGGCATTGACACAGCGAGGCATGGACACAGTAAGGCATGCAGATGGACACCCTAGGCTTATACTCGAGTCAATACGTTTTCCCATTTTTTTGTGGTAAAATTAGGTGCCTCGGGTTATATTCGGGTCAGCTTATACTCGAGTATATACGGTATTTTTTCTCTGCTGCAGAACAGCAACACTTAGGCAGACGAGCGTACAACACTGTACAGACGAGCGGACAGTCCGATGAAAATGGTCCGCCGGACCGTTTTCATCGGACATGTCCGCTGGGAGATTTCTGTCTGATGGTTGTACACACCATCAAACAGAAATCCGCGCGGACACGATACGAGGTGACGTGGCCGCGACAATGACGCGGCCACGACAATGACGCGGCCACGACGACGTGCGCAGCCCTGGAAGGTCAATGCTTCCACGCATGCGTCTAATCACTTCGACGCATGCGAGGGCTTTCGGCCGAGCGGACATGTCCGGTGAGTCTGTACAGATGACCGAACTTGTCCGACGGATAGGCTTCCAGCGGACATGTTTCTTAGCATGCCAAGAAACATTTGTCCACCGGAAACCTGTCCGATCTGCCGGAAAATTGTCCGGTCGGCAGTACAGACGACCGAACATGTCCGCTGAAACTTGTCCGTGGACCAGTTTCAGCGGACATGTTCGGTCGTGTACGGGGCCTTACAGGTCTTGTCCCTCCTCAAACCTCCTCCAGACTACTCTGCGGTACAACAGACTGCTTCAGGTATTGAAGGAGGATTTCATCTTCACCTGGTCTTCCTAACGGGTTGGTTGGCTCCAGACGTTTGCATGGCCGGGCTGCGGCCATGGTCGCGGCTCGACGCTCTGCATGTCACGGCATACTGTGTGGCAGTGAACGCAGAGTTTTACTGCACATGCGGGAGTGGCGTCAAAAGCCATTGCGAATATCTCCTAAATGGTGCATGATTAGGCCATAATCATTGTACCTACAGGTAAGCTGAAAGTGTTAGTAAAGGTTCGTTTTTTTTTAAAATAACAAACATGTCAATACTTACCTCCACTGTGCAGTTCATTTTGCACAGAGTGGCCCCGATCCATGTCTTCTGGGGTCCCTCGACAGCTGTCTCGGTTCCTCCCCACCCCGCATCATTGATTTGATTGACAGCAGCGGGAGCCAATGGCTGCTATCAATCATCCATTGACGAGCCAAGAACAGCCGAGAAGCCAGACTTTCGAGGGCTCCGGTAAGTAAACGGGGGGGCGGGGAGCTTTACAACCCCTTTAACTGTAGGTACAAGTTAATTTACGGGGTTAACTCCCACTTTAATGTGTTCTTTTTTCTCCACTTTCTATACTATAATCTGGATTTCACCCACTAAAACTGCCCCCCAGATTCCAAAGGCCTTCTAGCTGTGACATCTTTATATCCATGTTAATCTGCATCTCCAACAAAGTCCTCTCTGTATGGGTTTTGGGTACCGTATTTATCGGCGTATACCGCGCACTTTTTTGCCCTGAAAAATCAGGGCAAAATCGTGGGTGCGCGATATACGCCGATACCCGCGCTGTGTTTGAACCACTGCGCCAGCATATACCGAGCGCAGTACACTCGGGCAGGCTCGGCTCCTCTTGCGTAAAGGATGTACAGGACGTATGTGTGTCCTGTACATCCTTTACGCGAGAGGAGCTGAGCCTGCCCGACTATACCAGAGTGTACTGCGCTCGGTATATGCCGGCGCAGTGGTTAAAACACAGCGCGGGAAGCGAGCAGGGAGGACACCACAATGGCCGCAGAAGGACGCTGGACCAGACGAGGCCGCCGATGGACGACGGGCAGGACGCGATGGATGACGGGCAAGACACCGACGAGGGGCATCCAAACTAAGTATTTTTTGTTTTTCAGGAATTTTCCTTCAAGTTCGGGGGTGCGCGATATACGCCGGGGCGCGTTAGCCAGATAAATACGGTACATATAAACATGGCAATGCCACTGAAAGTACAAAAGATTTCATACACATAGCAAGCAACACGTATACCAATAGTTACCATCAGAATATACAGCACCAGATTCCTACGATGGGAGTGTACAAGTGAAATGAATCCAAGAATCCCAAATGTGTTTACATTCTGGTGGCAAACATTGAAGCTCATAAGGAAGTTTGCACAAGAGAAGTTTGCAACCAACCAGCTTCTGCTCAGCTAAAGGAGAAAGTGCTCTCTTCCTTGTTCATGATCTTCTTAATACAGAAATACAGGATTCTTAGGAGAGCTTTAACTTTATATTTATAGAGTGTAATTGGGGTATAAGAGGTTTGTGAAATAATTCCAGGAGAATTATCATGTTTTTGAGCGATAACATGGACCCCCAATAGGTGTCCTTAACCTCCTGCTGTCTGAGGGTTGCACACATTTGGTTATGCCATTTATCATTGGCTCTCTGATATCTAGATCTAAAGAAACTACTGGTTGCCATCTAGTATGTGGACATCAGTTTGGTCCTATACGGACCTTCAATACTGATGCCCAACTCACGGTTCCTCCAGACTTTCTCCACTTTGGAGAACATGATCTACCATGGTTTCCTCTAGGGTTGTCCCGATACCACTTTTTTAAGACCGAGTACAAGTACCGATCCTTTTTTTCCCCCAAGTACTCGCCGATACCGAATACCGATACTTTTCTTTAATCTCATGTGACAGCGGCACATGTGTCAGTAGTTTTTTTTTTGTTTGTTTTTTATATTTAACAATTTGTTTTTATTTTATTTATAATGCTTTCTTTTTTATAAGGGGGGGGTGGACTGTGTCAGTTTTCTTTTTTTTTTATTATTATTTTCTACAATATATTTTTTTATTCTTTTTTCAGCCCTGTTGGGGTGGGGGGCTTTGGTGAGATATCAGGGGTCTTAACAGACCTCTGACATCTCCCCTTTGAGACAGAGAAAGGGACTGAGGACACATGTTCCCCAGTCCCTTTCTCAGCAGCATCAGCTGCGCTGAAAATGAATGGAGAGAAGAAAGACGCTTCTCTTCATTCATAAACTGAAACATTGTAATCACAGTTTACAATGTTTCAGTTATGTGAATAGACAGAGTCAGTGATCACTGACTCTGTCCATTCGGAGCAGTAAGGAGCCGGATTTACCGGCTCCTATCTCCGCTCTCCATCTTGACAGTTCCAGGGGGTGGAGGAGTACAGAGGGAGAGAGAAACACAGGGGGGACACGGAGGGAGAGAGAAACACGGGGGGGGGGGGGGACACGGAGGGATACACGGAGGGAGAGAGAAACACGGGGGGGGGGGACACACGGAGGGAGAGAGAAACATGAGGGGGGGAAACGGAGGGAGAGAGAAACATGGGGACACACACGGAGGGAGAGAGAAACACGGGGGGGGGGACACGGAGGGAGAGAGAAACACGGGGGGGGCAACGGAGGGATACACGGAGGGAGAGAGAAACATGGGGGGGGGCACGGAGGGAGAGAGAAACACGGGGGACACACGGAGGGAGAGAGAAACACGGAGGGAGAGAGAGAGAAACACGGAGGGATACACGGAGGGAGAGAGAAACATGGGGGGGGCAGAGAGGGAGAGAGAAACATGGCGGGGGACACACAGAGGGATACACGGAGGGAGAGAGAAACACGGCGGGGGACACGGAGGGAGAGAGAAACACGACGGGGGACACGGAGGGAGAGAGAAACACGGCGGGGGACACGGAGGGAGCGAGAAACACGGCGGGGGACACGGAGGGAGAGAGAAACACGGCGGGGGACACGGAGGGATACACGGAGGGAGAGAGAAACACGGGGGGAGGGAGACTGCAGCAAAACAGAGAGGGGCTGGAGGAGGACACGGGACAGTCAACGGTGATCGTGTGTGGGGGAGTTACAAGCACCGATCACCGCTGATTTTAAAGCAGCTGAAAGCTGGGGGGGGGGGGGGGGGAAGAGAAGCGAAGAAATTACTTTTAAATCTATACAGCGGTGCTTGGTATCGGTATTGGGACAACCCTAGTTTCCCCTTACCTTTGTTTCCATATACCTATATTACTTGTATTCCTAGGCCTTGGTAATAACTGCATCGCCATGCGAGAGGACAGCTCCAAATATCAAATCATAATTTAGTACTCACCTCCCGTCATCCCGTCCCACACCCCACACTCGGATGCTGACAATAGGCTGGGAGTGGAGCAGGGTCTCTCCTGTGGAGTCATAGAGCTTCAGAGAATCCTCATCCAAGACCAGCAGCATGTCTTTCCCCTAAAATATAAGCAATTTGGTAAAACCTTCCAACCCACATCTCCTACATAATAACATCCTAATCTTATACGAGAATATACACTCACTGGCCACTTTATTAGGTGCACCTTGCTAATACTGGGTTGTTAGTACCCTTTTGCCTTCAGAACTGCCTTTATTCTTCATGGCAAAGATACAACAAAGTGTTGGAAACATTCTTCCGAGATTTTGGTCCATAGTGACATGAAAGCATCACACAGTTAGTCCTGGTTCACACCTACGCAGGTTGCCGTTTGCATATTGCAGGTGCATTTTGTATTTTTTAATACACGCTTTTGATCCATTAAGGTCTATGAAACAAAAAAACGGAAAAAAGTCCCTTTCCACAAAATGCACACAGATGTGAACTACATCCATAGGAAACCATGTTAACCGCTTAAGGACCGCCTCCTGCACATTTACGTCGTCAGAATGGCACGGCTGGGCACATGCACCTACAGGTACGTCCTCTGCTAGTGCCCAGCCGTGGGTCGCGGGCATGCGCCCACGACCCGGTCCGATGCTCCGGGACCCGATCGCCGCTGGAGTCCCGCGATCGGTCCCCAGAGCTGAAGAAAGAGGAGAGATGTGTGTAAACACGGCTTCCCCGTTCTTCACTGTGGCGCCGTCATCGATCGTGTCATCCCTTTTATAGACGTCACACCTACAGCTACACCCCCTACAGTTAGAAACACATAACCCCTTCAGGGCCCACTTGTGGTTAACTCCCAAACTGCAATTGTCATTTTCACAGTAAACAATGCATTTTAAATGCATTTTTTGCTGTGAAATTGACATTGGTCCCAAAAATGTGTCAAAATTGTCAGAAGTTTACACACAGAGCTCTACGTCCCTGCTCAGTTACTGCGCAATCGCGAGTGCCTGGCGGCCATCGGGCACGCGCACTGTCTTCCCAGTGACGCGACGGGTGCGCGCGCGCCGCCAGCGGCCCGCGCCCTAGAGGCTTTAATTGGCAGGACGTCGTACGACGTCCTGTCGGAACAATAGCGCATTCCGCCCGCCGTCATTTGACGCCGGGCGGATGTTAAGTGGTTAAAAAGGACCGGCATATTTGAAACTACATTTTTTAAAGCCAAACTTTAAAATCATTCAATTGGCAAGCATTAAAGCGGAGTTCCACCCAAAAATTGAACTTCCGCTTTTCGGAACCCTCCCCCCTCCGGCGTCACATTTGGCACCTTTCAGGGGTCAGGGGTGCAGATACCTATCTAAGACAGGTATTTCCACCACTTCCAGATATCGACTCCCGCGAGACTCATTCCCCTGCTGTCTTCTGGGAAACACACCGTTGCCAGGAGAGAGCGGGGAACAGTGACGGCACGCCGCGCTACTCGTGCATGTGCAGTAGGGAACCGGGCAGTGAAGCCGCAAGGCTTCACTTCCTGATTCCCACACCGAGCATGGCGATTGCTCGTCCTCGTCTGCCGACTTCGTGGGTGCGCTGGACAGGTAAGTATTCATTTTTTTAAAAGTCAGCAGCTGCAGTATTTGTAGCTGCTGGCTTTTAAAAAAAAAAAATGGGGGTCCTCTGCTTTAAGTAAAGTAATTTGGAGCTTTAAAAGACAGAAATCAAAATGATAGAAGAACAATCACCAGAAGGAGCAAGTATTCGGTGTGTGATGGGGGCAAGCTTACATCTAATGGCTGACATTCTGTCATCGGTATAAATCTTACTCTGGAAGATGTATGTACTGGAATGGAAGGGGTAGGGGCCGATTCTGAGCTACATACAGTAACACAGGCAGAATTACCTGAGTCAGGCTCTGGTTGTGGAGTGACAACTGTCTGATGCAACTGTTTACAGCGACGCTGCTTCTTCCAGGAGCCAAATCCTCCTCTGTCATTTCCACCCAACCGAGAGAACGCACAGAAAAGTTCTGAAAGGGCAGTCAGAAAGAAAGAATAAATAATAGGGATTGTTGTCATTTTCAATTGTATGACCAATACCAAACTCTCTACTTGATGGTTGTTTCTGAATGATAGCGAGCGATAGAGGGGGGGGGGGGGATGGGAGATAGAAGAACGAACAACACTCACTCCGTGTTAAATGGATGAATAGGTATATAAACCCCTAATGAGCCAAATGATATTCATAAAATATGTGAAACGCCAACAACCAAGAGGAAGAGATAAATCGTACAATTAATTTAACAAAGTTATGGTAAAAAAGAGAGAGAGAAGAGAAGGAGAGAGTTGTATTTTTCCCTCTCGGAAATATATTGTATGACCGACTTCAAACTATGTATTTTCTTAAATTTTTCTTGATACAAGACAAGGGAGGGAGGGGCCGGGAAAGAGAGAGAAAGGAAAGGGGGGAGAGAAAGAGAAAAAAAAAAGGGGGGGGGAGAGCACGAGAGAGCGCGCGAGCAAGAATGAGAGAGAGAGAGAGAACAAGAGAGCAAGAGAATGAGACAGAACGAGAGTGAGCGAGAGAACTGGAGAGAGGAAGAAAATGAGCGAGAGAGAGAGTGAACGAGAGAACGAAAGTGAGCGAGAGAACGAGAGTGAGAGAGCAAGAGAGCGAACACGAGAGAGAGCGCGAGAACAAACGAGGGAGAGAACAAACGAGAGAGAGAACAAACGAGAGAGAGAGAACACAAACGAGAGAGAGAGAACACAAACGAGAGAGAGAGAACACAAACGAGAGAGAGAGAACACAAACGAGGGAGAGAACAAACGAGGGAGAGAACACAAACGAGGGAGAGAACAAACGAGAGCGAGAACAAACGAGAGAGAGAACAAACGAGGGAGAGAACAAACGAGGGAGAGAACAAACGAGGGAGAGAACAAACGAGGGAGAGAACAAACGAGAGAGAGAACACAAACGAGAGAGAGAACACAAACGAGAGAGAGAACACAAACGAGAGAGAGAACACAAACGAGAGAGAACACAAACGAGAGAGAACACAAACGAGAGAGAGAGAACACAAACGAGAGAGAACACAAACGAGAGAGAGAGAACACAAACGAGAGAGAACACAAACGAGAGAGAACACAAACGAGAGAGAGAGAACACAAACGAGAGAGAACACAAACGAGAGAGAACACAAACGAGAGAGAGAGAACACAAACGAGAGAGAACACAAACGAGAGAGAGAACAAACGAGGGAGAGAACAAACGAGAGAGAGAACAAACGAGGGAGAGAACAAACGAGGGAGAGAACAAACGAGGGAGAGAACACAAACGAGGGAGAACACAAACGAGGGAGAACACAAACGAGAGAGAGAACACAAACGAGGGAGAGAACAAACGAGGGAGAACAAACGAGGGAGAGAACAAACGAGGGAGAGAACAAACGAGGGAGAGAACACAAACGAGGGAGAGAACAAACGAGAGAGAACACAAACGAGAGAGAACACAAACGAGAGAGAACACAAACGAGAGAGAACACAAACGAGGGAGAGAACAAACGAGAGAGAGAACAAACGAGGGAGAGAACAAACGAGGGAGAGAACAAACGAGAGAGAGAACACAAACGAGAGAGAGAACACAAACGAGAGAGAGAACACAAACGAGAGAGAGAACACAAACGAGAGAGAGAACACAAACGAGAGAGAACACAAACGAGAGAGAGAACAAACGAGGGAGAGAACAAACGAGGGAGAGAACAAACGAGGGAGAGAACAAACGAGGGAGAGAACAAACGAGGGAGAGAACAAACGAGGGAGAGAACAAACGAGAGAGAGAACAAACGAGAGAGAGAACAAACGAGGGAGAGAACAAACGAGGGAGAGAACAAACGAGGGAGAGAACAAACGAGGGAGAGAACACAAACGAGGGAGAACACAAACGAGAGAGAGAACAAACGAGGGAGAGAACAAACGAGGGAGAGAACAAACGAGGGAGAGAACAAACAAGGGAGAGAACAAACAAGAGAGAACACAAACGAGAGAGAACACAAACGAGAGAGAACACAAACGAGAGAGAACACAAACGAGAGAGAGAGAGAACAAACGAGAGAGAACACAAACGAGAGAGAGAGAACAAACGAGAGAGAGAGAACAAACGAGAGAGAGAGAACAAACGAGAGAGAGAGAGAACAAACGAGAGAGAGACCGAACGAACGAACGAACGAACGAACGAACGAACGAGAGAGAGAGAGAGAAGGAACAAGAGATAAGAGAAAGGATACGGGGTAAATAGAGAAGAAGAAAAACACAGGAGAGGTAGAGTATAGTCAGCCATAGATGAACAGAATCTCATTCAGTTACGCATGGACCAGCCGAGATTCGATCCATCTATGGGCAGGTTGGTTATACTGAAGTCAATCCATCGATTTCAGTGCAACCATCCTATTGGATTTTTTGCATGCAATTACTGCCGGCGGCTATAGCTGCTAGCAGTGATCATTGTGTTCTGTCGGCAGGGAAGGCTCCTCACCAGCAGAATACAATAGCACTGTGGGAGGGATTTCCCCATCAACACAGTAAGCAATTTTCTTTCCTGCAACCAAAACTGAATAATCTATGGAGAGGAGAGGAGAGAGAGAACGAACGTTTAAAGCAGAGATACCTGTGGCTCAGGCTCCGATCCCTGTACAGGCTCCCGTTCTTCTCCCGGCTCGGCAGAACTGGAAATATTAAGAGGAAAGAGTTATAAACAGAGAACATTTACTGGATTCTCCATCATAACAACATATAGCCTATGATTGTCATTCATCAGTCACAGAAGAGGCAGACAATTAGCACACAGTTAATAAATAATGTCCTCACCATGGAGGGGACACTCACCTGAGACTCAGCTCATTGATGTGGAAGGTCACCTCCTCGGTGTCATTGTGGCTGTAATCTGACATCTGCTCCTGTGACATCTCCTGCAGGAAATGAAGGGCGAGTTCATCCATCAAACACAACTGTCTTATCAGAGATTAGAGTTGTCCCGATACCACTTTTTTAGGACCGAGTACAAGTACCGATACTTTTTTACAAGTACTCGCCGATACCGAATACCGATACTTTTTTTTAAATGTGTCCCCAAATGCAGCCATGTCCCCCCATATATGCAGCCATGTCCCCCCCATATCCAGCCATGTCCCCCCCATATCCAGCCATGTCCCCCCCATATCCAGCCATGTCTCCCCCATATCCAGCCATGTCCCCCCCATATCAAGCCATGTCCCCCCCATATCCAGCCATGTCCCCCCCCATATCAAGCCATGTCCCCCCCATATCCAGCCATGTCCCACCCCATATCAAGCCATGTCCCCCCCATTACAGCCATGTCCCCCCATATCCAGCCATGTCCCCCCCATATGCAGCCATGTCCCCCCCCATTACAGCCATGTCCCCCCCATATGCAGTCATGTCCCCCCCCATATATGCAGCCATGTCCCCCTTACCTACATGCTGCCCGGCCGCCGCTTGGTTAATATGGGCGGGGAACATTACAGCTGTCATTTGAATAGCTGTAGTGTTTCGCGCCACGCTTCGTATAGACACTCCCCCTTGCTCGGGATTGGACAGTTCACCCGAGCAAGGGGGAGTGTCTATACGCGGCGGGAAACACTACAGCTATTCAAATGAAAGCTGTAATGTTCCCCGCCCGTATTAACCAAGCGGCGGCAGCGGGGATGCGGCAGGCGTGGCGGCGAGTATCGGATGAGGCATCGGGGGGATTTGCGGGAGTACAAGTACTCCCGCAAATACTCGGAATCGGTCCCGATACCGATACTAGTATCGGTATCGGGACAACCCTATCAGAGATGATCCAATGCTGATCACATGCAGGCCAATGTTCAGGAAGTTTAATCCACATTTTAAATGGCAAAACAATCAAATGGATTAAAACCCAACAAGGAAATGTTCCATTGTTTTAGGGCAAAAATCACACTTGTGCCTTAGTGCCAATTTTGATATGCACTCCAAACCCACTAAGGCAACACAGCTCTGATGAGCACCGCTGTACACCGTAACGCACAGCAAGACCCCACAATGCATTGTGCCAAGCTACATCAGGAAACACACACATTGCATACACATTTTTGTGTATTGGCAGAATGGCAGCCCATTCAAAACAAATGGGCTGCCTCAATGCAAGTCATGTTTAACATGACGCCATGAGCAAGACTTGGCCCTTGCAATTTTCAAAGATGATAGTTTGCCAAGTCAATTCAGAAGGTACACTAGCTGAAATTTCCAAGTGAATGCCCGGCAATAAACCTTTAAAGCGGGGGTTCACCCTAAAAAAAAAAAAATTCTAACATTACATCCAGCATACGAACGACATTTACAGTATGCAGGTCTTTTTTTTTGCCGTACATACCGATATAGTGCGATTTTCTCCCCGGCTTCTGATTGGGCGTTCCTATCCCTGGGTTAGATGATTGACGTGTTGTGAAAAAGTTCCCATGTCGCACAAGGCGCGTCACCAGTTTTCCGTAAATAGCCGAGCTGCGAGTCGGCGCCCACCGTGTAGAGCTGACTGCGCAGGCGCCGTATAGCGCCAACTTGCAAGCTCGGCTATTTACGGAAATCTGGTGACGCGCCTTGTGTGACATGGGAACTTTTTCACAACACGTCAATCATCTAACCCAGGGATAGGAACGCCCAGTCCCGCGGGAATCAGAACCCGGAAGCCAGGGAGAAAATCACACTATAACGGTATGTTATAAAGTTTAATTATAAAAAAAAAAAAAAAAAAAAAAAGAATCACAATGTAAAAAGAAAAAAAAAATAAGTGTTACCTTCCTGTGTACTTCCTGGTTTTTGTGGAGAGTAGCGAGGTGGAATTCGCACATATGTGAATCATCAATGCGATTCCAGAACGATTTACACGGATGTCTATGGAGACTAAATTCGCAGCAAAACGCTGTAAACTCGCACAAGACCCTTTTTTTTATCGCATTCGTAGAGGAATCGCAAAGCATGTATGTGAACGATCGGCATTAAAAACAATGACTTTACGGATGACATGCAAATTAAGAATGTTTTTGACGCGTCACATTCGTTCTGAACTCGATCAGTGTGAACCGGGCCTTTATCTGAGATGCATCCAGCTGGTAGTCACTGCAGCACCCGCTACCAACGAGCCCCGCTGTGATGGAAACAGACAAGATTTCCTAATGGTGACATCAGTAGACCATGTCTGTGCAATGTGTTGAAAACAGCCACTACTAGTCTCCATCAGAAGCCCGTTGGCGGACGGAGAAAGGGCATTACCCCCTATAACAGGAAAAGCCTGAACAAGAACCTTAAAGTGGAGTTCCACCCAAAAGTGGAACTTCCGCTTTAAGCACTCCTCCCCCCCTTACATGCCACATTTGGCATGTCATTTTTTAGGGGGGGGGGGGTGGCTGACTACTTTAGAGGGGGACTTCCTGTCCCACTTCCCCCTTCTGCCTAGGCAACTCCTCCTCTCCCCCTAGGCGGCCCATCTCTCTCTCTGCAAAAAACGGTAATCGGCTTTTCCTCACTTGCGTCTGTCAGGCGCGAGTAGGGGAGAGCCGATCGGCTGCTCCTCTGACAGTGGGGGTTTGTGCTGATCGATTATCAGCACAGCCCCCCGAGGATGCCCACTGGACCACCAGGGATGCCCACAGGACCACCAGGGATGCCCACTGGACCACCAGGGATTCCCACTGGACCACCAGGGATTCCCACTGGACCACCAGGGATGCCCACTGGACCACCAGGGATTCCCACTGGACCACCAGGGATGCAAAACAAAAAACACAGGTATGCCACCCTAGACCACCAGGGATGACAATGACACAAAAAATGGATGCCAATCAGTGCCCGCAATGGATGCCAATCAGTGCCCACAATGGGCATCACTGATTGGCATCCTCTAGTACAACACATACGATAGTGCCACCTATCAGTGCCCATTAATGCCGCCTATCAGTGCCCATCCATGTCGCCTATCAGTGCCCATCCGTGCCGCATATTAGTGCCCATCAATGCCACCACATCAGTGCCACCTCATTGGTGCCCATCAGTGCCGCCTTATCAGTGCCTGTCAGTGCAGTACCATCAGTGAAGGAGAAAATGTACTTATTTACAATGTTTTTTAACAGAAACAAAAAAAAAACGATTTTTTTTCTAAATGTTTGGTCATTTTTTTTGCAGAAAATAAAAATCCCAGAGGCGATCAAATACCACTAAAATAAAGCTCTATTTGTGGGTACAAAATGATAAAAAATTTGTTTGGGTACAGTGCAGCATGACCGCGCAATTGTCATTCAAAGTGCAACAGCACTGAAAGCTAAAAATTGGTCTGGGCAGGAAGGTGTATAAGTGCCCGGTATGGAAGTGGTTAATAGCACGATCATCAGGGGTTAACCTCCCTGGCGGTATGATTCTTTCAGAAAAAACATGCTGAAAGCGGTACCATTATTTGCAAGGAAATTTGGCGTTTTATATTGTAGGTCTGTCATTTTTAGAAATAACTCACTTAAATCTGACCAAACAAGCTTCTAATAGGCATCCCGGGTATGACATTTTTTTAAAAACAAAATTATAAATTATAATATAATAAATAATTATAAATAATTATAACAAGTAATAATATAATTATAATAAAAATTATTCAATAATGTAATCAAATCAAAATCACTGACATTTGCTCAGTTGCAGAATTGTTGCTGTCATTATTTTATTTTTTTTATGACGAATTTCCCCACAAATCGCTATCGCACAATTCTGCAAGTGATTATAATTTATTATCGCTGTTTTTTAGCTGCTCTAAAACTATTTTTGACATAAAGGGACACTTTTGGTTGCTATGGACAATCTACAGTTTGCAGGGAGAAAGAAACGTTTTTATTATATAAAATGACATGCATGACACAGGACAGACCACTAGGGACAAGGGGGTGTGTTTTTTTTTACATACAGTACTGTAATCTATAAGATTACAGTATACTGTATGTATAGTGTTTGTTTACTTTTTTGAATTTGGCGCCGTTCTCCGTCCCCGTGCGTCGTAACGTCGCAGGGAACGGAGATCGGCGTCACACGGAGGCACTGTGTGAATCGAGCGAGGTCCTGCTCGCTCACACAGCGCGGTGGCATCGCTGGATCCAGGGACAAGGTAAGTAAAACTCCCTGTACATCCAGCGAGGCGAGCCCGAGTCTGACTCGGGGTTACCGATCCTAGCCCAAAAATCTCACCCCGAGTCAGACTCGGGAACACCGCCCAGGAGGTTAATAGAATGAAAGCTGCCAATTCAAAAATATTGAAAAAAAAAATGAACATGCTAAAGCCTATAACATATTTTAGGGTTTTCATCTACTTGACGCCTATTTACTAGCTCATACTCATACATCGCTAAAAACGATTGATCTGCAGAAATTCAATAGACTGTAGGTAAAGGACCATGATCTACATACTGACTAGGTAGGTATTCCAGATACCATTATACAGAATACCATATAGTGCACACTCCGAACTCCTCTTCCACAAACAGAAACCTTTCGGGCCCATTCCCATCTAGTACCCTATGACCCAGCAACGGTTCTGAACTTCAGAGGACAAATAACCTACCTCCTCTGTTGGGGTGAGGTCAGTGGTGGGAGAATACAGCCTAGGCTCCCCGTTGAGGTCGGATGGTGGCTCCCACTGTGTGGTCCCGGTGGGTACATGCCAGTAGTATGTTCCAGAAGTGTCCTGTACCCTCACCCACCCGGAGGGAAGGTCAGAGTCTGTGTCCATGGCGTTCCTTGGCCAAAAACAATCTGTGGAGAGAATTATAGAACATATAAGAACACAGAGGAATATTCCTGGGGCTAGGCCGGTATGTAAGATGTGCCGGACCTCTAAACCATCTGCTCGGGCTGAGGACCCGTATCCCACCACCACCGGCTCTGTGAAGATTTAGGTGCTTAATCTAATCATCAACCACCACCCCGCCACTGGCTTAATCATCAACCACCCCCCCCTCCCGCCGCTCTCCCGCGCCCTCCGCCGCTTACCGGAGCCGTCGGTAGCGGCGGAGGAGATCGGGTGCTGCTTCCTAGTGAGTGAGGATGCGAGTGAGGGCAAGATGGCCCCCACCCGTCCTCATAGCTTTGCTGGGCGGAAGTGACGTCAAAACGTCAGTCCCGCCCAGCGTCTTAAAGAGACAATTTTTTGTTGTCATTTTTTTAAATGACAAAATTTCCATTTTTTTTTTTTTTTTTTTTGCATTTAAGTCTAAATATGAGATCTGAGGTCTTTTTGATCTCAGATCTCATATTTAAGAGGACCTGTCACGCTTTTTTATATTACAAGGAATGTTTATATTCCTTGTAATAGGAATAAAAGTGATCAATTTTTATTTTATTTTTTATTTCAGTGTAAAAAAATGATAAAATCAATAAAAAGAAATAAGAAAACAAAAAAATATTTTTTTTAAAGCGCCCCGTCCAGACGAGCTCGCGCGCAGAAGCGAACGCATACTTGAGTAGCGCCCGCATATGAAAACGGTGTTCAAATCACACATGTGAGGTATCGCCGCGATCGTTAGAGCGAGAGCAATAATTCTAGCCCTAGACCTCCTCTGTAGCTCAAAAAATGCAACCTATAGAATTTTTTAAACGTCGCCTATCGAGATTTTTAAGGGTAAAAGTTTGACACCATGCCACGAGCGGGCGCAATTTTTAAGCGTGACATGTTGGGTATCATTTTACTCGGCGTACCATTATCTTTTTTTTTTTTCATTATCTTTCACAATATATAAAAAAATTGGGCCAAATTTATTGGTGTCTTATTTTTTAATTCAAAAAAGTGAATTTTCTCAAAAAAAAGTGCGCTTGTAAGACCGCTGCACAAATATGGTGTGACAAAAAGTATTGCAATGACCGCCATTTTATTCTCTAGGGTGTTAGAATTAGAAAAAATATATATAATGTTTGGGGGTTTTAAGTAATTTTCTAGCAAAAAAAAAAAAATGTTTTAGTCTTGTAAACGAATATGAAAAACAGCCTTGGGGCTTAAGTGGTTAAAATCTGACCTGTTAGCGGGTCCTGAGGACAGGAATTGAGAACTACTGCTCTAATACTTACCCACGCCCCTTCTCTCTCCAGCGATGTCCACATTGGCTCCCGCGGCTGTCAGTCAAAGCCAGTTAGCCAATCAGAAGAGAGGGGATGGGGCCAGGGCTCAGTAGCTCATAAAAACAATCAAGTGGCTGAACAGCCACCATGATTGCTTTTACATTACAGGGGATTGCCGGCTAAAAAAAAACAATATCTGAATAAACCCGCAGGCATCATTCAGATATCTCCACTTCAAACTAAGGATGGCATATGACGTCCAGCTAAGGCTAAAGGATATCTAAAGGTTTGTTTTTTTAAACTAACATGTTATACTTGCCTCCTCTTTGCATTTGGTTTTGCACAGAGTGGCCCGAATCCTGCTCTTCTGGGGTCCCTCAGTGGCGCTCCTGGCTCTTCCTCTTCTGCAGTGCCATGTTGGAGAGAGCGGGCACGCTCCCATGTCCTGCTGCGTCTATTGACACAGACAGCAGGACTCGCCCCCCCCCCCGTCATTGGATTTGACAGCATCGGGCACCAATGGCTGCGCTGCTATCGGTCTATCCAATCAGGATTCAAGACACCAGCTGGAGCTGGTGTGCTTGCATCCCCATCACTCGAAAGACCGGGTTCAAGTAAGTAAAAAAGGGGGGCTCTGGGGGGCAGCTGCATCACAGGACGTTTTTCAACTTCATGCATAGAATGCATGAAGGTAAAAAAACCTTGAGGGTTTACAACTTCTTCTTCTAGCTCTTCCAAGGGGTTTTTACAGTTCGGGACTGCGTCGCTTTAACAGACAATTGCGCGGTCGTGCGATGTAGCTCCCAAACAAAATTGACGTCCTTTTTTCCCCACAAATAGAGCTTTATTTTGGTGGTATTTGATCACCTCTTCGGTTTTTATTTTTTGCGCTATAAACAAAAATAGAGCGACAATTTTGAAAAAAATGCAATATTTTTTACTTTTTGCTATAATAAATATCCCCCAAAAACATATCTAAAAAATTTTTTTTCCTCAGTTTAGGCCGATACGTATTCTTCTACCTATTTTTGGGAAAAAAAAAAAAAATCGCAATAATCGTTTATCGGTTGGTTTGCGCAAAATTTATAGTGTTTACAAAATAGGGGATAGTTTTATTGCATTTTTATTTTTTTTACTACTAATGGCGGCGATCAGCGATTTTTTTCGTGACTGCGACATTATGGCGGACACTTTGGACAATTTTGACACATTTTTGGGACCATTGTCATTTTCACAGCAAAAAATGCATTTAAATTGCATTCTTTATTGTGAAAATGACAGTTGCAGTTTGGGAGTTAAACACAGGGGGCGCTGTAACATTTAGGGTTCACTTTGTGTGTGTTTACAACTGTAGGGGGGTGTGGCTGTAGGACTGACGTCATTGATCGAGTCTCCCTATAAAAGGGATCACTCGATCTATGCGCCGCCACAGTGAAGCACGGGGAAGCCGTGTTTACATACGGCTCTCCCCGTTCTTCAGCTCCGGGGAGCGATCGCGACGGAGCGGCTATAAACGAATAGCCGCGCCGTCGTCCCGGATCGCTCCCCGAGGCTTACGGACCGCCGCATGTACTGGAGGGGGTCCCGATCGGACCCCCGACCCACGTCAAGCAGAGGACGTATAGGTACGTGCATGTGCCTGTCCGTGCCATTCTGCTGACGTATATTTACATGAGGCGGTCCTTAAGTGGTTAAGTTAATAGTTCATGGTACTAATCTTCCCCTCCATTATTCCTCCAAAGTTGGGTTTTCCCTGTTTGTAACCAAACCATTATATTTTCCTTTATAATGCATCTCCCTCCATTGTATTAATCATTATTAAAATCAATTAAATACATTTATTTAACCACTTCCCGCCCGGTCATTAGTAAATTGACGTCCGGGAAGTGGTTGTGTTATCCTGACTGGACGTCTATTGAAGTCCAGCAGGATAACATGGGGGCGCGCAGCGTGGCGATCGGTGATGCAGGATTTCAGTCTGACACCCTGCATCTCCAAACTCGGTAAAGAGCCTCTGGCGGAGGCTCTTTACCAACGTGATCAGCCGTGTCCAATCACGATGCAAACAGGAAGAGCCATTAATCGGCTCTTCCTCACTCACGTCTGACAGACGCGAGTAGAGGAGAGACGATCGGCGTGGGGGGGGGTTTGTGCTGATTGTTTATCGGATGCCCACACTGGACCACCAGGGAAGGGGGCAACATGTGGATGGCCAGGTACATCCCCCATGGCCATCCACATGTAAAAAAATAAGCACAATAGATGCCAATCAGTGCCCACAATTGGCAACATGGGCACTGACTGGCAAAAATGTGTAAATAAACAAGTGATGTCCAACAATGCCATCAGTGGCACCTCTCAGTGCCCATCCATGCCCAGTGCCCACCTGTGCCACCCATAAGTACCCATCAGGTACTTATGGGTGGCACTGATGGATACTTATGGGTGGCACTGGGTACATATGGGTGGCACTGATGGGTACTTATGGGTGGCACTATCAGTGCCACCCATAAGTACCCATCAGTGCCACCCATAAGTACCCATCAGTGCCGCCCATCAGTGCCGCATACCAGAGCCGCCTATCAGTGCCCATCACTGCCGCCCCATCGGTGCCCGTAATTGAAGAAGAAAACTTACTTATTTACAAAAAAAAATACAGAAAAAAATATATATATATATTTTTTTCAAAATTTTCGGTCTTTTTTTAGTTGTTGCGCAAAAAATAAAAATCGCAGAGGTGATCAAATACCACCAAAAGAAAGCTCTATTTGTGGGAACAAAATTATAAAAAAATTGTTTGGGTACAGTGTTGCATGACCGCACAATTGTCATTCAAAGTGCGACATCGATGAAAACGGAAAATTGGCTTGGACAGGAAGGTGCGCAAGTGCCTGGTATTGAAGTGGTTAAAAAAATAAAATAAAAAAATAAAAATTTATTATAAAATACATTTTTTAGGTAATCTACTTTACCCTGCTTGGGTTACTTATTATTATTAATAATAATAATAATAATAATAATAACAACACAACAGAACATTTAAAACCAAACCAATCAAAATAAACTGTAGACAAGGAGACAAAGAAAAGCATAAAAGTCAGAGATACAACAGAAACGGATACAACAAAAAGGATAAACAAAGGTAAGTGAAACGGATGTTGGGGTGATAAGGAAATGAATGCCCTACTGTACTGGGGCCCCTGAATATAGGCCGCTCTGTATCTCACCTGTGTCATCTGGGGAGCCGTAAGATGGACTTCCCTGAGACAGAGTCGCCCAGCTGGAGTCCTCATCACTGCCAGCCGTGTTCCTCATTCCAAACAGGAGGCTGGCACTGCGCCCGGTGTCTCTGGGGCCATCAGTCATCTCTTTGCCGTTCTCCAGAACCTCTGAGCTCTGTTCGGAGGTCTCTGTGGTGACCGGATCTGTGACCTCGCTCTGAGGTGGCGTCAGATCGTCGTCCTCGTCTTCTCCGTCTTGGATGAGCAGTTGCGTGTTGTTGATGATGCTGCTGCTGCGATTGACGCAGTTTAGAGCCGACACTTCCAGTTCCTCCAGGTGGGTCTGCTTGTTGCTCTTCTCTTGGTTCCAGTTGGTCCAGTCTTTGTTTCCACGTTCCGGATCGGGGTTGCAGTTCTGATCCTCTTTCTCATGTTCTGCTGCTTTGCGCAACTGGTTCTGCCCTTCCTTCAACCACTTAGGGTTGGTGTGTTCGGATGGGGCACCTCCGCCAAGCTCGGTGCCGACGAGCCCCATGGCGCTCTGCAGGTCAGTGTGGGCATAAATCTGGCGGCTCTTTGGGGAAAGAAGGTCGTTGTGGGAAGAGATGAGGTTGAGGGTGAGGGCGGACACTGGACTCCTCTCTGTTATAGATCCAGACATACTAACGGTGAGGCTGAGACACAAAGAAGTCAAATATTAGAAAACTATCTGAAAACATCAGCATCAAAATCAAGTTAAAGTGGAGTTTCACACATTTTTTAGAGGTGGTCTTAAACCAGGGTTTGACAAATGTGCTTGGAATCTAGGAGCCAGCTAAAAAAGTTAGGAGCCAGAAAACGCGCCCCGCCCCGTCGAGCTTGCGCGCAGAAGCGAACACATACGTGAGCAGCGCCCGCATATGTAAACGGTGTTCAAACCACACATGTGAGGGATCGCCGCGATTGGTAGAGCGAGAGCAATAATTCTAGCCCTAGACCTCCTCTGTAACTCAAAACATGCAACCTGTAGATCTTTTTAAACGTTGCCTATGAAGATTTTAAAGGGTAAAAGTTTGTCGGCATTCCACGAGCGGACGCAATTTTGAAGCGTGACATGTTGGGTATCAATTTACTCGGCGTAACATTATCTTTCATAATATTAAAAAAAATCGAGATCACTTTACTGTTGTCTTATTTTTTAATTAAAAAAAAAAGTGTAATTTTTTCCCAAAAAAGTGCGCTTGCAAGACCGCTGCGCAAATACAGGATGACAGAAAGTATTGCAACGATTGCCATTTTATTCTCTAGGGTGTTAGGATAAAAAATATATAATGTTTGGGGGTTCTAATTAGAGGGAAGAAGATGGCAGTGAAAATAGTAAAAAATGACATTAGAATTGCTGTTTAACTTGTAATGCTTAACTTGTAATACCAACGGCCACCACCAGATGGCGCCAGCTTACACATCTGGTGGTAAAAACTTGTAATACCAACGGCTCACCACCAGATGGCGCCAGCTCTATTTCTAGTCGCCATGGCGACCTGGCGCCCGGAAATTTGTCGAGCCCTGTCTTAAACTAAAGACCACCTCTCAACATCTCGTTTTTGGATATTAGCGAAATTTGAGTATAGCCTCACATAAAACTCAGTAATACTTAAAGCGGAGGTTCACCCAAAAAACAAGTACCGTATTTATCGGCGTATACCGCGCACTTTTTTGCCCTTAAAATCAGGGCAAAATCGTGGGTGCGCGATCTACCCCGATACTCGCTTCCCGCTCTGTGTTTGAACGCCGCCGCCGACATATACCGAGCGCAGCCAGGCTCGGCTCCCCTCGCGGTTATGCGAGAAGATCCGAGCGTGCCCGAGTGTACTGCGCTCGGTATATGGCGGCGGCGTTCAAACACAGCGCGGGAAGCAGGGATCGGCTCACAGACAGTGCGGGAGAAGCAGGGAGGACACCACGAAGGCCGCAGATGGACGTCGGACCGGACAAGGCTGCCGATGGACGCCGGGCAAGACACCAAAACTGTAAGTAATAAAAAAAAAAAATCCTGGAATTTCACGTCTAGATTAGGGGTGCGCTCTATACGCCGGTGCGCGCTATAGGCAGATAAATACGGTATATAACATTACATTCTGTATACCTCAAACATGTACAGTATGCCGTTTTTTTATTTTTTTTGGGGGGTGTACATAAAGTATTATCGCTATTTTTCACCTGGCTTCCGGGTACTAGCTCCTGCGGGAGTAGGCGTTCCTATGCAGTGGCGCAATGTCCTCTGGGACTTCGCCCAAATGATTGACGTGCCTGACAAAAACTTCCCCCCGGCGGAAAAGGCGCGTCACGAGTTTCCGTAACTAGCCGAACTGCGAGTGGGCTCTATACGGCGCCTGCGCAGTCAGCTCTATACGGCTCCTAGTTGGTGCGCAGGCGCCGTAAAGAGCTGACTCGCAGTTTGGCTGGTTTCGGAAACTCGTGACGCGGCTTATCCGCCGGGGGGGGGGGGGGTTTGTCAGGCACTTCAATCATTTGGGCGAAGTCCTAGAGGACATTGCGCCACTGCATAGGAACGCCTACTCCCGTGGGAGCTAGTGCCCGGAAGGCAGGTGAAAAATAGCGATAGTACTGTATGTACACCTCCCAAAAAAAAAAACAGCATACTGTACATGTTTGGAGGTATACAGATTGTAATGTTATATACTTGTTTTTTGGGTGAGCCTCCGCTTTCAGCAAAAAGTACCATCATCCAGATTGAATGTAAAGGGCTGATTCAGGTAAACCCATGGTGGCATGTGCTGGCACTGCCTCCACCCACAAATGGTCAACTGGGAAAAAGATTGGTTGGACGATCTCGGTACTGAAAGTATAGGTGTTGACACAAATGGGATCATAAAAATATTTATTACATAAAACTGAACAACATAAAAGTTACAAAATCACAAGCCAAAACCCCACCCCGATACAACAAAATACTGCTCACGGGTAACCCCGAGATATTTATGTTGTGGTGGAGTGATGTACTGTCCTCGACCAGTTTCGCGGGTTGACTGCTTCTTCAGGAGGAATCTGTATAGCGAATAATAAATACAATACCGCTGCTGCCCATTGAAATCAATGGGACAGCGCGGCTATACCGCCCGCAATGCGTTGCTTCAGCAGCACATTGCGGTCGGTTTTAACCCTTTCTCGGCCGCTAGCGGGGGTAAAACCACCGAAAATCCGCCCATAGCGCCAGCGGTAAAAATAGCGGAGTTTTACCACCAACGCTATGGGCGGCTCAGTGTGAAAGGGGTCTTAAAGTCAGCAGCTACAGTGTTTGCAGCTGCTGACTTTAAAAAAAAAAAACATTTCTGCTGGGATACCGCTTTAAGTTCGATGTCATGTAACTAGGATTTTCCCGATACCACTTTTTTAGGACCGAGTACAAGTACCGATACTTTTTTTCATGTACTCGCCGATACCGATACTTTTTTTTTAAATGTGTCCCCAAATGCAGCCATGTCCCCCCACATATATCCAGCCATGTCCCCCCACATATATCCAGCCATGTCCCCCCACATATATCCAGCCATGTCCCCCCACATATTGCAGCCATGTCCCCAAACATATTGCAGCCATGTCCCCCCACATATATCCAGCCATGTCCCCCCACATGAAGCCATGTCCCCCCACATATTGCAGCCATGTCCCCCCACATATATCCAGCCATGTCCCCCCATATATTGCAGCCATGTCCCCAAACATATATCCAGCCATGTCCCCCCACATGAAGCCATGTCCCCCCATATATTGCAGCCATGCCCCCCCACATATATCCAGCCATGTCCCCCCATATATTGCAGCCATGTCCCCCCATATATTGCAGCCATGTCCCCCCACATATATCCAGCCATGTCCCCCCACATATATCCAGCCATGTCCCCCCATATATTGCAGCCATGCCCCCCCCACATATTGCAGCCATGTCCCCCCATACCTAGTAGATGATGATGCCTCTGCCGCATTAATCAGCGTGCGGGGAACATTACAGGCAACTTTTTTTTTGAATAGCTGTCCATTCCTTGCCGCACCGTGTATAGACACTCCCACTTCCGTCCAATCCCGAGCAAGGGGGAGTGTCTATACACGGCGCGGCGGGGAATACAGCTATTCAAACAAAAGCTGCCTGTAATGTTCCCCGCGCGCTGATTAACGCGGCAGCGGCGGCTTTGCGGTATGCGGCGGCGGTGGGGCAAGTATTCTATTCAGGCATCGGGGGCATTTGCGGGAGTACAAGTACTCCCGCAAATACTCGGTATCGGTACAACCCTACATGTAACAATCCGTATTGTACACAGTTAAAGCAATCCTGTCACTATCATAAAAAAAATGTAAGGCCATTTCTATGTTACAAAAAAAAAAGGATTTGCTGCAACGCTCCCCTTATTTCTGGTGCTGTACCTCACAGACCTGCTGCTCCTTTGGCATCATCAACCTTACTACCTGTGAGATCAGTACACTGCCCTGGGCACAGAAAAAGATGAAGGAGCCACGAGGTCATGTGATCATCCTGAAGACGACGGGCAGAAAGTGGTCGGCACACAAAGGGTGGAGTTTGGCCTTAATGCACAAGCAGTCTGTAAAAGAAGGACTCACCGCACACTGTGAGCCTCATACAATGTGCATTAGAAGCTGCAGCAAGTCAGCCTCATATCCTGGTTCTTTCCTCTCCAGCTACTCCTCCCCTTTCATTTACTGCACTTCAGTTCTTTCAATCATAATAGGTTCAGCATCACATAGGGGGGCTACCTAGGGTGGTCTACATGCAAATTCAGCCTGCCGAGGAATTCCCAACTCCAAACTGACATCCACTGACTAAGGCATTTTATTATTTGCAAAACTCCACCCAAGAGCCGCCCACTACTTGTATGCACCCTGCTGGCTCCTCCCACCAGTCATGATCTGCCTGCAGTGCATAGGAAAGCACATGGATTTAACCACTTAACGACCGCCGCATGTACGTCCACAGAATGGCACATACAGGCACATTGGCGTACATGTACGTCCCTGCCTTTCCGCGGGTCCGATCGGGACCTCCCCCGGTACATGCGGCGGTTGGAAATCGTCTGGGAGCGATCCGGGACGACGGCACGGCTATTTATTTCTAGCCGCCCCCCCCGCGAACGCTCCCCGGAGCTGAAGAACGGGGAGAGCGGTATGTAAACACGGCTTCCCCGTGCTTCACTGTGGCGGCTGCATCGATCGTGTCATCCCTTTTATAGGGAGACTCGATCGATGACGTCAGACCTACAGCCACACCCCCCTACTGTTGTAAACACACACTAGGTGAAGCCCAACACGTTCAGTGCCCCCTGTGGTTAACTCCCAAACTGCAACTGTCATTTTCACAATAAACAATGCAATTTAAATGCTTTTTTTGCTGTGAAAATGACAATGGTCCCAAAAATGTGTCAAAATTGTCCGCCATAATGTCGCAGTCACGAAAAAAAAAATCGCTGATCGCCGCCATTAGTAGTAAAAAAAAAATAAAAAAAAAAAAAAATGAATAAAAATGCAATAAAACTATCCCCTATTTTGTAAACACTATACATTTTGCGCAAACCAACCAATAAACGCTTATTGCGATTTTTTTTACCAAAAATATGTAGAAGAATACGTATCGGCCTAAACTGAGGAAAAAAAAAGGTTTTTTTTTTATATATTTTTGGGGGATATTTATTATAGCAAAAAACATTGCATTTTTTTCAAAACCGTCGCTCTATTTTTGTTTATAGCGCAAAAAATAAAAACCGCAGAGGTGATCAAATACCACCAAAAGAAAGCTCTATTTGTGGGGAAAAAAGGACGCCAATTTTGTTTGGGAGCCACGTCGCACGACCGCGCAATTGTCTGTTAAAGCGACGCCGCGCCAAATCGCAAAACCTGGCCTGGGCCTTTAGCTGCATTTTGGTCCGGGGCTTAAAGCGGAGGTTCACCCTTAGAGGGCACTTTTTCCCCTTAGATGGATGCTCGTTTTTTCTAGGGGAATCGGCTATTTGTTTTAAAATATGATCCGTACTTACCGTTTACGAGATGCATCTTCTCCGTCTCTTCCGGGTATGGGCTGCGGGACTGGGCGTTCCTTCTTGATTGACAGTCTTCCGAGAGGCTTCCGACGGTCGCATCCATCGCGTCACGATTTTCCGAAAGAAGCCGAACGTCGGTGCGCAGGCGCAGTATAGAGCCGCACCGACGTTCGGCTTCTTTCGGCTACGAGTGACGCGATGGATGCGACCGTCGGAAGCCTCTCGGAAGACTGTCAATCAAGAAGGAACGCCCAGTCCCGAAAACCCATACCCGGAAGCGACGGAAGAAGATGCATCTCGAAAACGGTAAGTACGGATCATATTTTAAAACAAATAGCCGATTCCCCTAGACAAAACGAGCAGGAATCTAAGGGGAAAAGAGGAAAAAAAACAGAAATGGGTGAACTCCCGCTTTAAGTGGTTAAAGCGGGAGTTCACCCATTTCTAAAAAATGTTTTTTTCTCCCCTTAGATTCCTGCTCGTTCGGTCTAGGGGAATCGGCTATTTGTATTAAAATATGATCCGTACTTACCGTTTTCGAGCTGCATCTTCTCCGCCGCTTCCGGGTATGGGCTGCGGGACTGGGCGTTCCTTCTTGATTGACAGGCTTCCGACGGTCGCATCCATCGCGTCACTCGTAACCGAAAGAAGCCGAACGTCAGTGCGGCTGTATACTGCGCCTGCGCACCGACGTTCGGCTTCTTTCGGAAAATCGTGACGCGATGGATGCGACCGTCGGAAGCCTGTCAATCAAATAGGAACGCCCATTCCCGCAGCCCATACCCGGAAGCGACGGAAGAAGATGCATCTCGTAAACGGGTAAGTACTGCACATATTTTAAAACAAATTGCCGATTCCCCTAGACAAAACGAGCATCCATCTAAGGGGAAAAAGTGCCCTCTAAGGGTGAACCCCCGCTTTAAAGATGACACCACTGGGTCTAAAATAAGGCATATAATAAAAACAAAAAAAGGCTTTGTTACAAAATTTCATTAGCATTTTGATTGGGGGGGGGGGGGGGGGGGTGAACAGGAAAATCTGCAGCCAGATTGTAAACCTGGATTTGGACACTAGAATTGATTTACAAAACTGGAAAGTGCAAATTCTGGTGCAGCTCTGCGTAGAAACCAATCAGCTTTGAGTTTGTTTTTTCGTCAAAGCTTAACCACTTCCCTACCAAACTAATTTTGACATTTCTTTCCTACATGTAAAAAATCTATAATTTTTTTTGCTTGAAAACGTAGAACCCCCCCAAACATACAGTATCTCACAAAAGTAAGTACACCCCTCAAATTTTAGTAAATATTTTATTATATCTATTCATGTGACAGCTCTGAAGAAATGACACTTTGTAGTGTAGTAGTGAGTGTGCAACTTATATAACAGTGTACATTGTCTGTCCCCTCAAAATAACTCAGCCGTTAATGTCTAAATAACTGGTAACAAAAGTGAGTACACCCCTAAGTGAAAATGTCCATATTGGGCCCAATTAGCCATTTCCCCTCCCCGGTGTCATGTTAGTGTTACAAGGTCTCAGGTGTGAATGGGGAGCAGGTGTGTTAAATTTGGTGTTATCGCTCTCACTCTCTCATACTGGTCACTGGAAGTTCAACATGGTACCGCATGGCAAAGAACTCTCTGAGGATCTTAAAAAAAATAATTGTTGTTCTACATAAACATGGCCTAGGCCAGTGATGGCGAACCTTGGCACCCCAGATGTTTTGGAACTACATTTCCCATGATGCTCACCTACACTGCAGAGTGCGTGAGCGAGCATCATGGGAAATGTAGTTCCAAAACATCTGGGGTGCCAAGGTTCGCCATCACTGGCCTAGGCTATAAGAAGATTGCCAAGACCCTGAAACTGAGCTGCAGAATGGTGGCCAAGACCATCCAGCGATATAACAGGACAGGTTCCACTCAGAACAGGCCTCGCCATGGTCCACCAAAGAAGTTGAGTGCACGTGCTCAGCGTCATATCCAGAGGTTGTCTTTGGGAAATGGACATGATTGCTGCCAGCATTGCTGCAGTTTGAAGGGGTGTGTGTGTGTGTGAGGTCATCCTGTCAGTGCTCAGGCCATACGCATCAAATCAGCAGAAAAAAACCTGCAAACAGTTTGCTGAAGACAAGCAGACTAAGGATATGGATTACTGGGACCATGTCCTGTGGTCTGATGAGACCAAGATAAACGTATTTGGTGTCAGATGGTGTCAGGCGTGTGCGGCGGCAACTAGGTGGGGAGAACAAAGACAAGTGTGTCTTGCCTACAGTCAGGCATGGTGGTGGGAGTGTCATGGTCTGGGGGCTGCATGAGTGCTGCCGGCACTGGGGGGCTACAGTTCATTGAGGGAACCATGAATGCCAACATGTACTGTGACATACTGAAGCAGAGCATGATCCCCTCCCTTCAGAGACTGGGCCCGCAGGGCAGTATTCCAACATAAGGACCCCAAACATACCTCCAAGACCACCACTACTTTGCTAAAGAAGCTGATGGTAAAGGTGATGGACTGGCCAAGCATGTCTCCAGACCTAAACCCTATTGATCATCTGTGGGGGATCCTCAAACAGAAGGCGGAGGAGCGCAAGGTCTCCAACATCCACCAGCTCTGTGATGTCATCATGGTGGAGGGGAAGAGGACTCCAGTGGCAACCTGTGAAGCTCTGGTGAACTCCATGCCCAAGAGGGTTAAGGCAGTGCTGGAAAATAATGGTGGCCACACAAAATATTGACACTTTGAGCCCAATTTGGACATTTTCACTTAGGGGTGTGCTTACTTTGTCAGCGGTTTAGACATTAATGGCTGTGAGTTGAGTTATTTTGAGGGCACAGACGTTCGGCTTCTTTCGGCAACTCGTGACGCGCAGTATGCGCTGGCCGGAAGCACGTCAATCACAGCCTGCGATTAGGAACGCCCAGTCCCGCAGGGAAGCCGGGGGTGAAAATAGCCCTAAAATGGTATGTACGCAAAAAAAAAACAGCATACTGTCGGTCTCATAGGTCGGCTCCATATAATGTTAGACATTTTTTTTAGGGTGAACCCCCGCTTTAAGTATTGAACATGTCACCATTTTTCTAGGTAAATTGATTTCTAAAGGTGCTATTTACATGGAATTTTCACCATGTCGGTAACACCCCATGCAATCCATACATACAAAGACACCAAAACAAATAAAGTTCTGCGTAATAAAATGGAAGGACACAGGAAAAGGTATTGAACACACCAACTGAAAAAGTATTTAATACTTGGTACAAAATCCTTTGTTGGTAATGACGGCTTTAAGACGCCTCCTGTATGGAGAAACTAGTCACATGCGTTGCTCAGGTGTGATTTTAGCCCATTCGTCCACAGTCTTCAAATCTTGAAGGTTTCCATGGGCCTGGATTCAACTCGGGTGATTGGCTGGACCATTCTAGCAGCTTTATCTTCTTTCTTTGAAACCAATGGAGAATCTCCTTGGCTTGGTGTTTGGGATCGTTGTTTTGCTGAAATGTCCTCCCTCGTTTCTTCTTCATCATCCTGGTAGATAGCAGCAGTCTTTTAATAAGAAAAACAGCCCTGCCCCCCACCATGATGTTCCTATCTCCAAACCTCACTATTGGTATGGGGGGTGTTTTGGGGTGACTTGACCTCCAACCATGATGTGTATTATGACATCCAAAGAGTCAAAGAGTTCAATTTTGGTTCCATCTGACCAGACTATATTCTCCCCGTATTTCACAGATTTGTCAACATGTTGTGCATCAAACTTTAACGGAGCTTCAACATGCTTCTTTTTTTTTTTTAGCAATGGAGTCTTGTGTGGCGAGCGTGTATACAGGCCATGGCAGGCGAGTGCATTACTTACTATTTTCTTCGAAACAATTGTAGCTGCTAATTCCAGGTCTTTCTGAAGCTCTCCACAAGTGGTCCTTGGCTCTTGGACAACTCTTCTGATAATTCTTTTCACTCCTCTGTCAGAAATCTTGCGAGGAGCACCGGGTCCTGGCCGGTTTATGGTGAAATTATATTCGTTCCACTTCCAGATTATGGCTCTGACAGTGCTCACTGGAACATTCAAAAGTTTAGAAATCCTTCTGTAACCAATGCCATCAGCATGTTTTGCAACAATAAGGTCTTGAGAGAGCTCCTTCCTTTTACCCATCATGAGGTGTTTCCTGTGTGACACCTTGGTAATGAGACACCTTTTTATAGGCCATCAGTTGAGACTGAACCAGCTGATGTTAATTTGCACTGACAAGGGCCGGGATTGCTTTCTATTTACTGATAGATTTCAGCTGGTGTCTTGGCTTTCCAAGTCCCCCCCCCCCCCCCCCAATACTTTTTTTCCCCCTGTGTCATTCCATTTTACTACACATAACTAAAGGCACGGTTCGAATTTCAAAAGAATTTTCTTTCGAAAATCGTATCAAAGAATTTTCGTAGGAATTTCGCACCGTTAGTGGGCTGCAGCAACAGCCGATTTTCGTGCGGTAATCAAATTTGAGGAATCCGACATGTTGGAAATTTTTTGAAAAAAAAAAAGATTTTCTGATCAATGATGGGAGAATCGTGCGAGAAATGTAATAGAAAAAAAAAATGCGCATGTGCGAGAAAAGAATATTCCCAGAGAGAAAAGAAGGATTCCCGGAGAGAAAAGAAGGATTCCCGGAGAGAAAAGAAGGATTCCCGGAGAGAAAAGAAGGATTCCCGGAGAGAAAAGAAGGATTCCCGGAGAGAAAAGAAGGATTCCCGGAGAGAAAAGAAGGATTCCCGGAGAGAAAAGAAGGATTCCCGGAGAGAAAAGAGAAAAGAAGATTCCCAGAGAGAAAAGAGAAAAGAAGATTTCCGGAGAGAAAAGAAGATTTCCGGAGAGAAAAGAAGGATTCCCGGAGAGAAAAGAAGGATTCCCGGAGAGAAAAGAGAAAAGAAGATTCCCAGAGAGAAAAGAGAAAAGAAGATTTCCGGAGAGAAAAGAAGATTTCCGGAGAGAAAAGAAGGATTCCCGGAGAGAAAAGAAGGATTCCCGGAGAGAAAAGAGAAAAGAAGATTCCCAGAGAGAAAAGAGAAAAGAAGATTCCCAGAGAGAAAAGAGAAAAGAAGATTCCCAGAGAGAAAAGAGAAAAGAAGATTCCCAGAGAGAAAAGAGAAAAGAAGATTCCCAGAGAGAAAAGAGAAAAGAAGATTCCCAGAGAGAAAAGAGAAAAGAAGATTCCCAGAGAGAAAAGAGAAAAGAAGATTCCCAGAGAGAAAAGAGAAAAGAAGATTTCCGGAGAGAAAAGAGAAAAGAAGATTTCCGGAGAGAAAAGAAGATTTCCGGAGAGAAAAGAAGGATTCCCGGAGAGAAAAGAAGGATTCCCGGAGAGAAAAGAAGATTCCCAGAGAGAAAAGAGAAAAGAAGATTCCCAGAGAGAAAAGAGAAAAGAAGATTCCCAGAGAGAAAAGAGAAAAGAAGATTCCCAGAGAGAAAAGAGAAAAGAAGATTCCCAGAGAGAAAAGAGAAAAGAAGATTCCCAGAGAGAAAAGAGAAAAGAAGGATTCCCGGAGAGAAAAGAAGGATTCCCGGAGAGAAAAGAAGGATTCCCGGAGAGAAAAGAAGGATTCCCGGAGAGAAAAGAAGGATTCCCGGAGAGAAAAGAAGGATTCCCGGAGAGAAAAGAAGGATTCCCGGAGAGAAAAGAAGGATTCCCGGAGAGAAAAGAAGGATTCCCGGAGAGAAAAGAGAAAAGAAGATTCCCAGAGAGAAAAGAGAAAAGAAGATTCCCAGAGAGAAAAGAGAAAAGAAGATTCCCAGAGAGAAAAGAGAAAAGAAGATTCCCAGAGAGAAAAGAGAAAAGAAGATTCCCAGAGAGAAAAGAGAAAAGAAGATTCCCAGAGAGAAAAGAGAAAAGAAGATTCCCAGAGAGAAAAGAGAAAAGAAGATTCCCAGAGAGAAAAGAGAAAAGAAGATTCCCAGAGAGAAAAGAGAAAAGAAGATTCCCAGAGAGAAAAGAGAAAAGAAGATTCCCAGAGAGAAAAGAGAAAAGAAGATTCCCAGAGAGAAAAGAGAAAAGAAGATTCCCAGAGAGAAAAGAGAAAAGAAGATTCCCAGAGAGAAAAGAGAAAAGAAGATTCCCAGAGAGAAAAGAGAAAAGAAGATTCCCAGAGAGAAAAGAGAAAAGAAGATTTCCGGAGAGAAAAGAGAAAAGAAGATTTCCGGAGAGAAAAGAGAAAAGAAGATTTCCGGAGAGAAAAGAAGATTTCCGGAGAGAAAAGAAGGATTCCCGGAGAGAAAAGAAGGATTCCCGGAGAGAAAAGAGAAAAGAAGATTCCCAGAGAGAAAAGAGAAAAGAAGATTCCCAGAGAGAAAAGAGAAAAGAAGATTCCCAGAGAGAAAAGAGAAAAGAAGATTCCCAGAGAGAAAAGAGAAAAGAAGATTCCCAGAGAGAAAAGAGAAAAGAAGATTCCCAGAGAGAAAAGAGAAAAGAAGATTCCCAGAGAGAAAAGAGAAAAGAAGATTCCCAGAGAGAAAAGAGAAAAGAAGATTCCCAGAGAGAAAAGAGAAAAGAAGATTCCCAGAGAGAAAAGAGAAAAGAAGATTCCCAGAGAGAAAAGAGAAAGAAGATTCCCAGAGAGAAAAGAGAAAAGAAGATTCCCAGAGAGAAAAGAGAAAAGAAGATTCCCAGAGAGAAAAGAGAAAAGAAGATTCCCAGAGAGAAAAGAGAAAAGAAGATTCCCAGAGAGAAAAGAGAAAAGAAGATTCCCAGAGAGAAAAGAGAAAAGAAGATTCCCAGAGAGAAAAGAGAAAAGAAGATTCCCAGAGAGAAAAGAGAAAAGAAGATTCCCAGAGAGAAAAGAGAAAAGAAGATTCCCAGAGAGAAAAGAGAAAAGAAGATTCCCAGAGAGAAAAGAGAAAAGAAGATTTCCGGAGAGAAAAGAGAAAAGAAGATTTCCGGAGAGAAAAGAGAAAAGAAGATTTCCGGAGAGAAAAGAAGATTTCCGGAGAGAAAAGAAGGATTCCCGGAGAGAAAAGAAGGATTCCCGGAGAGAAAAGAGAAAAGAAGATTCCCAGAGAGAAAAGAGAAAAGAAGATTCCCAGAGAGAAAAGAGAAAAGAAGATTCCCAGAGAGAAAAGAGAAAAGAAGATTCCCAGAGAGAAAAGAGAAAAGAAGATTCCCAGAGAGAAAAGAGAAAAGAAGATTCCCAGAGAGAAAAGAAGGATTCCCGGAGAGAAAAGAAGGATTCCCGGAGAGAAAAGAAGGATTCCCGGAGAGAAAAGAAGGATTCCCGGAGAGAAAAGAAGGATTCCCGGAGAGAAAAGAAGGATTCCCGGAGAGAAAAGAAGGATTCCCGGAGAGAAAAGAAGGATTCCCGGAGAGAAAAGAAGGATTCCCGGAGAGAAAAGAAGGATTCCCGGCAACATGAAGGTTTGGTCGGCCGAATTTCGAAAATCAATGGTGGAATCATCGGATCACAAAAAACAAACAAACTTTCTGATTTCGAAAAGAAAATTTGTTCGAAATTCGACCGTGTATGGCCTTGCTTTAAAGTGCAAGTAAACCCCTCTATCCTTTTAAGCCAAGGAAGCTGCCATCTTTGCCTCCGTTTAATCTACAACTGCCATGATGCTGAACATGTGATCAGTTATGACACCAGCCATTGGATGGTTTGACAAGTTTGGTTGGGAGCAAAACCAATGGGAGAGTTACATTTCCAGCACTTTAATTTCTGAGTGTATTTGTTTTGGTGCCTTTGTATGTATGGATTGCTACTGATATGTAGTGAAAATTTCATGTCAATAGCACCGTTGGGTAAATATATTTCTAGAAAAATGGTGAAGTGTTCAATACTTATTTTACCCGATTGCAAAAAAAGATATATATATATATATATATATATATATATATATATATATATATATATATAGTGTTTTCCCGAAAATAAGACCAGGTCTTATATTAATTTTGGCTACAAAAATCACACTAGGGCTTATTTTCAGGGGATGTCTTATTTCTTTACGGTATGTACAATAATCTACATTTATTCAAATACAGTCATGTCATCATGACGATCTTAGAGTGGTTGTAACCCCAAAAAGAAAAAATATATATCCTGATCCTTTAAAGCATGATAGCCAGCACAGTGACCCGCCGTAGCTCTTCTCCACTCTGAGCACTGCAGAGGAAGGGACCGCTGACGTTGAAGAGGAGAAGATCTCCGGCCGGTCACGTGAGCTCCCAGCAGTGCCCGCATATGTAAACGGTGTTCAAACCACACATGTGAGGTATCACCGCGATTGGTAGAGCGAGAGCAATAATTCTAGCCCTAGACCTCCTCTGTAACGCAAAACATGCAACCTGTAGATTTTTTTAAAGGTCGCCTATGAAGATTTTAAAGGGTAAAAGTTTGTCGGCATTCCACGAGCGGACGCAATTTTGAAGCGTGACATGTTGGGTATGAATTTACTTGGCGTAACATTATCTTTCATAATATATAAAAAAAAAAAAAATGGGGATAACTTTACTGTTGTCTTATTTTTTAATTTAAAAAAAGTGTAATTTTTTCCCAAAAAAGTGCGCTTGTAAGACCGCTGCGCAAATACGGCGTGACAGAAAGTATCGCAACGATCGCCATTTTATTCTCTAGGGTGTTAGGATAAAAAATATATATATATAATGTTTGGGGGTTCTAATTAGAGGGAAGAAGATGGCAGTGAAAAATAGTGAAAAATGACATTAGAATTGCTGTTTAACTTGTAATACCAACGGCCACCACCAGATGGCGCCAGCTCACAAGCCAAGTCGCCAGGACACCATTTCTAGTCGCCATGGCGACCGGGATTTGTCGAGCCCTGAATATATATAACACACACACACGAAAAAAAAAAAAAAAATCAGATGCCCTATAGAATAAAATGATGGGTGTTGGTAGTTGCACAGCGGGTTTTTCAAACACAAAATAGTTTTTGGAAAAAATACACTTTAATTTATTTTATTGCACACAAATATAATAGCCAATTTGTTTGGTAAAATATGAGATGTACCAAAAAAAAAAAAAGATACCAAACATGTCATGCTTTATAAGTGCGTACACCCGTGGAACAGCGCCAAACTAAAGTACATAAAACTCCCCATAGGCGACACTTTAAACGCCTTTACAATTTATTTACCTGCAACTCAAAGACATGCATGGACCTCTTTGGGCGGCAAGTAGTCAACTGAACGAGCTGAAGTTAGAATCCGATTGGCTACTATGCACAGCTGCACCTGATTTTGCACTTTCCAGTTTTAGTAAATGAACCCCTATCTCTCCTAACAAAAGATTAAAGATCCCCATGCTGGGGGTGGCACGTTGTATGTTAATGCTTTTAAGAAAAATTTCTGCATAACCAAATTGCACACACAAGCTACCTACAGAGTCCAATGTATAAATCTGCTTTAAAGACAACTAGAAGGGTAACAAATATTTTCTTTGAAATTCTATTAGGCATATTGTATGATAGGGAACACAAACCAATAGAATAGGTGTCCTTCGGCTGCAGAGAAAGAAATACGTTTTAATATTTTTGGTATACGTAGCTGCTCTCTACAGTGGTGCTGACCCAGGAGCAAGTGGAGATCACTGGAATAGCGATGTGTATACAGCAATTTTCAGCTTGCAGGGTCATCGGCCAGGTATGGTATATATACATAGTTAACTGGTTAACGACCGCCGCATGTACGTCCACAGAATGGCACTTACAGGCATATGGGCGTACATGTACGTCCCCGCCTTTCCGCGGGTCCGATCGGGACCCTCCGGTACATGCGGCGGTCGGTAACCCGCGGGGAGTGATCCTGGACGACGGCGCGGCTATTCGTTTATAGCCGCCCCATCGCGATCGCTCCCCAGAGCTGAAGAACGGGGAGAGCCGTATGTAAACACGGCTTCCCCGTGCTTCACTGTGGCGGTGTATCGATCGAGTGATCCCTTTCATAGGGAGACTCGATCGATGACGTCAGTCCTACAGCCACACCCCCCTACAGTTGTAAACACACACTAGGTGAACCCTAAATGTTACAGCGCCCCCTGTGGTTAACTCCCAAACTGCAACTGTCATTTTCACAGTAAACAATGCAATTTAAATGCATTTTTTGCTGTGAAAATGACAATGATCCCAAAAATGTGTCAAAATTGTCCGAAGTGTCCGCCATAATGTCGCAGTCACGAAAAAAAAAAAAAAAAAAAAAAAAAATCGCTGATCGCCGCCATTAGTAGTAAATTTTTTTTATAAAAATGCAATAAAACTATCCCCTATTTTGTAAACGCTATAAATTTTGCGCAAACCAACCGATAAAAACGCTTATTGCGATTTTTTTTTTACCAAAAATAGGTAGAAGAATACGTATCGGCCTAAATGTTATATATGTTTTTGGGGGATATTTATTATAGCAAAAAGTAAAAAATATTGAATTTTTTCCAAAATTGTCGCTCTATTTTTGTTTATAGCGCAAAAAATAAAAACCGCTGAGGTGATCAAATACCACCAAAAGAAAGCTCTATTTGTGGGGGGGAAAAAGGACGGCAATTTTGTTTGGGAGCCACGTCGCACGACCGTGCAATTGTCTGTTAAAGCGGCGCAGTGCCGAATCGCAAAACCTGGCCTGGGCATTTAGCAACAAAATGGTCCGGGGCTTAAGTGGTTAAGATGCCCAAGCAGGGACAATGTACCCATGTATAATCTAGCCATACCTGGAATCCTTCATTCCCGTACATCCTCCATTGAGATTTGGCCATTGCAGGCCTGGAACACACAAGTGCAATCAGGAAAGGACTCTGATCTGAACAACGCCCTCAATGGTCTGCCGATTACGAAAGCACACTGATGACAGCAGAACTGGGCAACATCAAGATCAGGGGGTCTCCAAACTTCAGCCCGTGGCCCACATCCGGCCCGCAGCGACGTGTTCAGTATTTGCATTGTGCTTTCCAAGGTGCAGCAACCATAACAAACAATAACGCCAAGCACTTGGAATACACAGCGTCATTCATTGCCATTTCTGGCGGCCAGCTGGACTGCACAAAAAAAGTGCATGGTGCTGATCCAGGGAAAGCGGTACCCAGGGTCACCCCAGCATTCCACCTCCCAACTCGTGCCATGCTGTGGTGAAGACTCTACTGTAGGACAGAGGAAATAAAGCAGCTCATAGATTAGTTTTTACTTCTTTTACCAAAAGTTGAACTCTTGCACCCATGTGGGAGTGATGTCACCTCAGCCCAGCCAATTAAAATGGCAGAAGATCAGGTTGGAAGAACGCTGGTGACATCCAAACACACACTGGTTATAAACAGAGCGCTGCCGAGTTCTGTCATCAAAGAGCATCAGAGAACGGTGGGGTTCTTCATCCAGATAACATTTTGAAGTCACCTGTGTGAGATTGTACGGGAATACAAGACCCCGGACTCCATGGAGAACGTACGGGAATACAAGACCCCGGACTCCATGGAGAATGTACGGGAATACAAGACCCCCGGACTCCATGGAGAATGTACGGGAATACAAGACCCCCGGACTCCATGGAGAATGTACAGGAATACAAGACCCCCGGACTCCATGGAGAATGTACGGGAATACAAGACCCCCGGACTCCATGGAGAATGTACGGGAATCCAAGACCCTGGACTCCATGGAGAATGTACGGGAATACAAGACCCCCGGACTCCATGGAGAATGTACAGGAATACAAGACCCCCGGACTCCATGGAGAATGTACGGGAATCCAAGACCCTGGACTCCATGGAGAATGTACGGGAATACAAGACCCCCGGACTCCATGGAGAATGTACAGGAATACAAGACCCCCGGACTCCACGGAGAATGTACAGGAATACAAGACCCCGGACTCCATGGAGAATGTACGGGAATACAAGACCCCCGGACTCCACGGAGAATGTACAGGAATACAAGACCCCTGGACTCCATGGAGAATGTACGGGAATACAAGACCCTGGACTCCATGGAGAATGTACGGGAATACAAGACCCCCGGACTCCATGGAGAATGTACGGGAATACAAGACCCTGGACTCCAAGGGGGATGTATGGGATTAAAAGACCCCAAAAGATGTACACAAATACGTAACCAAGGGTCCATGGAGGACGTATAGGAATACAGTATCTGTATACAATAACCAGTATGGGATATATTGCACAGTGGAGGCGACGGCGCGTGGTGTTGGCACAAGGTGATGGGATGTGTCGATGGAATAGGATGTGATGTAGGGATGAGATAGGATGTGATGGGATCATGGAATAGGATGGGATCATGGGATAGGATGGGATGTGATGGGATCATGGAATAGAATGGGATGGGATGTAATGTGATGGGATCATGGGATAGGATTAGATGTAATGTGATAGGATGTGATGTGATGTGAAAAGAAACAGAAGGAGCGTGGACCTAGCGCATTATCCTTAATAAATGAATATTTACTTAATACAGGTAAGCATCATACTCACAAAAAAAGCATATCATAAAATTCCTCCACGGAGGTATCCCCAGGTCATGTGGACAGTCCTAATAGACCCACGTGGAGGAATTTTATGACAGGCTTTCACAAATTCAAAGTTTGCGAGTATGATACTTACCTTTTATATTAAATATTCATTTATTGAGGATAATGCGCTAGGTCCACACACCTTATTTTCCTGTTTTGGATTCCCCAGTCTGTGGAGGGCAGTGAGAAGAAGTGCATTATCTGACAATTAGCGTCAAAGCAGAGAGTGTGTATAGTCATGTAGAGGTACACTACACAGCACAGGAGATCGATTGGTGTTGGGATGCAATGATGTGATGATGAGATGTAGGGATGCGGCGATGTGATGTAGGGATGTCATGAAGGGATGTTATGTTGGGATGGGGTGTTGGGATGTGATGTAGGGATGTAATGTAGGGATCTGATGATGGGATGTTGGGATGCGATGATGGGATGTTGGGATGCGATGATGGGATGTCATGAAGGGATGGGATGTTCGGATGTCATGAAGGGATGGGATGTTATATTGGGATAGGGTGATGGGATGATGGAGTGAGATGTAGGGGTGGGATGTTATGATGGAATGTAGGGATGGGATGAAGGGATGCAATGATGCTGGGATGTTATGTAGGGATGTGGTGTAGTGCTGGAATGTGATGTTGGGATGATGTGTTGGGATAGGGTGTAGGGTTGGGATGTGATGTTGGGATGGGATGATGTGATGTAGGGATGTGATGTTGGGATGATATGATGTAGGGATGGGATGTTGGAATGTGATGTTGAGATGGGGTGATGGGCTGTTATGATGTAGGAATGGGATGATGAGATGTTGGGGTTGGTATGATGTGTTGGGATGTTATGTAGGGATGGGATGTGATATGATGTAGGAATAGATGTGATATGATGTAGGAATGGGATGTTGGGATAGGGTGTTGGGATGGGATGAGGAGATGTTGGGATGTTATGTTGGGATAGGGTGTAGGAATGGGATGATGTGATGGGATGTGATGTTGGGATAGGGTGTAGGGATGTGATGTTGGGATAGGGTGTAGGGATGTTATGTTGGGATAGGGTGTAGGGATGTGATGTTGGGATAGGGTGTAGGGATGTGATGTTGGGATAGGGTGTAGGGATGTGATGTTGGGATAGGGTGTAGGGATGTGATGTTGGGATAGGGTGTAGGGATGTGATGTTGGGATAGGGTGTAGGGATGTGATGTTGGGATAGGGTGTAGGGATGTGATGTTGGGATAGGGTGTAGGGATGTGATGTTGGGATAGGGTGTAGGGATGTGATGTTGGGATAGGGTGTAGGGATGTTATGTTGGGATAGGGTGTAGGGATGTAATGTTGGGATAGGGTGTAGGGATGTGATGTTGGGATAGGGTGTAAGGATGTTATGTTGGGATAGGGTGTAGGGATGTTATGTTGGGATAGGGTGTAGGGATGTTATGTTGGGATAGGGTGTAGGGATGTTATGTTGGGATGGGGTGATGTGTTGGGATGTGATGTTGGGATAGGGTGTAGGGATGTTATGTTGGGATAGGGTGTAGGGATGTAATGTTGGGATAGGGTGTAGGGATGTAATGTTGGGATAGGGTGTAGGGATGTGATGTTGGGATAGGGTGTAGGGAGGTTATGTTGGGATAGGGATGTTATGTTGGGATAGGGATGTTATGTTGGGATAGGGTGTAGGGATGTTATGTTGGGATGGGGTGATGTGTTGGGATGTGATGTTGGGATAGGGTGTAGGGATGTGATGTTGGGATAGGGTGTAGGGATGTTATGTTGGGATAGGGTGTAGGGATGTGATGTTGGGATAGGGTGTAGGGATGTGATGTTGGGATAGGGTGTAGGGATGTGATGTTGGGATAGGGTGTAGGGATGTGATGTTGGGATAGGGTGTAGGGATGTTATGTTGGGATAGGGTGTAGGGATGTAATGTTGGGATAGGGTGTAGGGATGTGATGTTGGGATAGGGTGTAAGGATGTTATGTTGGGATAGGGTGTAGGGATGTTATGTTGGGATAGGGTGTAGGGATGTTATGTTGGGATAGGGTGTAGGGATGTTATGTTGGGATGGGGTGATGTGTTGGGATGTGATGTTGGGATAGGGTGTAGGGATGTTATGTTGGGATAGGGTGTAGGGATGTAATGTTGGGATAGGGTGTAGGGATGTGATGTTGGGATAGGGTGTAGGGAGGTTATGTTGGGATAGGGATGTTATGTTGGGATAGGGATGTTATGTTGGGATAGGGTGTAGGGATGTTATGTTGGGATGGGGTGATGTGTTGGGATGTGATGTTGGGATAGGGTGTAGGGATGTGATGTTGGGATAGGGTGTAGGGATGTTATGTTGGGATAGGGTGTAGGGATGTGATGTTGGGATAGGGTGTAGGGATGTGATGTTGGGATAGGGTGTAGGGATGTGATGTTGGGATAGGGTGTAGGGATGTGATGTTGGGATAGGGTGTAGGGATGTTATGTTGGGATAGGGTGTAGGGATGTAATGTTGGGATAGGGTGTAGGGATGTGATGTTGGGATAGGGTGTAAGGATGTTATGTTGGGATAGGGTGTAGGGATGTTATGTTGGGATAGGGTGTAGGGATGTTATGTTGGGATAGGGTGTAGGGATGTTATGTTGGGATAGGGTGTAGGGATGTTATGTTGGGATGGGGTGATGTGTTGGGATGTGATGTTGGGATAGGGTGTAGGGATGTTATGTTGGGATAGGGTGTAGGGATGTAATGTTGGGATAGGGTGTAGGGATGTGATGTTGGGATAGGGTGTAGGGAGGTTATGTTGGGATAGGGATGTTATGTTGGGATAGGGATGTTATGTTGGGATAGGGTGTAGGGATGTTATGTTGGGATGGGGTGATGTGTTGGGATGTGATGTTGGGATAGGGTGTAGGGATGTGATGTTGGGATAGGGTGTAGGGATGTTATGTTGGGATAGGGTGTAGGGATGTGATGTTGGGATAGGGTGTAGGGATGTGATGTTGGGATAGGGTGTAGGGATGTGATGTTGGGATAGGGTGTAGGGATGTGATGTTGGGATAGGGATGTTATGTTGGGATAGGGTGTAGGGATGTAATGTTGGGATAGGGTGTAGGGATGTGATGTTGGGATAGGGTGTAAGGATGTTATGTTGGGATAGGGTGTAGGGATGTTATGTTGGGATAGGGTGTAGGGATGTTATGTTGGGATAGGGTGTAGGGATGTTATGTTGGGATGGGGTGATGTGTTGGGATGTGATGTTGGGATAGGGTGTAGGGATGTTATGTTGGGATAGGGTGTAGGGATGTAATGTTGGGATAGGGTGTAGGGATGTGATGTTGGGATAGGGTGTAGGGAGGTTATGTTGGGATAGGGATGTTATGTTGGGATAGGGATGTTATGTTGGGATAGGGTGTAGGGATGTTATGTTGGGATGGGGTGATGTGTTGGGATGTGATGTTGGGATAGGGTGTAGGGATGTGATGTTGGGATAGGGTGTAGGGATGTTATGTTGGGATAGGGTGTAGGGATGTGATGTTGGGATAGGGTGTAGGGATGTGATGTTGGGATAGGGTGTAGGGATGTGATGTTGGGATAGGGTGTAGGGATGTGATGTTGGGATAGGGTGTAGGGATGTTATGTTGGGATAGGGTGTAGGGATGTAATGTTGGGATAGGGTGTAGGGATGTGATGTTGGGATAGGGTGTAGGGAGGTTATGTTGGGATAGGGATGTTATGTTGGGATAGGGATGTTATGTTGGGATAGGGTGTAGGGATGTTATGTTGGGATGGGGTGATGTGTTGGGATGTGATGTTGGGATAGGGTGTAGGGAGGTTATGTTGGGATAGGGATGTTATGTTGGGATAGGGATGTTATGTTGGGATAGGGTGTAGGGATGTTATGTTGGGATGGGGTGATGTGTTGGGATGTGATGTTGGGATAGGGTGTAGGGATGTGGTGTTGGGATAGGGTGAAGGGATGTTGGGATAGGGATGGGATGATGAGATGTTGGGATGGGATGATGATGTGTTGGGATGATGAGATGTTGGGATAGGGTGTAGGGATGGGATGATGATATGTTGGGATAGGGTGTAGGGATGTTGGGATGGGGGTGTTATGTTGGGATAGGGTGTAGGGATGATGTGTTGGGATGTGATGTTGGGATAGGGTGTTATGTTGGGATGGGGTGTAGGGATGTTGGGATGATGTGTTGGGATGGGGTGTAGGGATGTTGGGATGATGTGTTGGGATAGGGTGAGATGTTGGGATAGGGTGTAGGGATGGGATGGTGAGATGTTGGGATAGGGTGGGATGTTGGGATGATGTTATGTTGGGGTAGGGTGGGATGTTGGGATGAGATGTTGGGATAGGGTGGGATGTTATGTTGGGATAGGGTGTAGGGATGGGGTGTTATGTAGGGTTGGGATAGGGGTGTTATGTTGGGATAGGGTGAGATGATGGGATGTTGGGATGGGATGATGTGTTGGGATAGGGTGGGATGAGATGTTGGGATAGGGTGGGATGTTATGTTGGGATAGGGTGGGATGTTATGTTGGGATAGGGTGGGATGTTATGTTGGGATAGGGATGTTATGTTGGGATAGGGTGGGATGTTATGTTGGGATAGGGTGGGATGTTATGTTGGGATAGGGTGGGATGTTATGTTGGGATAGGGTGGGATGTTATGTTGGGATAGGGTGGGATGTTATGTTGGGATAGGGTGGGATGTTATGTTGGGATAGGGTGGGATGTTATGTTGGGATAGGGTGGGATGTTATGTTGGGATAGGGTGGGATGTTATGTTGGGATAGGGTGGGATGTTATGTTGGGATAGGGTGGGATGTTATGTTGGGATAGGGTGGGATGTTATGTTGGGATAGGGTGGGATGTTATGTTGGGATAGGGTGGGATGTTATGTTGGGATAGGGTGGGATGTTATGTTGGGATAGGGTGGGATGTTATGTTGGGATAGGGTGGGATGTTATGTTGGGATAGGGTGGGATGTTATGTTGGGATAGGGTGGGATGTTATGTTGGGATAGGGTGGGATGTTATGTTGGGATAGGGTGGGATGTTATGTTGGGATAGGGTGGGATGTTATGTTGGGATAGGGTGGGATGTTATGTTGGGATAGGGTGGGATGTTATGTTGGGATAGGGTGGGATGTTATGTTGGATAGGGTGGGATGTTATGTTGGGATAGGGTGGGATGTTATGTTGGGATAGGGTGGGATGTTATGTTGGGATAGGGTGGGATGTTATGTTGGGATAGGGTGGGATGTTATGTTGGGATAGGGTGGGATGTTATGTTGGGATAGGGTGGGATGTTATGTTGGGATAGGGTGGGATGTTATGTTGGGATAGGGTGGGATGTTATGTTGGGATAGGGTGGGATGTTATGTTGGGATAGGGTGGGATGTTATGTTGGGATAGGGTGGGATGTTATGTTGGGATAGGGTGGGATGTTATGTTGGGATAGGGTGGGATGTTATGTTGGGATAGGGTGGGATGTTATGTTGGGATAGGGTGGGATGTTATGTTGGGATAGGGTGTAGGGATGTTATGTTGGGATAGGGTGGGATGTTATGTTGGGATAGGGTGGGATGTTATGTTGGGATAGGGTGGGATGTTATGTTGGGATAGGGTGGGATGTTATGTTGGGATAGGGTGGGATGTTATGTTGGGATAGGGTGGGATGTTATGTTGGGATAGGGTGGGATGTTATGTTGGGATAGGGTGGGATGTTATGTTGGGATAGGGTGGGATGTTATGTTGGGATAGGGTGGGATGTTATGTTGGGATAGGGTGGGATGTTATGTTGGGATAGGGTGGGATGTTATGTTGGGATAGGGTGGGATGTTATGTTGGGATAGGGTGGGATGTTATGTTGGATAGGGTGGGATGTTATGTTGGGATAGGGTGGGATGTTATGTTGGGATAGGGTGGGATGTTATGTTGGGATAGGGTGGGATGTTATGTTGGGATAGGGTGGGATGTTATGTTGGGATAGGGTGGGATGTTATGTTGGGATAGGGTGGGATGTTATGTTGGGATAGGGTGGGATGTTATGTTGGGATAGGGTGGGATGTTATGTTGGGATAGGGTGGGATGTTATGTTGGGATAGGGTGGGATGTTATGTTGGGATAGGGTGGGATGTTATGTTGGGATAGGGTGGGATGTTATGTTGGGATAGGGTGGGATGTTATGTTGGGATAGGGTGGGATGTTATGTTGGGATAGGGTGGGATGTTATGTTGGGATAGGGTGGGATGTTATGTTGGGATAGGGTGGGATGTTATGTTGGGATAGGGTGGGATGTTATGTTGGGATAGGGTGGGATGTATGTTGGGATAGGGTGGGATGTTATGTTGGGATAGGGTGGGATGTTATGTTGGGATAGGGTGGGATGTTATGTTGGGATAGGGTGGGATGTTATGTTGGGATAGGGTGGGATGTTATGTTGGGATAGGGTGGGATGTTATGTTGGGATAGGGTGGGATGTTATGTTGGGATAGGGTGGGATGTTATGTTGGGATAGGGTGGGATGTTATGTTGGGATAGGGTGGGATGTTATGTTGGGATAGGGTGGGATGTTATGTTGGGATAGGGTGGGATGTTATGTTGGGATAGGGTGGGATGTTATGTTGGGATAGGGTGGGATGTTATGTTGGGATAGGGTGGGATGTTATGTTGGGATAGGGTGGGATGTTATGTTGGGATAGGGTGGGATGTTATGTTGGGATAGGGTGGGATGTTATGTTGGGATAGGGTGGGATGTTATGTTGGGATAGGGTGGGATGTTATGTTGGGATAGGGTGGGATGAGATGTTGGGATAGGGTGGGATGAGATGTTGGGATAGGGTGGGATGTGATGTTGGGATAGGGTGGGATGAGATGTTGGGATAGGGTGGGATGAGATGTTGGGATAGGGTGGGATGAGATGTTGGGATAGGGTGGGATGAGATGTTGGGATAGGGTGGGATGAGATGTTGGGATAGGGTGGGATGAGATGTTGGGATAGGGTGGGATGTTATGTTGGGATAGGGTGGGATGTTATGTTGGGATAGGGTGGGATGTTGGGATGAGATGTTGGGATAGGGTGGGATGATGTGATGTTATGTTGGGATAGGGTGTTGGGATGGGATGATGAGACGTTGGGATAGGATGAGATGTTGGGATGAGATGTTGGGATAGGGTGTAGGGATGTTGGGATGAGATGTTGGGATGATGTTATGTTGGGATGATGTTATGTTGGGATGTGATGATAGGGATGTGATGATAGGGTGTTGGGATGGGGTGTAGGGATGGGATGATGTTATGTTGGGATAGGGTGGGATGTTGGGATAGGGATGGGATGATGAGATGTTGGGATAGGGATGGGATGTGATGTTGGGATAGGGATGGGATGTGATGTTGGGATAGGGTGGGATGTTATGTAGGGTTGGGATAGGGTGGGATGTTATGTAGGGTTGGGATAGGGTGGGATATTGGGATGATGTGCGGACACTCACCCGGAGATTACAGAAGACGGCGCTCATTCTCCATGCCGAGGTTCCCTAGAACACAGAGAAGATCGGTCATACGATCGGATTATACAATCATTGTACATTTCTATGTGAAGTGATGAGCGGATCAGTAGAATTGTATAATCAGAGTACATTATATATACACATAGGTAGGTAGGTAGGTAGGTGGTCGGTTTAGGCCCCGGACGAGGGACGGTCATCGGTCGGTTGTCATGGTGATATGTGAGGACCAGTTCCGTCTATGTGGCCCTCTCGGTAGTCGGTGTTCGGCTACAATATCACCCCTCCCCCCCCCCCCCCCCCCGCCACAAAGACGTCTCTCTTCCCTCTCCGGTATTCCCCGGTACAGACATCTCCGCTCCCCCCTCACCTCGTACTTCCGCCCTCCTCCGGTCCCGTTATCTGCCGACCCCGCCCTGTACTGCCGCACTTCCGGCCCGCGTGACTCGTTTCCGGCCCGCGGCTCCGCCCCTCCCCGCTGACATGTTGGTAAAGGGCAGACAGGGCATGGTTGTGGGAGCGGACGGTGTTCCGTCAGATTAGGGGGCGGAGCTATCTGATGAATAGCTTTAGGGAGGGGCAGAACTCGCGGTAGTTTAGGGGCGGATCTGGTTGTGATGTTTCTATTTATATGGGGGAGGAGCACAGCGCTCAGGTGTAATGTATATGGGGGCGGAGATAGTTGAAGTGGCTCTGGGTAAGGGGGGTGGAGCTAGCTTGCAAATACCTGTACCTTGGGAGTGGTAATTGAAATGGGGGAGGAGCTAGCTGAAAAACACGGAAGTAGACACTGATGGGTTTTACTTCCTCTTTGTTTCCCTGCAAAGGTAAAGCATAATGGGCTAGTATGCGTCACATAGTAGCCCATTATGTGACACCTACCTGCAGGAGAAGCCCGCAATGTCCCTGTCTTCCTCGCTGGTAGCGAGCGGCCATCTTCACCCCTCTTCCTTTCGGGGGCCGCGAACTCCGGCTCTGTGACTGGCCGGAGCCGTGTGACGTCACTCCCGCATATGCGTGCGGGAGCCGCCAGTCAAGGCATGACCCAAGCTAGAAACGGCACAGCGCGCCCTTTCTAACTCCGGCACATGTGCAGAAGAAATCGCCGTCCAGCGCCTACAGCTAAGCCTTAATCTAAGCTTACCTGTAGGTGAAAGTGTATGTAAGGGTTTACAACCACTTTAACCACTTCTCTACCGCCCGCCATCAAATGACGGCGGGAGGAATAGCCTGTTGTTCTGGGCGGACGTCATATGACGTTGCGCCTTCCAAAGTCAATAGGGGGCGCGCCAATGGCACCCGCGATTGCCCAGTAACTGAGCAGGACCATGGATCTGTCAAAAAAAAAAATGAAACAGTAAAGTTAGCCCAATTTTTTTGTATTATGTGAAAGAGGATGTTACGCCAAGTAAATAGATACCAAGCATGTCACGCTTTATAATTGCACACACTCATGGAATGGCGACAAACTACTGTACCTAAAAACCTCCATAGGCGACACGGTTACCGTGTCGCTCTGGCCATCGCGGCGATAACACACGTGTGATTTGAACACAGATAACATATGCAGGCGTGACTTCTGTATGCGTTTTCTTTGCTACACGAGCTCGCAGGGACGGGGGCGCTTTACATTTTTTTTTTTTTCTTATTTCTTTTTTTTTTATTTAATATTTAAATTGTGTTTTTATGGAGGGATCGGAGGTCTAAAAGACCCCAAATCTTTCCTTTACACTTCAAAGTATTCAGATCGCCGAATACTGTATATTTTTTTAAATCCGGTGCCATTGCCAGCCGAGTAAACCGTTGTGACGTCGCTTCCGTGTTTACATTAAGGAGACTGGATCAAAGCCGTTTACGGCTTCGTTCCAGTCAAGGCTAGGCGTCGGAGGTGGCCATAGGCGTGCGCACAGGGTGTGCCAGGTGTGCCTGGGCACACCCTAATAATCACCCATTATTGCCAACTATCATGGATGACGTGCACATTACTGGGACGAATCTCCTTCTTTTACCTCCCCCCAGCAGTTTCAGGCACTCTCAGTTCTTAGAAGGACTGGAGGAACATCCCCAAGATGGAGCCTGCTTCCCCCTTGCTTTCTCCCAGTACTGCAATTAGGTTTAAGCGTGCGGGATGCTGATGCTCCAGCCTCGAAGATCGCGCCGGGCTCGCCTTCTTCTGGTGGTGTGTCACGTGTGCGATGAGCAGGACATGATAAAGTGAGGGTGCTCTTGCGCCTACCTAGTAAAGCTTAAGATGTGAAGTAAAATAATAGTAATGAACTAAAAGTGATGATGCTGCTCAATCTAATAATGTATAAATATCAAATAGAAATACAATAAAATAGTGAAAGGTAAAGTGACGAGCGCAATGAATATGACTGAGTAATCAAAGTGTTAATCAGTGAACATTGATAATAAACTAAAATTGAAACAAAGTGCTAAAAAATATAAAAACATCAATAATGAATAAAAACGTTCAGCCAGCAAGTGGCCAGTGAAAAAAAAAAAAAAAAAAAAAAAAAAAAAGTGTGCACAAAAATAGCTGCAAAAGTCAGCAGGCAAACATAAATATGAAGCCTAAATCAGTCCTGGAATAATAGGCTAACAATACAGCCTTTATACGTGCATAAAAATGTAGGAAGTTCCATAAAGACAAAAATAAATATAAACTTCTCCAATAGTGATAAACAAATGTTTAAAATCTTCTCATGTGGGTCTTCAAATAATGTGGGCTCACAATGCGCTTACCTTCCCAAGGTAGTAATCAAGCCTTGATTAAATGGATATCCACAAGGGGTGTTGTTGAATCTGCAACTAGCTGTGGATGTTCAGGGCGTCCTGTATAATCCAATGTTTGTAGGCTCCAGATTTCTATTTGGCAGCGGTGGTGCTCAGCATGGGGAAATAAAAAAGGTAGCTTCCCATAGTGTAGTAAACCAAGGCTAATTTATTGGTAAAAACGCTAACAAGTGCATTTTAAAAGATCAAAGAAAACGAAACTAAGAAACAGCTGATGACAGCTTACTGATGTATTGCTTCAAAAATCAGTCCGTCCCTTACATGTTACACCACGTCACGTGGTCCTCTGATGAAGCCACGTGACGTGGTGTAACATGTAAGGGACGGACTGATTTTTGAAGCAATACATCAGTAAGCTGTCATCAGCTGTTTCTTAGTTTCGTTTTCTTTGATCTTTTAAAATGCACTTGTTAGCGTTTTTACCAATAAATTAGCCTTGGTTTACTACACTATGGGAAGCTACCTTTTTTATTTCCCCATGCTGAGCACCACCGCTGCCAAATAGAAATCTGGAGCCTACAAACATTGGATTATACAGGACGCCCTGAACATCCACAGCTAGTTGCAGATTCAACAACACCCCTTGTGGATATCCATTTAATCAAGGCTTGATTACTACCTTGGGAAGGTAAGCGCATTGTGAGCCCACATTATTTGAAGACCCACATGAGAAGATTTTAAACATTTGTTTATCACTATTGGAGAAGTTTATATTTATTTTTGTCTTTATGGAACTTCCTACATTTTTATGCACGTATAAAGGCTGTATTGTTAGCCTATTATTCCAGGACTGATTTAGGCTTCATATTTATGTTTGCCTGCTGACTTTTGCAGCTATTTTTGTGCACACTTTTTTTTTTTTTTTTTTTTTTTTTTTCTTGCCACTTGCTGGCTGAACGTTTTTATTCATTATTGATGTTTTTATATTTTTTAGCACTTTGTTTCAATTTTAGTTTATTATCAATGTTCACTGATTAACACTTTGATGAGCAGGACATGTGCGTGTGTTTGAGCTTTAGGGTGCACACCTATGGAGGTGGCGCATCGTGGACCAGTGGGACGGGAGTCAGTAAGAGCAGCTTTTAGCCGCATCGGTTGTTATGCCTGGATAGCCAATCGCCTGCTCTAAACAACAGTACCTGCAGCTGCGGGCATCATCCTGGTATAACCCCCGATAGCCGAGGCTGCATATGTGCGTACGCTCGGCGGCAAGGGGTTAATCAGTACAGTTTTCGTCCAAAAATACAATACAAACACACTCCAACACATGACATCACTTCCGAATTTTTATTCTGTCATACGAGAATTTTCGTACTTTAGCAACCTATTTGTTTTTATGATATGGAGTAGAGGTCGACCGATATATCGGACGATATTTGGCCGTTTTGGAGAAATCGGCATCGGCCGATTTTTTTCCAAATTAGGCCGATATTTAACATGGCCGCTAGCGGTGCCACGGCTCCGGAGCTAGACCGAAGCCGCGGCCTTTCCTGATGCTGTGACCGCGGCGGCAATCCACGGATTGCCGCCGCGGTCACAGCATCAGGAAAGGCTGCGGCTTTGGCCTAGCTCCGGACCTGCGGCCATCTTGGTACACCCAGCGCGGCAGCCAACCAGCGGGCCTGTAACAGCCAATCGGCGGCTGCCGCTGCCGACATCCTCCACTGTAAAAAAAAACATCCCCTGACATGCTGCGCGTCCAATAATCTCATTGTGTGTACTAGGCTTAAAGGATCTTGTCTAGAGATTGCATAGTGTGTGTCCAGCCCTAAATGTGAGAACTGCCCAGTACAGCATTCAGCTGCTGCATATTGCAGCCTGCCATAGACTTTGACAGTCTGTGATTCCCGGGCGCACTAAAACGCTGGGATTGGATCCGCACAGGTTAAACGCCCACCATTCATGGGGTCTTAGGTGTTTGGCTAGACATGCTGAGATATCAATGTTCAGGGACACTTCTTTAGAAGCAGCCAACACTTGTAAACTGGTCACTGATAAGGCTGCAGACAACAACAACCTTCATAGAACATGGCCATGGAGTACAGTGCTGTTGGACGCGCCGCACGCTCAAGGTGACAGCGAAGAGTTAAGATTAGAGTGTAATCTCCTCCGCACTACAGGCAGGTTATCTTGTTGGCTTTGGCTGGTGCCAAATGACATTGAATACAAAGTCAGCACCGGGCACTTCCCCTTACTACCCGATCACAACTTGTATAGGAAGGCTAGGTTCACATTCATGTATTGCAGGAACGCATACAAAATCACACATGTTCCTGCCATGGACAGAAAAGGCACATCCTATTGCAGGTGCATGGCAGTGCCATTAACGCTTGATGGCATCACAGCGCACTTTGCTGACATGCGTGCAAATTTGCGAGCCAAAACACATTGTACAAAGTGTCATATACTTTGGATTGAGTGCTGAAGGATTACCAACCAGTGTCCTACTAGGGCCGTGCTTCTCAACCTTTTAAAGTCAATGTCAAGGCACCTCAGTCTAAAATGTAAAAGCTGTAAATGCTGCTTATCAACGGGAACACTGGGCCTGGGACAATGCACCCAACCTTCATGATTAAATTAACTTCACATCAAAAGTCCCCATCACATCAGAGGTCCTTCCATCACATCAGAGGTCCTTCCATCACATCAGAGGTCCTTCCATCACATCAGTAGCCCACTTCACATCAGAGGTCCTTCCATCACATCAGAGGTCCTTCCATCACATCAGAAGCCCACTTCACATCAGAAGCCCACTTCACATCAGAGGTCCTTGCATCACATCAGAGGTCCTTCCATCACATCAGAAGCCCACTTCACATCAGAGGTCCTTCCATCACATCAGAGGTCCTTCCATCACATCAGAAGCCCACTTCACATCAGAAGCCCACTTCACATCAGAGGTCCTTGCATCACATCAGAGGTCCTTCCATCACATCAGAGGTCCTTCCATCACATCAGAAGCCCACTTCACATCAGAGGTCCTTCCATCACATCAGAGGTCCTTCCATCACATCAGAGGTCCTTCCATCACATCAGAAGCCCACTTCACATCAGAGGTCCTTGCATCACATCAGAGGTCCTTCCATCACATCAGAAGCCCCCTTCACATCAGAGGTCCTTCCATCACATCAGAGGTCCTTCCATCACATCAGAAGCCCACTTCACATCAGAGGTCCTTGCATCACATCAGAGGTCCTTCCATCACATCAGAAGCCCACTTCACATCAGAGGTCCTTCCATCACATCAGAAGCCCACTTCACATCAGAGGTCCTTCCATCACATCAGAGGTCCTTCCATCACATCAGAAGCCCACTTCACATCAGAAGCCCACTTCACATCAGAGGTCCTTGCATCACATCAGAGGTCCTTCCATCACATCAGAGGTCCTTCCATCACATCAGAGGTCCTTCCATCACATCAGAGGTCCTTCCATCACATCAGAAGCCCACTTCACATCAGAGGTCCTTCTATCACATCAGAGGTCCTTCCATCACATCAGAAGCCCACTTCACATCAGAGGTCCTTCCATCACATCAGAGGTCCTTCCATCACATCAGAGGTCCTTCCATCACATCAGAAGCCCACTTCACATCAGAGGTCCTTGCATCACATTATAGGTCCTTCCATCACATCAGAAGCCCCCTTCACATCAGAGGTCCTTCCATCACATCAGAGGTCCTTCCATCACATCAGAAGCCCACTTCACATCAGAGGTCCTTGCATCACATCAGAGGTCCTTCCATCACATCAGAGGTCCTTCCATCACATCAGAGGTCCTTGCATCACATCAGAGGTCCTTCCATCACATCAGAAGCCCACTTCACATCAGAGGTCCTTCCATCACATCAGAGGTCCTTCCATCACATCAGAAGCCCACTTCACATCAGAGGTCCTTCCATCACATCAGAGGTCCTTCCATCACATCAGAAGCCCACTTCACATCAGAGGTCCTTCCATCACATCAGAGGTCCTTCCATCACATCAGAAGCCCACTTCACATCAGAGGTCCTTGCATCACATCAGAGGTCCTTCCATCACATCAGAGGTCCTTCCATCACATCAGAGGTCCTTGCATCACATCAGAGGTCCTTCCATCACATCAGAAGCCCCCCTTCACATCAGAGGTCCTTCCATCACATCAGAGGTCCTTCCATCACATCAGAAGCCCACTTCACATCAGAGGTCCTTCCATCACATCAGAGGTCCTTCCATCACATCAGAAGCCCCCCTTCACATCAGAGGTCCTTCCATCACATCAGAGGTCCTTCCATCACATCAGAAGCCCACTTCACATCAGAAGCCCACTTCACATCAGAGGTCCTTGCATCACATCAGAGGTCCTTGCATCACATCAGAGGTCCTTCCATCACATCAGAAGCCCACTTCACATCAGAAGCCCACTTCACATCAGAGGTCCTTGCATCACATCAGAGGTCCTTCCATCACATCAGAGGTCCTTCCATCACATCAGAGGTCCTTGCATCACATCAGAGGTCCTTCCATCACATCAGAAGCCCCCCTTCACATCAGAGGTCCTTCCATCACATCAGAGGTCCTTCCATCACATCAGAAGCCCACTTCACATCAGAGGTCCTTCCATCACATCAGAGGTCCTTCCATCACATCAGAAGCCCACTTCACATCAGAGGTCCTTGCATCACATCAGAGGTCCTTCCATCACATCAGAGGTCCTTCCATCACATCAGAGGTCCTTGCATCACATCAGAGGTCCTTCCATCACATCAGAAGCCCCCCTTCACATCAGAGGTCCTTCCATCACATCAGAGGTCCTTCCATCACATCAGAAGCCCACTTCACATCAGAGGTCCTTCCATCACATCAGAGGTCCTTCCATCACATCAGAAGCCCCCCTTCACATCAGAGGTCCTTCCATCACATCAGAGGTCCTTCCATCACATCAGAAGCCCACTTCACATCAGAAGCCCACTTCACATCAGAGGTCCTTGCATCACATCAGAGGTCCTTCCATCACATCAGAGGTCCTTCCATCACATCAGAAGCCCACTTCACATCAGAAGCCCACTTCACATCAGAGGTCCTTGCATCACATCAGAGGTCCTTCCATCACATCAGAGGTCCTTCCATCACATCAGAGGTCCTTCCATCACATCAGAGGTCCTTCCATCACATCAGAAGCCCACTTCACATCAGAGGTCCTTCCATCACATCAGAGGTCCTTCCATCACATCAGAAGCCCACTTCACATCAGAGGTCCTTCCATCACATCAGAGGTCCTTCCATCACATTAGAAGCCCACTTCACATCAGAGGTCCTTGCATCACATCAGAGGTCCTTCCATCACATCAGAGGTCCTTGCATCACATCAGAGGTCCTTCCATCACATCAGAAGCCCCCCTTCACATCAGAGGTCCTTCCATCACATCAGAGGTCCTTCCATCATATCAGAAGCCCACTTCACATCAGAGGTCCTTGCATCACATCAGAGGTCCTTCCATCACATCAGAAGCCCCCCTTCACATCAGAGGTCCTTCCATCACATCAGAGGTCCTTCCATCATATCAGAAGCCCACTTCACATCAGAGGTCCTTCCATCACATCAGAAGGCGGCATAATGCCGCGTACACACCATCACTTTATGTGATGAAAAAAAAACGACGTTTTGAAAAACGTCAATTAAAATGACGGTGTGTGGGGGAAAATGTTGTTTTATGTCTTGTGAAAAACGAAAAAAAAAAAATTGAAGCATGTTTCAATTTTTTGTGTCGTTTTTCAAAACGTCGTTTTTTGTGTCAATTAAAATGATAGTGTGTGGGCAAAACGACGTTTAAAACTACGTTTTTAAACCCGCGCATGCTCAGAAGCAAGTTATGAAGCTAGCTTCAATGGAAAAGAGTGCTAAACGTAACCACGCTTTGCTAGAGCATTTTGAAAAAACGATGGTGTGTAGGCAACGTCGTTTTTGAAAAAAAAGTTTCAAAAACGTCGTTTTATTTCATGATTTAAAACGTCGTTTTTTTTCATCACATAAAGTGATGGTGTGTACGCGGCATAAGAGTTCTAAGTATGTGTCTGTTAACTCAACACTCAACCCAAAACTTGGGTGCCTGCAAGATCTCCCAAGTAGGTAGATTCACAAAGAGTTAGGCCGGCTTATCAGTAGATTCTGCGCCGACCTATGTTTAAGTGTATTCTCAAACAGAGATACGCTTAAACATATCTAAGATAAGACGGCTTGCGCCGTCCTATCTTAGGTTGCAATATTGAGGCTGGCCGCTAGGTGGCGCTTCCATTGTGGTCAGCGTAGAATATGCAAATTAGTAGATACGCCGATTCACGAACGTACGCCCGGCCGCCGCAGTACATTTACGCCGTTTCCGTAAGGCAATATCAGGCCTAAAGTTATTTCATCTTGTAGATGGAATAGTAATGTTAAAGTATGACCGCCGTTCCCGCTTCAAAATTTGACATTTTTACGTCGTTTGCGTAAGTCGTCCATGAATTGGGATTTACGTCGTTTACGTCCACGTCGAAATCAATAGGCCCGTGCAGCGTACTTAGCCGCAATGCACACTGGGAGATGTAGGCGCCCGGCGCATGCGCAGTTTAACCACTTAGCCCCCGGACCATATTGCTGCCCAAAGACCAGAGTACTTTTTGCGATTCGGGACTGCGTCGCTTTAACAGACAATTGCGCGGTCGTGCGACGTGGCTCCCAAACAAAATTGGCGTCCTTTTTTTCCCACAAATAGAGCTTTCTTTTGGTGGTATTTGATCACCTCTGCGTTTTTTATTTTTTGCGCTATAAACAAAAATAGAGAGACAATTTTGAAAAAAATGAATATTTTTTACTTTTTGCTATAATAAATATCCCCCAAAAATATATAAAAAAACATTTTTTTTCCTCAGTTTAGGCCGATACGTATTCTTCTACCTATTTTTCGTAAAAAAAAATCGCAATAAGCGTTTATTGATTGGTTTGCGCAAAAGTTATAGCGTTTACAAAATAGGGGGTATTTTTATGTCATTTTTATTAATATATTTTTTTTACTAGTAATGGCGGCGATCAGCGATTTTTTTTCGGTATTGCCACATTATGGCGGACACTTCGGACACTTTTGACACATTTTTGGGACCATTGGCATTTTTATAGCGATCAGTGCTATAAAAATGCATTGGATTACTATAAAAATGAAGGGGTTAACACTAGGGGGCGGGGAAGGGGTTAATTATGTTCCCTGGGTGTGTTCTTACTGTGGGGGGGTGGCCTCACTAGGGGAAACACTGATCCTCTGTTAATACATTGTATGAACAGAAGATCAGCGTTTTCCCCGCTGACAGGACCGGGAGCTGTGTGTTTACACACACAGCTCCCGGTCCCCGCTCTGTAACGAGCGATTGCGTGTGCCCGGCGGCGATCGCGCCCGCCGGGCACACGCACGGGAGCCGGGGGGCGCGCGTGCGCGCCCCTGGTGGCGGCTGAGAGAGAGGACGTTATACTACGTGCTCTTGCCCAGCAGAGCCAACTTGCCGACGTAGAACGGCGGTGCGCGGTCGGCAAGTGGTTAAAAAAAACGTCAGAAACGTAAGCTCAAGCCCAATTAACATAAAAAAACGCCCCCTTAGACAGATTTGAATTAGGCGCCCTTACGCCCGCCCGCTTTAGGCTACGCCGCCGTAACTTAGCAGGCAAGTACTTTGAGAATCAAGTACTTGCCTAGCTAACTTACGGCGGCGTAGCCTAAACAGGCTAAGCTATGCCGCCGCAAAGTTAAGCACATCTCTCTGAATCTACCTAATAGTCTGGCCCTGTCTGTTTTGCATTGCTCCAACGGTCACTTGGCCGTTCAACATTCTACCAGCACAAGGTAGCGCGAGTCAGTGAGATCCTCATGTTACGTGGACCCAGTTCTAATTTTTTTTCTTCCAAAACATTTTTTGTTTTAATACTGGCTATCTTGTATCATCATCCCAGCTTGAAGAGAGGTCTGGGCTAAACATGTCAGGTCAATGTGCATCCAGATAGATCACCATCTTACTGTTTTATTATGCCTACGGGGACATTTAGACCCTTGGCCCACCAGCGATGGGTCCCAAGAGGTCTTAATATGTGCCTGTTGACTCCATGCTCAACCCAAAAATTGGGGGCCTGCAGGATCTCTCTTGATTTGGTCCTGTCTGTTTTCCAATCCTCCAAGGGTCACTTGGCCGTGCAACATTCCACCAACACACAGTGGTGGTGGTTCGGTCAGATCTCCATAGTGCATGGACCCAGTTCTCAAATTTTTCCTACAAAACGTATTTTATTTTTTCCCAATTTTTTTTTTAACAGCTATCTTGTATCATTGCCTCAGCCTAAAAAGAAAAAAATCAGATGGGTCTCCATCATACTGTTATCCTATGCCTATGAGTATATTGAGACCCATGGCAGGCCAGAGTAAAGGCTAAGGGCCAGATTCTGGTAGGAGCGCGTATGTTTGCGGCGGCGTAACGTATCCGATTTACGTTCAGTGCCGCCGCAACTTAGATGGGCAAGTGCTGTATTCTCAAAGCACTTGCTCCGTAAGTTGCGGTGGCGTAGCGTAAATCAGCCGGCGTAAGCCCGCCTAATTTAAATGTGGGACAGGGGGGCGTGTTTTATGTTAATCTTCTGTGACCCGACGTGATTGACGTTTTCACAAATGGCGCATGCGCCGTCCGTGGAAATCTCCCAGTGTGCATTGCTCCTAATACGCTGCAAGGAGGTATTGGTTTTGACGTGGACGTAAATTACGTCCAGCCCCATTCATGGACGACTTACACAAACGACGCAAAGTTTTCAAATTTCGTTGCGGGAACGACGGCCATACTTAACATTGGTACGCCGCATGTACGCCTCATATAGCAGGGGTAACTTTACGCCGGGAAAAGCCTAACATAAACGGGGTATCTGTACTGCGTCGACCGCGCGTACGTTCGGGAATTCGCGTATCTTGCCGATTTACATATTTCGCTGCGTAAATCAGCGTACACGCCCCTAGGGGTCAGTTTAATAATGCAGTTACGATCAGACGGCGTAAGAGACTTACGCCTGTCGGATCTAACAGATATCTATGCGTAACTGATTCTAAGAATCAGGCGCATAGATACGACCGGCCGGACGCAGAAATACGACGGCGTATCTGGAGATACGCCGTCGTATCTCCTCTAAGAATCTGGCCCTAAGTGTTCTACTTCTAAGGCCCCGTACACACGAGAGGATCGATCCGCTGAAATTGATCCGCGGATCGGTTTCAGCGGATAGATCCGCTGGTGTGTACGATCCAGCGGATATATTTCGGGCCGACCGATTTCCAGCGGATAAAAATTTCCTAACATGCTAAGAAATCTATCCGCTGGAATCTGCTCCAGCGGATCGATCCGGTGGTCTGTACAGACTCACCGGATCGATCCGTCCGAACCCATCCCTCGCATGCGTCGTAATGATTCGACGCATGCGTGGAATTGCTTATATGACAGCGTCGCGCACGTCGCCGCATCATCATCGCGGCGACGGCGCGACACGTCACCGCGGTGTGAATTCGGCGAGGATTTCGATACGATGGTGAGTACAATCCAGCGGATCGAAATCCTCAGAGGATTTATCTGCGGAAACGGTCCGGAGGACCGTATCCGCGGATAAATCCTCTCGTGTGTACCCGGCATATGTATGTGTGCTCAGCCCAAAACTTAGGAGCTTGCAGGATATCTCTAACGCCTTGTACACACGATCGGACTTCCATCGGACTGTTCCGAGGATTTTGGTTCGAAGGGGCATTGACCGCGAACTTGGTATGCATACACACGACAGACAACATTCACCAAATCACATGGTTTTTCAGCTCTTTACCGCCACCCTTTGGCCAACTTCTGCTATTGTTGTTTGATCTTTAGCATTGGTTCGGAGCATGCCTGTTTATACTTTGGACTTTAGTCTGATGGACTTGCGCACACACGATCGAATGATGCTCCATCGGACATTTGTTGTCGGAAAGTTTGACAGCATGCACAGCGAACATTTGACCGTTGAAAAAACGAAAACAATTGTCCGATGGAGCATACAGACGGTCAGATTGTCCGATAAAACACGTCCGTCGGACCGTTGTTGTCAAAGTCCGATCGTGTGTATGGGCCTTTAGTCTGATCCTATTTGTTTTTCATTACTCCGTGAAGGGTCACTTGGCCATGCAACATTCCGCCAACATAAATTGCTGGTGGTCGGTGGGGTCCTCATGTTGCATAGACCCAATTCTTACATTTTCCATCCAAAACATATTTTTTCTGAATTTACTGGCTATCTTGTATCATCATTCCAGCCTGAAGAGAGGTCTGAATTGAATATGTTAAGGCAGGGCTCGACAAATCCCGGTCGCTATGGCGACTAGAAATAGCGTCCTGGCGACTTGGCTTGGAAGGTGGGCAAAAAAAAAAAAAATTTTTTTTTGTGAGCTGGCGCCATCTGGTGGTGAGCCGTTGGTATTACAAGTTATTACCACCAGATGTGTGAGCTGGCGCCATCTGGTGGTGGCCGTTGGTATTACAAGTTAAGCATTACAAGTTAAACAGCAATTCTAATGTCATTTTTCACTATTTTCGCTGCCATCTTCTTCCCTCTAATTACAACCCCCAAACATTATATATATATTTTATCCTAACACCCTAGAGAATAAAATGGCGATCGTTTTTATACGCCGTATTTGCGCAGCGGTCTTACAAGCGCACTTTTTTGGAAAAAAAAATTACACTTTTTTTTATTAAAAAATAAGACAACAGTAAAGTTATCCCCCTTTTTTTTAATATTATGAAAGATAATGTTACGCCGAGTAAATTCATACCCAACATGTCACGCTTCAAAATTGCGTCCGCTCGTGGAATGCCGACAAACTTTTACCCTTTAAAATCTTCATAGGCGACGTTTAAAAAAATCTACAGGTTGCATGTTTTGAGTTACAGAGGAGGACTAGGGCTCGAATTATTGCTCTCGCTCTACCAATCGCGGCGATACCTCACATGTGTGGTTTGAACACCGTTTACATATGCGGGCGCTGCTCACGTATGTGTTCGCTTCTGCGCGCAAGCTCGTCGGGACGGGGCGCGTTTTTTGGCTCCTAACTTTTTTAGCTGGCTCCTAGAATCCAAGCAAATTTGTCAAACCCTGTGTTAAGGGAAGGGTCAATGTGCATCCAGATGGGTCACCTTCCTGTAGACTGGAAGTAGACCTTTACAGGGAGAAGGACCCATATAAGAGTATGACAAGGACAGTACCATATCCTGTGACTTTGTAGTGTCCTCCCCAACAATGTGTGTCCCGGGGCCCCCGTGGCCAATTGGAGCACAGGCTATTATTTGTGGCTGGTCACATGATACAGAGCTCTGATAAGATGCAGATAAGAGTCAATCAGAGCATAGAACAAGTGACAGACGAGAGAAGGACGGACCTCCTACAATACAGGTACAAAGTGTACAATACATTTTAACAATATAATACAATCTCATATAATAATTTATATAATATAATAATAAGATTTCACTTGCAGAATGTTATAGGACTTTATAGAGATGGAGACAGTGGATGTGTGATTGGAAATGTAGAGTGTATGTGAATTATTATAATTAAGACCATGTAATACTGTATGTATTATGCTTGTACTGTATTGTATTTACCATAACAAAAAGCTTTATCATAAACCAAAATAACACAATATAACAATGCATAACATAATACAGTAAAACCTTGGATTGCGAGTATAATTCCTTCCAGAAACATGCTTGTAATCCAAAGCGCTTGTATAGCAAAGCATGAGACGAGATGTACTGTATGTGGGACGTATGGTGAGAATTCTGTACAATGCGCTCATTTTATCACAAGGGAATTTCCTGGTCAGGTGGAGGTCACCGGGACACTGAGCTGACACTTCATTTTCTTTCCTCTTCTATAACACACAATTCCTAGTGGAACCAACAGGTCACTCTTAAGCTGGCTACACATTATACAATTTTTTTTTTGTTCAATTTCCTTTAGATGTACCTTCAACATTGTAGTGCAAGGACCGGCCCGATGGCATACAATATGAAAGTGTTTAGGTGTGACCAGTGTTGCCAACCTACCAGATTGAAATTTACTGGCACGACACCCGAAATTTACTGGCGCAGCCACGTTTTTACTGGCATTTTACAAAAGTTACTAAATTACATTTTTAGGTGCAAATTTCAGTATTTAGGCTACAAACAAGTACGCTAGGCAAATAGCAATGTGATTTAAGTAGATATTAAGGTAAAAAAAAAACATATTTTTGTTATTTTCGATATAATAAGGGCAAATTATTTAGTCACACCACCCCCTGCCTCCATCCCCCTCTGCCACGACACCCCCTGCCTTCACCCCCCTCTGCGGTGCCACAATCTCCCCCTGCCTCCAATCTCCCCTAGGCCCCCTGCCTTCCCTCTGCGGTGCCACCAACAACCCCTGTCTCCGTCCCCACCCTCTGCGATGCCACCATCACCCCCTGCCTCCAATCACCCCCTGCCCTCATCGTCCCCTGCCTCCATCCCCCTCTGCGGTGCCACCAACAACCCCTGTCTCCATCCCCACCCTCTGCGGTGCCACCATCACCCCCTTACTCCAATCACCCCCTTCCTCCAATCACCCCCAGCCACTAACACCCCCTGCCACCAATCTCCCCCTGCCTCTAATCTCCCCCAGCCCCCCTGCCTCCAATCATCCCCTGCCTCCACCCCCCTTTGCGGTGCCACGAACAAGCCCTGTCTCCATCCCCTCTGCCACCGACACCCCCTGCCTTCACCCCCCTCTGCGGTGCCACAATCTCCCCCTGCCTCCAATCTCCCCCTGCCTCCAATCTCCCCTAGGCCCCCTGCCTCCCCTCTGCGGTGCCACCAACAACCCCTGTCTCCGTCCCCACACTCTGCGAAGCCAGCATCCCCCTCTGCAGTGCCACCATCACCCCCTGCCTCCAATCACCCCCTGCCCTCATCGTCCCCTGCCTCCATCCCCCTCTGCGGTGCCACCAACAACCCCTGTCTCCATCCCCACCCTCTGCGGTGCCACCATCACCCCCTGACTCCAATCACCCCCTGCCTCCAATCACCCCCAGCCACTAACAACCCCTGCCACCAATCTCCCCCTGCCTCCAATCTCCCCCAGCCCCCCTGCCTTCAATCATCCCCTGCCTCCATCCCCCTTTGCGGTGCCACCAACAACCCCTGTCTCCATCCCCCACCCTCTGCGGTGCCACTATCTCCCCCTGCCTCCATCCCCCTCTGTGGTGCCACCGCAGCCACCATCAACTTCTGCCTCCAATCTCCATGCGCAGTTCCAAGCCAAACCGATCTCGGCTATTTTTACTGGCACTGTCCCGTAACCACGGACATTTACAAACGGGGTAAAAAAGTGCCTGTTTTTTACGAACTGTCCGTAAAAATACGGACGGTTGGCAACACTGGGTGTGACCTCATATTATATGATTTTGGTTAGGGTTGTCCAGATACCGATACCAGTATCGGTATCGGGACCGATACCGAGTATTTGCGGGAGTACTCGTACTCGCGCAAATACCCCCAATACCTAAATAGAATACTTTCCCCCCCCCCCGCCGCTGCCACCGCATCGCGCCGCCGCATCGAGGGACATGGCTAGAGGGACATTGCTGCATATGTGAGGGACATGGCTAGAGGGACATTGCTGCATATGTGAGGGACATGGCTAGAGGGACATTGCTGCATATGTGAGGGACATGGCTAGAGGGACATTGCTGCATATGTGAGGGACATTGCTGCATATGTGAGGGGCATGGCTAGAGGGACATGGCTGCATATGTGAGGGACATGGCTAGAGGGACATGGCTGCATATGTGAGGGACATGGCTGCATATGTGGGGGACATGGCTAGAGGGACATTGCTGCATATGTGAGGGACATGGCTAGAGGGACATTGCTGCATATGTGAGGGACATTGCTGCATATGTGAGGGACATGGCTAGAGGGACATGGCTGCATATGTGAGGGACATGGCTGCATATGTGGGGGACATGGCTAGAGGGACATGGCTGCATATGTGAGGGACATGGCTAGAGGGACATTGCTGCATATGTGAGGGACATTGCTGCATATGTGAGGGACATGGCTAGAGGGACATTGCTGCATATGTGGGGGACATGGCTAGAGGGACATGGCTGCATATGTGAGGGACATGGCTGCATTTGGGGACACATTTAAAAAAAGTATCGGTATTCGGTATCGGCGACTACTTGAAAAAAAGTATCGGTACTTGTACTCGGTCCTAAAAAAGTGGTATCGGGACAACCCTAATTTTGGTAAAGCTAAAATAAAATTGTACAAGAGAATTCTATAATATTTAGCCAGCTTTAGAGAGGTTGCTGCAACATTACCCTGAAATCAGTTGTTTGACATGATTTTTTTCTTTTTTTGCTGTTCCATATTTGCAGCTGTATTTCATACGCAGCATTGTGGTTTCTAGTTCTACTAGCAGTCTGCATATTAGACCCCTTTCACACTTGGGCGCTTTGCAGGCGCTATAACGCTAAAAATATCGCCTGCAAAGCGCTAGCAGGACGGTAAAAAAAAAGTCCTGCTAGCAGCATCTTTGGAGCGGTGAAGGAGCGGTGTGTTTACTGTTCCTCCACCGCCCCTGCCCATAGAAATCAATAGGCACCGCGGCTATACCGCCGGCAAAGCGCCTCTGCAAAAGGTGCTTTGCAGTGGCTTTAACCCTTTCTCGGCCGCTAGCGGGGGGTAAAAGCGCCCCGCTAGCGGCCGAATAGCACCACGAAATTTACGGCAAAGTGCCGCTAGAATAAGCGTCGCTTTACCTCCGAGACACGCCGCGTAAATTCAAAGCTGCGCCGGCGTATCTTCTTTCTGTATTCAGAAAGCAAGATACGCTGACATTAGCCTAAGATACGACTGGCGTAAGTCTCTTCCACCGTCGTATCTTAGGGTGCATATTTACGCTGGCCGCTAGGTGGCGCTTCCGTCGTTTTCGGTGTAGAATATGCAAATGACCTTAAGGCCTTGTACTCACGGCAGGACATGTCCGATGAAAACGGTCTGCAGACCGTTTCCATCGGACATGTCTGGCCGGGGACTGCCCGGGGACTTCTGTTCGATGGCTATACACACCATCGAACAGAAGCCCGCGCGTAAACATTACGCGGGGCGTGTCCGCGGTGTCGCCGCGTCGATGACGCGGTGTCGCCGCGACAATGACGCGGCGACGTGGGCGGGCCGCCTTAAATATGCTTCCACGCATGCGTCGAAGTCATTCGACGCATGCGAGGGATGCGGGCGGCAGGACATGTACGGTAGGTCTGTACAGACGACCGTACATGTCCGGGCGGACAGGTTTCCAGCGGACTGTTTTAAAACAAGTCCGGGAAACAGTTGTCCGCTGGAAACCTGTCCGATCCGTCCCAAAATGGTCCGCTCGGGCCAACACACGGCCAAACATGTCTGCTGAAACTGGTCTGCGGACCAGTTTCAGCAGACATGTTTGGTCGTGAGTACGGGGCCAGATACGCAGATTCACAAATTTACGTACGCCCGGCGCTATTTTTTTAGGTCGTTTACGTTAGGCTTTTTCAGCGTAAGGTTGCTCCTGCTATTATGAGGCGTACGCAATGTTAAGTATGGACGCCGTTCCCGCGTCAAATTTTGAATTTTTTGCGTAAGTCGTTCGCGAATAGGGCTGGACGTAATTTACGTTCACGTCGAAACCAATGACGTCCTTGCGGCGTACTTTGGAGCAATGCACATTGGGAAATTCCACGGACGGCGCATGCGCCGTTCGGGAAAAACGTCAATCACGTCGGGTTACTAAGAATTAACATAAAACACGCCCCCTCACCCTCATTTGAATTACGCGCGCTTACGCCGGCCCAATTTACGCTACGCCGCCGTAACTTAGGAGGCAAGTGCTTTGTGAATACAGCACTTGCCTCTCTAACTTACGGCGGCGTAGCGTAAATACGTTACGCTGCGCCGCCGTAACAATGCGCGCACCTACCTGAATCTAGCCCTTAGTAATTCTTACTGAATAGAGTGACGCAACACCGCATTATGGCCACTAGATGGAGCTGATGATCATAAAAAGTATTTACAGTGGAACCTCAGATTGCGAGTAACGAGCATTTCGCAATACCAGCTATTATTTAAAAAAAATCCTGACTCATTTTGCGAGTGTTGTCTCGAGCAGGATTCAAGCCTCTGCGGGTGTGCCGATGACACTCGAAGCCGCCTCAAAGTACTTGGAAATACTGGCCCGGATTCACAAAGCACTTACGCCGACGTATCTCGAGATACGCAGCGTAAGTGTAACTATGCGCCGTCGTATCTGTGCGCCGTGCCCACAATCTGAGATACGCCTGAAAATAGGCTTCATCCGACCGACGTAACTTGCCTACGCCTTCGTATCGTGGGCGCATATTTACGCCGGGCGCATTTGCCGCTCCCATAGATTTTCTATGCACATATGCAAATGAGGGAGATACGCCGATTTACAAACGTAGTTGCGCCCGGCGCATCATATACGCGGTTTGCGTAAGTCGTACGTCCGGCGTAAAGTTATTCCCCATATAGGAGGCGCAAGTCATGCAAAGGTATGGACCAGGGAACACAGCCGTCGTATCTTTTGTCGTTTACGTTGTACGTGAATATGACTAGGCGTAGGTTACGTTCACGTCGTAGGCAGTGATTCGACGTATCTTAGGGAGTTGTTTCGACGTGATTCTGAGCATGCGCACTGGGATGCGGCCACGGGACGGCGCATGCGCCGTTCATTTTAAGTACTTCTATGACGCTTGGCCCATCATTTGCATGGGGTCACGCCTCATTAGCATGGCTCACGCCCACTTCCACCTACGCTGGCTTACGCAGAGGGAACCCAGCGTATCTTTACCAGCGAGTGGGAGCGAGTGCTTTGTGAATCCAGTGCTTGCCTCGGTGCGCTGCGCCGGCGTAGTGTAAAAGAGATACGCTACGGCGGCATAAATATGCGCCGATGTCTGTGAATCCGGGCCACTGTGTTTCCGAGCCTTTCTGAGGGTTTCCGAGTGCAACTGAGCAGTCTCCGAGTATTTCCGAGTCTCTCTAGCGCCCCCACCACGGGCCACATGCAATATTGCATGCAATAGAAGTCAATGTGGAACAAATTATCTTTGTTTCCATTGACTTCTATGGGGAAACTTGCATTGATATGCGAGTGGTTTGGATTACAAGCATTCTCCTGGAACGGATTAGGCTCGTGATCCAAGGTTCCACTGTATTTCCTTTGGCCCAGATTCAGTAAGAATTGCGCATAAATTACGGATGCACAGGGCAACGATTTTGCCCTGCGCCCCCGCAAATTTGCGCCGCTGCCCTCGATTCACGGAGCAGTAGCTCCGTAAATTGCGAGGGCGCGCCGGCAAAATTGCCCGGCGTAAGCGCGCGCAATTTAAATGATCCCGCAGGGGGCGGGAATCATTTAAATTAGGCGCGTTCCCGCGCCGATCGTAAAGCGCATGCGCCATCTGGAAACTTTCCCGACGTGCATTGCGGCAAATGACGTCGCAAGGACGTCATTTGCTTCAAAGTGAACGTGAATGGCGTCCAGCGCCATTCACGAATCACTTACGCAAACGACGTGAAATTCAAATTTCACGACGCGGGAAGGGCGGGTATACTTTAGCATTGGCTGCCCCTACTATTAGAAGGGGCAGCCTTGCGCTAAAGACGCCGTACGGAAACGCCGTAACTTGCGTACGCAGGGCTCGCGCAACATTGTGAATCGGTGTTAGTATGCAATTTGCATACTATACGCTGAGCACAATGGGAGCGCCCCCTAGCGGTCATCGCAAGAATGCAGCCCAAAATCTGCGTGGCATAAGAGCCTTATGCCACGCAGATTTTAGGCTGCAGTCGGCGTTACGATGTTCCTGAATCAGGAGCATTTGTTACGCCGGCGCAAGCAAGCAATTGCGCTGCGTAACTATGGTTACTCAGGCGCAATTGCTCTCTGAATCCGGGCCTTTGTCGATTGTCAGCTCCATCTAGTGGCCACAATGTCGTATTTTCCTGATTCATGCTATACTTTTGAATGAAGAGCATCCAACCTGGATAGGAGAAAGGCTAATATTATTCAATTTTGCCTTCTTCAGCCAAGAAAAGATGTAGGCCCAGATTCTCAAAGGACTTACGATGGCGTATCGCCACGTACGCCGTCGTAAGTCCGAATGAGAGCCGTCGTATCTTTTAGAATCAGTTACGCATAAATTCGGCTAAGATACGAGCGACGTAAGTCTCTTACACCGTCGTATCTTAGTTGCATATTTACGCTGGCCGCTAGGTGGCGCTTCCGTAGATTTCCGCGTCGAATATGTAAATTAGCTAGATACGCCGATTCACGAACGTACGTGCGCCCGGCGTAGCAAGATACGTCGTTTACGCCGGCGTAAAGTTACCCCTCATAAAGCAGGGGTAAGTCATGTTAGGTATGGACGTCGGAAACGTACCAACAGCGTCGTATTTTACGTCGTTTGCGTAAGTCGTCCGTGAATGGGGCTGGACGTAATTTACGTTCACGTCGAAAGCATTGACTATTTGCGGCGTAATTTGGAGCAATGCGCACTGGGATACGTTCACGGACGGCGAATGCGGCGTTCGTTAAAAACGTCAATCACGTCGGGTCACGATTCATTAGCATAAAACACGCCCACACTAGCCTACTTTGAATTACGCGGGCTTACGCCGGCACAGTTACACTACGCCGCCGTAACTTTGGGCGCAAGCGGCCAGATTCACAAAGAGATACGACGGTGTATTATCTACAGATACACCATCGTATCTCTGACTTACACTGGTCCTATCTATGCGCCTGATTCATAGAACCAGATACACATAGATAGGGCTAGATCCGACAGTGTTACACTATCGGATCTTTTTTTCAATTTAAAAATGGCGCCGGGGGCGTTCCCGCTGATTTACGATAAATAATATGTGTTCTTACGTCGTTTCCATAGCGGCTTTCCCGTCGTATACTTACCCCTTCTTTTATCAGGCGCAGCCAATGTTAAGTATAGCCGGCGTTCCCGCGTCGAATTTGAATTTTCCTACGTCGTTTGCGTACGCCGATTCACGAACACGCACGTCGCAAGTCCCGCTCACGTCGCAACCACTGACGTCCTAGTCATGTCAGTGGGAGCAATGCACGCCGGGAAATTCCCCGGACGGCGCCTGCGCATTTAAATCAGCGCGGGAACGCGCCTGATTTAAATAGTACACTCCCCTAGCCGCGGAATTTTAATTCTGCCGGGGGATTTAGGATCCGCCGCCGCAAGTTTGGAGGTAAGTTGTTTGTGAATTAGCCACTTGCCTCCTAAACTTGCGGGAGCGGATCTTAATTCACGTAGATCGAGCGGATCTATAGATCCGCTGAGCTACGTGAATCTGGCCCAAGTTCTTTGAGAATACGGGACCTCCCTCACTAAGTTACGGCGGCGTAGTGTATCTGAGATACGCTACGCCGGCCTATAGATAGGCGCTTTTTTGAGAATCTGGCCCGTAGGTTCTATCTCACTTGTTGCAGCTTCTAATGTACACTGTGAAAAGTTCAATGAAATCAGAATGAGAAATTTCAGTTCAGCTTCAGGGGAGATAAAGGATTGGTGATCAGGTCACAAAAGGTTCTAGAAAACTATCATTTTGCTTTGAACTGATTTCCCCTTTATTGTTTAGAAGTTTTTTTTTTTTTATAAGACTATGAGGCCAGCAAGGGCACTTCCATGGGACAGGGTCATGGCACGGGTGGGGATTAATCCTTTTGTTGGTGAAATTTTGTCCCTGGTACCAAAGTGAAACTAGTTGCAGAGGGGCACATTTAGGAAGGGAGTTCTATGTAAGATAACAGCAGACATGCTCGGCTCTCGCGCATGCCACTAGGGGGCGCTCCCCCCGCTCTCCCCCGACTCCCGTGCGCGTGCCCGGCGGGCGCGATCACCGCCGGGCACACGCGATCGCTCGTTACAGAGCGGGGACCGGGAGCTGTGGGTGTGAACACACAGCTCCCCGTCCTGTCAGGGAGAGAAATGCTGATCTTCTGTTCATACAATGTATGAACAGCGATCAGTCATTTCCCCTAGTGAGGCCACCCCCCCTACAATTAGAACACACCCAGGGACATGGGACACCAGGATAATGATTGGAGGAACCTTCTAAACAGACATCCTCTTCCTCCCCCAGTGATTGGTCAAGGCAGAATAAATATTCATAACCCAATAGATTATAACTTCTAACTCTATGTACTGGAGAACACTTAACAACTGCAGGCAGAACCAATCAATTACATTTAGTTAGGGACACCCCAGCTTAACGCAGGACCCCTACATTTCACCCCAATGAAAATAGAAATATGATGGTAATGCATGTTATGTGTTATGGTGCACAAAGGAGCAGCTTTTCAAACATTTAAAGCGGGGGTTCACCCGAAAAACACATTTGTAACATTCGATTGAGGCTAATTGTGGGAAGCAGAATCGGGTGTTTTTTTTAACCACTTCCATACCGGGCACATATACCCCCCTCCTGACCGGGTGAAATTTCAGCTTCCGGCACTGCGCCGCTTTAACTGACAATTGCGCGGTCGTGCGACGTGGCTCCCAAACAAAATTGGCGTCCTTTTTTCCCCACAAATAGAGCTTTCTTTTGGTGGTATTTGATCACCTCTGAGGTTTTTATTTTTTGCGCTATAAAACAAAAAAAGCAACAATTTTGAAAAAAAAATTCAATATTTTTTACTTGTTGCTATAATAAATAGCCAAATTTTTTTTTCCAAATTTTTTTTTTCTCAGTTTAGGTCGATACGTATTCTTCTACATATTTTTAGTAAAAAAAAAAAAAATAATAAAAAAAAAAAAAAAATCGCAATAAGCGCTTACAAAATATGGGACAGAATTATTATTATTATTATTATTATTATTTTTTTTTTTTACTAGTAATGGCGGCGATCTGCGATTTTTTTATTGGGACTGCGACATTATGGCGGACACATCGGACACTTTTGACACATTTTTGGCGCCATTCACATTTATACTGCGATCAGTGCTATAAATATGCACTAATTACTGTATAAATGTGACTGTCAGGGAAGGGGTTAACACTAGGGGGTGAGGAAGGGGTTAAATGTGTAGCCTGGGTGTGTTCTAACTGTGGGGGGAGGGGGGTGACTGGGGGAGGTAACCGATCTGTGTCCCTATGTACAAGAGACACAGATCGGTCTCCTCTGTCCCCTGACAGGACGTGGAGCTCTGTGTTTACACACACAGATCCACGTCCCTGCTCTGTCACTGCTGATCGTGGGTGCCTGGCGGACATCGCGACTGCCAGGTACGCGCATCGGCATCTCGGGGATGCGCCGGGCGCGCGCGCGCCCCCCAGTAGCCGGAGGAATCCAGGACGTCAATTGACGTCCTGTTGAGTTTCCAGAGCCACTGTGAAGCCGTCATTTTACATGCGCCCGGTATTCAAGTGGTTAAAATCAATGCACTACTTACCGTTTTAGAGATAGATGTTCTCCGCCGCTTCCGGGTATGGTCTGCGGGACTGGGCGTTCCTATTTGATTGACAGCCTTCCGACCGTCGCATACTGCGTGTCACGAGTTGCCGAAAGTAGCCGAACGTCGGTGCGCAGGCGCGGTATAGAGCCGCAACGCTTCTTTCTGCACCTCGTGACGCGCTGTATGCGACGGTCGGAAGGCTGTCAATCAAATAGGAACGCCCAGTCCCGAAGACCATACCCGGAAGCCGCGGAGAACATCTATCTCTAAAACGGTAAGTACTGTATTGATTTAAAAAAAAAAAACACCCGATTGTGCTTTCCACAATTAGCCTCAATCTAATGTTAATTTTTTTTTTTCGGGTGAACCCCCACTTTAAGTGTGTTGATAGTTCATTCAGAATTAATTGGATGCATTAACGCAACACACCTCAAAGCACAAAAACAGATGTGAAGGAGCCCTGAATGGCCTTAGACATGGCTGAATTAGTATTTGATTACTCTCTTTGTCTTCTTCCCATACAGATTTCACACACTGTGCTTCTCTGATGGCGGTCTTTGCGAAGGCATGGGAGTCAGTGGGCTTCCTCCAGTCAGTGAACTCGGTGGTCCTGGGACTCATTGCTCAGATCAATGAGACCGCTACCGCCGATGAAATAGAGTTTGTTAAGAAGACCCTGGAGTCCATCGACCGGCAGCTGGCTGCAGGCAAGGGGTTAATGAGAGACTCCGATGTCACTAAATGTGAAGATAGCATCACGGTGGTGTACCAGCAGCTGGCTACAGTGGTCCGGGCAGGGAAACTGTACAAAGACAAAGAGAAGGAAGTCTTCCTGCAATACGTAACTGATTACAAGATTGACCGCCAGCTCAACTCCCTCTATAACCGCCTGCTGGGCATCTCCGTGCTGGCGGACCACGTGACCCTCCTGCAGCAGGTGATACGAGACAACCACCCACGTCGCTGGCAGATGATTGCCTTCTGCCAGCAGGTCAACTTTGTCCTAGCTACAGGTCTCCTGTGCCTTTTTGTTAATGGTTCTCTGACCGGGCGGGATACCCAGGTCATGATGGGCAGATGGACAGACAAAATGGCCGCTCTTTATAAAAGAATGGAGGACACTTCCAGAGACTGCGCCTCCTACTTCAAGTCCCAAGCCCAAGAAGACGTGGAAAAGTACCTACCACTAAATGTGGCCTTGCCGGATGATGAAAAAGCCACTGCCATACACAAACTCATGGAGAAGAATTACGATTGGCTGCGCTGGGCAGTAATGGTCTCCCACCCACAAACCGATAAGGCAGTTGGGGTCCTGGTCCATGGGAACTACATCTCAGTAAGTGGGGAATGCGGCACACAGGTGGTCATGAGCTACAGTGAAAGCCCGGTCTCTCTAGATAAGGGGAAGATCAATAAGCTCATTGGGGAACTGGAGTGGAAACTCCCAAACCCACCACCTGATGTCTATGCCAACATTGAGGCTGATCCCAGCTATGCCAAACAGTACCTGGCTGAGCGCATGCTGAACAAACTGAAGACCGGTCTGGGCAGTGGAGTCACCATTCATACGGTGCCGGGAAAACTAGATATGGCGGGAAATTTCCCCATAGCCTCCTATGTCCTCCATGAGTATAAGCACCGCATGGCAAGTGGCACTGTTTGTATCTTTGCCTGAGTGATGCATGGTAAATCTGTCCAAAAGTTAATTTCAGTTTTGGTTGGAAGTGGGGGTTCAGAAAAAGTGAGGGTGCACTGACGTCTTTTCACTCTACAAAAGAGTACAGCAGGAAGAATGAGACTCATATTATTATTACAGCTGTGGTTGGGGAAGTATAGAGAGCTCCAACAGGGAGAGTTGGCTTATTAATACTATTACCGTATTTATTCGAGTATAACGCGCAAAATTTTATACCCAAAAAAAAAAAAAAAGTTTTGGGTGCGCGTTATACACGAGGACTGGGGTGGGATGACAGTGGCGGGACCGATACCGAGTATTAGCGGGAGTACTCGTACTCCCGCTAATACCGCCGATACTAGAATACTTCCCCCCTCCCCCCGCCGCCACCACCGCTGCTACCGCCGCCGCCACCAACGCCGCTACAACGTTAATCCCCGCGGCGCGGGGAACATTACAGACAGCTTTCGTTTGAATAGCTGTTTTCCCCGCCGCGCATAGACACTCCCCCTTGGATGGATCTGTCCAATCGCGAGCAAGGGGGAGTGTCTATGCGCGGCAGGGAAAACAGCTGTTCAAACGAACGCTGTCTGTAATGTTCCCGCGCCGCGGTGATTAACAGTAGGTGGCTGCATATACAGGGGACATGGCTGGACATACGGGGGACATGGCTGGACATACGGGGGACATGGCTGGACATACGGGGGACATGGCTGGACATACGGGGGACATGGCTGGACATACGGGGGACATGGCTGCACATACGGGGGACATGGCTGCACATACGGGGGACATGGCTGCACATACGGGGGACATGGCTGCACATACGGGGGACATGGCTGCACATACGGGGGACATCATGGCTGCACATACGGGGGACATGGCTGGACATACGGGGGACATGGCTGCACATACGGGGGACATCATGGCTGCACATACGGGGGACATCATGGCTGCACATACGGGGGACATCATGGCTGCACATACGGGGGACATGGCTGGACATACGGGGGACATGGCTGGACATACGGGGGACATGGCTGGACATACGGGGGACATGGCTGGACATACGGGGGACATGGCTGGACATACAATAAATACAATAAATGATTTTTGGCAATTACAATGATTTTATACCGATTTTTAATTGAAAATTAGGGGTGCGCGTTATACGCGTGTGCGCGTTATACTCAAATAAATACGGTACTTTGGTCAGCGTCTGTATATGATGAATTAATAAAGTCTTACTTTCTCCTGGTTTCTAGAGTGCTCTGGAAACCAGTCTTGACGTATTATATATGTCATGTGACCGTCTGAGATGTCATAAAATGGAAACAACACAAAGCTGTGTATCTGCTCTGTATCGTGCATGTGTGTAACAATCTTATAAAATTGGCGTAAAAATCTTTTCATTGCATTTTATTGTATTATGGCAGACTACTGCATGAGCTAAATCAGGAACAGTTATAACAGAGAAACAACCAGTGCCCACTGATTATGGTGAAGAACCCAAAAAATTCCAGGTAGAGAGATTAACACAGAGCTCAATGTAGAAATAAGGTTTAGTGCCTAAATCTCAATTTTTTTAAATAGCCCCCCATCTATGGCTGTAGTATTCGCCTCCACTGCAATGCTGCTCTTCACACTTATTACTTCTCACCACAAGATGTCCTCAGTCCTCTGGATTGACTGAGGACATACTGTGGATGCAGGGTGTCACAGATCTGCCCCCTAGAGGGGCATCACTACAGCACCGTGCAATGGTGTAATGATGCAGAGATCATGGGCGCTTCCGCAGCGGTGATACACATTTAACCCTTTCTTCAAACGCTAGCAGGGGTTAAAAGCGCCCCACTAGCGGCTGAATAGCGCAGCTAAAACGATGGTAAAGCGGCGCTTTACCGATAACGCGGCCAGTCTGCAGTGTTAAAATTGCTATTGAGATAATTCAGCTTCACTCCATGCCCATATAAATATAGCCTAGAGAATGTACAGACCCCCCTTCAGCACAGACCTCTCCATTCAGCACAGACCCCCAATTCTGCACAGACCCCCTCCATTCAGCACAGATGGACTCCCCCTTCAGCACAGCCCCCATTCCGCACAGACCCCTCCATTCAGCACAGACCTCCCCTTCAGCACAGATGGACCCCCATTCAGCACAAACCCCCCTTTCAGCACAGATGGACCTCCCCTCCCCCATCCCATTCAGTACCTCAGATCAGCCATCATCATGGCTGGGTCACAGCAGGTTCCCTCCCCATGTGTACACATAAACACTGGAGGGGGAGGCAGCTTCACTCTGCTCGCTGTGTCTGTGTGACATCCGGCCCGGGACCGCTCAGACAGCCCGCGCCCGCGATACTCTTCAACACCTTCTCGATTTTCCAGGGGGGTCAATTGCCCCCCCTTGCCCTATGGAGCGGACGCCAATGTGCAGAGTGGTGCACACCATCAGAAATGCCTCCTTCAGTCTGCAGCAGATTTCAGATAACAAGTAGACAGAGGTTCTAGTGTTAATCCGATGGATTTTTTCGTTGGATATCCGATGAAGCTGACTTTCATCAGTCTTGCCTACTACACACCATCAGTCAAAAAAAGAGATTTTTAATACAGCTTACCTGTAAAATCTTTTTCTTGGAGTACATCACGGGACACAGAGCGGCATATTCATTACTATGTGGGTTATATGGAGTACCTTCAGGTGATGGACACTGGCAATCTCAAACAGGAAATGCCCCTCCCTATATAACCCCCTCCCATAGGAGGAGTACCTCAGTTTTGTAGCAAGCAGTATGCCTCCCAAAATGGTCCCCATAAGAGGGGTGGGAGCTCTGTGTCCCGTGATGTACTCCAAGAAAAAGATTTTACAGGTAAGCTGTATTAAAAATCTCTTTTTCTTTATCGTACATCACGGGACACAGAGCGGCATATTCATTACTATGTGGGATGTCCCAAAGCAATGCTTACAATGAGGGGAGGGAGAACATCTTCCAAAGACAAAAGGATTTAATTTAGAGATATACTCAAATCATAATAAATCCAACTTAGTTGAGAAAAAATAATTTTAAATTTTAAATTTAACTCAAAAGGGAGCCCCCGGAATCCGAGGGTCTCAAACTGCAGCCTGCAGCACTGCCTGCCCAAAGGCTGTATCAGTATTCCTTCTTACGTCCAACTGGTAGAATTTTGTAAACGTGTGGACAGAAGACCAGGTTGCCGCCTTGCAAACTTGAGCCATAGAGATCTGGTGGTGTGCTGCCCAGGAGGCGCCCATGGCCCTAGTAGAATGAGCCTTTAATGATAACGGAGGAGGCAACCCCTTCAAGCCGTAGGCCTGAGTGATTAACTGTTTAATCCACCTTGAGATGGTGGATTTTGCAGCTGCCTGCCCCTTCTTGGGCCCATCCGGTAAAATGAACAACACATCTGTTTTCCGGATCTTCTTTGTAGCTTTAAGATAGGCCTTCATGGCCCTGACAATATCCAAGGTATGCAGCAACCCTTCCTTTCTGGAAGTAGGTTTAGGAAAGAAGGATGGTAATACCAAATCCTGGTTTAGATGAAAACTGGATATAACCTTTGGTAGGAAGGAAGGATGAGGGCGGAGAACGACCTTGTCCTTATGTAAAATAAGATATGGTTCCTTACAGGATAAGGCTGCCAGTTCCGATACTCTTCTGGCGGAAACTATGGCGACCAAAAATACTAACTTCCTTGTCAGTAAAACCAAAGGAATTTCAGCCAACGGCTCAAAAGGTTGTTTCTGTAAACTTGACAGAACAAGATTTAAATCCCACGGACAAAGCGGGGATTTAACTGGAGGATTAATACGTAAGACCCCTTGAAGGAAGGTCTTAACTAGCGAGTGGGTGGCCAGCGGCCGCTGAAACCACACTGACAAAGCTGAAATCTGTCCTTTGATTGTGCTTAATGCCAGTCCTTTATCCACTCCTAGCTGGAGAAAACTTAATACTCTATCGATGGTAAACTTGCGAGAAAGCCATCGCTTGGACTCACACCAGCCTACATAGGCCTTCCAGACCCTGTAATAAATCACCCTAGAGACCGGTTTCCTGGCTCTGATTAGGGTAGAGATTACTTTCTGAGACAGACCTCTACCCCTGAGAATCAGGGATTCAGCCTCCAGGCCGTCAAATTTAGATGCCGTAAGGCAGGGTGGAGGATCGGACCTTGCGATAGCAGGTCTGGCTGTAGAGGAAGAGTCCAAGGGTCTCCCACTACCATCTTCAGGATTAGTGAATACCATGCCCTTCTGGGCCATGCTGGAGCTACCAGGATGACTGGTATGTGCTCCACCCTGATCAGGGGAGGGCTGGCAGCCTTAGGCCTGGGGGGCAAGTCCAGTCAAGTGGCCCATAGAGCGTGGAAAAGTGATATATCGAGAAAAACAGTCTAAGATTTTTCATGATCACAAGAGTCCGCACAGAGGCTCCCCTTACAATAAGAGTCCGCACAGAGCCCCCCCCTTACATCATAGTCCGCACAGAGGCCCCCCTTACATCAGAGTCCGCACAGAGCCCCCCCCTTACATCATAGTCCGCACAGAGGCCCCCCTTACATCAAAGTCCGCACAGAGGCCCCCTTACATCAGAGTCCGCACAGAGGCCCCCCTTACATCAGAGTCCGCACAGACCCCATATACATCAGAGTCCGCACAGAGGCCCCCCTTACATCAGAGTCCGCACAGAGCCCCCTTACATCAGAGTCCGCACAGAGGCCCCCCTTACATCAGAGTCCGCACAGAGGCCCCCCTTACATCAGAGTCCGCACAGAGGCCCCCCTTACATCAGAGTCCGCACAGACCCCATATACATCAGAGTCCGCACAGAGGCCCCCCTTACATCAAAGTCCGCACAGAGCCCCCTTACATCAGAGTCCGCACAGAGGCCCCCCTTACATCAGAGTCCGCACAGAGGCCCCCCTTACATCAGAGTCTGTGTACTGGCGGCCGGTGGCTGTGCATAGTGTCACCAGCCCGGGGGGAGATTTCCACCCTGCCCCCCCTGCCAGCCCTCCCCTGACCCTGATCCTGCGCAGCAGGCGGGGTAGTAACTGGAGCGGGGGAAATACATAAAGAAGTTTGAACTGATGCCAAGGGCAAACCAGCGCATCGGTTCCGCAGGCCATCGGATCCCTTGAGCGGGATATGAACCTGTCTAGCTTCTTGTTGAGTCTCGATGCCATGACATCCACGTCCGGCACTCCCCATCTTTGGCAGAGTGCTTGAAAGATTTGTGGATGTAGAGACCATTCCCCCGGCAATAGAGTCTGGCGACTTAAGAAGTCCGCCTGAAGGTTGTCCACTCCTGGAATAAATATTGCCGATATGCAGGGCACATGAGCCTCTGCCCACAGGAGAATCAAGCTCACCTCTCTCTGAGTGGCTTGACTCTTGGTTCCCCCTTGGTGATTTATGTATGCCACGGCCGTGGCATTGTCTGATTGAATTCTCACCGGGAACCCCTGCAATTTGGACGTCCAAGCCCTGAGGGCTAGTCGAGCAGCTCTGAGCTCCAAGATGTTGATGGGCAACTGCCTCTCTGGCTTTGCCCAAGTACCCTGGCGAGTGCAACCATCCAAAATTGCTCCCCAGCCCGTCAGGCTGGCGTCTGTGGTTACTATCTTCCAAGCCACTGGGCTGAAAGACTTCCCCTTCACTAGATTCTGAGGGTCTAACCACCAACACAGACTTTGTCGGACTCTTGATGAGAGCGGCAAAGGGATATCTAAGGCCTGTGGCCTCCTGCTCCATGCTGACAGGATGGCTGCCTGCAGGATGCGAGTGTGGCTCTGGGCGTACGGTACCGCCTCGAATGTGGCCACCATCTTGCCTAGTAACCGCATACATAGGCGAATAGTCGGTTCTTTCTTGCTTAGAACCAGTAGGATTAAAACCTTGATGGCTTTGACCTTTATCAGAGGTAGAAACACCCTTTGTTGTTCTGTGTCTAACCTCATGCAGAGATATTCCAACTGCCTTGTGGGCTGGAATGCTGACTTTTCTCGATTTAGGACCCAGCCGAACCTCTCGAGGTACTGGACCGTGAGGGCCACTGCTCGTTCCAAGCCAGGAGACGAGTGATCTATGACTAGGAGGTCGTCCAGGTATGCTAGGATCGTGACCCCTTGGATCCTTAGCCTGGCTAGGATTGGAGCTAGGACCTTCGTGAACACCCGGGGGGCCGTAGCCAACCCAAAGGGAAGCGCCACGAATTGGAAATGACGCGAAGCCACCATAAAGCGTAGAAATCTTTGATGTGGCTGATAAATTGGAACATGAAGGTAGGCATCCTTTATGTCTATGGATGTCATGAAGTCGTCCTTCTGGAGTGTGGCAGCTGCTGACCGCACGGATTCCATCCGAAATGAGCGGACCTTTAGGTATGCGTTTACCATCTTTAGGTCCAAAATTGGCCTGACATCTCCGTTGGACTTTGGGATGATGAATAGGTTGGAGTAGAAACCCAGCCCTTGTTCTAGGACTGGTACCTCTACTATTACTTCCTGGGAGAGTAGATGATTCAATGCCGTCATTAATGCGGCTCCCTTCTCCGGATCGTTTGGAACCCTTGACTCCTGGAAATGAGGAGGAGGAAACTTTAGGAAGTCTAGTTTGTAGCCCGTAGCCACGGAAGACCGTACCCATCTGTCGGGAATGCTGGCTTCCCAAACCTCTGAAAAGAGATGCAGCCTTCCCCCCACCCTCGTGGGTGGGGGCGCCCCTTCATAAGGTCGGCTTGGGGGCTGGTTTTGCTGGTTTGCGAAACCACTGCTTCTTGCCTCTAGCGGCCTGTCCCTGCGATTTGTTGTTGAAGTTAAAGTTTGATCTTGCAGGAGGCCGTCGATACTGTTTGGCATTAGAGGGCCCCTGCCCAGGGGAGTGCTGTCGTTTAAACGCAGGCCCCTGAAATTTTTTCTTGGTTGGCAAAAGAGTACTTTTGCCGCTTAAAATGGTCTGAATGTATTTATCCAGGTCTTCTCCGAAGAGTCGTCCTCCATGGAAGGGGAACCCTACCAGGAGCTTCTTGCATGGGGGCTCGGCCTCCCAGCTCTTTAACCATAAGAGTCTTCTCATATGGATAAGGGATAACGATAAACGTGACGCTTGCTGGATAGAATCCTTAATCGCATCTACCGTAAGCGTATGGCCCTAGGGACATCAGAAAATTCTTCTGCCTGCTGGGCAGGAATAAGTTTAAGCATCTGCTTAGTTTGATCCGATAATGCTTGTGCAACCCCAATCGCAGCCGCAGCTGGCTGCACTACTGCCCCTGCAGTAGTGAAGGAGCTTTTAAGTAGTGCTTCCAAGCGTTTATCAACCGGATCCTTGAACACCTGTATGTTTTCTACAGGGCATGTTAAAGATTTGTTAACACATGAGATGGCTGCGTCCACCGCCGGGGTTGCCCATCTCTTGGAAAATTTATCTTCCATAGGATATAAGGCAGAGAATCTTTTAGGTGGTAAAAAGATTCTATCTGGCTTGGTCCAATCTTGGAACATAACTTCCTCTAGCAGAGGATGGATCGGAAAAACTGCGTTGTTTTGAGGCGCCTTTAGTGAGCCCAAAGCTGAAACAGTCGATACTTGGAGATCTGGTACTGGCAAGTTGAATGCACTATGGACCAAGTCCGTTAAGGCTTGAACCCACCAGCTCTCCCCTTGGGAGGCTGCCCCAGACTCCCCTGTATCCGGATCCTCGATCCCCGAACCTGCTTGGTCCTTGTCCAAGAGGTCGTCCAATTCCCCTGCGGAAAGGACCTCCTCCTCTGAGGGTCCACGCTCGGGCGACGGAGATCTATTCCGTTTTCTGCCCCGCATAGCCTTGGCTATCATCTTTTCCATTCTTTTTTCCATCTCTTTTAAGGAGGTGGACAGTACCTCGTCCGTGACCACCCTAGGGTTGGACTGACCCGTGCCAGCCCCAGATCCCGATGGTCCCATCAAGGCTCCCTCTCGGGAAAGCAGCGGCATAACTTTGTCCGAGACCTCAGACTCTCTGGGGGAATCCCCACCTCTTGTACCCTCTGAACCAGACGCCATGGTACAATACCGAGGTACGCCCGCTAACTTATTGGTGTTTGGAACTATAAATAGTTATTGCCCAAAAACCCGTTTGGGGGATAAAAAAATGCCTTCTTTCCCTTTAATGGTTTTTTTTTTTCTTTTTTTTTTTTCAAACCCAAGAGAGAAAAAACATTCTGTCCCCCTTAGTAGTATTGCCAAAAAACTGCTGAGATAGAAAAGAACAGCCTAACTCTAGGCTCCAGGACAGTCTTATTGAAGACTGTAATATCTGTTTCGGCCACTGTGTGTCCTCGGCGCCCCGTGCTGCCGCTCTGGTCTCTTCCTCTCTCAGTTCCAGCATACACTGAGCTGGGAACAAATGGAAGGGCCGCCCCTTCCTTTAACATGCTGGCCCGCCCTTCCCCCCTCAGCTAACGGCGCGAAATTGCGCCCATATCACGGGGACGCGCGCGCGCCCGCCGGCGGGGGGGGGGTGGGGGGAAGGAGACCACACGAGGAGGCAGTTTGTCCTGTCTCCAGGCTAGGAGGAAAAACCATGGCAGCAATCGCCTGGAGGCTTTGCAGGTAAGCACAGCTCTCTTTACACACACACACACACAGGCTTCTTTCTCAATGTTTACAATACTACCAGGGAGTTCACCTTTTATGGGGAATACACATAGAGCCATCCTATCTTTAAGACATGTGACTTACTTTGCCAGATGCAGCGCATAACTTTAGGCATGTCCCCTGTGAACCCCCCAGAAAAACCTGCTAAGAACCAAGTTCCGCAAGTTTCCCCTCACTTACCTGCTCCATGCCGCAGGACTTTGCAAAGCAAGAGGCCCAATCTTCCCCCATCTCCGTGGGGCATTGACCTTCAGGCCCTGGGTTCCTATGAAGGATCCACTGTCCTGGGCCCATATAGCACTCTGGCAACAGAAACATTAGGCCCCCAAAGGTTTCTAAGTTCTGGGCCCAGGGTCCAGCTCTCTAAAAAGAAAAGCATTATGGGCTATACCCCTTTGGTTTGGGGTCCGGTTACTGACCACTTTAGCGCTGAGGCCTTTGGACAGAACCGGTTAGCCCACCTTAATCCCAAGGATGTGGAGGCAAGCTAAACCATGACCAACACCTAAGACACTGGCGTAAAAACTGAGGTACTCCTCCTATGGGAGGGGGTTATATAGGGAGGGGCATTTCCTGTTTGAGATTGCCAGTGTCCATCACCTGAAGGTACTCCATATAACCCACATAGTAATGAATATGCCGCTCTGTGTCCCGTGATGTACGAGAAAGAAATCCGACCGTGTCCAACGCGGTGACGTAAAACACTACGACGTGCTGAGAAAAATGAAGTTCGATGCTTCCGAGCATGCGTCGAATTGATTCTGAGCATGCATGGATTTTTGACCGATGGACTTCCACACAGACGATCGTTTTTTTTCTATCGGTTTTTTATTCATAGGAAGATTTTAAAACACGTTCTATTTTTTTTTCACCGATGGAAAACAAACCGATGGGGCCCACGCACGATCGGTTTGTCCGATGAAAACAGTCCATCGGTCCGTTTTCATCAGACAAACCGATCGTGTGTACAGGGCTTTAGTGTATTTTACATTATTATTATACATTTTTTTTTCTTGCATTTAGCACTAATGGTTCTTGCTAATAAAGAAGCACTATAGACAATACTTGTTTTATTTTTCGTTTTATTAGGCATTCCTTGTAATAAAACTACTGTTGGATGTCTCTCAGTATTACAGTTAAAGTGGAGTTCCACCCATTTTTTTTATGTTTGTCTGTGCTGCATGCCCTAATCTCATAGTGTTCAGAATGGACAATTTTTATTTATTTTGTTGCTTGTAAATACCTTTATTTTGTAATCCTTCATTACTTCCTCCTCCTTATTAGCCTAGGCAATTAAGTCACAAGGCTATTCGCAAGGGTTTCTGGGATAGGCATTTCCCAGTAGTCCTTGCAAACCTGACTGAAACCTATTACATTGCTTGTGTAGCACTGAGCATGTGCGAGATATGCAAGGCTGAAATCCAGGAAGTCATACAGTCTGGCTTCATGATGCCCACACTTAAGATGGCCACTGTCTATTTCTAGATTATAAACTAAATGCTGTAACAACCTAACAAAACGGACCTTAGTTTACAGACTGACTTTACTAGAATACATTAAGCTTGTGTATTACAGGGGTATTTATATTTAAAAAGTGAAATTGTGGGTGGAACTCCCCTTTAAATAACCAGGTAATAACTCCATATGCACGCTGTGTAGATCTGTGACGGGTGATGTGGGCTCCTCGCTCTCCTCTAGCAGTCCAAAAAGTAGGAGGCGATGTTCCCAGCGGCAGGGGCCTCTGTGGCAGCTAGCAGCTCCTCTGCATCCTTGTAGTGGTAATAGGAAGGACCATGGAAGAGGTACAGTCCATGAGCATTACACATTGCACTGTCCACCTCCGAGTGAATGATTGTTTTGGCTGCTCCAGACTGCTTCCGAGTGTTCAGGTCCACCAGGAACATTCTGTTGCCTGCAGAAGAGAGAAGGTGAGCTCCCACACCAAGCCTATCCCATCACCATCAATGACCAGATCCTTACTGGAGTACTACCAGTCCCCATCAACGGTTTAAGTCCTTACTGAATCACTACCAGTTCCTATTAATATTTAGATTCATGCTGCATCACTACCAGTCCCCACCAATGACTAGATCCTTACTGAATACCAGTCCCCACCAATGACTAGATCCTTACTGAATACCAGTCCCCACCAATGACTAGATCCTTACTGAATGGTTATCAGTTCCCATCAATTATTAGATCCTTACTGGATCACTACCAATACCCATTATTGATTAGATTCTTACTGGATCACTACCAGTCCCCATCAACGATTAGATCCTTACTGGATCACTACCAGTCCCCATCAACGATTAGATCCTTACTGGATCACTACCAGCCCCCATCAACGATTAGATCCTTACTGGATCACTACCAGCCCCCATCAACGTTTAGATCCTTACTGGATCGCTACCAGTTCCCATCAATTACCAGATCATTGGTAAATCACAATAGGTCCCTATCAATGATTAGACCCTTACTGGATAACTGTAAGCCCTCATTAATTATTAGATCCGTACTTGGGGCCAGATTCTTGTACAGCCGCGTAAAATTGTGCGGGCGTAACGTATCAGATTTACGTTACGCCTCTGCAACTTAGACGGGCAAGTGCTGTATTCTCAAAGCACTTGCTCCGTAAGTTGCGGCGGCGTAGCGTAAATCGGCCGGCGTAAGCCTGCCTAATTCAAATTTGGATCAGGGGGGCGTGTTTTATGTAAAACTACTGTGACCCGACGTGATTGACGTTTTTGCGGAACGGCGCATGCGCCGTCCGTGGAATTTCCCAGTGTGCATTGCTCCAAAGTACGCCGCAAGGACGTCATTGGTTTCGACGTGAACGTAAATGACGTCCAGCCCCATTCACGGACGACTTACGCAAACGATGTAACTTTTTCAAATTTCGACGCGGGAACGACGGCCATACTTAACATTGGTACGCCGCACTTATGCCTCATATAGCAGGGGCAAGTATACGCCGGGAAAAGCCTAACGTAAACGTCGTAACTTTACTGCGTCGGCCGCGCGTACGTTTGGGAATTTGCGTATCTAGCTAATTTGCATACTCGACGCGGAATGCGAAGGAAGCGGCACCTAGTGGTAAAAAAAAAATGCAGTTAAGATCCGACGGCGTAAGAGACTTACGCCTGTCGGATCTAATGGATATCTATGCGTAACTGATTCTAAGAATCAGGCGCATAGATACGACAGGTCGGATTAGGACTTACGGCGGCGTACATGGCGCTGCGCCGTCGTAAGTCCTTTCAGAATCTGGCCCTAAATCTTTACAAGTCCCCATCAATAATTAGATCATCACCAGTGACATAGGTCACCATTAATTACTGAATCCTTACTAGAGAACTATAAGTCCCCATCAGTGATTAGACCCTTACTGGATAACTACAAATAAATAACCATCAAAAATTCTTACAGAATCACTACAAGTCCCCATCAACGATTTCATCCTTACTGGATCACCAATAGTCCCTGTCAATGATTACATCTTTACTGGATTGCTACCAGTCCCCATCAGTTACCAGATCCTTAGAAGAACACTACCAGTCCCTATTAGGGATTAGATCCTTAATGGATTGCTCACAAACAAAACAGTCCACTGCGCAAAACCTAGCCTCTTATACAGGTAAAGGAAACACACCGATGCTTAGACTAGCGGCTCTGTAGGCACAATGAAACAGTGAAAGTCCAACAAGGCTGGCACACATGGCAAAACATATCCAAGCAGACATGCATAAACAGAATCTTACTTGCAGGTCTGGTAGAGACACTCTGGTGGTGTCCATATTACTGATTAGGGCAATTGGCAAGTAGAGGTACTTATATATTTTGCAGGAAGCATATAAAGACAATGCCACCTGTGCACACAGAAAGAACCTATCTGCCCAGTGTTTGCAATGAGACGCTTACCTCTAATGAGATATAGGTCACTGGAATGGGGGCAGGTGAAGGCGGCATTCACTGCTGTGATCCCCGGGACCTCCCACTCATCCTGGATGGGCTTTGGATATCCGGCAACTGGGATGTAGATCTGATCAGCTGAGTAGATGGTCACTTGTGACCCCTGGGGGGAGGGAAGATGAAGATAGAAAGTCACATGACATGTCACAGCTTTATACATATAGCATGCTGAAGGTTTGGACTTGAGGTAATGCAAGCTTTTTAGATGGGCATTATACCTGATAAGTAGGGTTGTCCCGATACCACTTTTTTAGGACTGAGTACGAGTACCGATACTTTTTTTATGCAGCCATGTACGAGTACTCCCGCAAATACTCTGAATCGGTCCCGATACCGATACTAGTATCGGTATCGGGACAACCCTACTGATAAGGAAACAAATGCCTTTTAAAAGCTTGAACATTGTTAGCTAGCTCATAGGAAATAGTCAATGTTAGGGTGAATGAAGGGGTCCAACAAAGGGAGGTGAGGAGAAGTCCATGGGGTGAATGAAGGAGTCTAATAAAGGGAGGTGAGGAAGAGTCCACAAGGGGAATAAAGGAGTTCAAAACCAGGAGGTAAGAATGAGTCCATGGGGTGAATGAAGAAGTTCAACATGGAAAGGTGAGGAGGATTCCATAGGGAAGTAAGGTGGTTTCCATGAGGAGGATGAAGGATTACAAAAAAGGACGATGAGAGGAGTCCATAGGGTGAATGAAGGAGCCCAAAAAGGAGGGGAGAAGGACCAAGGGAAAAGGCAACATTGTGACTAACTGAATGGATGGAAAATGATCAGACTGACAAAAAGGATGAATGGAGAATTGTCTTCGCTATATCCAAATCAGGGGAGGACTGGGAACATTTGGGCTGGGGGCAAATACAGCCAACTGGCTCTATCATGGTAGGGACAGATTTCTGTGGGTTGAAGAACATGTACCAAGCAAAGAGTGTCATGGTGACTCAATGATTAATGGGCATAGTGAAAGAAGGTGTTTCTTAAAGTGGTTGTACACCCTGTAAACCACTTTTACCTACAGGTAAGACCAGTGGCGTACCTAGGGTATGGCAGCCATGGCAAGTGCCATGGGCGCCATGGGGAGGGGGGTGGCAAAAAGCTACCCCCTGCACGGAAAAACCCCCACCCGTCCTCCTGTGGCCGCCTCCCGCACTAATGTAGCTCCCGGCATCGCGGCCGGCCTGCTGAAGCGCGGCGCCGGCACAGCAATTGCTAATATTGCTACTTGGCCCGGGAAGGGGCGTGACAGGTGCCCCCATGACGGCCTATGACTGGCCATTGATGGCACAGTGGCTGCAATTGATTTTTTTTTTTTCAGTTTGTTTGCGCCGCCCCCCCAAAAAAAGATTCAGCACCAGCCGCCAGTGGTCCCCAGTGTCCCTCTATGTCCTCGTCGCACTGCATCCCTCCCTGTCCCTGGTTATCTGAAAGGTTTCCAATGTTTTGACAGGGGCGCAGTTTCAGTGCTTGCCATAGGCGCCATTTTCACTAGATACGCCTCTGGGTAAGACTAGATTAAGGCTTACCTGTTGGTGCAGTAAATATCTCCTAAACCTCCACGGTTTAGGAGATATTTACAAAAGAGACGAGTGCCGATGTCTACGGCGCACTTCATACTCATTTGCAGAATCTGAGGGTCCCTTCTTAACAGTGGTTTCTGGATTCTGAAAAATTCCCCCGCACGAAGACCCCCACAACCATCGAGCAGGGTTGTCATGAAGAGGCTCTTGCTCCAAAGCTACCCCCATGTTGAGGGCATGCGGCCTCCCTTTCCTGACCAGCCGGCTGCATGCTCAGATAAGGGTCTGGTATGGATTTTGGGGGGGTCCCACTCCATTCTTTTTTATTTTGCCATGGGATATCCCCTCTAAATCTGTACCAGACCAAAGGGTTTGGTTTTGGGGGGCCCCCACGTCATTTTTTTTAAATTTTTTTGTTTGCTGCCAAAAATATTTTTACATTCGGCTGTCAGCGGAGAAGCCTGATGACTCAACAGTTGCTAAGGAAGTGGTGGACGGCTTCCCAGCCTGCTTCTTAGAAACCGGCTATATACAGTGAATGTAAAAAAGAAAAAAAAAGTTAAATGCAAATTGCGGTAAAAACGCAATTAAAAAAATGTGGAAAGCACAGTAAAAAAGCACTGCAGAAATGCTCAAAAGCAACATGCATAGATGAATCGAGCCTAACGGGCTGTTGCTGATCTAACAGAGACTGTTAGCTACTAAAAGAGGAATCGATCAGAGCTGTACAGACCAAGGAAGAGAAATCAAATAGAGTTGTACAGAGTAAAGGAGACAAATCAATTGAAGCTGTATATAGGGAGGAAGTTGTTCCTGGTTTTGTTGCTATCAAGTTGGGCATCCCACAATTCCTATACCCATCCAAATTATTACCCCCGATAAAACTTAAAAACAAAGCTTAAAGACTGTTCCTTGTGTCTTGAGAAAATGTGGAAGTTACTTGTGGCCTGGCTGAGCAGCAGTGGGGAACCCTGTCACCTGCAACACCTATAGGGGTAGTGCTACATACAAAAGGCACCATAAATGCATACATATTAAATCTGTACCGTCTCCCAACAAAATTTAAGAGCCGAATAAGACAACTGCATGACTTTGTGTAAAATGGTTAGCATTGTACAGCTGCCTGCATGTTGGGTTAACTTTTTGTGGTAATGGAAGGATGGTGGAATGTGGAATGGATGGTGCCAAAGGAAGGGTGGAGGCAGGTTTTTCCTCACTGAAGAAAAGTTAGAGGGATATAATATAAGCCACACATTGGTCACTGGTCAAAATTGAACTTTTGTTTGAAAAGAAATGGTCAGTAGCTTCATTCAGGAGACTGTTCCTCTACCCAGTCGCTACCTTAATTTCTCAAAACTCCCAGTAGAGGAGCAGACCTCATGACATGTAGTGGTTCCGAGTGCATGTACCTTCTTACTGAGTGTCCAGCTTGTCCTTCTGCAATGAATTTCTGGAGATCTCCAGGTGGAGATAGACATTGGCCAATCAGTTCACGTCAATCTCCATGCTCTGGGCAGCTTTGATGGCACATTGGAGACTCTACTCTTTATATGCACAGGGCACCACTGAAATTTCAATATTCTTTCATGAAATGGAGCTGGAATCTTAGTCGCATGATAGCCATTGAGTACAAGACCTGAAAACAATGCATGGCAGTGGTCATGTGGCCCTGAGCCCAACCCAGTGGCGGTTCGTCCATAGAGGGCGCTGGGGCGCCGCCCCCTCTGGCTCTCACCGCCACTGAGTCAAATAACATAGATTCATGCATTGCACGAATCTATGTTATTTTCGCTGTTATTCAGATGGTCGGCGCTCATGTCCGGCCATCTGAATAACGACAGCTGGTTGGCTGTACGGAAATGTCTATCAAAGCCAACAGCTCTGATAGGCTTTCCCAATACAGCCCTCGGGTCCCGTAAACTTATTCTCGGAGCGCACAGACTGTACGCCCCTTGAATAAGATGACAGGCGTCTCAGCCAATCAGGTTGGCCGGTTCTGGCTACCGGTAACCTGATTGGCTGAGACGCCTGTCAGTCATCGAGGGCGGGAGAAGACATCGTGGGACGTGGATGCCTAAAACCAGTAAAGGCAAGTGCCGGGCGGGGGGGGGGGTGGGGGGGAAGCAATTTACAGGGCACAGTGGGGACAATTGGCACAGCGGCGACCATTAAAGGGCACAGTGGTGACAATGGATGGCACAGTGGCTGCGTTTAATGGCATGGCACAGTGGTGACAATGGATGGCACAGTGGCTGCGTTTAATGGCATGGCACAGTGGTGACAATGTATGGCACAGTGGTGACAATGTATGGCACAGTGGCTGTGTTTAATGGCATGGCACAGTGGTGACAATCTATGGCACAGTGGCTGCGTTTAATGGCATGGCACAGTGGTGACAATGGATGGCACAGTGACTGCGTTTAATGGCATGGCACAGTGACTGCGTTTAATGGCATGGCACAGTGGTGCGAATTGATGGCACAGTGGCTGCATTTGATGGCATGGCACAGTGACTGCGTTTAATGGCATGGCACAGTGGTGCGAATTGATGGCACAGTGGCTGCATTTGATGGCATGGCACAGTGACTGCGTTTAATGGCATGGCACAGTGGTGCGAATTGATGGCACAGTGGCTGCATTTGATGGTATGGCACAGTGGTGCAAATTGATGGCACAGTGGCTGCATTTGATGGCATGGCACAGTGGTGCAAATTGATGGCACAGTGGCTGCGTTTGATGGCATGGCACAGTGGTGCAAATTGATGGCACAGTGGCTGCGTTTGATGGCATGTAACAGTGGCTGCGTTTGGGCACAGTGAGACTGCAATTTTTTTTTTCCTTTGCGCCCCCCCCAAAAATTTTGAGCACCAGCCGCCACTGGCCCAACCAGAGTTAATGTAGAAGTATTCCATAGGTACAGTTGCTGGAATGGGGACTAAATTAAGTGCTAGACCGGGTCAGCAGCACTCTGGGGAAGATATGCATTGAAAGGAGAATTTTACCAAAGGTACAGTTGTACTTTAACCATATTGGTTGATAAACTTTGAACGGCTGTCATTTGATAGAGGACACTCAGACTCACCTGCATAAAGTACATATGGTTCCTGTATGAGAAAGCAGCATCCACCACTCCTTCCAGGGTCCTCCATGTGTGACCAAGAGGCCATGCGTGCCAGCCGTCCTTTCTGGTGTCCAGGCAGAAGTAAAAGCCACCTGCCGAGAGGGAGAAGATTCTATGTCATCAAATCTTTACACCAATCACAAAAAGAATCTATAAAAATATAATCAAATATATTTCTGCGCTTTCTCCCTCTGCTGAATGTTATCAGTTAGTATTTTTTTTTTTATCTTTTTTTATGACAGAACACATCCACCCAATGTCATGGAGAGGAGGAGAAGGAGAGGTGTCTTGAAGTGAATATATTACTCTTTGCTCTTGGGTTTAAATATGCTTTAAGAGAAGCACATCTTATACCTAAATCATGATATCTCTCACTCAGGACAGGAGACCTCTAGAAGTCTACTCTCATTTGTACAGGAGACCACGAGTGATCTACTTTCACTCAGAACAGGAGACCTTTAGTGATCTACTCTCATTCTTGACAGGAGACCACTAGTACTCTACTCTTTCTCAGGACAGGAATCCTCTAGTGATCCACTATCAGTTAAAGCGGTGGTTCACCCTCCTTAACATCAGTCTAGCATTAAATTCGGCATAGTAGCGCGAGCTACAGTATGCCTATCTGTATTTTTTTATCCCCGTACTCGCTGTGCTATTGTACATTGAAGATTCCGACTCCCGCGGGGAATGGGCGTGCCTATGGAGAGGGAGGATGATTGACGGCCGGCTCTGGCACGTCACGCTCCCTGAAGACAGCCGGAGTAGGTCTCGGCTCTTCACGGCGCCTGCGCACAGGCTATGCGCAGGCGCCGTGAAGAGCCAAGCCTATTTCGGCTATTTCCGGAGAAGCGTGACGTGCCAGGGCCGGCCGTCAATCACCTTCTCTCTCCATAGGAACGCCCATTCCCCGGAATCTTCAATGTACAATAGCACAGTGAGTACGGGGATAAAAAAATACAGATAGGCATACTGTAGCTCGCGCTACTATGCCGAATTTAATGCTAGAGGAAAAAATTTTTTTTTTTTTTTTTATATAGGGTGAACCCCCGCTTTAAGATAGGCAACCTCTAGTGGTCTACTCCCACTAGGACAGGAGAACTCTAGGGATCTACTCTCATTCAAGAGAGAAGACCTATAATGACCTAATTTCTAGATATGTGCATTCCCGTTCGTACGAATGTTATTTTCGTACGAAAATGTTCATTTTCATACCCGCAGAATAATGTGTACATACGAAAAAATGTAAGCACCAAAATACGAACGGGATTACGAATGAGTTGCATAACGAACAACCGCAAATACGAACGAACGATCCGACGAAAATACGACAAAACGAAAACGGCAAAAGAACGAATATGACATCTATAACAAAAGACTTGCATTCTGTATTTTGTTTGAATCCTTATTCTGTTCGTATTTTGATTTTCAGTCGTATGTTCATATGACATCTAACAAAATATTTTCAATCTGTATTTTGTTTGATTCCTTTTTCTGTTTTTATGTTCATATGACATCTTATAACAAAAGATTTGTATTCTGTATTCTGAATTCCTTTTTTCTGTTCGTAATTTGGTTTCAAAATACAGAATGCAAATCTTTTGTTATAAGATGTCATTTTCGTTTATTTGAATGGGCAGTGAGTGTAGTTAGTGAAGCAGCTTCTCTTTTGTGCTGAGTAGTACAGTAAAGCCAAATAAACTTTTCTGTGGATTTTCGTCTGAAGGGAGAGATCAGTTGGCCAGACTTTTGAACCTGGAACCCAAAAATGGTTTTCTGATGGAGTTTAAAAACGAACGAACGTTCGGTAAAACGATCGTTTTTATGTTTGTTGTTAAAAAAGTCTGACCAAGTGTATGGGGCTTAACAATAGTTAATATGGATGAGCCGCGTGTTGAAAGTGCAGCGAATCCTGCAATATATTTACGAAAGTACAAAATGACAAAAATTCACGAAAATTATTGTCTAACAAGTAATGAACATGAATTAAACAGAATAACGAACCATCCCGCATGTACGAAAATAAAACGGTAACCAAAATACGAAACGATCGGAATACGAAAAAATCGCGTCGTACGAAAAACGAACGGGAACGAACAGGAAAACGGGCGTCTTACGAAAAACGAACGGGATCGAACCTATGGAACGATACGAAACAGAACAAAAAAAAACGAAAAAAATTTCTGTGCACATGTATACTAATTTCAGTTATCCACTCTGATTCAAGACAGGAGACCTCTAGTAATCTACTTTCATTCAGGACAGGAGACCTCTAATGATCTACTCTTACTCAGGTTGGGGGACCTCTAGTGATCTGCTCTCGCCCAAGATAGCAGACCTCTATTTACTGTATATTTATGGCAAGATATCACTAGTAATGTGCTCTCACTCAGGGCAGGAGACCTCTAGTGATCTACTCTCACTCAGGAGTTAGGACACAAGACTTCTGATTTACTCTCACTAAGGACAGGAGACCTTGATCCAAGGCAATCTAGTGACCAGCTTTTACTAGTGACAATCTAGTGGTCTACTTTCACTCGGGACAGGGGGACTCTACCTATTTTCAGGGCAAAAATATTGCTAGTAATGAGCTCTAACTAAAGAGACGAGGCCTCTAGTATTCTACACCCACTAATGACAGGAGACCTCTAGTGATCAACTTCCACCAAGGACAGGAGTCCTCTAGTGATCTACTTCTGTCTTCCACTAAGGATAGAAAACCTCTCGTGACATACACACACTAAGGAGATGAGACCTCTAGTGATCTACACCCATTAAGGACAGGAGAACTCTAGTGATCTACACCCACTATGGACAGGAGATCTTTAGTGATCTTGTCTCACTCAGGAGTTAGTACACAAGGCTTCTCCTGATCTATTCTCACTTAGGACAGGAGACCTCTAGTGATCCAGGGCAATCTAGTGACCAGCTTTTACTCAGGACAGGAGACTTCTAGAAATTCAGGACAATCTAGTGGTCCACTTTTACTCAGGACAGGGGACCTCTATCTATTTTCAGGGCAAAATACTGCTAGTAATGTGCACCCATTTAGGAGATTAGGCTTCTAGTAATCTACACCCACTAAGGACTGGAGACCTCTAGTGATCAACTCCCACTAAGGACAGGAGTCCTCTAGTGATCTACTCCCACTAACTAAGGACAGGAGACCTCTAGTGATCTACACCCACTAAGGAGATAAGACCTCCAGTGTGCTATGCCCACTGAGGACAGGAGACCTCTAGTGATCTACACCCACTAAGGACAGGAGACCTCTAGTGATCTATGGCCACTGAGGACCAGAGACCTCTAGTGATCTATGCCCACTGAGGACAGGAGACCTCTAGCGTTCTACACCCACTAAGGACATGAGACCTCTAGTGATCTATGCCCACTGAGGACCAGAGATCTCTAGTGATCTATGCCCACTGAGGACAGGAGACCTCTAGCGATCTACACCCACTAAGGTCAGGAGACCTCTAGTGATCTATGACCACTGAGGACCAGAGATCTCTAGTGATCTATGCCCACGGAGGACCGAAGACCTCTAGTGATCTATTCCCACTAAAGACCAGAGAGCTTTAGTGATCTACACCCACTGAGTAGAGAAGACCTTTAGTAATCTACTCACAGTAAGGAGAGAAGACCTTTAGTGATCTACTCACAGTAAGTGATCCAATCCCACTCAGGGCAGAGAACCTGTTGATCTGCACCCACTCAGGACAGGAGACCTCTACAAATGTTCAGAGCTAGGTACCATAAGTAATGCACTCCCCCTCAGACAGAAGATGTCTAGTAATCCAGGATAAATCATATTTAATGATCTACTGACACCCAGCACATGTAAGAGAGATCTCACCTCGGAAGGCGTACGTTCGGGACTTGTCATCTGAGCTTAAAGCTTCAAACGGACGATTGCTGCAGCGATTCACGAGGGCCATATGGGTAGCATTCTGCCGGGCACTATGTGCATGTCCTGTTGGAAGAGAAGCAGACAAGACGTGAGAGGTGATATCTTGGTGGGGGTCACGACTCTCTGTACTGTCTGCTTACTTTAGCAACAAATAGAACTACATTATTCATAGTTGGTCCATTGAGAGCCTGGCATAAAAAAAAAAAGGGACATGTTTAAACAAGATCATTTTGGATCCTCTTAATCTCCTCATCTCACCTCTGCCAGGGCATTGCACAAAATAGTCTCGCGTGTCCATTGGTCGGGGAGATAGCCGCTCTCCAGTCACTGGATCGAATCTGGTGAAGTTGATGCCATTGAAGCAGTAATATTTCTCCATCCATCTGACAGCCGCTGTACAAGATCCTAGATTGGCCCAGGTCTTCTGCTTCACAGCCGGGTCCTCCTTAGAGCTGTATACATAGACCTTGCCATCTGGGCAAGAGGCAAGAGAAAGCGTTAGCACCACTTCTGACACCGATAAATATACACTATCCCATTGCTGAGGAAGAAACTGACTAAAATGTGACAGATAATAAATACAGTTGACTATATAAAAAGTTTGTCCATCCAAAAATGGAAATTAGTTATAGGTGTAGCCCACTGGGCCTTCTTACTGGGTGCCCAGCTTGTCCTTAAATCCCCTCTTGTCTTTTTTTTTTACACTGTATGTCTTGAACACTCCCAAAAGCAAGATGGCGGGAACCCCTCATAATGGGCACAGCAGGTGTAAAGACCTGGGAACTCAGCACAGGGATGGCAGGAACCTCTCATAATGTAAACAACAGATCTATAGACCTAGGAACTCAGTACAGTGATGGTGGATGCCCCTCAAAATGGGCACAACAGGTGTGCAGACCCAGGAACTCAGCACAAAGATTTTGCACTAGAGTCTCTGAGACAAAAAAGGAATTGTCAACTGGTTAAATATGTTGTAATGGGTTTTGGTTATTTATCAAATTTTTGTATATTAAGAAATAAAGGGTGTCTTTATGTATTGAAAAAAAAAAATCAAGCTATTTATCTGCCAAATAGTTTTTAATAGAGTTTCTTATTTTATCTAATGATCAATAAAATATTTTTGTAATTTTTTAACAATTTGTTGTTTTATTTCGTGACTAAAAAAAATAGGATTTTTAAAAACTGTAAAATCCTTTTCTTGGTGTATATCACGGGACACAGAGCTCTTGTTAATTACTTAGTGTGTTATAGCTCACCATCAGGTGAATGGACACTGACACACCCTAATTAACCACTTAAGGACCGGACCAATATGCTGCCTAAAGACCCAAGGTGTTTTTACAGTTCGGGACTGCGTCGCTTTAACAGACAATTGCGCGGTCGTGCGACGTGGCTCCCAAACAAAATTGGCTTCCTTTTTTCCCCACAAATAGAGCTTTCTTTTGGTGATATCTGATCACCTCGGCGGTTTTTATTTTTTGTGCTATAAACAAAAATAGAGCGACAATTTTGAAAAAAATTCAATATTTTTTACTTTTTGCTATAATAAATATCCCCCAAAAACATATATAATTTTTTTTTCCCTCAGTTTAGGCCGATACATATTCTTGTACCTATTTTTGGTAAAAAAAATCTCAATAAGCGTTTATCGATTGGTTTGCGCAAAATTTATAGCGTTTACAAAATAGGGGATAGTTTTATTGCATTTTTATAAAAAATTTTTTTTTTACTACTAATGGCGGGGATCAGCGATTTTTTTCGTGACTGCGACATTATGGCGGACACTTCGGACAATTTTGACACATTTTTGGGACCATTGTCATTTTCACAGCAAAAAATGCATTTAAATTGCATTCTTTATTGTGAAAATGACAGTTGCAGTTTGGGAGTTAACCACAGGTGGCGCTGTAGGATTTAGTGTACACTTAGTGTGTGTTTACAACTGTAGGGGGGTGTGGCTGTAGGAATGACGTCATCGATCGAGTCTCCCCTATAAAGGGGATCACTCGATCGATGCAGCGCCATAGTGAAGCACAGGGAAGCCGTGTTTACATACGGCTCTCCCCGTTCTTCAGCTCAGGGGAGCCATCGCGACGGAGCGGCTATAAACAAATAGCCGCACCGTCGTCCCGGATCGATCCCCGAGGGAACCCGACCGCCGCGTGTAGCGGGGGGGGGGGTCCCGATCGGACCCCCGACCCACGTCTAGGGACGTGCCTGTACGTCTGCCGACGTATATGTACATGCGGCGGTCGGGAAGTGGTTAAAAGAGAAGTTCTCCTCTATATAACCCTTCTCATATGGAGAGTACCTCAGTTTTTGTAGTAAAGCAATATCAAAAAACATATATAAAAATCCCCAATAAGAGGGGCGGGGAGCTCTGTGTTCCATGATGTACTCCAAGAAAAGGATTTTACAGGTAATCTGTTTTAAAAAATCCTATTTTCTTTTTCGTACATCACCGGACACAGAGCTCTTGATAATTACTTAGTGGGATGTTCCAGAGCAAAGCTTAACTTGAGGGGAGGGAGACACAGATCAAAAAAACAGACCGCCATCGGACGTGAGGACCTATGCTGCTGCCTGCAGCACACTGCGCCCGAAGATGGTATCGGCATGCCCCCTTACATCCACTGATATAATTTTTTGAACACATGGAATGAAGACCAGGTTGCAGCCTTGCAGATCTGAGCCATGGAGGCCTGGTGATGCACTGCCCATGAAGCACTTACAGCTCTGGTCGAGTGCTCTTTGACATGAAAAGGAGGAATTTTCTTCTTTAAACCATAGGCCTGGATAATAACGTGCCGAATCCACTTAGAGATAGTAGATTTTGACACTGCCTGGCCTTTTCTGGGACCTTCTGGCAGCACAAACAAAACATCAGTTTTTCGTATCTGAGCTGTTGCTTTCCGATTGACTGCTCTTACTACATCCAGAGTGTGCAATATTTTTTCTTCCGCAGAATGCGGATCTGGACAAAAGGATGGTAGGACCACATCTTGATTCAGATGAAATCCTGAAACCACCTTAGGCAGAAAAGTTGGGTGGGGATGCAACACCTCCCTGTCTTTGTGAATAATTAAATATGGCTTTTTACTGGAAAAAGCCGCTAATTCCGATACCCTTCTAGCAGGGGATATAGCAGCAAGAAAAAACTATTTTCTTGTCAACAGGACCAAAAGAATATGGCGCATTGGTTCAAAAGGTTGTCTTTGTAAAACAGCCAAAACTAAATTCAAATTGCATGGGCACAAGGGAGATTTAACTGGAGGATTTACCCTCAACACCCCTTGAATAAAAGTCCAAACCAGAGTGAGAGGCAAGCGGCCTTTGAAAAATTATTGACAAGGCCGAGATCTGACCCTTGATGGTGCTCAAGGCCAGCTTAATTTCTACCCCCAACTGTAGAAAGGCAAGAATTCTACCAGTTCTTATTTTCGAGGATGTCAACACCTGGATTCACACCAGGAAACATATGCCTTCCAGATTCTGTAATAGATGAGCCTGGAGGCCGGATTCCTAGCATTGACCAGAGTAAAGAGAACTGGACCCGAAAGTCCATGCTTCTTCAAGACGTAGGTCTCAACAGACAAACTGTCAAATTTAGACCTTCCTTCGTAAGGAAGGATGAAATACCGTCCCTGCGAGAGCAGGTCTGGGCGTAGTGGGAGAACCCAAGTCGTTCCCACTGTCATCTTTACGATCTGTGTACCAGGGTCTTCTGGTCCAAGCTGTAGCCACCAGAATCACTGGTTTATTTCCTGTCTTGATCCTGCGAAGAAGTTGCGGTAGGAGCGGAACCGGAGGAAACGCATAGATCAGAGAAAACTGATCCCAAGGAATTACCAACGCATCCGATTCGCATTCTAGTTCCCTTGTCCTTGATACAAAAGTGTCCAACTTCCTGTTCAACCTGGACGCTAGTAGATCTATATCCGGGGTACCCCATCTATGGCATATGGCTAGAAATATCTCGCGGTGGAGAGACCACTCCTCTGGAAACAGCTGCTGGTGGTTCAGATAGTCCGCCTGCCAATTCTCCACCCCCGGAATGAAGACTGCAAAAAGGCAAGGAACATGCTTTTCCGCCCAAATCAGAATGTGGTTCACCTCCCTTTGGGCATTCCGGCCCCTGGGTGCCCCCTTGATGATTGATATAGGCTACTGCTTTAGCATTGTTGAATTGTACCCTGACAGGTCAACCCTGTAACCTGTACGTCCAGGCCCTGAGGGCCAAATGCACTGCCCGGATCTCCAGAACATTGGTGGGCAGGAACGTTTCGGCCTTGGACCATTTTCCTTGGACCGTAGCCTCTTCCAGGACTGCCCCCCCCCCCCATAAGGCTGGCATCAGTTGATACAACCTTATAGGTAACTGGGATGAAGGGATTTTCCTTTCTGCAAATTCTTGGCCAGCAACCACCTCATATGTCAGCCGCATTGGCAGATCCAAGGCTTAAACTCTCTTGTTCCAAGCGGACAGAATGCTGTTTTTCAATAGTCTTGAATGAAACTGGGCGTAAGGAACAGCCTCGAAAAAGGCCACCATTTTCCCTAACAGCTTCATGCGCCCAGAGGTGATTCAGTTCGCAGGCGTTGCGCTATATAAGTTTCTCACTCACTTAAAGGCGAATGGAAGGCTCCTTCCTCGTTTTTACTACCTAGACCAAATCTCTTAGAGATTTGACCTTTGAAGAGTACCCTGCTTTGGATCTAAAGCAGCGGGAGGGGACCTATCCTGCTTTCTGCTTTTCTGCGAGGATGCTGCGATTAAAGCAGCTATCTTTCCCTCTAAACCCTCCAATGCTGCTGCTAAAGAGTCCCCAGTGACATATACAGGAGCTAAAATATTGGGAGAGGTTGCAAAGCCTGACAGGGGCCATGGCTCATCCTGTGCGGCTGCCTCAGGTCTTTCAGGGGAGGATGAGATCAGGCTGGCATGTCTAGGACCCCCAGATCCAGATGGCGATACCTTAGTGCCCTTTTTCCCAGCCCCTGAACCCCTTCTATGGGGAGACATAGTCCTAAGCTAAAAAGCTGCTAAACACAGGTGCACCACTGCTGAGCTAGTCCAGCAATAAACTAAAATGCCGCTAAATTTGCACAGCCTGATGCTGAGTAGGTATCTATGGGTATGCCTGAATCCACTCCACACAGAGGTGCTTACGTGCCCCAAAGCTGTTGTGTCCTTCTTGCTTTACAGAGCTCTGGCGTCTGGAGCTTTAAACACCCGCCCTGCGCCTGTACTTTGGGCCGGCGTGTGTGCTGCACGTGCACGCCAGCGGCAACCACCCCCCCCTTCCTGCTTTCCCACTGTTCTAGCTTACAAAAGCACGCCCCCTGTGCGCACGCGTGTATGGGAATGGTGGTGATGAGGGAAAGAGAGAGAGAGATCCTCCAAACGAGTGCCATGCGACCCGGACTACGAGGGGCCCCTCTCAACTTGACTGAATGAAGTGGAAAAAGTGAGGCGAACAAAACAGACCAGCTCACACTGGTAAAACACCAGGTTTGTCCCTTTACTCACAGAAGAAAATCCTTAAGATTTTTCTCAGGATTTTCTTTTTTTTTTATAATTCTTTATTTTATATCTGTTTTCTACATATAAATCAGACTAGGTACAGCTTCATCTTTACAACATACATTGCACTCCTTATCTTAACATTTCTTATGCTTTATATTGCGACCTCCTGTACCCCTTCTGATCCCCCTTCTACTGCCCCGGTCTCCTCTCTTGTATATAACCACGGTCTTCTTATACCATCTTCAGAGAGGAGTCCTGAGCCTCCGAGATTGTTAATCATCCTCCCCCCCCTTCCCACCACAAATAAAATAAAATAGAATCAAATGAAGAGAAAAAAAAAAAAAAAAAAAAAAGATTACAGTCGGCCGTGGTCTCTCCCCTCTTCCCCCCCTAGCCGCTCCGCTCCCTGTATTCCCTATATGGAGTCCATACCCTCCAGTAGGTCTCCTCTCGTTCCTGTATTCCCATTGTGAGGTTCTCCATCATCTGTATCTCGTTTATTCTACATAGCCATTGCGATTTGGTTGGGGACGAGGTGTTTTTCCATAAGATTGGTATACAGGCCTTCGCAGCGGTTATCAGATGGCGTATTAGGGATTGTTTATATTTTTCCATTGCTATGGGAATGTCGAGTAACAAGAATGCCGCGGGTCTATGTCCCAGGTCAATCCCGGTGATTTCCAGGACCGTCTCCGAGACCATCTCCCAGAATTCTCTTATCACACGACAGTCCCAGAATATGTGTATCATAGTGCCCTCTTCCTTCTGGCATCTCCAGCAGACTTTGGGCGTATTAGGGAAGAGCCGGTTTAGTATTGATGGTGTCCTATACCACCTTGTCAGGACTTTGTACCCCCCCTCCTGGTACCTAGATGCAATTGAGGCCTTATGTGTGAATGCAAAAATCTTGTTTTTCTGTATCTCAGTAAACTTGATGCCCAGATCCTTTTCCCATGCCTGCATAAAGACGAGCTCTTGTGGGGCGTTAACTTCAGTCAAAATATTGTACATATAAGACAACATGTGTCTCATTGGTTCCCCTTTCAAACAGATTTCCTCAAATTTAGAGAGGCTTCCTATTTCTGCCTCATGAATCTTCAGAGAGCTTAGAAACGTTCTTAATTGATTTTGTCTCCAACTATCTATATCATCTCCATATGCCCTCTCTAAATCTTCCCTCTGCATTACATGGTTTTCTCTCGTAAAGTGTATCAACCTACTGGCTCCCTTCCGTCTTATGTTTTTAAACTGTCGGTCTCTTATACCTGGCTCAAAGCTCGGGTTTCCCAGAATGGGTGTCATAGGGCCAATACACTTCACCAGATTCGATCTCATAGCTATCCTTCTGATAACTCTAAGTGTGGCCTTTATCATGGGATGTTTCTTTGCAGACTGGGATATTTTTTTCAAATCCAGCCACGCCATTCCTTCTATAGGGATATTGCTTACTTCTTGTTCCAGGTTCACCCAGGGTTTGTTTGTCTGGAGTGAGCACCAGTCCACAACTCGTGCAAGATGAGAAGCCTCGTAATACCCCATAGGGTCTGGTAGGCCCACTCCTCCTTTTTCTTTAGGTAAGATCAATATATTCCTCCGGACTCTGGCCGGTTTTCCTGCCCATATGAACTTCGTAAATTTAGAACTTAAGTCTTTCAGAAATCCCCTAGGGAGTGTTATGGGAAGAGTCTGAAATAAATAGAGTAGTCTAGGCATAATATTCATTTTGACTATGTTTATTCGGCCAAACCATGAAAAGGTTTCTTTGTCCCACCTTAGTAGATCTAGTTTTATTTGTTTTAATAAGGGTAGAAAATTTAGTTCATAAAGCCTGCCCAAATTTCTTGGTATTTTTGTCCCTAAATATTCTACATGGGATTCCGTCCATCTAAAAGGGAAATTACTGGCTAATTGTTGCCGCAATCCACTGTCCACTTCAACTCCCATTGCTTCTGATTTGTTATAATTTACTTTGAAATTGGAAATTTTTCCGTATCTTTTTATTTCTGCTAATAAGCATGGAAGCGATGTTATCGGGGATGTTAAAGTGAACAGTAGGTCATCGGCATATGCTGCCACCTTATAATCCACCTCCCCTACCCGGATACCCCGTATATCATTATTTGCTCTTATAATTCTTAAAAAAGGCTCCAGCGAAAGAACAAATATAATTGGGGATAGCGGGCAGCCCTGCCGGGTACCATTATGAATAGGGAAGGGGTCTGATTTTTTCCCATTGACTCTAACTCTTGCCGATGGGCAAGAGTATAAACTTGTGACCCAATTCTGTACACCCTTCCCCAGTCCGATATATGATAACATTGCTTTTAAATACCCCCATTCCACCCTATCGAACGCTTTTTCTGCATCCGCGGATATCAGAACTGCAGGCTTATGGCGTTGTTGGGCAAGGTATATTGTGCTTATTACCCTTTGAGTGTTCTCTCTACCCTCTCTGCCCGGGGTGAACCCCACTTGATCAGGATGTATCAATAACGGAATATATGTTAGTATTCTATCGGCCAAAATCTTCGCTAGAATCTTTAAATCAACATCCAGTAAAGATATTGGCCGATAGCTGGCGCACTGGGCAGGATCTTTCCCTTCCTTGGGGATCACTACAATCTCTGCCATCAAGGTTTCTGCCGGCATCCTCTGTCCATCGCGGATCGAGTTAAATGCCGCTACATACCTAGGTGCCAGTTTTTCCGCGAAGATTTTATAATATCGCAATGTGTAACCGTCGGGTCCTGGCGCCTTTCCCGCTTTTAAGGCGCCCAGTGCTCCCACAAATTCTTCTACAGTAATCGGGCCGTCTATCTTCTCTGCGCTTTCTTTGGGTATCCTTGGCATTTCTGAGGACGCTAGGTATTCCTTGATAACTTCTTCTCTTTCCACTAGATCTGGTCTTAAACACTGCTTTTCTAGATTATATAAGTTTGAATAATACTCTCTAAATGCTTCCGCTATTTGTTGTGTAGAGCTCACCATCCCATTCCCCTGTGTTTTAATTTGCTCGATCTGATTGCGGGCTCTCGTGTCTCTGAGTGCATTTGCCAATAGTCTGCTGGGTTTATTCCCATATTCATAATAAGTTCTTTTACACCTATTCAGTGTAGCTTTTGCTTTATCCGTTAACATAAGATTTAGTTTTTCCCGCAATCTCGCCAGTTTCTCTCCTATCTGATGCGTCTGTAGTTTCTTATGTACCGTTTCCAACGATTGGATTTCCCCCAGCAGACTATCGAGTTTGGCACTCTGAGTACGTTTTCTGTGTGCCCCCAGTGAAATAAGCACTCCTCTCAGGTAGCATTTATGTGTTTCCCATATACTCATAGGCAGCGTTTCATCCCGATCGTTAGTAGAAAAGAAGTTATCAAGTTCCTGGGCTATCTGTTTCTCATATTCCGGATCTTTTAGGAGTGTCTCATTCACTCTCCAGTTCCATTCTCGTGGGCCTCTCTCACCCCATTCTATGCTGCAGTTGGTTGGCGCGTGGTCAGATATTGTGAAAGATCCTATTTCTGCATCTCGTAACCTAGAGAGAATGTTCTGATCTAAAAAAATATAGTCTAACCTTGTGTATGTCTTATGCTTTGCAGAAAAAAAACTATAATCCTTATCGTACGCGTGCATTATCCTCCAGCTATCTATTAACTGTGTATCTTTAAGTAGACGCCTTGCTTTGCGTAATTTTATATTAGATATATGAGATACTCCTTTTGACACGTCTATTGCTGGATCCAGGGCTATATTAAAATCGCCCCCCAAAATTAGAAATCCTTCCTTGTTTTGTTGTACCACTTCCAAGTATTTTTCCAGTGTAGATATAGGATCCTCATTGGGTAAATACAGATTCGCCAGAGTAACTTTTTGATTCCCTAATTCTCCTGTCACTATTAACATCCTTCCTACGTCATCCGTAATTACGTTTGATTCTTTCCAAGTCATTTGTTTTGAGAGCATAATTGCCACCCCGTTCGCTTTGGATGTTTGGGAGGCACCATGGTACACTGTCGGATACCTTTGGTTGCCCAGTCTTGGAATTTTATCTCTTCTGAAATGTGTCTCTTGTAAAAAGATTACTTGAGCTTTGATTCTACTGAGTTCTGCCATTAATTTAGTACGTTTTTCTGGGCGGTTCAGGCCCTTGACGTTATATGATGTGAAATTTATTATGTCCATTTTATCGCCTTTCTAGTCTGATATACCTCACAAAGGGAACCAGTAATATACAATAAAAACTACGGTGCAAGGGGGAGAAAAAGGGGAGAGAGACAGACGACGAAAAAAAAAAAAAAAAAAAAAAAACAACCCCCCCTCCCTTTCCCCCGTACCTCGAGAACTAGTCACTCGTCCAAGTGCCCGAGTAGTTACCCTTCCGCCCCCCTCTCGTGTCTCCCCTAGTATTGGGGACCAACCACTGCGGGCGCGGAGGGGGCAAAGAAAAAAAAAAAAAAAAAAGGGATCAGAGAAAAAAGTCCCTATCCCTTTATTTAACGCTTCCGGTTTACCTCCAATTGGAGGAGAAGCGTTTTTAGTGGGGAGAATGTATGTACAGAAGAGAGCGAGGGTAGCGAGTCCAGAGCTCCCCCGCATTATCCCGCACGCACCCCGTTAGACATTTCCCATTGGCCTAATGCTAGCCTTATCCTATATCCCTTCACCTCCGCTTCAGAATCACCCCTTTATTCTCAGCGCTCTCCCGTAAAGATAGAAGTAGCCCCACTGGGAGATATCTCCCAGTCTTTTGGGCAGAACACACAAAAAAAAAAAAAAAAAAAAAAAAAGGAATACAGCAAGAAAGAATAGAAGAAGGCGAGGGAAGGGAGGAAGAGAAGGAGATTCCTAAAGAAAAAGAAAATGCTATCTCTCCTCCCCTCCTCCCCTCCCCTCCCCTCACTCCCTCATAATTATATCTCACCCCTCCCGACCGTGCCCGGACCCCCAATAGCTACCTACTACACTTCTACATTTCACTACAGCAGACAAAAAAAAAAAAAAAAAAAAAAATCAGACTTCCTTCTTTAGCATATTTAGGGTAGGGGAAGACATCTAGCCTATTTGCACCCTCCATCTTATGCATACCAACTTCTATAAACAGCCCCTTAACATCTATATACAATATACAATTATTCAATATTCCATTCAATTGTTCAATGCTCAGTAGTTCAATATACAAGCCCTATTTTCTTTCTTGAACCTCATAGACAGATATCGGGGGTATGCTTGAAAAAGAAAGAAAAAAGAAGGGAATTCTTGTTTACTAGCCCCTGATAGCTAATCTTTTAAACTTTTATTTCCATTCCCCACCCTGCTCTTGCCCTCCTTGGCCCTTTCCCTCCCCCCCTATTCCCCTCCTACCACTTCTGTTTCCCCCGTGTCCACCCCTCCATATTCGTGTATTCGTGTAATTGTGTATATAGTGATACTATTCTCACGCCCCTTAGAGCCAAAAAAAAAAAAAAAAAAAAAAAAAAAAAAAGGTGGGAATACACCCCACTTATCATTGTGACCGCGATTGCAGTCAGTTTTAGTGTCTGTGACGACTTTACTATGTGTGCCCATTATTTGTGACCCCATTCCTATTTACCCCCCCTCCTTAATGGCACTTATGCCCCCCCTTTTTACCCCCCCTAACATAGCAGGGATCCATCCCCCCTATAAAAGGGTACTACCCCCATCCTCCCCAAACGTCCCACCCCACTACAAAAAAGAGACACCTCGTGCCCCCCCCTTCCCCCCTCCCTTCTGTTGGGCCTCAGAGAGGGCGTTTTAATTCTTCTGCCTATTCTCCCCCCTGGGGAAGTGTTTCTGCACCTTTATTCTCCCTCTCCCTTTCCCTTCCCTCCTCCTTCCCTTTACCCCTCCCTTCCCCTCTACTTAAAAAAAAAAAAAAAAAAAAAAAAAAAAAAAAAAAAAAAAAAAGTGGGGGGGTGGAGCCTTCCTATCCCTCTCAGGCAGACATTTGTTCCTTCACCTCTGCCGCTCCTTTATATATATATGGTACATTATATGAATAGCCTCCTTATATCGGTACATGATGTGATGTATAGCCTCCATCTATCAGATAGCTCATAAAAAAAATAACAATGAAGCGAACCGAAAAAGAAGAAAAATCTATACACCATTCATTGTGCCAACCTTTGTATGGCTTATATAGCTTATATATACATGCTTTACCTACACCCCTCCAACGCCTCTAACGCCGCCCTCTTACTTTATATATCATTCAGTGTATATTTAATCCAACATTCCACCCCTCCTCAAAAAGAAAAAAAGCAACAACAACAAAAAAAAAAAAAAAAAAGAAAAAAAAAAAAGAAAAAAAAGAAGAACCCCCAATACAAGCGGCACTCATGTCCGGGCAGGACAAGAGAAAAAAAAAAAAAAAAAAAAAAAAAAAAACTGTCCATTTTCCTCTTATTCCTCTATGGGGACGCTGTTCTTGTACTTCCTGCATGGTGATAGTCTCCTTTGTCAGTTTGGATTAATATCTGTCCGTTGTTATGGGTGAATCTAACCAGTTCGGCACGTCTATGGGCTCAGCACCCAAGAACTGAAATAGTTCTTTTAGTTGGGCAGGGGACCTTAAGTTAAAGTTCTGCCCTTCTTTTTTTATGATTACTGCCAAAGGATATCCCCATCTATACGTGGCATCTTTAAGGCGAATATACTCCAAAAGGGGTTTTAACAAACGTCTTCTCCATTTTGTGAGCCTGCAAAGATCTGGATAGACCTGTATGTCCCCACCCTCCCATTTTATCACTCCCTCCTTCCAGGCTGCCCGCATAATATCTTCCTTAACCCTAAAGAAGTGTACTCTACAGACCACATCTCTAGGGCCCCCTTGGGCCGGATGGCGAAAAGCAGGGACTTTATGGACCCGATCCAGCTCGATTGATGTATCAGCAGGTCTATTCAAAATTAAATTAAATATGGTCACGGCCGCCTCTCTCAGGGCCGGGCCTTCCAAGTTTTCAGAGACCCCCTTAATGCGGATATTATTTCGTCTGCTTCTATCCTCAGCCTCCTCACTGTGTAACTGTAACGCAGCCAACTGTTGATGCTGTCTCATAAGCTCTCCTTCCATATTCAGCAGTCTGTGCTCCAATTTGCTGTTTTGCACCTCTAAGTTTATCATTTTATGTTCACCCCTTTCCACTCCAGCACGCACTACTTCTATTTCCTCTCTTAGTGTATTCATAATAGTTTTAGTTAGAGTCTGTATGTCCTCCTTTGTGGGGAGTGCCTGAATAAGCGCTCTAAGCTGCTCCATGTCTGATATAGTCTCTTGTCCCTTGTTCTCCTGGGTTTGTGGGACCTTATTACTATACTCCAGGCATATCATCCCCTCCCCCATCCTGTTAGCCACCACTTCAGTGGAGGGTTCTCCCCCCTTAGGCATACCTTTATTCAGCATAGATGTCGCCGCTGGTGCAGTAGATATTACCTCCAATATAGAGTCCCGTCTACCCCTTACAGCATGTCCTGCAGCAGCCATCTCTGAGGGATCCTTCGTGTTATTGCCTTTTTCCCTGGTGTCCTCCAGCGACTGCAGCGTCGCGTCCGTCTGAGCCCTGAGATAGCGGGTAATGTAGGAGTGTGCTGGGGTGCTTGATACTCGGGATCTTCTTCCGGGTCTTCTTCCACGGCGCGACATGTGCCAGTACTGACCCGCTCTCTGATGTGGAAGGTCCGCTCTTCAGCACCGGCCCCCCGTACACCGCTACAGGGCTTGCTCACCGGGGTAAGTACTATGATAGGCACTCTGCAGTGAGCGCTCTGTTTTGCTCCGCTCCCTGCCACTCAACTCAGCTGGCCTGCGTCCCTCGTTCGTCAGCAGCCGCAGCGCGGCGAAAACAGCGTGTACAGCCGCTCGTCTCTGACACTGGGATAGGCGCTCTGGAGTGCCCGCTCTGCTAGCTTGTTTCCAATGTCCAATGTCGGTCCTCTATCGGGTGCATGCGGTGATCCCGCTAGGAGCTCCTCTCACGCTTCCTCACTCCTCCATGCTCAGGCCACTCCCCCCGGAACCGGAAACCATTCTCCCTGAGGTGCACTCCTGACCCCAACAGTGTGCATCTGTCCTCAGGATTTTCTTCACTTACCTTATCCCCGCCGCAGGATACTGCTGAAGATCAGACAGATCCAACCTTCACCCAATCATGGCATGCTGTGTTGTGCCAACCTTCAGGGTTCAGGGTTCCTATTTAAAGGATACCTCTTCCTTGGACCTGTAGAAGACTCTGCCAGAAACCTTTGCGCATTTTTAAATACGTGCCCAAAGTGCTGGATCCCAGAGCCCAGTCCTACAAGAGAGACATTACAGGCAAAACCTCGCTCTTCCACAAGGCCCGGGTATCATCCATTTTGTTTTTTTTTTTTCTGGCCCTCTTAAATGGATTCGGTTGTACAGCTCCTTGACCCCCGGAGGGATCCCTCAGAAGAGCTTTCTTCTTAGCACATCTTTAACCGTGACCAACACCTTAGACACTGGCGAAAAAAACGAGGTTCTCTCCATATGGGAGGGGTTATATAGAGGGGAACTTCTCTTCTAATTAGGGGGTGCCAGTGTCCAATCACCCAGGGGCGGACTGACAACTCATGGGGCCCCGGGGCAATAGAAGATTATGGGGACCGGACTAACAGATGGCCACCAAGCCAGGAGGCATTACAGAGGCGGGGCAGCTAAAATCTCAGGATTTTCACATCAAAAGCATGTCGGTTTTGGACATATCAGGGACAGATGTAAAAAAAAAAAACACAGATTTTTACATACTGTCCATGGTTTTAATGAGCCTGGCAACCCTGATGGGGCCCCCTAGTGGCATGGGGCCTTGGGGCAGAGCCCGAGTGCCTCAATGGTCAGTCCGCCCCTGCAATCACCTGATGGTGAGCTATAACCCACTAAATAATTAACAAGAGCTCTGTGTCCCATGGAGGTACGAAAAAGAAATACCCATTTTCCTTAAACAGTATCAGGAATGTAGCACCTTGGCATTGGTCAGACAAATTTTTGGAAAGGTAGAGATAGATATTCATTGTTCCCAGGTATCTGATATAGTTACATCTAGTTCAGTGGTTCTCAACCTTTCTAGTGCCGTGACCCCTTGATGAAATTTCCCAAGTTGTGGGGACCCCCAACAGTAAAATTGTTTACAAAGTGTATAGCACCCAAGCATGTATCTAGCACTAACACGGAATAACCACTTTTGAGGAACCAACTGGGACGTTCATATATAAATGATATGTCTTGTTCCATATTAGTTTTCTTGCATAGCCACGTCATGTTGGACTTAAAAAAAAAAAAAAATGGCGAAACTCCGCTTTAAGTCCAACATGACGTGGCTATGCAAGAAAAAAATTATTATGGAACAAGACATATCATTTATATATGAACGTCCCAGTTGGTTCCTCAAAAGTGTTTATTCCGTGTCAGTGCTAGATATTCAAAGTGTATAGCACCCAAACATGTATCTAGCACTGACACGGAATAAACACTTTTGAGGAACCAACTGGGACATTTATATATAAATGATATGTATTGTACCACAATTATATTTTTCACAGTCATGTCAGACTTATTTAATCAAAATCGATGTATTAATTACACTGCTGTGACAAACAGTACAAAAATGCCTTAATTACCGGTATTTAGGGCCAGATTCTCGTACCTGCGGCGCAGCGTAACGTAACGCGTTTACGTTACACCGCCACAAGTTTTCAGTCTAAGTGCCCGATCCACAAAGCACTTACCTGGAAACTTGCGGCGGTGTATCGTAAACACGTCCGGCGCAAGGCGGCCCAATTCAAATGGGGCGGGTACTTTTTAAATTAGGCGCGCTCCCGCGCCGGACGTACTGCGCATGCTCCGGTCGCAAGTTTCCCGACGTGCTTTGCGCGAAATTACGACGCGCCGACGTGTTGAGAATCGCGACGTGCGTAAAAGCGACACGGGAAAGACGGGCATACTTTAACATGGTGGAGTAATTTTACACCATGTTAATGCAGCCCTATCTTTGCGACGGGAATCTAAAACTTGCGACGACGTAACGATGGGAAAAACCTCCATGGATCGCCGTAACTGCTAATTTGCATACCCGACGCTGGTTTACGACGCAAACTCCCCCCAGCGGCGGCCGAAGTATTGCATCCTAGGATCCGACGGTGTAATTCAATTACACCTGTCGGATCTTAGGGCTAGCTATGCGTTACTGATTCTATGAACAGGGCCGGACTGGGAATGAAAACCAGCCCTGGAAATAATTTCATACCAGCCCCACAGCATAACGTCATTATTTTCTTTTTCATCAAAAGGAAAAACATTTAAAAGCACATTTGAAGAGTGTATTATGTAAAGATATGACACAGGATGTAGTATAGGCTTTCCAGTTTTCCACTATACCTACTACATGCTGTGTACCCCTGGCGGGGAGTTGGATCTGGTGAGTGGGGACCCTTGTGGGGGAGCACCGGGACCACCACGAATGCTGTATCAGCTGTATAGGAACACCTTTCCTCACTGCAAGAACCTGCATCCATAAGCCCTGACTGGAATCAATAGAACTTCTCCCACTAGAGACTATTGTGTTTTATGTTTTTATGTGATCTCCTTCATGCGGTCTTACCGGTCAGACATCATATAGCCTTAGACCTGAGGCTGCAATTGGACTATATACTTTCTATCACGTTCACCTACCCCTTTTAGGGGATTGGTTTCCAGCAGTGGCGGCCCGCCCATAGGGGGCGCCCGGGCGCGGCCCCCCCTCCTGTAGGCAAAATATAAAAAATAAAATAATAATACTTTTTTTTTTTTTTTTTCAATGGCCCCTTTAAAAAAAAGAAGTCCTTTAATAAAATTAGATTGAGCGCCGGCCACCATTGCCCTGTGAAGCGACACGTCAATGCAATCTTTAGATTGCAGACGTGGCGCTTCATTTGCGGGCTTTTATCCCGCCTTTGGGCGCATTGCACAGTGCTGAATAGCTTCTCATGCGTCCGTATCCACTATGGGTGCCGGGAGCATTACTATTGTTGTTACTTCCGGGATTTGTCTTACAGACGAAAAACGGAAGTGACGTCACGTGGGAAAGCTCCGTCGTTTACACTGCCCCAGCGGAGCTGGGAAGGTAAGCCATGCCATTGCGGCATTGCCTCATCCCATCGCCTCATTTTTTATTGACTCAAAATCAGCGGTGGACTGCCTGATGCCCACCCATCCACCTCGGAGCCTGTAATTTTAGTAAGACTGCTGGGACTTGTAGTTCTCCATCTTCTCCTGGGGCTCATGGAGAAGATGGAGATCTACAAGTCCCAGCAGGTTAAACATACAATAAGGCTCTGAGGTGGATGGGTGTGGATTGCATGCACCTGAGCCCAGGCGAAGATGGAGAACTACAAGTCCCAGCAGGTTATAATATAAAGCTCCGAGGTGGATGGATGTCTGGACAGTGACACAGTGGGGACAATTGGCACAGCGGCATGAATGGGCACAGTGGCGACAATTAAAGGGCACAGTGGCTGTGTTTGATGGCATGGCATAGTGACTGCATTTGATGGCATGGCACAGTGGTGACAATTGATGGCACAGTGGTTGCGTTTGATGGCATGGCACAGTGGTGACAATTGATGGCACAGTGGCTGTGTTTGATGGCATGGCACAGTGGCTGCATTTTATGGCATGGCACAGTGGCTGTGTTTGATGGCATGGCACAGTGGCTGCGTTTGATGGCATGGCACAGTGGCTGCGTTTGATGGCATGGCACAGTGGTGACAATTGATGGCACAGTGGCTGCGTTTGATGGCATGGCACAGTGGTGACAATTGATGGCAAAGTGGCTGCGTTTGATGGCATGGCACAGTGGTGACAATTGATGGCACAGTGGCTGCGTTTGATGGCATGGCACAGTGGTGACAATTGATGGCACAGTGGCTGCATTTGATGGCATGGCAGTGGCTGCGTTTGATGGCATGGCACAGTGGTGACAATTGATGGCACAGTGGCTGCGTTTGATGGCATGGCACAGTGGTGACAATTGATGGCACAGTGGCTGCGTTTGATGGCATGGCACAGTGGCTGCGTTTGATGGCATGGCACAGTGGTGACAATTGATGGCACAGTGGCTGCGTTTGATGGCATGGCACAGTGGTGACAATTGATGGCACAGTGGCTGCGTTTGATGGCATGGCACAGTGGTGACAATTGATGGCACAGTGGCTGCATTTGATGGCATGGCATTGGCTGCGTTTGATGGCATGGCACAGTGGTGCGAATTGATGGCACAGTGGCTGCGTTTGATGGCATGGCAGTGGCTGCGTTTGATGGCATGGCACAGTGGTGACAATTGATGGCACAGTGGCTGCGTTTGATGGCATGGCACAGTGGTGCGAATTGATGGCACAGTGGCTGCGTTTGATGGCATGGCAGTGGCTGCGTTTGATGGCATGGCACAGTGGTGCGAATTGATGGCACAGTGGCTGCATTTGATGGGCACATTTTTTTTCTCATTTGCGCCCCCCAAAAAATTTTGAGCACCAGCCGCCACTTTTTTCCAGGGGGGGCAGCAGCCCAATTCACGGTCCTAAGCGCAGGCAGATTATTGTGTTTTTTTGGCATTTAAAAGGTAGGTGCAGAGAGGGGGGGGGGGGGTTGACCATGCAATAGTGAGAGAGATTATACTGTCCAGATTACAATTTGCAGGGGCAGCAGAGGTGACAGAGAAAGGGGGGTGCACCATGCAACCCCCCCCCCCTCTCTCTCTCTCTCTGTCACCTCTGCTGCCCCTGCAAATTGTAATCTGGACAGTATAATCTCTCTCACCATTGCATGGTCAACCCCCCCCCCCTCTCTGCACCTACCTTTTCTTCCCCTGCAAATTGTAAACTGTATAATCTCTCTCACACCACCATTGCACGGTGCCCCCCCCCCCCCCCCTCTCCTCTCTGAAATTAGTTTACAATTTCCAGGGGCAGCAAAGGTAGGTGACAGAGAGAGGAGGGGGGGGGCCCGGGGGGGGGGGGGGGGTGCACCGTTATATGGTGAGAGAGAGAGTCGAGATACAGACAGTATGGATTTTCACCTTATGTTCCAGGGGTGGCCGAGCGTTCACTTCTTCTCCTGAGATCTCCTCTGCGGGCGCTCTGCCTTCACACGTGACTCTGCACTGGGCGGTGCTGGCGCCGCACGGGTAGATGGAACAAGAGCTGTTCTCCTGCTCGGCTCCTCCCCTCCCTCAGACACGTGACATGCTCGCCGCTCCACGGCTCCAGGCAGTCAGCGCGAAAAGGAAGGAAAGTGCAGCGGCGAGCATGGCGGCCGAAACCCGCCGGCGGCCGGCCCGCCGCTGCTTTTTATACATACACGACAATGTGATGTGACAGAGACATGACACTAGAGAGGGGCCGGGCAGGCGTATAATTAAAAAGTGCGGCCGCCGCTGTGGCCCACAGGCATCTGAGCTGACAATTTTTTGATGGACAGCAGGCGGCCTACCGGGAATTTTCCCGGTCTCCCGGTAGGCCAGTCCGGCCCTGTCTATGAATCAGTCGTATAGTTAGAACGACCCTAAAACAGAGATACGACGGCGTATCAGGAGATACGCCGTCGTATCTCTATTGTGAATCTGGCCCCCTGTGCCTGGCTTGCCAAAGTACCTCAGGTTACCTCAGGTGTTCCGTCAGCATCAGCAACCCGTCTATTATATTAACCGGAATCGACGCCGCCGCCATCTTGGTACCCTCGTCCGCAGCAAGGCTACAGTTAGAAGTCGGCAAGCGGACATCTTTTTACACCCACCAAAGTCTTGCAGTTTACATGTATTTTTACCAGTAAACTGAGCTTATATATGAAGCTTATATAGTATATAAAAACAAAAAAAGGAATGCAGCGCTAATAAATGATGAATCAACAATATGAGTGAATAATTGATGATGTTAGCATAAAAAATGAAAAAAAATATATATTATCTCCCCAAAGAGTAAACAAATTGAGAAGTAAAAAAGAGAAAATCACCAAGCTGTAAAAAATCCAGAAATTAGTGAATGATTGCACTTGATTTTCTCATAAATATCCCACAAGTGAAAAATGTGAAAAAACTAAAAAAAGAAAAAAATGACACAGAAAGTCCAAAAAAAGTTCCATAAAGGTTTCCAAGACGGTGAGGATAGAGTGATGAGAGATGAAATTTCCACACTACACCCGTGCCTGTAAGAATGCCTGCTTACCGAAATTAAAGACTGTATCTCACCAGTCTCATAAAGCCTCTGGGAATTGAGGTATCCCACAACCCATCCACCTGAATGATCAGAAGGCTCAGCATAGAATCCAAACGGAACCGTGGATAATGAAAGAGAAAAGGATTCTCATAGCGTATAACGTTTTAAAATCACAATACGTATTTATTAAAGGTTGCACTTACAATTAAGTAGTGTATATTGAGCAGTAACAAGCAATCACAAAAAGAAATCCTCCTCCGTTGCTTCAGTACTGCGATGCTTCCTCGCTACCAGGACTCACACACCGCTGGCGTTCAGAGCGAAAGCGCGATGACGTCACAGCAACCCGACGATCGTTTCGTCTCAATAGGACATCTACGGGGGTTTGGCCGGATGGCGACGTCAGCGCGTGCAGTGTATAAATAGCAGAGGACTCCATCTTTAAGATGGGAAAGACATGCAAAGGCCCTAGTATGCAACTAAGGGAAAAATAATGTAATTGGTAGCGGGAAAGAGAGGTCATTCCGATCATTGCATATAGCTAATCGGTCAAAATAAATTCCTATAGTATAAATTCTTATAACATATAAGAAAAGGAACGCGGAGGTGTGTTTTTCAAATGGTAGGATAGCATCGGGTAGCAACAACTGAATCTAAACGGAGAGGATCAATGATATGTCTTAAATTAATACAATGTAAACAGTTAATATGCATTCTGGTTTACAAATTATATATGCTTTAATTACAGTTTAGATTAAATAAAAAATTATGTAGTTAATACAACGGTATATTAACAAGTCCATAAAGGACTGTATATAGACATGCTTGCCAGTGCTTGATCACCGGAATGCATATATTACTCATTGGGGCATCAAATTTGCTTTTGCCGTACCAAAACAGAGTGTAACAGTGACTAGTGTGCCGGTGTTCAATCACCGGAAAGTATGCAACAATCAGTACGGCATCAAGTTAACTGCAACCATACAGAAGTATAGTGCACGCCAATATTTATCAACAACATACATGAGTATAATAAATTATTAATAATAAAACCATATAAAATTAACCCTAAATTAATCATGGGTCACATAATTTTTTAAAAAAATTAATTAGAAAAATTGTTAAAAAAATTATTAGATAAAAACATTTATATTAGGAATTATTAAGGAAACAATTAATATCCCAATCGACATTTAGTCCGAAGGGAACGAAGGATTTTAAACAAAAAATCCAGCGAGTTTCTAACCTCGATATGGCACGAACCATATTGGTACCTCTCCAATGAGGGCGGATGTTATCAATAGCAAAAAAGCTGGTCCCCTTCAGATGGCTTACTGGGAGCGAGATGTGATCGATGTGCAGGCCCCGCCACAATTGCGCCTTTGGAAACGTTACATAGATGACGTGATAGTGATATGGGAGGGTGACGTTACATCTTTAGAGGGATTTTTTTCTAGACTCAACTCTAATGATAGAGGAATCTCTCTACAGCATGACATCAGTATCTCTCATATTAATTTTTTGGATTTAAATATATTTATAAAAAATGGAAAATTAAGTACCAACACTTTTTTTAAAGCGACCGATCGGAATGCCTTTATCCCTACCACGAGTTGTCATCATAATTCCTGGCTTACAGCAATACCTAAGGGTCAGTTTCAGCGCATTAGACGGAACTGTACAGAAATTGTTGACTACCAGGAACAATCTAATGTTTTAAAATCAAGATTTTTAAATAAAGGATATCAAGAGGAGAAGATTAACGAGACGATCACTGTAGTGGAAAAGATGGATCGAAATTCCCTCCTGACAAGGAATAATAGAATAAATGCTATTCCCTCGGACAAATTCAGTTGGTCGTTGACTACGAGATACTCCAACCAGCACTTTTCAATTAAAAAAATCCTGAGGAAGCATTGGGATATACTTAGAAGTGATAGGATCCTGGGGGCACATATCCCTGAGAATCCACTCCTGATTTTTAAAGGGGCACCCTCACTAAGGCAGAACTTAGCACCCAACGTCATTGACCCCCCTAAAAATCTAGTTTTCTTCCAATCTCTGAAGGGCTTCTTTCCATGTCGGAAATGTAGTGTTTGTAAGGTCAATTCCTTCAAGGAAAGAAAATGTACGAATTTTCAATCTACAGTCACTGGGAAAACACATGAGATCGAATCATTTATGACCTGTTCGACAAAGTATGTGGTGTATATGATACAGTGCCCATGTTCGAAGCAATATGTGGGTCGCACTAAACGTGAACTGCATATCCGCCTTGGTGAACATATAGGTAGGATTAAGAGCGGGTTCCCAAAACATAATCTTTCTAAGCATTATGACAAATACCATGGGAGAGATCTGAAGGGGACCAGCTTTTTTGCTATTGATAACATCCGCCCTCATTGGAGAGGTACCAATATGGTTCGTGCCATATCGAGGTTAGAAACTCGCTGGATTTTTTGTTTAAAATCCTTCGTTCCCTTCGGACTAAATGTCGATTGGGATATTAATTGTTTCCTTAATAATTCCTAATATAAATGTTTTTATCTAATAATTTTTTTAACAATTTTTCTAATTAATTTTTTTAAAAAATTATGTGACCCATGATTAATTTAGGGTTAATTTTATATGGTTTTATTATTAATAATTTATTATACTCATGTATGTTGTTGATAAATATTGGCGTGCACTATACTTCTGTATGGTTGCAGTTAACTTGATGCCGTACTGATTGTTGCATACTTTCCGGTGATTGAACACCGGCACACTAGTCACTGTTACACTCTGTTTTGGTACGGCAAAAGCAAATTTGATGCCCCAATGAGTAATATATGCATTCCGGTGATCAAGCACTGGCAAGCATGTCTATATACAGTCCTTTATGGACTTGTTAATATACCGTTGTATTAACTACATAATTTTTTATTTAATCTAAACTGTAATTAAAGCATATATAATTTGTAAACCAGAATGCATATTAACTGTTTACATTGTATTAATTTAAGACATATCATTGATCCTCTCCGTTTAGATTCAGTTGTTGCTACCCGATGCTATCCTACCATTTGAAAAACACACCTCCGCGTTCCTTTTCTTATATGTTATAAGAATTTATACTATAGGAATTTATTTTGACCGATTAGCTATATGCAATGATCGGAATGACCTCTCTTTCCCGCTACCAATTACATTATTTTTCCCTTAGTTGCATACTAGGGCCTTTGCATGTCTTTCCCATCTTAAAGATGGAGTCCTCTGCTATTTATACACTGCACGCGCTGACGTCGCCATCCGGCCAAACCCCCGTAGATGTCCTATTGAGACGAAACGATCGTCGGGTTGCTGTGACGTCATCGCGCTTTCGCTCTGAACGCCAGCGGTGTGTGAGTCCTGGTAGCGAGGAAGCATCGCAGTACTGAAGCAACGGAGGAGGATTTCTTTTTGTGATTGCTTGTTACTGCTCAATATACACTACTTAATTGTAAGTGCAACCTTTAATAAATACGTATTGTGATTTTAAAACGTTATACGCTATGAGAATCCTTTTCTCTTTCATTATCCACGGTTCCGTTTGGATTCTATGCTGAGCCTTCTGATCATTCAGGTGGATGGGTTGTGGGATACCTCAATTCCCAGAGGCTTTATGAGACTGGTGAGATACAGTCTTTAATTTCGGTAAGCAGGCATTCTTACAGGCACGGGTGTAGTGTGGAAATTTCATCTCTCATCACTCTATCCTCACCGTCTTGGAAACCTTTATGGAACTTTTTTTGGACTTTCTGTGTCATTTTTTTCTTTTTTTAGTTTTTTCACATTTTTCACTTGTGGGATATTTATGAGAAAATCAAGTGCAATCATTCACTAATTTCTGGATTTTTTACAGCTTGGTGATTTTCTCTTTTTTACTTCTCAATTTGTTTACTCTTTGGGGAGATAATATATATTTTTTTTCATTTTTTATGCTAACATCATCAATTATTCACTCATATTGTTGATTCATCATTTATTAGCGCTGCATTCCTTTTTTTGTTTTTATGTTTGTAAGATTGTGGTACACAATTTAATGCTAGCTGCTCTTCACTAACACAATTATTAATTTCTTGTTACACCTTTAATCACTCAATTAATTCAGCGCAGCGCCAACCTTAGGGTTTTTTGCTTTGTTTTACTTGTATTTGTACTTAGACGCTGCTGCTCAGCATTTATTATGGATATTTTTGATTTTAGATCACAATATAGCATAAACTTAGATGGTGTGTTTGATGGAAACACAGAGCAAACGGATGCCCTGGGTGGCTTGTTTTTGAGGCTTAAAAATCTCCTCATATCCGAGCTGCATACCATTTGGGACATTGCTTATCTTGAACATTATGTTGAAAAAGAAATGGTACCCCGCAGCCTTAGGTGGGAAGTGGCTCCCCAAAAAGGAGAAACTGATCTTGAGGGCTGGTATACCTACTTCAATGAGATAGGGGTTAAATTTCTCCAGTTCCTTTTAGATAAAAAACAGACCAAACTAAAATCATTGAATGAGGAAATCGGGTCAGTACGAACTAAACTCAATATCTTCAAAGAACAGGAGATATACTCAACTAAATCTGAGCAATTAAAAGAAATTATAGAAAAGGAAGGTCTGGATCAAAAAAACAAGAAAAAGAAAAAATTCAATCGTGATCTCTCTGATTATTCCAACAAAGTAGTTTTCAAATGGCAAACAACTTTGGAGAACACTGATAACGTTAAGACCGTTACTGCAGCCCCAACTTCACAACCCATTCCTTCCAATTCCAATCGAGCCCCCCCACAGCTACCACCACAAGGTTCAGCTAATATTAGGAATCAATACACCAATAATGTCCTAGCTCCGCCCAAAACACATAAACCAGTTAAAAAGGTTCATTCCCAAGGCCCTCCTAAAGGAGCACGTCCCAAGATACCGTCTCTTGTAAGGGATTCCTCTTATAGGGATAATGTGCAAAACGGCTACTATGTCCCTAGAGATTCTCAACCATCTAGAGAACCCCAACCATATATGAGCTCAATGGACCAAAGGAGAGAAGTCAAAGGAAGTTGGCATTTCAGACCATATCAACAAAGGGTTGCCAATTATACCAATGATTCCAGAGACACTCGTATAGATCCACGAGATCGTTGGCATCTACAACCGGTAATACAGAGTTACAGAGAGCATAAGGGGGAGGCGAGTAATCACACTCCTAGTTACATCCCCCTGGATAACCGGTTTGCTCCCCTTTCTAATTATCACTTAGATCCCTGGGAAGAGAATGGGGTTATTTCACAGTATCCGAATGAGCCACCATTCCAAAGAGACTATTATGTGGACTCACCGTGTGAATCTGATAGCACTAATCCACCACGTTTTTTTCCCATGACACGGAGCCAAAGCAAGAAAGAGTACGACGTCAGAGAGGCCTCAGAGGGGGGAGGCGAATCCGGGCCAAAGAGAGGAAACTAACGGACTTAGCTGGTATTTTTAACCTCAGTTCAGCTTCCTTAACAGTGGGCGAACAGAGTATCTTAAGTCAGGGCCTCAAATTCGCCCCCCCCCCGACAACTCAATAAATTTGAAACTTTTATTGATATTAACAAATTTATTAGAAAAATGAATATTAAGAGACATTTCATTTTAAATCCGATAGGGAACAGTACTCAAATTATTCACAAGATTCCTTCATCACTGATGAGACGTTCTGAAGCCTCCATGGATAGTGGCACACCGATTACTAATGTCCCTATCCAGCATACCAATTTGAAGAATGCATCATTATTCAACCCCCCTGGTTTTGTGGCTCCAGCTATACAAGTATTTAAGGAACTTGTTACTAAGGACCTTCTGTCCTTGAAAGTCACTAAACCCAGGAGTGCTTTCTCAATTGAAACTAATATTAAAAAGATATGTCAGCGGAAAGATGTAATAATCAGACCTGCCGACAAAGGTGGGGGCATCGTTATATTGGATAAGTCCCAATATATAGAGGAAATGAATCGTCAACTGTCTGATGTTCTAACCTATATGGCTTTGCCCTCTAATCCAACAGCTAAATATAGGAAGGCATTAGCTAACATCATTGATCAAGGCCTCCAAAAAGGGATCCTTAATAAAAAAGAGCATGCCCATCTTATACCAATTATACCACGTGTACCTGTGATATACTACTTACCCAAAATTCACAAAAATTTGGTTAAACCCCCCGGCCGCCCAATTATTAGCGGCATCGATTCAGTCACCGCCAGAATAGGCAAATATGTAGATTATTTTTTACAACCACTGGTGAAAGCCACTCCAGCCTATTTAGGTGACACCACTGAAGTTTTGAATCTTTTGAAGAATTTTGAATGGAAGGAGGGTTATATTCTGGCCACGGCGGATGTGGCCTCTCTTTACACTGTTATCTCCCATCAACAAGGTCTGGAGGCAGTCAGTTTTTATCTTCATCAGGAATCTAATATACCTCATTTACAAAAGGAGTTTATTTTAGAGTTATTACAATTTGCTGCTACCCACAATTATTTTTGGTTTGGAAACACTTTCTTTCTTCAAATCTGTGGTGTAGCGATGGGGGCAAAATTCGCTCCTAGTCTAGCCAATTTATTTATGGCTTACTGGGAGCGAGATGTGATCGATGTGCAGGCCCCGCCACAATTGCGCCTTTGGAAACGTTACATAGATGACGTGATAGTGATATGGGAGGGTGACGTTACATCTTTAGAGGGATTTTTTTCTAGACTCAACTCTAATGATAGAGGAATCTCTCTACAGCATGACATCAGTATCTCTCATATTAATTTTTTGGATTTAAATATATTTATAAAAAATGGAAAATTAAGTACCAACACTTTTTTTAAAGCGACCGATCGGAATGCCTTTATCCCTACCACGAGTTGTCATCATAATTCCTGGCTTACAGCAATACCTAAGGGTCAGTTTCAGCGCATTAGACGGAACTGTACAGAAATTGTTGACTACCAGGAACAATCTAATGTTTTAAAATCAAGATTTTTAAATAAAGGATATCAAGAGGAGAAGATTAACGAGACGATCACTGTAGTGGAAAAGATGGATCGAAATTCCCTCCTGACAAGGAATAATAGAATAAATGCTATTCCCTCGGACAAATTCAGTTGGTCGTTGACTACGAGATACTCCAACCAGCACTTTTCAATTAAAAAAATCCTGAGGAAGCATTGGGATATACTTAGAAGTGATAGGATCCTGGGGGCACATATCCCTGAGAATCCACTCCTGATTTTTAAAGGGGCACCCTCACTAAGGCAGAACTTAGCACCCAACGTCATTGACCCCCCTAAAAATCTAGTTTTCTTCCAATCTCTGAAGGGCTTCTTTCCATGTCGGAAATGTAGTGTTTGTAAGGTCAATTCCTTCAAGGAAAGAAAATGTACGAATTTTCAATCTACAGTCACTGGGAAAACACATGAGATCGAATCATTTATGACCTGTTCGACAAAGTATGTGGTGTATATGATACAGTGCCCATGTTCGAAGCAATATGTGGGTCGCACTAAACGTGAACTGCATATCCGCCTTGGTGAACATATAGGTAGGATTAAGAGCGGGTTCCCAAAACATAATCTTTCTAAGCATTATGACAAATACCATGGGAGAGATCTGAAGGGGACCAGCTTTTTTGCTATTGATAACATCCGCCCTCATTGGAGAGGTACCAATATGGTTCGTGCCATATCGAGGTTAGAAACTCGCTGGATTTTTTGTTTAAAATCCTTCGTTCCCTTCGGACTAAATGTCGATTGGGATATTAATTGTTTCCTTAATAATTCCTAATATAAATGTTTTTATCTAATAATTTTTTTAACAATTTTTCTAATTAATTTTTTTAAAAAATTATGTGACCCATGATTAATTTAGGGTTAATTTTATATGGTTTTATTATTAATAATTTATTATACTCATGTATGTTGTTGATAAATATTGGCGTGCACTATACTTCTGTATGGTTGCAGTTAACTTGATGCCGTACTGATTGTTGCATACTTTCCGGTGATTGAACACCGGCACACTAGTCACTGTTACACTCTGTTTTGGTACGGCAAAAGCAAATTTGATGCCCCAATGAGTAATATATGCATTCCGGTGATCAAGCACTGGCAAGCATGTCTATATACAGTCCTTTATGGACTTGTTAATATACCGTTGTATTAACTACATAATTTTTTATTTAATCTAAACTGTAATTAAAGCATATATAATTTGTAAACCAGAATGCATATTAACTGTTTACATTGTATTAATTTAAGACATATCATTGATCCTCTCCGTTTAGATTCAGTTGTTGCTACCCGATGCTATCCTACCATTTGAAAAACACACCTCCGCGTTCCTTTTCTTATATGTTATAAGAATTTATACTATAGGAATTTATTTTGACCGATTAGCTATATGCAATGATCGGAATGACCTCTCTTTCCCGCTACCAATTACATTATTTTTCCCTTAGTTGCATACTAGGGCCTTTGCATGTCTTTCCCATCTTAAAGATGGAGTCCTCTGCTATTTATACACTGCACGCGCTGACGTCGCCATCCGGCCAAACCCCCGTAGATGTCCTATTGAGACGAAACGATCGTCGGGTTGCTGTGACGTCATCGCGCTTTCGCTCTGAACGCCAGCGGTGTGTGAGTCCTGGTAGCGAGGAAGCATCGCAGTACTGAAGCAACGGAGGAGGATTTCTTTTTGTGATTGCTTGTTACTGCTCAATATACACTACTTAATTGTAAGTGCAACCTTTAATAAATACGTATTGTGATTTTAAAACGTTATACGCTATGAGAATCCTTTTCTCTTTCATTATCCACGGTTCCGTTTGGATTCTATGCTGAGCCTTCTGATCATTCAGGTGGATGGGTTGTGGGATACCTCAATTCCCAGAGGCTTTATGAGACTGGTGAGATACAGTCTTTAATTTCGGTAAGCAGGCATTCTTACAGGCACGGGTGTAGTGTGGAAATTTCATCTCTCATCACTCTATCCTCACCGTCTTGGAAACCTTTATGGAACTTTTTTTGGACTTTCTGTGTCATTTTTTTCTTTTTTTAGTTTTTTCACATTTTTCACTTGTGGGATATTTATGAGAAAATCAAGTGCAATCATTCACTAATTTCTGGATTTTTTACAGCTTGGTGATTTTCTCTTTTTTACTTCTCAATTTGTTTACTCTTTGGGGAGATAATATATATTTTTTTTCATTTTTTATGCTAACATCATCAATTATTCACTCATATTGTTGATTCATCATTTATTAGCGCTGCATTCCTTTTTTTGTTTTTATGTTTGTAAGATTGTGGTACACAATTTAATGCTAGCTGCTCTTCACTAACACAATTATTAATTTCTTGTTACACCTTTAATCACTCAATTAATTCAGCGCAGCGCCAACCTTAGGGTTTTTTGCTTTGTTATATAGTATATAAGCTCAGTTTACTGGTAAAAATACGTGTAAACTGCAAGACTTCGGTGGGTGTAAAAAGATGTCCGCTTGCTGACTTCTAACTGTAGCCTTGCTGCGGACGAGGGTACCAAGATGGCGGCGGCGTCACTTCTGGTTAACTCCGCTTGCTGACTTCTAACTGCAGCCTTACTGCGGACGAGAGTACCATGATGGCGGCGACGGAACGTCACTTCCGCACTGTTCTCCTCTCCCGGAAGTGACGTCTTGCTGGCCGAGACGGACAGACTCAGGCGTAAACAGTAATTTCGGGTCCGTCTCGGCCAGCGTTACAGTTTGGACTAGCATTCCCGACCCCCGGCAAATTGCCAAACGACCCCCCGGGGGGTCGCGACCCCCGGGTTGAGAACCGCTGATCTAGTTCAACCAAAAAAAATTCAATAAAAATATAATCCCATATACACAATCCTCCAGAGGAAGGCGAAAAACCCCAGCAAAGCATGATCCAATGGGGATGAGGTGACAGGAAGATGTTCTGTAGCCCTGACATACGTCCCGTTCTATGGCGAAAATGCTGCTCCTGCACAGAAACGGTACAGTGAATGTTGTCATCCTAAGGCCTCGTACACACGGACGGACTGTCCGGTGAAAACGGTCCGCCGGACCGTTTTCACCGGACATGTCCGCTGCCGGATTTCTGTCTGATGGTTGTACACACCATCAGACAGAAATCCGCGCGGACACGATACGCGGTGACGTGGCCGCGCCGTCGCCGTGACGATGACGCGGCGACGTGCGCGACCCTGGAAGGTCAATGCTTCCACGCATGCGTCGAATCACTTTGACACATGCAAGGGCTTTTGGCCGAGCGGACATGTCCGGTGAGTCGTACAGACGACCGAACATGTCCGACGGACAGGCTTCCAGCGGACATGTTTCTTAGCATGCTAAGAAACATTTGTCCGCTGGAAACCTGTCCGATCCGCCGGAAAATTGTCCGGTCGGCCGTACACACGACCGAACATGTCCGCTGAAACTGGTCCGACGGACCAGTTTCAGCAGACATGTTCGGTCGTGTGTACGAGGCCTTAGTGTTCTACTGGCAGGCAGTGCCGGGACAAGGTCTTTTAAAGCCCGGGGCAAACATTCTAAAACGGACCCCCCAGGTGTATGTGTATCATGTCAGAAAAAATCCCCCCCCCTTAAACAAAGGAAAAAAAACAAGCAATAACCTGCATGCCCCCTCCACACACAAATCTCCTCCACCCAATCCCCTTGCTGAACCCCCCCCCCCCCATACACACACACTTCACATGATACCACAGTGCCCAGGGCAGCCTCCCCTTCTGTCTATCTCTTGTCTAAGGATTACAGGTGAAAAAAAAAGGTGAAAAAGCCGGAAAAAGGAAAACGAATGCAGCCACTACATCTAAGGCCCCATACACACGAGAGGATTTATCCGCGAATACGTTCCAACGGACCGTTTCCGCGGATAAATCCTCTCGAGGATTTCAGCGGATTTCTCTGCGATGGAGTGTACTCACCATCGCATTGAAATCCGCGCCAAAATCCTCTGGCGATGACGTGTCGCGCCGTCGCCGCGTTTATGACGCGGCGATGTGCGCGACGCTGTCATATAAGGAATTCCATGCATGCGTCGAATCATTACGACGCATGCGGGGGATCCCTTCGGACGGATGGATTCGGTGAGTCTATACAGACCAGCGGATCCATCCGTTGGGATGGATTCCAGCAGATGGATATGTTCTGCATGTCAGCAAATATTCATCTGCTGGAATCCATCCCAGGGGAGAAATATCCACGGAAACAGATCCGCTGGAGTGTACACACCATAGGATCTATCCGCTGAAACCCATTCGCTGGGATTTTTCAGCGGATGGATTCTATCGTGTGTATGGGGGCCTAAGGACTGGTAATCTGCAATATATAACATTTTTGTTGTCGTGCTTAGATCCACTTAAAAGATTATCTAAAATCCCCAACTGCCCCACATCATCGTTCTCACCTTTGAAAAATATGACGCTGTCCGTCCTGCATTCCCCCTTGTGACATTCTACAGCGGCGTCCAGATCGTCCGGAATTCCTGGAAACTCCTCACTAATGAGCCGCGGAAAGCCGGCCACCAGTTTCCCTTCCAAGTAACTCCAAACCTTTGAGCCCTGCAAGACATCGAGAGGAGCACGGACATATTGGGGGGATCAGAAAGGAAGCGTAAGGGTAGAATGTGTGACATCTCCATGATATATCAGGAAGTCTTCAGGGATTGGAGGGGCTGAACTGCACCACAAACCTCGGATGGTGTGTGGAAGGGTAAGAACCCCTATTTCGATCTCGGTCCCCGCTGAGGAGACCCCCTCTCTCTAACTGTCCTAAAAGCTGAGGTTTAATCTGCTTATATTTTACCTTTCCTAGGGCCAGATCCACAAAAGGGATACGCCGTCGTATCCCTGTTTCTATCTATGGAACTGATCCACAGAATCAGTTTCCCATAGATAGGCAGAAGATCCGACATGTGTAAGGGACTTACACTGTCGGATCTTAGGATGCAGTACCGCGGCCGCCGCTGGGGGCATTTCTCGGCGAAATCCAGCGTCGGGTATGCAAATTAGCACTTACGGAGATCCACAAAGCTTTTACGCTTCATTTTTTCTCCGTAAGTGTTAGTTTGCTGTCACAAAATTAGGGCTGCTTTTACAAAGTGTAAAGTTAGTACACCTTATAAAAGTAGACCCTTCTTTCGCGCGACGCTGTCAAATTTAAAAAAAAATAAAAAATTTCCTGCCGCATCTCTTTTTTTTCCAGACGCAAATTTTTTTACCCGGCGCGATTCACAAAACTCGGCGCAACGTAATTTCGCGCAATGCACGTCGGGAAAATCGCATCGGAGGCATGCGCAGTACGTCCGGCGCGGGAGCGCGCCTAATTTAAATGGGACTAGCCCCATTAGATTAGGAACGCCTTGCGCCGAACGGATTTAAGTTACACCGCTCAAAATTTCTAGGTAAGTGCTTTGTGGATCGGGCACTTAGGTAGAGATTTTGCGGCGGTGTAACTTAAATCCGAATATTTAAGTTAAGCCCGCTCGTTGTGGATCAGGCCCCTAGGGCCTGATCCACAAAAACCCTGCGTAACTTAACTTTTGACATTTAAGTTACACCGCCGCAAAATCTCTACCTAAGTGCCCGATCCACAAAGCACTTACCTAGAAATTTTGAGCGGTGTAACTTAAGTGCCTCCATCGCAAGGCGGTCCTCCTCTCCGGGGGGCGTTTAAAATTTAAATGAGGCGCGCTCCCGCGCCGGCCGTACTGCGCATGCGTGTGACGTAATTTTCCCGACGTGCAGCGCGTGAACGTAATTTACGCCGGGCTTTGTGGATTGCGACGGGACACTAAAGTTGCGACGGGTGAAAAAAAAAAAGCGCCGGGAAAACAAAAACAAAAAAGACAAATTGTCAGCGTCGCTCGGCATGCATTCCTGAGAGGGAGAACTCCATGCCAATTTTCAAAGAAAAAACCGGCATGGGTTCCCCCCCCAGGAGCATACCAGGCCCTTAGGTCTGGTATGGGTTGTAAGGAGACCCCCCCCTACGCCGAAAAATCGACGTAGGGGGTCCCCCTACAATCCATACCAGACCCGTATCCAAAGCACGCTACCCGGCCGGTCAGGAATGGGAGTGGGGACGAGCGAGCGCCCCCCCCTCCTGAGCCGTGCCAGGCCGCATGCCCTCAACATGGGGGGGTTGGGTGCTCTGGGGCAGGGGGGCGCACTGCGGGCCCCCCCACCCCAGAGCACCCTGTCCCCATGTTGATGAGGACAGGACCTCTTCCCGACAACCCTTGCCGTTGGTTGTCGGGGTCTGCGGGCGGGGGCTTATCGGAATCTGGGAGTCCCCTTTAATAAGGGGGCCCCCAGATACCGGCCCCCCACCCTAAGTGAATGGATATGGGGTACATCGTACCCCTACCCATTCACCTGGAGGCAAAAAGTTAAAGTTAGTAAACACACAACACAAGGGTTTTTAAAATAATTTATTAGTCTGCTCCGGAGGCCCCCCCTGTCTTCTTTATTAGCTCTAATACCAGGGGGGGCTTCTTCTTCCACTCTCCGGGGGTCTTCTCCGCTCTCCGGGGGGGGGGGGTTTCTTCTTCCGCTCTCCGGGGGGGGCTTCTCCGCTCTCCGGGGGGGGGCTTCTTCTATCTTCTCCCCTCTTCCGCTGTTGACTCGGCGAACCCCGGTTCTTCTGCAGCTGTCCGGTGCCTTCTTCTTCAGCGCTGGCTGCCTGCTATCTTCGTGTGTTAGCTCAATTACTAGCAGGCAGCCAGCGCGGTCTTCTGTGACGTCAGGTTCTTCTCCCTTCTTCCGATGTTGACTCGTCGCCTCTTCTCACTGTAATGATGGAAGCGCGCCTTGCATCCCATTTATATAGGCATCACCGTCCCATCATGCTCCGGTAGGTACCCACGTGGTGGGTGCCTACCCACGTGCACCCATCACGTGGGTACCTACCGGAGCATGATGGGACGGTGATGCCTATATAAATGGGATGCAAGGCGCGCTTCCATCATTGCAGTGAGAAGAGGCGTCGAGTCAACATCGGAAGAAGAGAAGAGAAGAAGATGACGTCACAGAAGACCGCGCTGGCTGCCTGCTAGTAATTGAGCTAACACACGAAGATAGCAGGCAGCCAGCGCTGAAGAAGAAGACACCGGACATCTGCAGAAGAACCGGGGTGCGCCGAGTCAACAGCGGAGAGCGGCGAAGATAGAAGAAGACCCCCGGAGAGCGGAGAAGACCCCCGGAGAGCGGAAGAAGAAACCCCCCCCGGAGAGTGGAGAAGACCCCCGGAGAGCGGAAGAAGAAGCCCCCCCCTGGTAATAGAGCTAATAAAGAAGACAGGGGGGGCCTCCGGAGCAGACTAATAAATTATTTTAAAAACCCTTGTGTTGTGTGTTTACTAACTTTTACTTTTTGCCTCCAGGTGAATGGGTAGGGGTACGATGTACCCCATATCCATTCACTTAGGGTGGGGGGCCGGTATCTGGGGGCCCCCTTATTAAAGGGGACTCCCAGATTCCGATAAGCCCCCGCCCCGCAGACCCCGACAACCAACAGCAAGGGTTGTCGGGAAGAGGTCCTGTCCTCATCAACATGGGGACAGGGTGCTCTGGGGTGGGGGGGCCCGCAGTGCGCCCCCCTGCCCCAGAGCACCCAACCCCCCCATGTTGAGGGCATGCGGCCTGGCACGGCTCAGGAGGGGGGGGGGCGCTCGCTCGTCCCCACTCCCATTCCTGACCGGCCGGGTAGCGTGCTTTGGATACGGGTCTGGTATGGATTGTAGGGGGACCCCCTACGTACCTAAGGGCCTGGTATGCTCCTGGGGGGGGGAACCCATGCCGGTTTTGATTTTACAAATTGCCGTGGAGTTCTCCCTCGGGAATGCATACCAAATGCCGTCGCTTGAATGTGCTTTTACATGGTGTTGCTAACTTTACACCATGTAAAAGCAGCCCTAATTTTACACTTGCAAACTAAAACTTACGGCGAAAAAACGAAGCTGAAAAGCTTTGAGGATCGCCCTAAGTGCTAATTTGCATACCAGAAGCGGCATTTCGACTCGAAATGCCCCCAGCGGCGGATGCGGTACTGCATCCTAAGATCCGGCAGTGTAAGTCCCTTACAGATGTCGGATCTTCGTCCTAACTTTGGAAAACTGATTCTGTGGATCAGTTCCAAAGTTAGAACCAGAGATACGACGGCTTACGCCGGCGTATCCCTTTTGAGGATATGGCCCCTAGTTCCTAGGTTTTAGCTAGAAATACACAATCTTTATATATTATAATATATATATATATATATATATATACTGGGCCAGATTCTCAAAGGACTTACGACGGCGTATCTCCACGTACGCCGTCGTAAGTCCGAATGTGAGCCGTCGTATCTATGCGCCTGATTCTTAGAATCAGTTACGCATAGATTTGGCCAAGATACGAGCGCCGTAAGTCTCCTACGCCGTCGTATCTTGGGTGAATATTTACGCTGGCCGCAAGGGGCGCTTCCGTAGATTTACGCGTCAAATATGCAAATGACCTAGATACGCCGATTCAGAAACGTACTTGCGCCCGTCAGATTCAGCTTCGCCGTTTACGTAAAGGCGTCGGTCCGGCGTAAGTGTACCCCTCATAAAGCAGGGGTAAGTCACGTTAAGGTATGGACGTCGGAAACGTCGGAACAGCGTCGTATTTTACGTCGTTTGCGTAAGTCGTACGTGAATGGGGCTGGGCGTAGGTTACGTTCACGTCAACAAAGCATTGAGCCGACGTATCTTAGGGAGTATTTGCGACGTGACTCTGAGCATGCGCGCGCATGCGCCGTTCGATCGGCCATGCATTTACATGGGGTCACGCTTCATTACAATACAACACGCCCACTGCCTTGCTACTTTGAATTATGCGGGGCTTACGCCGGCCCATTTACGATACGCCAACGTAACTTTGGGAGCAAGTGCTTTCTGAATACAGTACTTGCCTCTCAATGTTACGTCGGCGTAGCGCATAGGAGATGCGTTACGCCCGCTCAAAGATACGACATTGGATCTGAATCGCGGCCAGAATATATATATATATAAAAAAACTGCATGGATGTATCATGCATTCGCCCAACTGTAATAAATTACTACCTTCTAGTGGCTATCTAGTGCAGTATTGTCCTGAAGTAGCTCAATCAGGAAAATACCCCATTATGGCCATTGGTTGGCGCTGGTGAGGATTATAGGATCCAAAATGAAAATAAACCGGTATGTGAAGGTGCAGCATATCAGGGATCAATGTGGCAGACCTGTCCCTGCAATCGGGAGTCAGATTGTGGTATGGAGAGAGAGAAGAGATGAGTTCTAGGGTGAGTGCCGCGTAGCATACAGGCTGTGTGGAGTGCGCTGCGGTGTCCAGACTCACCTTGAACAGGTAAATTCTTTGATGTTCCAGAGGGTGCTCTTGGTTGTGGTTGCGAAATGCGGCATCTATAGATCCGGGAATGCCCTGCCAGGTCTCGTTTATCCACTTCGCAGGACCATGAAATCCCAACCACACAAAGTCATCTGCGGGAAATTCAGCACGTCACACAATACACAAGCCTTGAAGTAATATAATATATATTATATAATAAGAATATATATATACACACAGGCCCAGATTCTCAAAGGGCTTACGACGGCGCAGACATGTGCAATTCGTTTTTTAACGAAAATTCGGAAATTCGTTAATTTCGAATTTTCGTTTTCACAAATTTTTTATTTCCGAATTTTCGGACTTCCGAAAATTTCGAATTTCCGAATTTTCGTATTTCTGAATTTTTCAATTTCCGAATTTTCGGACTTGCGAAATTTCGAATTTCCGAATTTTTTAATTTCCAAATTTCGGAATTTTCGTAATACGAAAAATGATTTTTTTTATTTTAAAAATCCAGAATTTTAGAAATCTCGAATCTTTCATTTTTTTTTTCGAATTTTTCAATTTTAGAAATTTCGAATTTTTCATTTTCGAATTATTCATTTTCGATTTTCAAAATTTTGAATTTAATTTTTCATTTTCAAATTGTTCTAAATTTTCAATTTCGTATTTCCGTTTTTTTAATTTAGAATTTTTCATTTTTTGTTTTTCGAATTTTTAAATTTTCGAAATTTCGAATTTTTCATTTTTTTTTCCTTTTGAATTTTTAATTTTCGATTTTTCAAATTTTTCAATTTTCGAATTTTCGAAATTTCGAATTTCAAAATTTCGAATTTTCAAATTTTTTACTTTCGAATTTCGAAATTTTCAATTTAATTTTAGAAATTCAGAATTTTCGAAATTTCTGATTTTTCATTTTTTATTTTCGAATTTTTCAATTTTAGAAATTTCGAATTTTTCATTTTCGATTTTTCAATTTTCGAAATTTCGAATTTCGAATTGTCAAAATTTTTACTTTCAAATTTCGAAATTTTCAATTTTCTATTTTTTTTTCGAAATTTCGAATTCATGAATTTTCGAAATTTTTCATTTTCGAATTTTCATTTTCGAAATTTTTCATTTTCGAATTTTCATTTTCGAAATTTCGAAAATGGAAAATTTTATAATTCGAAAAAAATTTTTTTTTTAAAAATTCGAAAAAAATTTTTTTTTTTGAATTTTCGAAATTGTGGAATTTTCGATTTTTATAATTTCCGAATTTTAGAAATTCCGAAATCCCGAATTACATTTTTTTCGTACTTCCGAATTTTTTCATTTCCGAATTTTCCGAAATCGGAGTACGCCGTCGTAAATCCTAATCTGGGCCGTCGTATCTATGCACCTGATTCTCATGCCGCGTACACACCATCACTTTATGTGATGAAAAAAAATGACGTTTTTAAAAACGTCACTTTAATTGACCGTGTGTGGGGGAAAACGTCGTTTTATGTCTTCTAAAAAACGACCAAAAAAAATTGAAGCATGCTTCAATTTTATGTGTCGTTTTTCAAAACGTCAACTTTTACTTTACAGAAATTGACCGTGTGTAGCAAAAAACGTCGTTTAAAACGAAGTTTTTTCACCCGCGCATGCCCAGAAGCTAGTTATAAAGCGAGCTTCAATGGAAAAAGTGGTGAGAACGTAACCTCGCTTTGCTAGAACATTGTGAGAAAAACGATGGTGTGTAGGCAACTTCGTCTTTGAAAATTGAAGTTTCAAAAACGTCATTTTTTACTTCACAGAAAATGTCGTTTTTTTTCATCACATAAAGTGATGGTGTGTACGAGGCATCAGAATCAGTTACGCATAGATATCCATTAGATCCGACAGGCGTAAGTCTCTTACGCCGTCGGATCTTAACTGCAACTTTACACGCAAGTGCTTTGTGAATAAAGCACTTGCCTGAAAAACTTGCGGCGGCGTAACGTAAATCAGATACGTTACGCCCGCCCATTTTTACGCCGATCTACGAGAATCTGGGCCACAGTATCTCACAAAAGTAAGTACACCCCTTACATTTTTGTAAATATTTTCTTCTATCTTTTCATGTGATAACACTGAAGAAATGACACTTTGTATCTACAATGTTGTGTAGTGAGTGTACAGCTTGTATAACAGTGTAAATTTGCCGTCCCCTCAAAATGACTCAACACACAGCCATGAATGTCTAAACCGCTGGCAACAAAAGTGAGTACACCCCTAAGTGAAAATGTCCAAATTGGGCCCAATTTCCCTTCCCGATGTCATGTGACTTGTTAGTGTTACAAGGTCTTGGGTGTGAATGGGGAGCAGGTGTGTTACATTTGGTGTTATCGCTCTCACTCTCTCATACTGGTCACTGGAAGTTCAACATGGCACCTCATGGCAAAGAACTCTCTGAGGACCTGAAAAAAATTGTTGAAAGAATTGTTGCTCCACATAAAGATGGTCTAGGGCAGGGGTCTCAAAACTGCGGCCCTGGGGCCGAATGCGGCCCTTTGCTTGCCTTTATCCGGCCCTTGGGGACATTTTTCTTCCACTGATACAAGCCACTGGGCCAGATTCACAAAAGAGATACGACGGCATATCTCCTGATACGCCGTCGTATCTCTGTGATCCGCCCGTCCTAACTATGCGACTGATTCATAGAATCAGGTTACGCATAGATAGCCCTAAGATCCGACAGGTGTAATTGACTTACACCTTCGGATCTTAGGATGCAATTCTAGGCGAAACGCCGTAATGCACGTTGCCGTTCAAAAAAAACGTTGGGGCACCGTAATTTCGCACGTCGGGAAATTTCCTAACGGAGCATGCGCAGAACGTTTGGTGCCCGCCCCATTTGAATTAGGCGGGCTTGCGCCGAACGATTTTACGTTACACCGCCGCAAGTTTACAGGTAAGAGCTTTATGAATCAGGCACTTACGCTGTAAACCTGCGGCGGTGTAACGTAAAAGGGATACGTTACTCCGCCGCAGCGTAACGTAATTCTCTCTGAATCTGGCCCACTATTCCTCCCTCTGATACCAATGATGGGGCATTATTTCTCCCATTGAATCCAGCGATCAGGCACTATTAATCCCACTAACCCCAACAATAAGGGACTATTCCTCCCGTTGACACCAGTGATGGGGCACTATTAATCCCACTGACACCAGTGAGGGGGCACTATTCCTCCCACTGACACCAGTGATGGGGCACTATTAATCCCACTGACACCAGTGAGGGGGCACTATTAATCCCACTGACACCAGTGATGGGGCACTATTAACCCCACTGACACCAGTGAGGGGGCACTATTAATCCCACTAACACCAGTGATGGGGCACTATTAATCCCACTGACACCAGTGATGGGGCACTATTAATCCCACTGACACCAGTGAGGGGGCACTATTAATCCCACTGACACCAGTGATGGGGCACTATTCCTCCCACTGATATCCCCTAATACCAAAGATGCATTGTTTACCCCCACTGATGCCAGGGTACTTTTTACTCCCGATAACCACAGTTCGGCCCTCCTAAAGTCTGGAGGATATTAAACTGGCCCTTTGTTTAGAAAGTTTGGAGACCCCTGGTCTAGGCTAAAGGATGATTTCCAAGACCCTGGAACTGAGCTGCAGAACGGTGGCCAAGACCATCCAGCGATATAACAGGACAGGTTCCACTCAGAACAGGCCTCGCCATGGTCCACCAAAGAAGTTGAGTGCACGTGCTCAGCGTCATATCCAGAGGTTGTCTTTGGGAAATAGACGTATGAGTGCTGCCAGCATTGCTGCAGAGGTTAACCCCTTAACGCCCGCCGCACGACTATATACGTCCGCAAAATGGCACGTACAGGCAGATGGGGGTATATATATACGTCCCTGCCTTCTAGCGGGTGGGGGGTCTGATCGGGACCCCCCCCCCCCCGCTGCGTGCGGCGGGCGGATTCCCTCGGGGAGCGATCCGGGACGACGGCACGGCTATTCGTTTATAGCCGCTCCGTCGCGATCGCTCCCCGGAGCTGAAGAACGGGGAGAGCCGTATGTAAACACAGCTTCCCCGTGCTTCACTGTGGCGGCTGCATCGATCGTGTGATCCCTTTTATAGGGAGACTCGATCGATGACGTCAGACCTACAGCCACACCCCCCTACAGTTGTAAACACACACTAGGTGAACCCTAACTCCTACAGCGCCCCCTGTGGTTAACTCCCAAACTGCAACTGTCATTTTCACAATAAACAATGCAATTTAAATGCATTTTTTGCTATGAAAATGACAATGGTCCCAAAAATGTGTCAAAATTGTCCGAAGTGTCCGCCATAATGTCGCAGTGACGAAAAAAATCGCTGATCGCCGCCAATAGTAGTAAAAAAAAAAAAATTAATAAAACTGCAATAAAACTATCCCCTATTTTGTAAACGCTATAAATTTTGCGCAAACCAATCGATAAACGCCTATTGCGATTTTTTTTACCAAAAATAGGTAGAAAAATACGTATCGGCCTAAACTGAGGGAAATTTTTTTTTTTATATATTTTTTTGGGGGATATTTATTATAGCAAAAAGTAAAAAATATTGAATTTTTTTGAAAACTGTCGCTCTATTTTTGTTTATAGCGCAAAAAATAAAAACCGCAGAGGTGATCAAATATCACCAAAAGAAAGCTCTATTTGTGGGGAAAAAAGGACGCCAATTTTGTTTGGGAGACACATCGCACGACCGCGCAATTGTCTGTTAAAGCAACGCAGTGCCGAATCGCAAAACCTGGCCTGGGCATTTAGCTGCAAAATGGTCCGGGGCTTAAGTGGTTAAAGGGGTGGGGGAGGGGTCGGCCTGTCAGTGCTAAGACCATATGTCGCACACTGCATGAAATTGGTCTGAATGGCTGTCGTCCCAGAAGGAAGCCTCTTCCAAAGATGATGCACAAGAAAGCCAGCAGTTTGCTGAAGACAAGCAGACTAAGGATATGGATTACTGGGACCATGTCCTGTGGTCTGATGAGACCAAGATAAACGTATTTGGTGTCAGATGGTGTCAGGCGTGTGTGGCGGCAACTAGGTGAGGAGGACAAAGACACGTGTGTCTTGCCTACAGTCAGGCAGGGTGGTGCGAGTGTCATGGTCTGGGGCTGCATGAGTGCTGCCGGCACTGGGGAGCTACAGATCATTGAGGGAACCATGAATGCCAACATGTACTGTGACATACTGAAGCAGAGCATGATCCCCTCCCTTCAGAGACTGGACCGCAGGGCAGTATTCCAACATGATAATGACCCCAAACACACCTCCAAGACGGCCACTGCCTCGCTAATGTAGCTGAGGGTAAAGGTGATGGACTGGCCAAGCATGTCTCCAGACCTAAACCCTATTGAGCATCTGTGGGGCATCCTCAAACGGAAGGTGGAGAAGTGCAAGGTCTCTAATATCCACCAGCTCCGTGATATCATCATGGAGGAGTGGAAGAGGACTCCAGTGACAACCTGTGAAGCTCTGGTGACCTCCATGCCCAAGAGAGTTAAGGCAGTGCTGGAAAATAATGGTGACCACACAAAATGTTGACACTTTGGGCCCAATTTGGACATTTTCACTTAGCAGTGTTCTGACTTTTGTTGCCAGCGGTTTAGACATTATTGGCTGTGTGTTGAGTTATTTTGAGGGGACAGCAAATTTACACTGTTATGCCGCGTACACACGACCATTTTTCATGACGAGAATTTTTTTTTTTTTTAAATTGGTCGTTAAAAACGGTCGTGTGTGGGCTCCAGAGCATTTTTCTCGACGAGAAAAATGGGCATTAAAAATTTCGAACCTGCTCAATTTTTTCTCTTCGTTTTTTCACGTCGTAGTTTTTCTCTATTCGTGAAAAACGGTCGTGTGCACGCTTTAACGACGGGGAAAAAAAACGCGCATGCTCAGAAGCAAGTTATGACATGGGAAATTAGCATAATCAGACCAAAGGGTGGCGCCATTCGAATGGAACTTCCCCTTTATAGTGCCGTGGTACGCGGTGTACATCACCGCGCTTTGCTCGAGCATTTTTTATCACGATCGTGTGTATGCAAGGCAGGCTTGAGAGGATTCACGTCGAGAAAAACTTTGTTTTTTTCCATGACATGAAAAACGTTTATGTGTACGCGGCATTATACAAGCTGTACACTCACTACTTTACATTGTAGCAAAGTGTAATTTCTTCAGTGTTTGTGTTGTCACTAGTGTTGAGCGGAATACGCCATATTCGATTTCGCGATATATCACGAATATATAGCCGAATATTCGTGAAATATTCGCTAAAATCGAATATTCGTGATATTTTATAAAAAAAAAAAAAAAATTGCGAAATTTCGCTAATGCGAATGCGAAAATGATTGCGAATTTTTGATAACTGTGGTAGGAGAACTCTGATTGGCTCTGATGCAAAAGAAGGGCGGAGAAAGTATTCGCGAATATTCGGAAATCGAATATTCGGAATATTTTATAAAAAAAAAAAATGTTGTGAAATATTTTGACAACTGTGGTAGGAGAACTCTGATTGGCTCTGATGCAAAAGAAGGGTGGAGAAAGTATTCGCGAATATTCGGAAATCGAATATTCGCGAATACTTTCTCCACCCTTTTTTTGCATCAGAGCCAATCAGAGTTGTCAAAATCTCGCAATCAATTTCGCATTCGCGAAATTTCGATAAAATATCACCAATATTCTATTTCCGAATATTCGCGAATACTTTCTCCGCCCTTCTTTTGCATCAGAGCCAATCAGAGTTCTCCTACCACAGTTGTCAAAATATTTCACAACATTTTTTTTTTTGATAAAATATTCCGAATATTCGATTTCCGAATATTCGAGAATACTTTCTCCGCCCTTCTTTTGCATCAGAGCCAATCAGAGTTCTCCTACCACAGTTATCAAAAATTCGCAATCATTTTCGCATTAGCGAATTTTTTTTTTTTTTTTTTATATTCGGCAACATAAAAGGATCGCCTCAGCTTAGCTACTCGGCCCAGGGTCTCTAATCATACAAGCAATGCTTTTAGACGTCGATAGGATGTGATCTGTTTTAAAAATAAAATTGAAAAAATGCGAATATTCGGAATTGCGAATATTGGCCGCGAAATTCGAGATATTCGCGAATACTCGAATATGCCATATTCGAGCCGAATATTCGCAATACGAATATTCGTGAGCAACACTAGTTGTCACATGAAAAGATATAATAAAATATTTACAAAAATGTGAGGGGTATATATATACACTATGGCCCAGATTCTCGTACAATTGCGCAAAACTGGGCAGGCGTAACGTATCTGATTTACGTTACGCCGCCGCAAGTTTTACAGGCAAGTGCTTTATTCTCAAAGAACTTGCCTGTAAAGTTGCGGCGGCGTAGCGTAAATCACCCGGTGCAAGCCCGCCTAATTCAAATTAGCCGGGTATGGGGCGTGGAGCATTTAAATTAAGCGCGTTCCCGCGCCGAACGTACTGCGCATGCGCCGTCTGTAAAATATCCCAGGGTGCATTGCTCCAAATGACGTCGCTAGGACGTCATTGGTTTTGACGTGAACGTAAATGGCGTCCAGCCCCATTCACGGGCAAACAACGTAAATTTACAAATTTCGACGCGGGAACGACGGCCATACTTAACATTGGCTGCGCCTCATATACCCAGGGGCAACTTTACGCCGGGACAAGCCTAACGTAAACGTTGTAACTTCACTGCGTCGGCCGCGCGTACGTTCGGGAATTCGCGTATCTAGCTAATTTGCCTACTCGACGGGGAAAACGAAGGAAGCGACACCTAGCGGGCAAAAAAAAAATTGCATTTAAGATCCGACGGCGTAAGAGCCTTACGCCTGTCGGATCTAATGCTTATCTATGCGTAACTGATTCTAAGAGTTCTAGATACGACGGCCCAGATTAGGACTTACGACGGCGTACATGGCGTTGCGCCGTCGTAAGCCCTTTGAGAATCTGGCCCATATTTTTTTCTTTAATATCAATAGCTCAACAGTCCTTTAGCAGGGATGCTAACTGAATTCCACTTTACCCATCTGATCCGATAGACAGCTCTGAGATGCCCCATGCCACTCCTTGCTTGTACCACACAGAGCACATCTCATTAACAGAAATCAGCACATTGACGGGTGGCAGTCGGTTACCTCTGAAATAATACATGACTCCTTTATCATCCAGTGCCATGGCACCAAATCCTTCATCCGTGCAACGGTCGGCCAAACCTAGGGGAGGACACAGAGAGCCAACAGTGAGGCCTAAGATTGCAACGTAACCACAATCTAAATACAATGTAACAACGATATCTTTCCATGCTGTGCCATAGACTCTTACCCGAACCCCAAACGATCCAACTGGCGTTTCACCAGTGAAGATCGTCATTGCCCACTGTAAGCTTCAGCACACATTGATAGAATAAAATAGTGCATGTGATATTCACTCCCCTCCCCATGTGTACAGGAGGAGCCACATCTAAACATGTTAATTCCCCAAATGTATATGGTGCCAACCTCTTCCATAGCGCAGTACAGAGAAGGCTGAACCCCTTTGAAAAAAAGCTCTCCAGGGGATAGACATAATGGGACCACCAGACTTATATTCTGATTACCTGTATCTGTGTTGTAATTTACATAAGACAATCATATGTGGAGTGCAGGCTCCATCTAGTGTTCTTTTCTGGTATTGCTTCAGTTCTGTTATTTGATTCGCTGGGCTGGATTCAGGTAGCTGCGCCCCTTCTTACGGCGGCACAGCGTATCGTATTTACGCTGCGCCGCCGTAAGTTTGAGAGGCAAGTGCTGTATTCACAAAGCACCTGCCTCCTAACTCACGGCGGCGTAGCGTAAATGGGGCCGGCGTAAGCGCGCGTCATTCAAATGATGTTGAGGGGGGCCTGTTTTATTTAAATTAGGTTGACCCCGCGTATTTTACGTTTTTTTAAAAAAAATCCCAGTGCGCATGCTCGAAATTCCGAAGCAAATCGTCATTGCTTTCGACGTGAACGTAAATTACGTCCAGGCCTATTTCGCGAACGACTAACGCAAACGACGTAATAAATTCAAATTTCGAAGCGGGAACGACGTCCATACTTAACATTGGCTGCGCCACCTAATGGCAGGAGCAACCTTACGCCGAAATAGTCTAACGTAAACGACGTAAATAAATTGCGCTGGCCGTACGTACGTTTGTGAATCGGCGTATCTAGGTAATTTGCATATTCTACGCCGAAAACAACGGAAGCGCCCCTAGCGGCCAACGTAATATTGCACACAATTATACGCCGCCGCATTCAAGTTACGTTGGCGGAGGAAGCCTATTTTTTTAGCGTATCTGCCTTTGAGAATCGGCGTAACGATACGCCTGCGCAGATTGCAAATTACGGCGGCGTATCTGGAGATACGCCGCCGTAAAAGCTACCTGAATCTACCCCACTGTGTGTGTAGTTAAGGAAGTTGTTAGTAAGCAGGTAATTCTGGGTAGAATCTTCACAGGAAGTAAACCATGCTTTGAGAAGACACTGCAGGGAGCAGGGCACGTCTTGCTCAATCTATCGCCATCACCCCTTAGAGAACTTAAATAGTATGGCCCGGATTCACAAAGCACTTACGCCGATGTATCTCGAGATACGCCGCGTAAGTGTAAATATGCGCCGTTGTATCTATGCGCCGGACTCTGAAACCAAGATACGCCTGAAAATAGGCTTCATCCGACCGACGGCGTAGAGTGGGCGCATATTTACGATGGACGTATTTGGCGCACCCGTTGATTTTCTATTCACGTATGCAAATGAGGGAGATACGCCGATTCACGAACATACGTCCGTCCGACGCAGTGCGCGTAAAGTCCTACGTCCGGCGTAAAGTTATGCCCCATAAAGGAGGTGTAAGTCAGCAGCATCCATGCAAATGGCTGCACCAGGGAACACAAGCCGACGTATTTTACGTAGGACGTAAATATGACTAGGCGTAGGTTACGTTCACGCCGTAGGCAGTGATCCGGCGTATCTTATGGAGTAGTTCCGACGTGATTCTGAGCATGCGCACTGGGTTGGCGCATGCGCCATTCATTATACGTTTCTGTTTGAGACTCAGCCCATCATTTGCATGGGGTCACGCCTCATTTGCATGGCTCACGCCCACTTCCACTTACGACGACTTACGCCTAAGAAACCCAGCGCAGATTTGGCAGCACTGGCTTTGTGAATCCAGTGCTTGCCTCTCTGCGCTACGTCGGCGTAGCGTTAAAGGAGATACGCTACGGCGGCATAAATATGCGTCAATGTATGTGAATCCGGGCCTATATGTTTTTACTATCTCATCTTGTATTGTATATCGTTGTTTATATATGCTGTATTGTGTGCAATAGTGTACTTATTGAGATCTATTTCTGTTATTTTGTAGTTTCACCTGGCTTGTTCTAATAAACTGAGATCAAAGAAATATGGCATCTGAAGTTTATAAGATAAGAAGGTTTTGCTATCTGTCCTAGAGACAGAACAGGACCAGTTTGGTCAGATGCCAGTTAACCGGAATGTTTCAGGTAGGAAACCAACAAACAAGGGGGTGCTACAAACGCCATTGTGATAATGTCCTTGGTTTCAGTCAAACTGAGGACCCCAGTACTGTAAGGTAAGAGTGATAGGCTGGCCATACATCCATCGACTTTTCCCCAAAAAATTATTGCCCGATGCTTTCCAGGATCAAACTTAACACTTTAAGGTCTATGGCCCGGATTCACGTAGGAGATACGACGGCGTATCTCCAGATACGCCCTCGTATCTCTGAGGCGTCGTATCTTGGCGCCTGATTCAAAGAATCAGATACGCCAAAATTTCACTAAGATACGAACAGCGTAAGTCTCCTACGCCGTCGTATCTTAACTGCATATTTACGTTGGCCGCTAGGGGCGTGTACGCTGATTTACGCCTAGAAATATGTAAATCAGCTAGATACGCCTATTCACGAACGTACGCCCGGCCGACGCAGTACAGATACGCCATTTACGTTAGGCTTTTTCCGGCGTAAAGTTACCCCTGCCCTATGAGGCGTAGATGAGGCGTACCAATGTTAGGTATGGACATCGGAACAGCGTCAAATTTTTCACGTTTTACGTTGTTTGCGTAAGTCGTTTGCGAATAGGGCTGGGTGTCATTTACGTTCACGTCGAAAGCATTGGCTTTTTACGGGTTAATTTCGAGCATGCGCACTGGGATACTTTCACGGACGGCGCATGCGCCGTTCGTAAAAAGCGTCATTTACGTGGGGTCACAATAAATTTACATAACACACGCCCACATCTTCCACATTTGAATTAGGCGGGGCTTACGCCGGCCTATTTACGCTACGCCGCCGCAACTTTGCTTTGAGAATACTGCACTTGCCTTTCAAAGTTGCGGAGGCGTAACGTAAATAGGATACGTTACGCCCGCACAAAGATGCGCTCACCTACGTAAATCCGGGCCTATGTATATATATATATATATAAAAAAAATAACTTGCTGTACAAATGTGACAAACATTTGCCGTATTTTGTGTACATCAAAATCACCCAACGATGACCTTGGAAATCATGCCTACCCTCCCGGTGTGAAGGCAACGGGACTTACCTGTGACGTTGTGGGCGGGGTCAGGAGAATGAAACAAGTTGGTTCCGGTGTCATTGTGCCGGCCTTTTAATCTGGAATGAAAAGGTGATGTTATGGTTGGCTCATAATTGTACTGTGCACTTCCTACTTGCATGCATGAAGGAGTCTACACATGGTACAACCTGACTATACAATCTCTATACAATTTTTATTTTATTTGAAATGTTCAATAGAATGGTGAAGGTTTAGAACTCCTATTGGGGTTTTTACTTCTATTCTGGACTCCATTACAGAGATATCCTCCGACTTCCTGTAATGGTGACAACGATTTTACCAGGAAATCTGCAACAGGGACATGACAGCAATAAAAATTTGACAGGGGTTCTAATCTTCCTCTGCTTTACTTAACCACTTAAGGACCGGACCAATATGCTGCTAAATGACCCAAGGGGTTTTTACAATTCGGCACTGCGTCGCTTTAACAGACAATTGCGCGCTCGTGCGACGTGGCTCCCAAACAAAATTGGCGTCCTTTTTTCCCCACAAATAGAGCTTTCTTTTGGTGGTATTTGATCACCTCTGCGGTTTTTATTTGTTGCGCTATAAACAAAAATAGAGCGACAGTTTTGAAAAAAATGCAATATTTTTTACTTTTTGCTATAATAAATATCCCCCAAAAACATATATAAAACAATTATTTTTCCTCAGTTTAGGCCGATACGTATTCTTCTACCTATTTTTGGTAAAAAAAAAAATCGCAATAAGCGTTTATCGATTGGTTTGCGCAAAATTTATAGCGTTTACAAAATAGGGGATAGTTTTATTGCATTTTTATTAATTATTTTTTTTTACTACTAATGGCGGCGATCAGCGATTTTTTTCGTGACTGCGACATTATGGCGGACACTTCGGACAATTTTGACACATTTTTGGGACCATTGTCATTTTCACAGCAAAAAATGCATTTAAATTTTATTGTTTATTGTGAAAATGACAGTTGCAGTTTGGGAGTTAACCACAGGTGGCGCTGTAGGAGTTAGGGTTCACCTAGTGTGTGTTTACAACTGTAGGGGGGTGTGGCTGTAGGACTGATGTCATCGATCGTGTCTCCCTATAAAAGGGATCACACGATCGATACGCCGCCACAGTGAAGCATGGGGAAGCCGTGTTTACATACGGCTCTCCCCGTTCTTCAGCTCCGGGGAGCGATCGCGAGGGGGCGGCTAGAAACGAATAGCCGCGCCCTCGTCCCGGATCGCTCGGACAGCCATGGGAACCACCGCATGTACCGGGGGGGTCCCGATCGGACCCCCGACCCACGTCTAGGCAGGGACGTACAGGTACGCCAGTGTGCCTGTCCGTGCCATTCTCGGTGCGGAAGTCGTTAAACAAACTATTTCTGTCGGTGCTGCTATTGGAGAGATCCCCTCACTTCCTGCCTGGTAATATATTCTCAGCAGCAAGGGGAAATCTTCCCAATGGTGGCCATAGACGTTTTGAGCATTGTCCCGGGTGACGTCAGATGTGACAAAACATGTAGGGAGGAGCCTTCTGTGACTTCATCACGTCCCCAGAAGTTTACCGGAAGCCATTTTCTCATTGTTTGCAATTCAAAAGTGCTTTTACAGTATTTTAAATGTTAGTACATTAAAAATATTCTCAATAAAATTGCCTTTATGGTTTTATGTTTGGCTTTTTGCTCTCCTTTCCTGTATGTATTTGGAGGATGGAGGGGTGATCATGGACATCAATGCCATCTATTGGTACTGAGGATTTCTGTCATATCTAGCCATGTGTGGACCACCTAAGAGGGCATGCCTGTGAAATTATAATACTGATGCCTGTTTGACTTCTCTTTAACCACTTAAGCCCTGGACCTTTAGGCAGCTAAATGCCCAGGCCAGGTTTTGCGATTCGGGACTGCGTCGCTTTAACAGACAATTGCGCGGTCGTGCGACGTGGCTCCCAAACAAAATTGGCATCCTTTTTTCCCCACAAATAGAGCTTTCTTTTGGTGGTATTTGATCACCTCTGCGGTTTTTATTTTTTGCGCTATAAACAAAAATAGAGCGACAATTTTGAAAAAAATTCAATATTTTTTACTTTTTGCTATAATAAATATCCCCCAAAAACATATATAAAACATTATTTTTTCCTCAGTTTAGGCCGATACGTATTCTTCTACCTATTTTTGGTAAAAAAAATCTAAATAGGCGTTTATCGATTGGTTTGCGCAAAATTTATAGCGTTTACAAAATAGGGGATAGTTTTATTGCATTTTTATTAATTATTTTTTTTTACTACTAATGGCGGCGATCAGCGATTTTTTTCGTGACTGCGACATTATGGCGGACACTTCGGACAATTTTGACACATTTTTGGGACCATTGTCATTTTCACAGCAAAAAATGCATTTAAATTGCATTGTTTATTGTGAAAATGACAGTTGCAGTTTGGGAGTTAAACACAGGTGGCGCTGTAGGAGTTAGGGTTCACCTAGTGTGTGTTTACAACTGTAGGGGGGTGTGGCTGTAGGACTGACATCATCGATCGAGTCTCCCTAAAAAAGGGATCACTCAATCGATGCAGCCGCCACAGTGAAGCACAGGGAAGCCGTGTTTACATACGACTCTCCCCGTTCTTCAGCTCCGGGGAGCGATCGCGAGGGGGCGGCTAGAAACGAATAGCCGCGCCGTCGTCCCAGATCGCTCGGACAGCCATGGGAACCGCCGCATGTACCGGGGGGGGTCCCGATCGGACCCCCGACCCACGTCTAGGCAGGGACGTACAGGTACGCCAATGTGCCTGTCCGTGCCATTCTGCCGACGTATATGTACATGCGGCGGTCCGGAAGTCGTTAAACAAACTATTTCCGTCGGTGCTGCTATTGGAGAGATCCCCTCACTTCCTGTCTGGTAATATATTCTCAGCAGCAAGGGGAAATCTTCCCAATGGTGGCCATAGACGTTTTGAGCATTGTCCCGGGTGACGTCAGATGTGACAAAACATGTAGGGAGGAGCCTTCTGTGACTTCATCACGTCCCCAGAAATTTACCGGAAGCCATTTTCTCATTGTTTGCAATTCAAAAGTGCTTTTACAGTATTTTAAATGTTAGTACATTAAAAATATTCTTAATAAAATTGCCTTTATGGTTTTATGTTTGGCTTTTTGCTCTCCTTTCCTGTATGTATTTGGAGGATGGAGGGGTGATCATGGACATCAGTGCCATCTATTGGTACTGAGGATTTCTGTCATATCTAGCCATGTGTGGACCACCTAAGAGGGGATGCCTGTGAAATTATAACACTGATGCCTGTTTGACTTCTCTTTAATTAGAGGGTCATTCTCATCTGGTAAACACATATTTGTGATATCTGGTGGATGTTCTACTACTATGCATGAATCTATCTATGGTGATAGAGGGGTGACAGGAGAGAGGGGCGGCGCTCCTGCGCCCTTTATGGACACACCTCCATTGATTAGCTTCCTGCACCAACAGCTGTTCAAGGTCTCTGATCGAGTCAACTGACATGGACCACTCCCTAAGAGAAGGTATGCCGGTCCTCTTCCAATGGGGAGGTACGACCATTCTAGCTGCGGATAAGAAATGTCTAAGGACCCCCATGTTGTAAAGCGCTGCGCAAACTGTTGGCGCTATATAAATCCTGTATAATAATAATGACGCCTTTTTTTAATGGATTTGAAGGATTCAGGAAGTATTGACAGTAGAGCTATTTTAGGTGAGGGTTGTATGAAGGTTGCCATCAGATTGTAGTAAAGCTCGAAGATATGCTGCCAGAAGGATCTGATAGAGGGGCATTCCCACCACGTGTGGGTCACAGTACCCTTGGAGGAACCACATGGCCAACAAGTATCTGATATGGAGCATAACCAACCAACACCTATACCATCTGAATCCCGTTTCTTGGTGTTTAGTGTAGGGTGACCAGACATCCACGGATTGAGGACACTTTCCCCGGACCAAGTCTGTCCCCGGTTTTGTCCCCGGATTGGATTTGGACAGGGGCTGGGGCAATTTCAAGGACAGTCAGTGCAGAATAATAATAATAAAAAAATCTGAATTACACCCCCCCCCCCCCCCGGCTCCACCGCTCCTACTAGCTTAGGGGGGTGGGGTGTATTTTTTCCATTATATGTGCCCCTTTCTGATGATCATGTCCTGGTCGGAGCGGAGGGAATATTTCTTCAGCTTCGCTCACATGTTGTTCTGCCTTGGCTCAGGTCCCAGACAGCCGCCTGCCTGTTTATCTCCTTGCCTTCCCTGGAGGAGTGATCTTCCTCCGCACCCCACCCAGTAGTAGCCGGAGCCCAGAGAGTAATAGCTAGATTCTGGAACGGCGGCGCATCTTTCAGGCGGCGTAGCGTATCGTATTTACGCTACGCCGCCGTAAGTCAGAGAGGCAAGTGCTGTATTCACAAAGCACTTGCCTCCTAAGTTACGGTGGCGTAGCGTAAATGGGGCCGGCGTAAGCGCGCCCAATTCAAATGAGGGGGGCGTGTTTTATGTAAATGTTTGGTGACCCGACGTGATTGACGTTTTTTACGAACAGTGCATGCGCCGTCCGTGGACATATCCCAGTGTGCATTGCTCCAAAGTACGCCGCAAGGACGTATTGGTTTCGACGTGAACGTAAATTACGTCCAGCCCCATTCACGGACGACTTACGCAAACAACGTAAACATTTCTAATTTCGACGCGGGAACGACGGCCATACTTAACATTGACTAGGCCAGCTATTTGTTCGACTAACTTTACGCCAGAAAAAGCCGTACGTAAACGAAAAAAATGCGCCGGGCGCACGTACGTTTCTGAATCGGCGTATCTAGTCATTTGCATATTCTACTCCGCACTCAACGGAAGCGCCAGCGTAAATATTGCACCCTAAGATACGACGGCGTAGGAGACTTACGCCGCTCGTATCTTAGCCTAATTTAAGCGTATCTGGTTTCCAGAATACGCTTAAATTTAGGACGGCGTAGATTCAGAGTTACGACGGCGTATCTACTGATACGCCGGCGTAAAGCTATCTGAATCCAGCTATAAATCTTGACAGGCTGTAAAGGCGGGTGGCGGCGGCGATGGGCAGAGAGTCGCTGATTGCCTCCATTACTAGTAAAAATATGTCCCCGGATTTCATTTTAAAAACCTAGTCACCTTAGTTTAGTAGCTAAAGAAAGTTTATGGGTTAAGGTGAAACATTTCAGCCAATCGGGGGGTGGGGTAGAATCATGGAGCTCAAGTTCCCAGACCTGGGCCTGATGCCCCCGGAATTTCCAACGGGAAAAAGTCAGTCGGAAATTCAGACGGGAAAATTGAGAACCAGCTCTCAATGATCTATTTCTGTCGGAATTCAGAAAAAGTCAGATGGAGCGTACACACGGACGGAATTCCAGACCATCGGACTTTTTCTGTTGGGAATTGCGACCGTGTGTACGGGGCTTAAGAAGGTAGATCTGGAGATGACGCTGGCAGCAGCATTGAGTATAGTTGGAAGACCACGTGTAACAGAGGGGGCCGTCTTGTAGAAGCAGAGATTAAAATTCCGTTGGTTTAGCTTGTAGCTCTGAAAAAAGGGGGGGGGGGAGGTGTCTACAAAGAAAAAGTGAACAGCTGTATGCGGCTGTCGGGTGAAGGCCGATACTTTTGTGTAATTCCAGTTGTGGACACTAGATGTCCTACACACATCTACAAGAAATTCATGCAAGTACACAAGTCTGTACATTGTCACCGAAGCACTTCTTTATTTCTTACCCCCATTTTTTTATGTTTTTTTTTGCACGGCATGATGCATTTTACTTCCCAATTAGTAGGGTGTAGGTTCCCGGGCTTGACCTGAAAGTAGGGTTGCTACCTTTTCTTCAAGCCAAACCCGAACCCTTTAGAGGCCTGGGACACCTTTGGGTTAGGGTGACCATGTGTCCCAGATTGCCCGGGACAGTCCCGCATTTTGCAGTTCTGTCCCGGGTCCCGGGCACCTTTAATCCAGGTCAATACAGTGTCCCGGAATGAAACTGACACAGCCACCTGATGAGCCGACAGGTGGAAACTGTCTGTTTCCAAACCCAGGGTGTTCGCCCCGCCAAATGCCCTGCAATGCACTGCGCCCAACCAGAGCGCAGTAAAAGCAGGTCCCCCCTCCCCTAGTGCATTCCAGACCCTTTGGGGGGCTTCCAGATTCTGATAATTCCCCTACCTGCATGCCATCACAACCACCAGCCAGGGTAAGATGGGGACAAGGTGATTTGGGGTGGGAGGGGGGCAGAGTCCGAGGGGGTCTGGTATGGACTAGGGGGAGGGGGCACTATGTTTTTTGTGCTTTTTTTTGTTCAATAGCCGGATGCATGCAATTGCAACGGTGAGTCAAATTTAAATGTGATTTGACTTGTGTTTTTAGAAATGTATTTTTTTTGCTTCAGCAGGTTCCATACATGGTACACATGCGCCACTTTACAGGCAGACTAAGGGGATCCCCCCCAGGCACTATATTTAGAGGAATTGTTCATTTTTTTTGTTGCACTTTAAGCATAATTAGAATTACTGCTCCTGAAAATTTTTAAGAACATTTTTTGCATTGATACATGTCCCCCAAGGCAGTACCCGGAACCCCCATACCCCTATTATGGCCAATTACTTGCATATAACCTTTTAAAATTGGCAAATTTTTGTGAAGGAGGGCGGTGTCCCTGAATGGCAGTTTGGAAATGTGGTCACCCTACTTTGGGTGCCCCAAGGAGAATAGTAATGCAGTGCGCATAGCGTGCCGCAGTGAACAGTGGGTGTGGCCAAATTGCTCTTGCTGACATCATTGTCCTGCCCCCCAGTAAAGCCCCCCAGACAACTGCCCGCAACTCCCGGACAGCAACAGATTTGTGCGTGACTATCTTGGTTACTTGGGGAGCCACAGCCTGGCCTGAATAATGTGTCTGGATTTTGGTCCGCCTGAAATCTGAACACGTTTCAATACCCGGACTGTCAGGGTGAATCCCAAACAGGTGGAAACCCCACCTGAAAGTTATGGCGGGGGGGGTTGGGCATTTAGCCTTTTTGGTCAGGTTCTCCTCCTTTTATGGGGTCTCCCTTAACCACTTCCTGACGGCCGTATGACTTTATACGGCCGCAGTGTGGATGCGAATTGCGTCCAAATATACGTCTATAGACTGCCTCCGGCCTCCAGCCACTGGGGGGCGCGCGAGCAAAAAAGGGGGGGGGGTCTACACTTAAAAAAAAAAGTGAACAGCTGTATGCGGCTGTCGGGTGAAGGCCAATACTTTTTTTGTAATTCCAGTTGTGGACACTAGATGGGGGGCGCGCGAGCACCGCCGACGGTGGCGCACGCGTGCCCGCCGCATCACTGAGATGCCGATGCGTGTGCCTGGCGGCCGCAATGATGTCCGCCAGGCACCCGCGATCGACGTTTACACAGACAAGGACGTGGATCTGTGTGTGTAAACACACAGAGCTCCACGTCCTGTCAGGGAGAGAAGAGACCGATCTGTATCCCTTGTACATAGAGACACAGATCGGTCACCTTCCCCCACAGTTAGAAACACTATGCAGGGTACACATTTAACCCCTTCCTCACCCCCTAGTGTTAACCCCTTCCCTGCCAGTCACATTTACACAGTAATTAGTGCATATTTATAGCACTGGCCCAGATTCAGTAAGCAATTGCGCCTGCGTAACCATAGGTTACGCAGCGCAATTGCTGACTTGCGCCGGCGTAACGAGTTCTCCTGATTCAGAGAACTCGTTACGCCGACTGCAGCCTAAAATCTGCGTGGCATAAGGCTCTTATGCCACGCAGATTTTAGGCTGCATTCTTGCGTTGACCGCTAGGGGGCGCTCCCATTGTGGTCAACATATAGTATGCAAATTGCATACTTACGCCGATTCACAATGTTGCGCGGGCCCTGCGTACGCAAGGTACGTAGTTTCCGTATGGCATCTTTAGCGTAAGGCTGCCCCTTCTAATAGTAGGGGCAGCCAATGCTAAAGTATAGCCGCCGTTCCCGCGACGTGAAATTTGGATTTCACGTAGTTTGCGTAAGTGATTCGTGAATGGCGCTGGACGCCATTCACATTCACTTTGAAGCAAATGACGTCCTTGCAACGTCATTTGCCGCAATGCACGTCGCGAAAGTTTCCCGACGGAGCATGCGCTCTACGCTTGGCGCGGGAGCGCGCTTAATTTAAATGATTCCCGCCCCCGGCGGCATCATTTACATTGCGCGCGCTTACGCCGGGCAATTTTGCCAGCGCGCCCTCACAATTTACGGAGCTACTGCTCCGTGAATCGAGGGCAGCGCAAAATATTTGCGTGGGCGCAGGGCAAAATCGTTGCCCTGCGCCTCCGCAAATATGGCGCAGATCTCTTTGAATCTGGGCCACTGATCGTAGTATAAATTTGAATGGTGCCAAAAATGTGTCAAAAGTGTCCGATGTGTCCACCATAATGTCGCAGTCCCAATAAAAATCGCAGATCGCCGCCATTACTAGTAAAAAAAAAATAATACAAAAAAATAAAAAATTCTGTCCCCTATTTTGTAGGCACTATAACTTTTGCGCAAACCAGTCGCTTATTGCGATTTTTTATTTGTTTTACCAAAATATGTAGAAGAATAAGTATCGGCCTAGACTGAGAAAAAAAAAGTTTTTTTAAAAAAAATTGGGCTATTTATTATAGCAACAAGTAAAAAATATTGATTTTTTTTTTCAAAATTTTCGCTCTTTTTTTGTTTATAGCGCAAAAAATAAAAACCGCAGAGGTGATCAAATACCGCCAAAATAAAGCTCTACTTGTGGGGAAAAAAGGACGCCAATTTTGTTTGGGAGCCACGTCGCACGAGAAAAAAATATATTTTTTACTTTCTGCTATAAAACATATCCAATAAAATAATTAAAAAATATATAATTTCTTCATAAATTTTGGACAAAATGTATTCTGCTACATATTTTTGATAAAAAAAAAAAAAAAAAATCCAAAAAAGTGTATATTGATCTACTGATACGCCGGCGTACTTTCAAATTTCCTGCGTCGTATCTTTAGTTTGAATCCTCAAAACAAGATACGACGGCATCTGGGTTAGATCCGACAGGCGTACGTCTTCGGAACGTAGATGCAATTCTTCGGCGTCCGCTGGGTGGCGTTCCCGTCGTAATCCGCGGCGAGTATGCAAATTAGATATTTCCGACGATCCACGAACGTACGAGCGGCCGTCGCATTCTTTGACGTTGTTTCCGTTCAGCTTTTTTCGGCGTATAGTTAAAGCTGCTATTTGGTGGCGTACGCAATGTTAAGTATGGCCGTCGTTCCCGCGTCGAATTTGAAAATATTTTTTTTTGTTTGTGTAAGTCGTCCGTGAATGGGGCTGGATGTAATTTACGTCCACGTCATAACAATGACGTCCTTGCGACGTCATTTAGCGCAATGCACGGCGGGAAATTTAGGGACGCGCATGCGCAGTTCGTTCGGCGTGGGGACGCGCTTCATTTAAATGAAACACACCCCCCTACACGCCGATTTGAATTACACGCCGTTACGCCGCGAGAGATACACTACGCCGCCGTAACTTACGGCGCAAATTCTTTCATTTGAATTAGGCGCGCTTACGCGGGCCCCATTTACGATACGCCGCCGTAAATTAAGAGGCAAGTGCTTTGTGATGCCGATGCGCGTGCCTGGCGGACCAATTTTCAGCTTTCAGCGCTGACGCATTTTGAATGACAATTTGCGCGGTCATGCAACACTGTACCCAAATGATATTTTTATCATTTTTTTCACACAAATAGAGCTTTCTTTTTTCTTTTCTACTTTTTGTTATAATAATATCCCAATTCTTTTTTAAAAAAAAGTTTTTTTTCCTCAGTTTAGGCAGATACGTATTCTTCTACATAATTTTGGTAAAAAAAAAAAATCGCAATAAGCGTATATTGATTGGTTTGCGCAAAAGTTATAGCACCTACAAAATAGGGCATAGATTTATGATTTTTTTTTTACTAGTAATGGGGGCGATCTGCGATTTTTGTCAGGCCTGCGATATTGCGGCGGACGTATCGGACACTTTTGACACTATTTTGGGACCATTCACATTTATACAGTGAACAGTGCTATAAATATGCACCGATTACTGTATAAATGTTTCTTGCAGGGAAGGGGTTAACACCAGGGGGCGATCAAGGGGTTAAATGTATTCCCTGGGAGTGATTCTTACTGTGGGGGGAGGGGACTGACTGGGGGAGGTGACCGATCTGTGACCCTATGTGGACACAGCATTGGTCTCCTCTCTCCCTGACAGGACGTGGAGCTCTGTGTTTACACACACAGAGCTCCACGTCCCTGCTCTGTCACTGCCAATCGCGGGTAACTGGCGGACATCGCGGTCGCCAGACACGCGCATCGGAATCAGGTGACACGCCGGGCACAGTTTTTCCCCGCTGCGCGCCCTCGGCGGCGCGCGCGGGGAATGTAAATAGAAGGACGTCCGCCCCGTTGTTATGGCAACATAGATAAACACATGTTATCGCTGTGATCCGCCCTAAATCGCGTCATTTCCTGTCAGGAAATAATGCGATTTTTGATCACAGTACCGCCCACAGACTCCTGAGAAACGATGACACATCATTTCCCAGGAGCAAAGGCCAGGGAGGAAGTGACGAAGAGGTCCGTGAACCAGGAAGTGGCAGATTAGGAGCCACCACCTAGCAACAGTGCGATTCTGGTACGTAAAAATTTTTTTTTTCCGACAAATGTTTTTTATAGGTTTAGAGGATTCTAAAAATAAATTTCAGGGTGAAACTCCGCTTTAACCACTTCCCGCCCGGTCAATGGACGTCCGAGAAGTGGTTCTGAAATCCTGACTGGACGTCTATTGATGTCCTGCAGGATTTAATGCTGGCGATGCGCCCGTGGGAGCGCGCAGCGTGGCGATCGGTGATGCGGGGTGTCAGTCTGACACCCTGCATCTCCTATCTCGGTAAAGAGCCTCCGGCGGAGGCTCTTTACCACGTGATCAGCCGTGTCCAACCACGGGTGATCACGATGTAAACAGGAAGAGCCGTTGATCCGCTCTTCCTCACTCGCGTCTGACAGATGCGAGTAGAGGAGAGCCGATCGGCGGCTCTCCTGACAGGGGGGGTTCGCGCTGATTGTTTATCAGCGCAGCCCCCCCTCTGATCGCCACACTGGACCACCAGGGAGTGCCCCCCGGTGCTCAATAGAGCACAGATTGATAAAAAAAAATCAATAAATAAAATAAAACAACATTTAATACAATCAATGCCAATTAGTGCCCACAAATGGGCACTGACTGGCAACATGGGCACTGACTAATGATGCCCAGCAATGCCATCAGTGCCACCCCTCAGTGTCACCCAGTGTCCATCAGTGCCACCTCTTAGTGCCCATCTATGCCCAGTGCCCACCTATCAGTGCCCATCTGTGCCACCCATAAGTGCCCATCAGTGCTGCCCACGAGTGCCCATCAGTGCTGCCTATAAGTGCCGCCTATGAGTGCCCATCAGTGCCGCATACCTGCGCCGCCTATCAGTGCCGCCTATCGGTGCCCATCAGTGCCGCCTATCGGTGCCCTTTAGTGCCACCTCATCTGTGCCCATCAGTGCCACCTCATCGGTGCCCATCAGTGCCGCCATATCAGTGCCCATAATTGAAGAAGAAAACTTACTTATTTACAAAAAAATTAACAGAAAAAAAAAAATTTGGTCTTTTTTTAGTTGTTGCGCAAAAAAAAAAAAAAAAAAAAAAAAAAATCGCAGAGGTGATCAAATACCACCAAAAGAAAGCTCTATTTGTGGGAACAAAATGATAAAAATTTCATTTGGGTACAGTGTAGCATGACCGCGCAATTGCCATTCAAATTGCGACAGTGCTGAAAGCTGAAAATTGGCTTGGGCGGGAAGGTGCATACGTGCCCGGTATGGAAGTGGTTAAAGTGTAACTCCACTTTTGTCGAGAAAAAAACATTCCCCTTCTGGGTGATCTCTGCACATTACAAGGATTTTGACAAACTTTGTTGCAGATTCCTACCTTTTGTTATTCTGAAGGAAATCACTATGGGCTAGATTCATAAAGCCCGCCGTAAGTTTGTGCGGGCGTAGCGTATCTCAGATACGCTACGCCGCCGTAACTTAGTGAGGCTGGGGCTGGATTCACAAAGAACCTGCGCCCTAAGTTACGGCGGCGTAGCGTACATCTGCCGGCGTAAGCGCGCCAAATTCAAATTCTGAAGAGGTGGGCGTGTTTTATGTAAATAAAACATGACCCCACGTAAATGACGTTTCTCACGAACGCTGCATGTGCCGCCTGTGAACTATCCCAGTGCGCATGCTCCTAATCACGTCGCAAATAGTCAATGCTTTCGACGTGGACGTAATTTACCCAAAGCCTTATTCACGAACGACTTACGCAAACAACGTAAACGACGCAAAATTCAACGCTGGCCCGACGTCCATACTTAACATTGGTTGCTCCTCATATAGCAGGAGCAATGTTACGCCGGAAAAAGCCTTACGCAAACGACGTAAAAAATTCCACCGGGCGCACGTACGTTTCTGAATCAGCGTATCCAGCTCATTTGCATATTCTACACTGAAATCGACGGAAGCGCCACCTAGCGGCCAACGTAAATATGCACCCTAAGATACGACGGCGTAGGAGACTTACGCCGCTCGTATCTTAGCCTAATTTTTAGCGTATCTGGTTTCCAGAATACGCTTAAATTTACGACGGCGTAGATTCAGAGTTACCACGACGTAACTCTCTATGAATCTAGCCCTACGTGTTTGTCTGTGTCCATTTGGGAAAGTGACTCTAATGGGAGGGGTTTCTTAATTATCAACCAGCTGCTGCACCTGCAAAGCTATAATGAGGAAAATTGCAAGGCCTGCACCCCTTTAGGTTCCATTCACACTAATGCTTTTTTTGATGCATTTTGCAGAAATGCAGGGAAATTTTTTAACGTGGTTTCCTATGGAACATGTTCACATCAATGCTTTTTTGTGCCTCTGCGTTTTTTGGAAAGGGTCAGGGACCTTTTTTCCTGCAAAAAGAAGCGTTTTGCATGCAATAGAATTCAATGGAACTGCATCCAAAACGCAAGTACCGCGATTTTGCCGCGATTTGCGTTTTTTTTTAAACCTGTTTATAGCTGGTTGTTAACCACTTGACCACTGCGCACGAAAACCCCCTTAATCACCAGACCAATTTTCAGCTTTCGGTGCTCTCACAATTTGAATGACAATTACTCAGTCATACAACATTGTACCCATCTGAAATTTTTGTCCTTTTTTTCACACAAATAGAGCTTTCTTTTGGTGGTATTTGATCACCTCTGCGGTTTTTATTTTTTGCGCTATAAAAGAAAAAAGACTGAAAATTCTGTAAAAAAAAAAAAAAAAATCTAGTTTCTGTCATATTAGCAGGTTATTTCTCACACACATCATATGCATACTACAAATTACACCCCAAAACACATTCTGCTATTCCTCCCGAGTATAGCGATACCACATGTGTGCGACTTTTACACAGCGTGGCCACATACGGAGGCCCAACATACAGGGAGCACCATCAGGCGTTCTGGAGCACCCAGGCCAATTTTGACATTTCTCTCCTACATGTAAAAATCATCATTTATTTGCTAAAAAATTACATAGAAACCCAAAACATTATATATGCTTTTTTTTCAAATACCCTAGAGAATACAATGGCGGTTGTTGCAACTTTTTATCTTGCACGGTATTTTCGCAGCAATTTTTTGAACGCGTGTTTTTAAAAAAAAAACTGTTTTGTGCTTAAAAAAAAAAAAACAGTAAAGTTAGCCCAATGTTTTTGCATAATATGAAAGATGAAGTTACGCCGAGTAAATAGATACCCAACATGTCACCCTTCAAAATTGCACACGCTCGTGAAATTGCGCCAAACGTTGCTACTTAAAAATCCCCATAGGCGACGTATTGCAAGGTATTGGAGTATTGAGGGTATTGCGGAGTATTGGGGGGGTATTGCAGAGTATGGGGGGTATTGCAGAGTATGGGGAGGTATTGCAGAGTATGGGGGGGTATTGCAGAGTATGGGGTGGTATTGCAGACTATGGGGGGGGGGGGTGGTATTGCAGAGTATGGGGGGGGGGGTATTGCAGAGTATGGGGGGGTATTGCAGAGTATGGGGGGGGGTATTGCAGAGTATGGGGGGGGGGGGTATTGCAGAGTATGGGGGGGTATTGCAGAGTATGGGGGGGGGTATTGCAGAGTATGGGGGGGGTATTGCAGAGTATGGGGGGGGTATTGCAGAGTATGGGGTGGTATTGCAGAGTATGGGGGGGGGTATTGCAGAGTATGGGGGGGGGTATTGCAGAGTATGGGGGGGGGTATTGCAGAGTATGGGGGGGGGGTATTGCAGAGTATGGGGGGGGGTATTGCAGAGTATGGGGGGTGGGTATTGCAGAGTATGGGGGGGGTATTGCAGAGTATGGGGGGTATTGCAGAGTATGGGGGGTATTGCAGAGTATTGCACTTTACTTTACTTTAGCGCTTATCATTTTTTTTTTATTGCAGAGTATTGCGCAGGGATGGCTGGATCTGTGACTGCAATTGTCACAGATCCAGCCCACAGTGCGGCGGCTGCTGCTGCCGCCCGATCCCCCCCCCCTCCCTCTCCTCTCACACTGTACCGAACGGTACAGAGAGGAGAGGGAGGAACCGGCGTCATTACATGACGCCGGTTTGTTTACAAGTGATCGCGCCGTCATTGGACGGCGCGATCACGTGGTAAGGAGCCGCTTCCATTGGCTCCTTACCGCGATCCGTGTTGCTGCGGGTCCCGTGGACCCAGCGAGCGCCGGTGATCGCGTGTGCGCGCCCGCTCGGGCGCGCAATTCTGACTCTCTGGGAGGACGTATATTGACGCCCTCCTAGAGTTAGGGAACCGCCTTGTAGCCGTATTTCGGCTATAGGGCGGTTACCAAGTAGTTAAAGGAAATGTAAAAAAAAAAAAATTACTGGCAAAGAAAAAAAAAACCAACGCAAATCGCGGTTAAATCGCGGTAAAAACACACATCAAAAAACGCAGCAAGCACCACAAAAAGCATTGCAAAAACGCTCAAAAGCAACATGCATAGGTGTGAATCGAGCCTTAGAGCTCGTTTCCCAAACACAAACACCATTTTCAACATTCACCAATAAATCATCTATATGTGAAGGGTGACACACAGAGTACAGGAAGAGTTCACATAGCTGAGCTATAGAACACCAGAATATAGCACACACACTCACGCAGCATACTCACAGTGGATAGGTGTCAGAGAGGCAGAGGAGGCTCAGGAGGGAGCACAGTGTGATGGGGACCCTCATGGTGACTGTGGCTGTGACTGTCCGCATATCGCTCAGAGGGATTTATACAGGTGGATGGACATTGCACAATGTCTTCCTGGCAGCACCTGAGACACAATCTCTGTCCCAAATTACTCAATCTGGGAAAACAAAACCCCCACCGCCTCCCCCTGCTAGGCACACTGACATAGTCTACATCACTTCATTTAAAGGGAACCTGTCATCAAAGAAATATGAGGACTGAACTCCTTCTGGAAAGGGTACAGCCTCTGCACCAGAGGAGCTTACACTCTAATGTCCCCCTCAGTCACACACTATTATTATACAGTTATATAGCTCTGACATATATCACAGTGCTGTACAGAGAACACCGAGACAGTCAAATCAGCCTCTGTACCAGAGGAGCTCACACTCTAATGTCCCCCTCAGTCACACATTATTATTATTGTACACTTATATAGCTCTGACATATACCATAGCGCTGTACAGAGAGCACTGAGCCAGTCACATCAGTCTCTGAGCTTCTCCACTAGGTGGTGCTGTTCTGCAGGGTGCTGTTGGCTCATTCTGCTTTGGTCTCAACTGAGAGAAGCAGCAATCCTGGGGCCTGTCCAGCAGGCTTTTCCCAGGCAAGCATGGACCATGTTGGGGAAGACGAAGGTGAAGGCTCTCTCCAGAGGCACTGAGGCCTACACCATGTGCTCAAGCTGCAGTGGATCCTGGGCATGTCCCTATGCAAGAGGAGTCCTTACCAGTGCTCCAGGATAGAGTGGTGAACAGACTGTGCCGCATTGCTAAGGAGGAACAGAAACTTGCTGTCATGAAAGAAGATCTCAGGAAAAATAAATCCCTGTACAGTAAGTCTGGAAACAGTAAGAGGGAAGTCTGAAGTCTCTGGAAGAGGCATTGAAAAAGCAGGAGAAGTTGTTCGCCTCTCTGAAGGAGAGCAGCGGTGTGTTCAGAGAAAAGTGTGAGAATGAGGAGAGATTGCAACAGATGAAGATAAGTGCCTGTGCCACTACCAGCCAGAGGATGGATGCCAGAACAACCGCGACAGTATGGATGGGGGGTAAGAAAATGGCTTCACATGGTTGCCCCAGTGCTACCCCTGTCTCAGGATCTGTCATGTCTGAGTCAGTATCTGCCCCCCTCCCTTCCCAGCAGCCTGGGTCATCTCAGGAGGAGGTTGAGAAAAAAGTCAGATTAAATGCTTTCGAATGCATTAAAGCGGGGGTTCACCCTATCGACAGGAAAAAAAAATTTTTTTTTCTTTTACCTTTAAATCAGGCACTGTAGCGCGAGCTACAGTATGCCTGTCCCGAATTTTTTCCCCCCATACTCACCTTGTAGTCGTCCATCGAAGATACCGGGGAATGGGCGTGCCTCTGGAGACGGAGGATGATTGACGGCCGGCTCTGGCGCGTCACGCTTCTCCGGAAATAGCCGAAATAGGCTTGGTCTTCACGACGCGTGCGCATAGCCTGTGCGCACGCGCCGTGAAGAGCCGAGACCTACTCCGGCTGTCTTCGGGGAGAGTGACGTGCCAGGGCCGGCCGTCAATCATCCTCCCTCTCCATAGGCACGCCCATTCCCCACGGGAGCCGAAATCTACGATGGACGACTACGAGGTGAGTACGGGGTTAAAAAAATCGGGACAGGCATACTGTAGCTCGCGCTACAATGCCTGTCTCGATGGTAACATCAAGTACGAGAGGGTGAACTACCGCTTTAAGGTGAAAAACCATGAGGGTTTACAACCCCCTTAACCACTTAAGGACCGGACCAATATGCTGCTATATGACCCAAGGGGTTTTTACAATTCGGCACTGCGTCGCTTTAACTGACAATTGTGCGGTCGTGCGACGTGGCTCCCAAACAAAATTGGCGTCCTTTTTTCCCCACAAATAGAGATTTCTTTTGGTGGTATTTGATCACCTCTGCGGTTTTTATTTTTTGCGCTATAAACAAAAATAGAACGACAATTTTGAAAAAAATTCAATATTTTTTACTTTTTGCTATAATAAATATCCCCAAAAACATATATAACATTTTTTTTCCCTTCAGTTTAGGCCGATACGTATTCTTCTACCTATTTTTGGTAAAAAAAATCGCAATAATCGTTTATCGGTTGGTTTGCGCAAAATTTATAGCGTTTACAAAATAGGGGATAGTTTTATTGCATTTTTATTATTTTTTTTTTACTACTAATGGCGGCGATTAGCGATTTTTTTCGTGACTACGACATTATGGCGGACACTTCGGACAATTTTGAGACATTTTTGGGACCATTGTCATTTTCACAGCAAAAAATGCATTTAAATTGCATTCTTTATAGTGAAAATGACAGTTGCAGTTTGGGAGTTAACCACAGGGGGCGCTGTAGGAGTTAGTGTTCACTTAGTGTGTGTTTACAACTGTAGGGGGGTGTGGCTGTAGGAATGACGTCATCGATTGAGTCTCCCTATAAAAGGGATCACTCGATCGATGCAGCCGCCATAGTGAAGCACGGGGAAGCCGTGTTTACATACGGCTCTCCCCGTTCTTCAGCTCCGGGGAGCGATCACAACGGAGCGGCTATAAACAAATAGCCGCGCCGTCGTCCCAGATCGCTCGACGAGGGAACCCAACCGCCGCATGTAGCGGGGGGGGGGGGTCCCGATCGGACCCCCGACCCACGTCTAGGCAGGCAGGTACAGGTACGTTGATGTGCCTGTACGTGCCATTCTGCCGACGTATATCTACATGCGGCGGTCGGGAAGTGGTTAATGTCCCCTCACAGTCAGATACTATTGTTATTATACATTTATATAGCTCTGACATGTACCGCAGTGCTGTACACAAAGTACTGAGCCAGTCACATCAATCTTTGCACCAGAGGCTCTTACGCTCTAATGTCTCCCACAGTCACACACTATTATTATTATTATGGTACCACACCCCACGTAGGAGCCGCTGGTGAATTGGATCCCCCACCCTGCACAGCCAGGCACACCAAATTTTCACAGGTTCCCAGACTCAAGAAACAGTCCAGTAGGGATGAGCCGTTCGGTTCGGTTCTCACCAGAACCTTTAAACTGACCGAAGAAAAATTGGGCCTTTGTTGGTGGTGGTGGTGGTGCCACAACTCTGTAAGCCCTCACAGTTACTCTTGGTGGGCACAGGAATGGGCCCTGCTGTGAAATATTAGATCAATAATTGTAATTACATGCCCCTGTTGAACAGGGGCAGAAAAATGTGGCCTTTGTTGGTGGTGGTGCTGGTGCCACAACACTGCAACACCTTACAGATACTCTAGTTGGAGCGCAGGAATGAGCCCGCTGCAAAGTATTGCATCAAAAATTGTAATTACACGCCCCTGTTAAACAGGGGCAGAAAAATTGGGCCTTAGGCACTGGTGGCGTTGCCCAGAACCAAAAATGTTCTTACACGCTATCAGCATGATCATTGAGGAGGAAAAGGATAGTCACTCAGCATAACAGTATAGTCACTCAGCATCAGCATAGACAGTCTTGAAGGGATCTGACATTTCAAAACAAATTATTCAGTTACATCAGCATCAGGTGCTTGGTAGCTGGTGTTGATCCAAGCCTGATTCATTTTTATGAAGGTCAGTTGATCGACCGAGTCGGTGGAGAGGCGCACCCTGTGATCGGTTACAAAGCCTCCAGCAGCACTGAATGTGCGTTCTGAAAGAACGCTGGATTCAGGAAAAGCCAGTAGCTCAATTGCATACTGTGCAAGCTCTGGCCAGTGATCCATCCTCAAGACCCAGTAAGCCAGAGGATTTTCGGTGGGAAAGGTGTCCAAGTCTGAACTTGCCCCTAGGTATTCCCGCACCATGTAAAACAGACGCTGGCGATTGGTTGCTGGAACCGGTCATACCTTGGGGCTGCGGACTAAAAAATTGTCTGAACGCATCGGTCAGACGGCCACCTTCTCCACCGCTCCTTCTGTGACTGACCGAAGCCGTTGTCCAGGACCAGGATTTTGTAACCCCCCAGTCTCTGGGAATGCGTTGCACAGACCTTTCTGCAAGGCCTCCTGAAGATGTTTAATCTTCTGCTCCCTCTGTGCCGATAAGATAAGGTCCACAACCTTATTCTTGTAACGTGGATCAAGGACAGTTGCCAGCCAGTAATGATCCCTCTCCTTGATAGCACGAATACAAGGATCTCCTTCCGCAGGCTTTGCAGGATCAGGGAGGCCATACAACGTAGGTTTGCTGGGGCATTCGGTGCAGAGTCCTCTGGGTCACTGAGGGCGACAGGATCCGCAGCCACCTCATCCCAGCCACGTACAAGTCCATGGGTTCCTTGGGACTGTAATTGATCCCTTGAAGACTGCTGCTGATGCTGAGTGCTAGGCTCCACCTCCATGCTGACACAATCCTCCTCCTCCTCCTGTGTGCTAGGTGGGCAAGCAGGAACACTGTCTGGATAAAGGGGGCCTTGAGAGGTAAGGAAGTCCTCCTCTTCCTCCCTCTGTTCTGCCTCAAGGGCCCTGTCCATTATTCCATGCATCGTGTGCTCCAACATGTGAATTAGAGGGACAGTCTCACTGATGCATGCACTGTCGGTGCTCACCATCGTCGTGGCCTCCTCAAATGGTGACAGGACAGTGCATGCAATGTGCATCCCTGATCATGGCCCACTGTGGTGGGGAAAAAAAACAAGCTCCCCTGACCCAGTTCTGCTGCCATATTGGCACAGATACTCATTGATGGCCCTCTGCTGCATGTGCAGCCACTGCAGCATGGCCAACGTAGAGTTCCACCTGGTCGTAATGTCACAGATTAGTCGGTTCTTGGGCAGGTTGTATTCCCCCTGTAGGTCTGCCAGCCGAGCACTGGCATTATATGACAGTGGGAAATGCACACAGACTTTCCTGGCCTGCTTCAGGACATCCTGTAAGCCCGGTTACCTGCCCAAGAACCGCTGCACCACCAAATTAAGGACATGAGCAAAACAGGGCACATGGGTCAGTTGTCCCTGTCGCAGGGCGGAGAGGAGGTTGGTGCCATTGTCGCTAACCACCATTCCTGGCTTAAAGCGGTAGTTCACCCTCACTGACTTGATTTTACCATCGAGACAGGCATTGTAGCCCGAGCTACAGTATGCCTGTCCCGATTTTTTTAACCCCGGACTCACCTTGTAATCGTACATTGTAGATTTCGGCTCCCGCGGGGAATGGGCGTGCCTATGGAGAGGGAGGATGATTGACGGCCGGCCCTGGCACGTCACTCTCCCCGAAGACAGCCGGAGTAGGTCTCGGCTCTTCACGGCGCCTGCGCACAGGCTATGCGCAGGCGCCGTGAAGAGCCAAGCCTATTTCGGCTATTTCCGGAGAAGCGTGACGCGCCAGAGCCGGCCGTCAATCATCCTCCATCTCCATAGGCACGCCCATTCCCCGGTATCTTCGATGTACGAGTACAAGGTGAGTACGGGGGTAAAAAAATCGGGACAGGCATACTGTAGCTCGCGCTACAATGCCTGATTTTATGGTAAAAGAAAAAAAAATTTTTTTTTTTGCGTTGATAGGGTGAACCCCCGCTTTAAGCTGGCGTGGCGTCAACCACCTCTGAGCCTTCCCCTGCAGAGCTGACAGAACCTCTGCCCCAGTGTGGCTCCTGTCCCCCAAGCACACCAGCTCAAGCACCGCATGGCATCTCTTTGCCTGCGTACCTGCGTAGCCCCTTGAACGCCTACGGAGCACCTCTGGTTCTGAGGATACATTGGCAGAGGAAGAGGCAACAGAGGAAGAAGAGGAGGGGGTGGAGGAGAGAGGTGTGTCACAACCAGTAGTAGCATTTTGGAGGCGTGGTGGTGGAACAACCTCCAACACTACTGTACCTTGTCCTGCGTCCTTCCCAGCTGCCAGCAGAGTCACCCAATGGGCCATGAAAGATAGGTAACGTCCCTGTCCATGCCTGCTGGACCATGAGTCAGCGGTAATATGCACCTTACCACTGACTGCCCTGTCCAGCGAGGCATGGACATTGCCTTTCACATGGCGGTAGAGAGCCGGAATCGCCTTCCGTGAGAAAAAGTGGCGTTTGGGAACTTGCCACTGAGGTACCGCACATTCCACAAACTCACGGAAGGGGCAGAATCTACCAACTGAAAAGGCAGCAGTTGAAGTGCTAGCAATTTAGCTAAGCTAGCATTCAACCGCTGGGCATGTGGATGGCTGGGAAAGAACTTCTTTCGGCGCTGTAGCAGCTTGGGCAGGGAAATTTGCCTGGTTCAATCTGCCATCGGTCACTAGGCTGTGACACACATAATTCTACACCTTCAGTCCTATCAGTGCAGCTTCAGAGAGGACTGAGCTCTCTCCTGTCTGGACCCTTGGTAGGGTTTGCTCCTGGTGGCGTGGTTCACCGGCAGATCGCTGGTCCCGGCTCCCGACATCCACCATGGTATGTATTCTACAACCATAACCAATGATGACTATATGCATGTGTGAGGATCATGCACACGTATGCGCGGTATACATGCACGTGGGTGTGTATCTTCCTCTCTTTGTTGATTGTTTTGTAACAATTTTCACTGATACACATATGTTTTATTATAGAATCTATGTTCGCAAATCTTTTTCTCCCCCTGAAGAAGACCGCTATTACTACAAAGGTCGAAACGCATTGGGTTTTGCGCCCATAGTAAATGTATACAGTATTGTACAATTTGACAATGGCTGTCTTTATACACATGTACTAGTTTCTATTGATGTCCTTTAGAGCTCATGTCCTTTTTAGATGGTGCTTTTTACCTTACATTATTGTTTAGTTCAATAAAATGTATACTTTTTTTTACAAATTCCATCTTTATTATTACTTTCACCCATTGCTGCAACTCAAAGCCCCTAGGGGTATTTTTTCCTTCATCCTGCATGACGGCTTCCTCCTGCGCCCTTAACGTCTAGCCCGGGAAACCGGAAACCACTGGCACTGCCGAGCAAGACCCCACAACGCTGCTTGGATACTGCTCTGGATCTCTGACGTCCATCTGATACTCATAAAGATGTGCCTACTTTTATCCTATTTTCAGTGGCCCGGATTCAGAGAGCAATTGCGCCTGCGTAACCATAGTTACGCAGCGCAATTGCTTACTTGCGCCGGCGTAACAAATGCTCCTGATTCAGGAACCTCGTTACGCCGACTGCAGCCTAAGATATGCGTGGCATAAGGCTCTTATGCCCGCATATCTTAGGCTGCATTCTTGCGATGGCCGCTAGGTGGCGTTCCCGTTGTGCTCAGCGTATATTATGCAAATTGCATACTAACGCCGATTCACAACATTACGCGAGCCCTGCGTACGCAGTTTACTTTGTTTGCGTACGGCGGTTTTCGCGTAAGGCTGCCCCTGCTATTAGCAGGGGCAGCCAATGTTACGTATACCCGTCGTTCCCGCGTCGCGAAATTTGAACTTTACGTAGTTTGCGTAAGTGAATCGTGAATGGCGCTGGACGCCATTCACGTTCACTTTGAATCAAATGACGTCCTTGCGACGTCATTTGCCGCAATGCACGTCGGGAAAGTTTCCCGACGGAGCATGCGCTCTATGATCGGCGCGGGAACGCGCCTAATTTAAATGATTCCCGCCCCCTACGGGATCATTTAAATTGCGCGCGCTTACGCCGGGCATTTTGCCGGAGCGCCCACGCAATTTACGGAGCTACTGCTCCGTGAATCGCGGGTAGCGCAGAAAATTTGCGGGGGCGCAGGGCATAAACGTTGCCCTGCGACTCCGTAAAAAATGCACAAATGTACCTGAATCTACCCCAGTGAGTGCAATACTACTCAATTAAATGTGTTACTTATATTGCTGCACTATAGATTGGCGCTGCTTGGCTGTCTTGTCTTCTTGCCTCCAGCTTTTCAGGCCTGTGCCCAGACTCATAGTTGGTCTGTAAGTATGAGTGGGGGATTCACCTATGCATCTTTCTTTCCCACGTTCTCAATTGAATATTTGATTTTTAACATTTTTATAGACTCCTTTATCCTGCATCTGCATCTGCTCCTGACGAGTGGAAGATAGCCATGAAACGCGTTGAGCTATTAGATACCCCTTTGGTTACATCTCAAGATTGTTACCAACATTTATGTTCTACTGGATTTTACCAATTCAAATCATTTTTATTTATTTTTTATTGTGGAGACACGCAATAATGAGTTTGGTGTTTTATATGTTGATATCATTGTGAACCAATATGTTGCTATGCTGTTATGCTACCATGTTATTATGTATTATACATGGAATAAATTCTACCTATTTTACATTTTTGTATGTATTATGTTACTATGCAATATATATGGCCACAACTCACATTCATGTTGTGATGCCTCCCTGGCTGCATGTTTCATATAAAGTCCCAAACCCCTCTCCCATGTATCTCAGCAATTAGGGATGGAGGCACAAGCACCGTGCCTCATATAAAGTCCCAAACCCCTCTCCCATGTATCTCAGCAATTAGGGATGGAGGCACAAGCACCGTGCCTCATATAAAGTCCCAAACTCCTCTTTTCTCCTTATTGGCACATCAGTCTCTGTACCAGAGGAGCTAACACTCTAATGTCAGAGATTATGCACCCTAGTGGATAATGCTCCCACAAGTCAAGTGCTGCAAAACTGTACTACCCCCTATCCTAGCAATTACCGTATTTATCAGCGTATACCGCGCACTTTTTTGCCCTGAAAATCAGGGCAAAATCATGGGTGCGCGGTATACGCCGATACCCGCTTTCCCGCACCGAGTTTTGAATACTGCGCCGACATATACCGAGCGCAGTACACTCGGGTATAGTCGGGCAGTCTTGGCTCCTTCCGCGCTCACGTCCTGAACGTACAGGACGTCAGCGCGAGAGTTGTCGAGCATTGCCGACAATACACGAGTGTACTGCGCTCTGTATATGTCGGCGCAGTATTCAAACTCGGCGCAGGAAACGAGCGGGGAGGACGCGAGGACGCCGCAGAAGGACGCCGGACCTGACGAAGAGGACACCCGAAGCCGCAGAAGTACGCCAGACCCGACGAAGAGGACACCCGAAGCCGCAGAAGGACGCCAGACCCGGCGAGGCCGCCGATGGACGTCACGCAAGACACCAAAACTGTAAGTACAAAAAAAACTTTTTTTCCACAGGTTTGAGAGCAACTTTAGGGGTGCGCGGTATACGCGGGAGCGCGTTATACCGCGATAAATACGGTAACAATTACTATTAATATTAGCAGGGCTCAAAATTTCAAGTCTTTAGCTACTAACCAGGCCTCAAGGCGTACTCTCCACCAGTTGCCCAGCCCAACCCCTACCATGCCCCGCCCCCTACCCCCCCCCCCCCTAGACACGCCCTCATAAATGATCTCATGAAATGACACTTAAATGTTTTATTCAGAATTAAGTTCTAAAAATAAATATTAACAACAACTTTATCCGTGCCCAAAAATGCAGCCTGCCCATGTCTACCAGTGCAGCCACGTGTCCCCAGTGCAGCCAAATGTCCCCATATCGCAGCCATATGTCCCCATATCGCAGCCTACCTGTGCTGGGTAAGAGAGAGGAGCCGCCGCCGCCGCCTGGTTGTTCAAAGCGCGGGCAACAGCTTTCAATTCAATAGCTGTGTTCCCCGCCGCGAGCGTCATATACAGCCCCTCCCCCTTGCCCGGGAAACTTTGATAGACAGATCAACCGTCCAATCCTGGGATGGGTGATCTGTCTATCAAAGTGCCCGGACAAGGGGGAGGGGCTCTATATGACGCTCGCGGCAGGGAACACAGCTATTGAATTGAAAGCTGTAAAGTTCCCTGCGCTTTGAACAACCTGGCGGTGACGCGACTCTCCTCTCCTTGCTCGCCCCCCCCTGCTCCCAGGCAGCCCACACTCGCCAGCAGGGCCGATCCTGCCTATAGGCTCACTATGCAAGCCGCTTAGGGCCCCGCAAAGCTGCAAAGGGCCCCCCAAATTACTAGAGGCCCCGCCTGGTGAGAAGTCGCACCCTCACCCCGCTTCTAAACTCGCTGGCTGAGTCATTTACGACAGCAGAACACCCCCTCCCCCCGCTTCTCAACTTTCTTTAATGTGACATGTCACTGTCGTCAGCGCCCCCCCCCCCCCCCCCCCCCGATTCTCATTTTTAATGTGCCATGTCATTTTGCTTAGGGCCCCAGGGAGGTCAGGATCGGCACTGCTCGCCAGCCCTCAAAATTTACTCGCAGAATGCGAGCAGGCGAGTGTAAATTTTGAGGGCTGATATTAGTATTGTAGTGTGCTGTTCCCCCATTCATATCTAGCCCCCTCCCCCTGCGCAGTGTTTGCGATATTGATCAGAGTTCCCGGCGATTGCCAGCATTGCACAATGATTGTATTGTTTGATTTTGGAAGCCGCTGACCTTTCCACCTGGGTGACTGCAATGCGGATTTTCCTCGCTGTTCCTCCCCGGGATGTTTTTGCCGTGTTTGGCTCTCAGTGTCGCAGCCAGGCACACAATGAACCCAGTTCATAAAACTTTAATCTCCAGAATAACTTTAGTGATTAAAAGCTTTGCACATTACAGTCTGCCTGATTAATAAAGGTCTTCTGCACCCTTTCCTTATCCATTGACTATCATCAGTATCACCTGAGTAGCCCCATTGCTCCTTATACCAACCACCAACCCCTTTCTGGTATTGTATATACAGATTTATTTATTTATGTTTTTGCAGCAATACATTCATATACATAGGGGTAGATTCACGTACGGCGGTGCTTCTTTAGGTCGGCGTAGCACATCTCGTATACGCTACGCTGCCGTAAGTAAGAGAGGCAAGTACAGTATTCACAAAGAACTTGCGTCCTAAGTTACGGCGACGTAGCGTAAATGGGCCGGCGTAAGCCCTGCGTAATTCAAAGTAGGCTGTAGTGGGCGTGTTGTATGCTAATGAATTGTGACCTCACGTAAATGACGCGCCTAACGAACGGCGCATGCGCCGTCCGTGGACGTATCCCAGTGCGCATGCTCAAACTTACGTCGCAAATACTCAATGCTTTCGACGTGAACGACTTACGCAAACGTCGTAAAACGTGGAATATTCAACGCTGATCCGACGTCCATACTTTTGACTTTTTTTTTTTTTTTTTTTAAGTGTATTTTTGTGCGTGTGCTCGAGAGAGGAGCTGGACTGCAGGAGTTGGAAGTAGGCAGGCCTCCCCCAGAGGCAATCTGCCACCTTTCTCCATGCCCCGGGTGGCAATGGTGGGTGTGTGAGGGGGTCCTCCCACACAGCCCGCCCTTCCTGCTCCGCTTTGAAGCCCAACGGGGCAGAGGGACTCCCTATAAGGGAGTGAGAGGATCTAGCCCGCTCAACCAGCCCCGTTAGTCCTTCGCCTCTCTTTTTAGAGACCGCGTGGTCAAAGTGCGTGCATGTTAACTCAATTTCGAGTGCGTGTAAGTGTGGTGGTTTTTGTGGGAGGGGGGTGGGCGTACTAAGCGCAGGCTTACCTCGCATAGCACACCCACCGGGAGTCGGGCTGAGACCACCAAACTCAAATTCACATGTAGCCGAGACAGAGGTGAATGGCTTGTCAGCGCAGTGCCAATCGCGTTGAGCCACCGCAGCTCCCTCCGACGTCCATACTTAACATTGGCTGCGCCATTTTTTTGGTGGTTTATCTTTACGCCTGAAAACGCCTTACGTATACGCCGTATCTTACATGCGACGGGCGAGCGTAGGTTCGTGAAAAGGCGTATCTACGTCATTAACATATTCTCGGCATAAATCGACGTACACGCCCCTAGCGGCCAGCGTAAATATGCAACTAAGATACGACGGCGTAGGAGACTTACGCCGGTCGTATCTTAGCAACATTTAAGCGTATCTCAATTTGAGCATATGCTTAAAGATACGATGGCGCGGATTCGGACTTACAATGGCGTATCTACTGATACGCCCGTCGTAAGTCTTTCTGAATCTAGCCCACACTGTATAAATATGGCCAAACAATTGTCCTCCTGACCACAGAGTCCAGGCATTTCCAGTGAAGGGTAATGTTAGGCTAATGCCTTGTACACACAATCAGATTTTCCGTCAGGATAAATTCCAACTGATTTTTCCGACGGAATTCCGTTCAAGCTGTCTTGCATACACACTGTCACACCAAATTCCGACTGCCAAGAACGCGGTGACATACAACACTACGACGAGCCGAGAAAAATTAAGTTCAATGCTTCCGAGCATGCGTCAACTTGATTCTGAGCATGCATGTTTTTTTCTCAGTTGGAGTTCCCTACGGACAAACGGAATTTCCGTTCTCTTTCTAAATTCCGACGGGGTATACACACGGTCGGAATATCCGATGAAAGAATTCCGTCTGACTTTTTCCATCGGAAATTCCGATCGTGTGTACAAGGCATTAGTTCACACTGATAGGGGGGGCAATAAAAACAGGCCTATTGATCTGTATTTTTACCAACCTCCTGGCCACCCACCTCCAAATTTATATGGAGGTTAGCATGGTGAGTACACGCCTGTAATGTGAGCCTGGTCTTCTCATCCAATGTCAGCTCCTGATCTCAAAGATGGTGGCCAGCTTCATAAAGACATAGGGGCAGATCCACAAAGAAAGTACGCCGGCGTATCTACTGATACGCCGGCGTACTTTCAAATTTCCTGCGTCGTATCTTTGTTTTGAATCCTCAAAACAAGATACGACGAAATCTGGGTTAGATCAGACAGGCGTACGTCTTCGTACGCCTTCGGATCTTAGATGCAATTCTTCGGCGTCCGCTGGGTGGCGTTCCCGTCGTAATCCGCGTCGAGTATGCAAATGAGCTATTTCCGACGATCCACGAACGTACGAGCGGCCGTCGCATTCTTTTACGTCGTTTCCCTTCGGGCTTTTTTCGGCGTATAGTTAAAGCTGCTATCTGGTGGCGTACGCAATGTTAAGTATGGCCGTCGTTCCCGCGTCTAAAGGTCCGGGTCTTAAGTGGTTAAAGTGAGAAGCGGGGGGTGCTGACTTCTTACCTCTTCTCCCATGCAGCCAGCGAGTTGAGAAGCGAGGTGAGGGGCCGAAGATATGACTTCTCACCAGGCGGGGTCTCTAGTAATTTGGGGGGGCCCCTCCGCAGCTTTGCGGGGCCCTAAGCGGCTTGCATAGTGAGCCTATAGGGCAGATCGGACCTGGGAATGTAGATTCATCAATGATCATCAGAAGCTCACCTGGTCACACATTGATGTCCACCAACCCACCAGAACCAATTTCTGATCCTGGCAGGAGAGTGATGTAATGGTTGAGATATTTTTATCTGTGCCCCATTGGACTCTCCTCTGGCTGGTGTTCTTTGGCGCGGCTCGGTGCTCTGTACACAGCGGTTTCCCGGATTTGGCATTTACTCTTAGAAAATTACAGGAATTGGAGCCCAACAAGTGGGCCAGTGTGCCAGGAGGGGATCAGGAAGCTGGAGGAACTAAAGTGAACCAACACAAAGTACACTAACTGCTCCCGGAAAAGGGCGTTATGGAGCTAAAGAACAATACTAACAACTGTGTAATGTATCCACAGTCATCGTTTAATTCAAAGCTAAACTCTGGGCACAAAACATTTCATTCAAATATTTTCCTTCAATTACCACAGAGATATAAATCCATGTTGTGTGCACCAAACGCCTTTACAAACCCAAATACAAAAGTAGCAATGGGCCAGATTCTTGTACTTTATGCGGCGGCATCGCGTAAGCTATTTACACCACGCCGCCGCAACTTACTGGAGCAAGTGCCATATTCCTCAAGCACTTGCTCCGTAGTTTGCGGAGGCGTAGTGTAAAAGGCCCTGGCGTTTCCCCGCGTAATTCCAAGTGGGCGGCTTGTATTTAAATTAAGCGCGCCCCCGTGCCGTTCGAACTGCGCATGCGCCGGGCTTAAAATAGCCCAGTGCGCATGCTCCAGTTCTCGACGGAAAACGTCAATGACGCCGACGTGTGCGTCATTGACGTAAAGTCGTATTCAAGAACGACTTAGGAAAACGACGTACCCGACGGGAAAAGACGACGTGGACCCGACGCCATACTTAACATGGCATACGTGGGACGGTTACGCGACACAATTTTGTTCGGGAATCGGCGTATCAGGCTCATATGCATAAACAAATGATACCTGAACGTAAACGCCACCTAGCGGCCGGCGGCGAATTACATTTAAGATCCAACAGTGTAAGTGACTTACACATGTCGGATCTTCAGCGTATCTATGCGAAAATGATTCTAAGAATCACTCGCATATATACACGGGTCAAAAAAGAGAGATACGACAGAGTTTCCTGAGATACTCCGTCGTAACTCTTCTGAGAATGTGGCCCAATGACATCATCGCCGGGCTGCATATAGCCTGTGCAGAGAGCAGAGCTGTGGGAGGGGTCCAGCAGGCTCCACCCACTACAGGCTGCCTGGAGAAAACTACAGGAGGGGGTGGAGACAAGACCAGTCACCCTGCACAAGGAGATCAAGCCGCAGTGACCGGTCTTTATTACAGGAAGCTCCTGCACAGAGGTAAAGCCTCACACTGGATGACTGCACACATCTGAAAGAAACACACAAAAGCACACTAGGATTCAAGGAAGAATACACATGACCAACGCATTTATAGCTAGATTCAGAGAGAGTTACAGCGGCGTATCAGTAGATACGCCGTCGTAACTCTGAATCCACGCCGTCGTAAATTTAAGCGTATTCTGGAAACCAGATACGCTTAAATTAGGCTAAGATACGAGCGGGGTAAGTCTCCTACGCTGTCGTATCTTAGGGTGCAATATTTACGCTGGCCGCTAGGTGGCGCTTCCGCTGTTTTCCCGCGTCGAATATGCAAATGAGCAAGATACGCCGATTCACGAACGCACGTGCGCCCGTCGCAATTAGTTTACGTTTACGTAAGAGATACGCCGGCGTAAAGATAAAGCTGCTCCCTAGGTGGCACAGCCCATGCAAGGTATGGACGTCGGAACAAGCCTATCTTTTTACGTCGTTTGCGTAAGTCGTACACGAATAGGGCTGTGCGTAAGTTCCGTTTACGTCGTAGGCAGTGTTCGACGTATCTTAGGCATTCTATCCGACGCATGCGCACTGGGATACGTCCACGGACGGCGCATGCGCCGTAGTTGATAACGTCATTTACGTGGGGTCATGCTTAATTTCCCTAAAACACGCCCCCTCTTCCTCATTTGAATTAGGCGCGCTTACACCGGCACATTTACGCTACGCCGCCGTAACTTAGGACGCAAGTGCTTTGTGAATACAGCACTTGCGGCGGCGTAGCGTAAATACCATATGCTACGCCCGCACAAAGTTACGCTGCCCTACCTGAATCTGGCCATTAGACAATATTTGCAGATCCCGGAGTTCACCTTTAACTACTTGCCGACCACCCGCCGCAGATGTACTGCGGTAAGGTGGCTCAGCTTCACAAATCACTGTACCGGTACGGCGATTCTTGCAGTAGCATCCGTGGGCGTGCGAGTGCCGCCGGCGGCGCGCACGCGCTCCGATTGGCCAGCGGGGAAGCCAATCAGCGGGTCTAATGAACACGATGTCCACTGGCGGCGCGATTGTTCCCTGCAGAGGCAGAACAGGGATCTGCCGAAGTAAACTAGACAGATCTCCGTTCTGACAGGGGATGACACTGAGATCTATCCAGGGCCGATCCGCCCTATAGGCTCACTATGCAAGCCGCTTAGGGCCCCGAAAAGCTGCGGAGGGCCCCCCAAATTACTACAGTGGTGAGAAGTCATTTTCGGCCCCTCACTCCGCTTCTCAACTCGCTGGCTGCATGGGAGAAGAGGTAAGAAGTCAGCACCCCCCACTTCTCACTTTAATGTGAGATGTCATTTCCGACAGCAGAACACCCCCTCCCCCGCTTCTCAACTTTAATCTATAATGTGACATGTCACTGTCGGTAGCGCAAACAAAAAAACAAAAAAATTGCAGCCTCACTGTGCCTATCAAATGCAGCCACTGTGCCATCAATTGTCACCACTGTGCCATCAATTGTCACCACTGTGCCATGCCATCAAATGCAGCCACTCTGCCATGCCATCAAACACAGCCACTGTGCCATCAATTGTCACCACTGTGCCATACCATCAAATGCAGCCACTCTGCCATGCCATCAAACACAGTCACTGTGCCATGCCATCAAATGCAGCCACTGTGCCATCAATTGTCACCACTGTGCCATGCCATCAAACGCAGCCACTGTGCCATCAATTGTCGCCACTGTGCCAATTGTCACCACTGTGCCCTTTAATTGTCGCCACTGTGCCCATTGTTGCCATTGTGCATGTCACTGTGCCCTTTAATTGTTGCCGCTGTGCCCATTGTCACCACTGTGCCCATTGATGCCACTGTGCCCTTTGTCGCCTTTCTGCCCATTGTCGCCGCGGTGCCCTGTAAAATGCACTTGCCTTTCTGCTTCCACGTCCCTCGATGTTTTCTCCTGCCTTGGTGACGCTTCAGCCAATCAGGTTACCGATAACCAGAATCGGGGAACCTAATTGGCTGAGACGGCCGTCAGTCTTATCCAAGGAACACACCCCCCGTACGTCCCGAGGAGGATAAGACATCCGGGAGCCGGGGGGTCTGGCTCTGATAGGCACTTCCACACAGCCAACCAGCTGCCATTATTCAGGTGGCCGGCACTCAACATCCGGCCACCTGAATAGACCAGCGTCAGCTGGCCACAGCAACATACATTCATGCAATGCATGAATGTATGTTATTTGCGAGAGCCAGAGGGGGCGGCGCATTTTAAGGCAAAAAAAATTCTTAAAGGGCCCGTTTTTTTTTTGTGACTACAGGAGGGGGGGGGGGGGGGGGGGGGACGTGCCGCCACTGGGATTGGCACTGGATCTATCTTCCTGTGTGTTTCCCCAGTCACATACAGTTAGTAATCACAAACAGGGAACACATTTAACCCCTTCATCGCCCCAATGTTAACCCCTTCCCTACCAGTACCATTGGTACAATGTCAGTGCATAGTTTTAGCACTGATCACTGTATTAATGTCACTGGTTCCCCAAAAAGTGTCAAAACTTTCAGTTAGGTGTACAATCTGTCCACCGCAATGTCGCAGTTCCGCTAAAAGTCAATGATCGCCGCCATTGCTAGTAAAAAAATAATAATAATAAAAATGTCATAAATCTATCCCCTATTTTGTAGACGCTATGGGGCCAGTTTCTCAAAAGAATTACGCCGGTGTATCTACTGATACACCGGAGTAATTCGAAAATCCCGCCGGCGTATCATTGTTTTGTATTCTCAAAACAAGATACGCCAGAATTAGGCTAGGATCCGACTGGTGTAAGTCACTTACACCGTCAGATCCTAAATGCAATACTACGCTGGTCGCTAGGTGGCTTTTACGTTGATTTCAGCGTTGCATATGCAAATGAGCCAATACGCCGATTCCCAATCGTTTTTGCACCGCTTCGCCATAGTTTACGTCGTTTCCGTAAGCGTAAGGTTACCCCTGCTATATGAGGGGTAACCTTACGTCGGTCCGCCGTATGCCATGTTAAGTATGGCTGTCGGGACAGCGTCAGGTTTTTCCGTCGTTTACGTAACTCGTCGCGAATAGGGCAGTGCGTTAATTACGTTCACGTCACAACCAATGTATTTGCAGCGTACTACGGATGCGCAGTTCGTTCGTCACGGGGGCGCGCTTAATTTAAATACAAGCCGCCCCCTTTGATTTACGCGGGGATACGACGGGCCATTTAAACTACGCCGCCGCAAATTACGGAGCAAGTGCTTGGAGAATACGGCACTTGCTCCAGTAAGTTGCGGTGGCATAGTGTTAATGGCATACGCTACGCCCCGCTCGTAGATACGCTGATCTATGAGAATCTGGCCCTATAACTTTTGTGCAAACCAATCAATATAAGCTTATTGTTTTGGTTTTTTTTAACCAAAAACTCATGAATAATTTTTTTTATATATAGTTTTTTTGGAGATATGTATCATAGCAGAAAGTAAAAAAATATATATTTTTTTCAAAATTGTCGCAGTTTTTTGTTTATAGCGCAAAAAAAAAAAAAAAAACGCAGAGGTGATCAAATGCCATCAAAAGAAAGCTCTATTTGTGGGAAAAAAAAGACATCAATTTTGTTTGTGTACAACGTCGCGCGACCGCGCAATTGTTAGTTAAAATAACAGTGCCGTATCGCAAAAAAATGGCCTGGTCCTTAATGAGGTAAATCCTTCTGGGGTTGAAGTGGTTAATGTCACCAGTTCCCAAAAAAAGTGTAAAAAATGTCAGTTAGGTGTCCGATGTGTCCGCCACAATGTCTCAGTCCCCCTAAAAAACACTGATCGCCGCCATTACTAGTAAAAAATAAAAAAAAAAGACATAAACCTATCCCCTATTTTGTAGACTCTATGGCCCGGATTCACATACATCGGCGCATATTTATGCCGCCGTAGCGCATCTCTTTTACGCTACGCCGGCGCAGCGCACAGAGGCAAGCACTGGATTCACAAAGCACTTGCTCCCACTCGCTGTTAAAGATACGCTGGGTTTCCTCGGCGTAAGCCAGTGTAGGTGGAAGTGGGCGTGAGCCATGCTAATGAGGCGTGACTCCATGCAAATGATGGGCCAAGCGCCATAGAAGTACTTAAAACGAACGGCGCATGCGCCGTCCCGTGGCCGCATCCCTGTGTGCATGCTCAGAATCACGTTGGAACAACTGCCTAAGATACGACGGATCACTGCCTATGACGTGAACGAAACCTACGCCTAGTCATATTCACGTACAGCGTAAACGACAAAAGATACGACGGCTTGTGTTCCCTGGTCCATACCTTTGCATGAGTTGCGCCTCCTATATGGCGAATAACTTTACGCCGGACGTACGACTTACGCAAACCGCGTATATGATGCGCCGGGCGCAACTACGTTTGTGAATCGGCGAATCTCCCTAATTTTCATATGTGCATAGAAAATCTATGGGAGCGGCAAATGCGCCCGGCGTAAATATGCGCCCACGATACGACGGCGTAGGCAAGTTACGTCGGTCGTAGGAAGCCTATGTTCAGGCGTATCTCAGATTGTGGGCACGGCGCACAGATACGACGGCGCATAGTTACACTTACGCGGCGTATCTCGAGATACGTCGGCGTAAGTGCTTTGTGAATCCGGGCCTATAACTTTTGCGCAAACCAATCAATATACGCTTATTGTAGAATACATATTGGCCTAAACTCATGAATAATATTTTTTTTTCTTTTTTTGGGGGGGGGGGGGGTTGATAGGTATTATGGCAAAAAGTAAAAAAAAAGATATATATTTTTTTTCTAAATTGTCGCTCTTTTTTTGTTTATAGCGCAAAAAATAAAAACTGCAGAGGTGATAAAATACCACCAAAAGAAAGCTCTATTTGTGCTCTATTTATTTGGGTACATCGTCGCACGACCGCCCAATTGTCATTTAAAGTAACGCAGTGCCGTATCGCAGAAAATGGCCTGGTCATTAAAGGGGTAAATCCTTCCGGGGCTGAAGTGGTTCATTTTTACCATTACTGCTCTGTCTTTAGCTACTGGTTGTGTATATATGTGTATTTTTTGTGCTTTTTATTGTACCTTTTTTGTGTGTAATGTATTTCACATTTTCTTCCAAAAACAGCAAAAAAAATAAAAATTGTTACAAAAACATATGAGATGGATAGCAGTCCACATTTTTTTTTTTTATGAAAAAATTGTATTTGTGCCAATTTTCCTGAAATGGTCTGTTTATCCCTAGAGCTGGCATTTTCCCTGGTCGGGCTTTCCTGTAATGTTACCCATCACCTCCGCCCAGCTTCCTCTTCTCATCAGGGTGCAGCTCTATATGTTGACAGCAGGTGGCGCCACCATTCCATGGACTAGGAAATTGGGGCCAGATTTTTCGTAGACTGGCTTAAAAATGCGGCTGCGTAACGTATCTCATTTACGTTACGCCGCCGCAAGTTTTACGGGCAAGTGCTTGATTCACAAAGCACTTGCCTGTAAAGTTGCGGCGGCGTAGCGTAAATCCTCCGGCGTAAGTCCGCCTAATTCAAATGATCCGGGTAGGGGGCGTGGATCATTAAAATTAGGCGCGTTCCCGCGCCGAACGTACTGCGCATGCGCCGTCCCTAAAATTTCCCGACGTGCATTGCGCTAAATGACGTCGCAAGGACGTCATTGGTTTCGACGTTAACGTAAATGGCGTCCAGCCCTAATCACGGACGACTTACGCAAACTACGTACATTTTTAAATTTCGACGCGGGAACGACGGCCATACTTAACATTGGCTGCGCCTCATATAGCAGGGGCGCAAGTTCCGTATTCAGAAAGAACTTGCGCCCTAAGTTAAGGCGGCGTAGCGTATGCGGTCCGGCGTAAGCCCACGGAATACAAATTCTCCATGCAGTGGGCGTGTTGTATGGTAATGAAGGCTGACCCCACGTAAATGACGTTTTTGACTAACGGCGCATGCGCCGTCCGTGAACGTATCCCAGTGCGCATGCTCCAAATTACGCCGCAAATAGTCAATGCTTTCGACGTGAACGTAACTTACGCAAAGCCCTATTCGCAAACGTTTTACGCAAACAACGGAAAATTCGAGGCTGTCCCGACGTCAATACTTAACATTGCGTACTCCTTATATAGCAGGGGTAACTTTACGCCGGTCCGACGCCTAACGTAAATGACGCATATAGATACGCCGGGCGCAACAACGTTCGTGAATCGGCGTATCTACCTAATTTGCATATTCTACGCGGAAATCGACGGAAGCGCCACCTAGCGGCCAGCGTAGATATGCAACTAAGATACGACGGCGTAAGAGACTTACGTCAGTCGGATCTTAGCCAAATTTTGGCGTATCTTGCTTTCTGAATACAGAAAGAAGATACGCCGGCGCAGCTTAGAAGTTCCGTTTTAAGTTTCTCCAATGGTGGGCATGCACTATACAATCTGATTGTACGATCTCCTTTAGATGTCCAAAACTGTATAATAGGAGGCCACATCGTCGTCTATCCAATCACTTTGTATCCAATCAGGCGGGCTCTTGCGCTACATAACTGATTGTTGATATAAAGGAGGTTGTACAATCAGATTGTATAGTGCATGGGGAGCTTACGGCTTCTTTCACATTTGCCATTAGCTTAACACCCTCTGAAAAGCTACTCAGAGTGGATCGCTTTTCAGAGGGTGGGTGGTGTAGCAGCAGCTGATAGGTGTTCAGGAAGCACTGCTGCCCCCTCCTGGATAACCTGTTCTCGTTTTCTTTATTTAATTACCGAATGACAGTTTCCCGTTCAGGGAGATCGGCGTCTCTGATTCGGCCTTTCTGCGGAGAACGCCGTTCATTATCACCGATTGGCTGACGGAAAGGGAATGTCATCCAGCTGGACCTCGTCTCCCGGACGGCATAGTAGACGGCGGTCAGGGGAATAATCGCAATGTAAATAAACCCTCGCGTGTGACCCCCGCCCTTCGGCGTGCCGCCAAAAAACGCCAGAACGTTGTCACTGACAGCTGCGCAGACCGCCAATCGTATACAGCGATCCATCACATGTGCATAGTGCGCTCACAACACACACAACGTAATAATACATAGAATGTCTGCCGGGTACCGGGCATCGTGTGTAAGGTAACAAATATTCAGCAGGGATGGTGGGAACCCCTCATAATGGGCACAGCGGGTGTACAGACCTGGAAACTCCTGCGCACTTTATGGTGGGCGCCACCATTGTTCAGGCATCATCCAGAGTCACCCTCTACTTCCTGGACTGAGATTCCAGGTCAGACATGGGAACCCTGGTGCCTGTGCAGTTCTTGGCTGTGTGTTCACAGATGTCTGACACAGATAAGCCCCTGAAGAAGGTGCAGCGTGTTCCCCCTTCCCCCGGAATCAGAGGCGTTGCTAGGGGGGTGCGGTTCGCACCGGGTGACACCTGCTAGAGGGGTGACACCATCCCGTTTTTTTTTTTTTAGCTGACATGCCCAGCCTGCCCTGTACCACCCCAGCCTGCTCTGTGCCACCCCAGCCTGCTCTGTGCCACCCCAGCCTGCCCTGTGCCACCCCAGCCTGCTCTGTGCCACCCCAGCCTACCCTGTGCCACTCCAGCCTGCTCTGTGCCACCCCAGCCTGCCCTGTGCCACCCCAGCCTGCTCTGTGCCACCCCATCTTGCTCTGTGCCACCCCAGCCTGCCCTGTACCACCCCATCCTGCCCTGTATCACCCAGCCTGCCCTGTGCCACCCCAGCCTGCCCTGTGCAATCCCCGTCTGCCCTGTACCAGCCTGCTCTGTGCCACCCCAGCCTGCCCTGTGCCACCCCAGCCTGCTCTGTGCCACCCCAGCCTGCTCTGTGCCACCCCAGCCTGCCCTGTGCAATCCCAGCCTGCCCTGTGCCACCCCAGCCTGCTCTGTGCCACCCCAGCCTGCCCTGTGCAATCCCAGCCTGCCCTGTGCCACCCCAGCCTGCTCTGTGCCACCCCAGCGTGCCCTGTGCCACCCCAGCCTGCTCTGTGCCACCCCATCCTGCTCTGTGCCACCCCAGCCTGCCCTGTACCACCCCATCCTGCCCTGTATCACCCAGCCTGCCCTGTGCCACCCCAGCCTGCCCTGTGCAATCCCAGCCTGCCCTGTACCAGCCTGCTCTGTGCCACCCCAGCCTGCCCTGTGCCACCCCAGCCTGCTCTGTGCCACCCCATCCTGCCCTGTATCACTCAGCCTGCCCTGTACCACCCCAACTTGCCCTGTACCACCCCAACCTGCCCAATGCCACCCTAACTTGCCCTGTACCACCCCAACCTTTCCCATGCCATCCTAACTTGCACTATACCACCCCAACCTGCCCTGTACCACCCCAACCTGCCCTATGCAACCCTAACTTGCCCTATACCACCCCAAACTACCCTGTACCACCCCAACATGCCCTATACCACCTTAACCTGTCCTATACCACCCCACTACACCAACCTGCCACTATACCACTCTATACTACCCTAACCCGCCACTATACTGCCCCATACTATCATTTACAGGGGCTGGTTTGGGGTGCGCCCCGTGCGCTGCCTGCTTGGTGCTGGGCAGCCTAGACAGAGAGGGGGGGTGAAACCGTGTTTTACCGCACCGGGTGACACCAACCCTAGTGACGCCACTGCCCGGAATGTTGCCACCCTGTGCCCGGCTAAGTGATCTGGACACAGGAGGAAGCGGATGTGAGGGGCAGACGGACGGATCTCCAGTACGGTGGAGGTGAATGCGGCGGGATGTGTGACGGCTACCTGCCGGGGGAGGGGGTCAGACAGATCGGGGAAGGAAGAGTGTCAGTAATAGGAAACAGGCGGAGATTCCCCCGCGACAGCTCAGTGCAGGGCGGGAGAAGAATACCCCACTGGCCCCTCCCCCAACACCCCCTGACCCCTCCCCCCAACTCATATTTATAAACTGAAGTTTAATCGGCCTATCGTTGGCCTTGCTTGGTCTCTCCTTCTCCTCCCATCAAACATGTGATGACATTTTCTAAATAAAACCTTTCCATTTCTAATACACGCCTCCTTTTGTACCATGTGACGGCATCGCTGGGTCTCTGTGCTTCTCTATGCAAGGCGGGCGGGTCGTGGCTGGTGGGAGGAGCCAGCAGGGCACTGTGCACAGCTTCCGCACCCGGGCCCCAGTAATGATGAAGGCAGTGGGAGGAGTTATGCAAATATCACAATGTCTTGATGGGTTAGCTGTCAGTCTGGGGGAGTGTGTGGGCGTTCCTAGTCAGGACAATGAATGAGAGGGGCGGGGTCAGGGGGTAGTCAGGATGGGGACAAGGGGTGGGCAGGAGGAGGGGCTGCCCTGGGCGCGGTGGGGGATTTTTGGGGGATTGTGCCAAAATGGGTGATATGGAGGGGAGAATTAGAACTAGGAGAGTGGATTTCTGTCAGGATGAGGGATTGGGGGAAAGAGGGGATTTATGCTCAGAATTTTAAGGGGTAGAGGATTTGTGCTAGGGGGGGGGGGGGATTTGGGGAGGGAGAGGATTTGACATGGGTGGGATTTGTGCTGGGGGGTGTGATATGGGGGAGGTAAAGGATTTGAGAAGGGAGGGGGATTTGTGTTAGGAGGGGGATTTGTGTTAGGAGGGGGTAATTTGGGGCGGGATTTGAGAAGGGAGGGGTGATTTGTGTTAGGAGGGGGATTTGTGTTAGGAGGGGGATTTGTGTTAGGAGGGGGTAATTTGGGGCGGGATTTGAGAAGGGAGGGGTGATTTGTGTTAGGAGGGGGATTTGTGTTAGGAGGGGGGATTTGTGTTAGGAGGGGGGATTTGTGTTAGGAGGGGGATTTGTGTTAGGAGGGGGATTTGTGTTAGGAGGGGGGATTTGTGTTAGGAGGGGGGATTTGTGTTAGGAGGGGGATTTGTGTTAGGAGGGGGATTTGTGTTAGGAGGGGGATTTGTGTTAGGAGGGGGGATTTGTGTTAGGAGGGGGGATTTGTGTTAGGAGGGGGGATTTGTGTTAGGAGGGGGGATTTGTGTTAGATGGGGGGATTTGTGTTAGGAGGGGTGATTTGGGATGGGAGGGGTGATTTGTGTTAGATGGGGTGATTTGTGTTAGGAGGGGGGATTTGTGTTAGGAGGGATGATTTGTGTTAGGAGGGGGTGATTTGTGTTAGGAGGGGTGATTTGTGTTAGGAGGGGGTGATTTGTGTTAGGAGGGGTGATTTGTGTTAGGAGGGGGTGATTTGGGGTAGAAGAGGATTTGAGATGGGAGGGGGGATTTGTGTTAGGAGGGGGGATTTGTGCTAGGAGGGGTGATTTGTGTTAGGAGGGGGATTTGTGTTAGGAGGGGGGATTTGTGTTAGGAGGGGGTGATTTGTGTTAGGAGGGGGGATTTGTGTTAGGAGGGGGTGATTTGTGTTAGGAGGGGGGATTTGTGTTAGGAGGGGGGATTTGTGTTAGGAGGGGGGATTTGTGTTAGGAGGGGGATTTGTGTTAGGAGGGGTGATTTGAGATGGGAGGGGTGATTTGTGTTAGGAGGGGGGATTTGTGTTAGGAGGGGGATTTGTGTTAGGAGGGGTGATTTGAGATGGGAGGGGTGATTTGTGTTAGATGGGGTGATTTGTGTTAGGAGGGGGGATTTGTGTTAGGAGGGGGGATTTGTGTTAGGAGGGGGGATTTGTGTTAGGAGGGGGGATTTGTGTTAGGAGGGGGGATTTGTGTTAGGAGGGGGGATTTGTGTTAGGAGGGGGGATTTGTGTTAGGAGGGGGTGATTTGTGGAGGAAGAGGATTTGAGATGGGAGGGGGGATTTGTGTTAGGAGGGGGTGATTTAGGGAGGGAGAGGATTTGAGATGGGAGGGGGAATTTTTGTTATGAGGGGGTGATTTGGGGAGGGAGAGGATTTGAGATGGGAGGGGGGGAGCCATGACTAGATGATGCTGGACGTCCTCCAGCCAGGATATGAGGCGGGGTCTCTCTGACTTGCTGCAGCTTCTAGTGCACATTGTGAGAAGCTCACAGTGTGCGGTGAAATCAGAGTAAGCAATTTCAGTCCAGGAGAGGAGCCGGTACCGTAGAAGGTTTAACGCGACGCTCTTGACCGCGTCCTGCACAGAGGGTCCGCCATGCTGAGGTAGCTCCACACACTGCGGGTCAGAGGGCCCCCGGGGGGACATAGCAGAGGGGCCCCGGGGGGACATAGCAGAGGGGCCCCGGGGGGACATAGCAGAGGGGCCCCGGGGCAGGGGGCCGGTGTGAGGGGTGAGTGGAGAGGTGTCGGGAAGACACAAGTGGGAGATATTAATGGAGGAGCCTCTAAATCTCGGCGATTTTACGGCTGACATGGTGACCAGATGTGCGCTGGTATTTCTGGGAGAATTATGGCCGCTCCTCAGGATTATAGATCCTCCGCACACGTGCCGCTCCCGACTTCCCGCCCACAATCCGGGGCTTCGGGGGAATGCTCCAGGATGAATTGGCCCTCCACAGGTGGGGTCTCTGGAATTGGCCCTCCACAGATGGGGTCTCGGGGCTCGGCCCTCCACAGATGGGGTCTCCGGGGGTCGGCCCTCCACAGGTGGGGTCTCGGGGCTTGGCCCTCCACAGGTGGTGTCTCTGGGCTCGGCCCTCCACAGGTGGGGTCTCTGGAATTGGCCCTCCACAGATGGGGTCTCCGGGGGTCGGCCCTCCACAGGTGGGGTCTCGGGGCTTGGCCCTCCACAGGTGTGGTCTCTGGGCTCGGCCCTCCACAGATGGGGTCTCCGGGGGTCGGCCCTCCACAGTTGGGGTCTCTGGGCTCGGCCCTCCACAGGTGGGGTCTCAGGCTCGTCCCTCCACAGGTGGGGTCTCTGGTCTCGGCCCTCCACAGGTGGGGTCTCGGGGCTCGGCCCTCCACAGGTGGGGTCTCGGCCCTCCACAGGTGGGGTCTCGGGTCTCGGCCCTCCACAGGTGGGGTCTCGGCCCTCCACAGGTGGGGTCTCATCCCTCCACAGGTGGGGTCTCGGGGCTCGGCCCTCCACAGGTGGGGTCTCGGCCCTCCACAGGTGGGGTCTCGGGTCTCGGCCCTCCACAGGTGGGGTCTCGGCTCTCCACAGGTGGGGTCTCGGGGCTCGGCCCTCCACAGATGGGGTCTCGGCCCTCCACAGGTGGGGTCTCCGGGGTCTCGGCCCTCCACAGGTGGGGTCTCGGGTCTCGGCCCTCCACAGGTGGGGTCTCGGCCCTCCACAGGTGGGGTCTCGGCCCTCCACAGGTGGGGTCTCGGGTCTCGGCCCTCCACAGGTGGGGTCTCGGGTCTCGGCTCTCCACAGGTGGGGTCTCGGGGCTCGGCCCTCCACAGATGGGGTCTCGGCCCTCCACAGGTGGGGTCTCGGGTCTCGGCTCTCCACAGGTGGGGTCTCGGGGCTCGGCCCTCCACAGATGGGGTCTCGGCCCTCCACAGGTGGGGTCTCCGGGGTCTCGGCCCTCCACAGGTGGGGTCTCGGGTCTCGTCCGGAGCAGCACTGAGAGGGTTAAAGGCGGACCCCCCTCACCCGGGAGGAACAGCTGTTCTCTGGCGCACACACGCAGCTCTTATATTAGAATCCCACATCCTTTTATTAGTCCCTCGTGCTGCTGGGCCAGAGCGACATGTGTGTGACAGGCGCGGGGGGGATTAGCGGCCCCCCGGGGCCCCTGAGCTCTTTTCCTCCATACATGGTGGCCCCTGCGTGCCATTATTAGAGGAATGGGAGGAATACGGGGGATGCCACTGCTGACCGCGCCTGAAAATGTCTGTCCAGTACACGGAGTATTCATAGAGACTGTCCTACTGACAGGTCCTCTTTACGCGTGTCATCTCCACGTGTGATTTGCGTGCACATTCTTTTTTAAAGCATTCTTTTCCAATTTAGCGTGGAATTTTACGAGGCGGTGGAGGTCGTGACCCCGGGACACGGATACAGAGGGGATATTAAAGTGGAGTTTAAGATCTGTTCCCACCATGCCACATGTCCGTATACCGCAACCCCTCCCCCCCCTCCCCAGTATGAGAACTTCACGTGTCCTCTCCCCGACAGTCATACAGAAGGTTCAGTGCCCATCTCCTCCTCTCCGATCATACAGAAATACACGTGTCCTCCTCCTCTCCGATCATACATGACGTATCACAGTACACACAGCTCACGTGTCCTTCTCCTCTCCGATCATACATGACATATCACAGTACACGGCTCACGTGTCCTTCTCCTCTCCGATCATACATGACATATCATAGTACACAGCTCACGCGTCTTCCTTACTCCGATCATACATGACGTATCACAGTACACACAGCTCACGTGTCCTTCTCCTCTCCGATCATACATGACGTATCACAGTACACACAGCTCACGTGTCCTTCTCCTCTCCGATCATACATGACATATCATACTACACACAGCTCACGTGTCCTCCTCTCTCCGATCATACATGACATATCATACTACACACAGCTCACGTGTCCTCCTCTCTCCGATCATACATGACATATCATAGTACACAGCTCACGCGTCTTCCTTACTCCGATCATACATGACGTATCACAGTACACACAGCTCACGTGTCCTTCTCCTCTCCGATCATACATGACGTATCACAGTACACACAGCTCACGTGTCCTTCTCCTCTCCGATCATACATGACATATCATACTACACACAGCTCACGTGTCCTCCTCTCTCCGATCATACATGACATATCATACTACACACAGCTCACGTGTCCTCCTCTCTCCGATCATACATGACATATCACAGTACACACGGCTCACGTGTCCTCCTCCTCTCCGATCATACATGACATATCACAGTACACAGCTCACGTGTCTTTCTCCTCTCCGATCATACATGACATATCACAGTACACACAGCTCACGTGTCCTCCTCCTCTCCGATCATACATGACGTATCATACTACACACAGCTCACGTGTCCTCCTCTCCGATCATACATGACATATCACAGTACACAGCTCACATGTCCTCCTCCTCTCCGATCATACATGACATATCACAGTACACAGCTCACATGTCCTCCTCCTCTCCGATCATACATGACATATCACAGTACACACAGCTCAGGTGTCCTTCCCCTCTCCGATCATACATGACATATCATACTACACACATCTCATGTGTCCTCCTCTCTCTGGTCATACATGACATATCATACTACACAGCTCACGTGTCCTTCTCTCTCTGGTCATACATGACATATCACAGTACACACATCTCACGTGTCCTCCTCTCTCTGGTCATACATGACATATCATAGTACACAGCTCACGTGTCCTCCTCTCTCCGATCATACATGACATATCATACTACACACAGCTCAGGTGTCCTTCCCCTCTCCGATCATACATGACATATCACAGTACACACATCTCACGTGTCCTCCTCTCTCTGGTCATACATGACATATCATACTACACACGGCTCACGTGTCCTCCTCTCTCCGATCATATATGACATATCATACTACACAGCTCACGTGTCCTTCTCCTCTCCGATCATACATGACGTATCACAGTACACACAGCTCTCGTGTCTTCCTTACTCCGATCACACATGACATATCATAGTACACACAGCTCACGTGTCCTTCTCCTCTCCGTTCATACAGAAATCCACGTGTCCTCCTCTCCGATCATACATGACATATCATAGTAAACACAGCTCACGTGTCCTTCTCTCCGATCATACAGAAATCCACGTGTCCTCCTCTCCGATCATACATGACGTATCATACTACACACGGCTCACGTGTCTTCCTCTCTCCGATCATACATGACATATCATACTACACACAGCTCACGTGTCCTCCTCTCCGATCATACATGACATATCACAGTACACAGCTCACATGTCCTCCTCCTCTCCGATCATACATGACATATCACAGTACACAGCTCACATGTCCTCCTCCTCTCCGATCATACATGACATATCACAGTACACAGCTCACATGTCCTCCTCCTCTCCGATCATACATGACATATCACAGTACACAGCTCACACGTCTTTCTCCTCTCCGATCATACATGACATATCATACTACACACAGCTCATGTGTCCTCCTCTCTCCAATCATACATGACATATCACAGTACACACATCTCACGTGTCCTCCTCTCTCCGATCATACAGAAATCCACGTGTCCTCTTCCTCTCCGATCATACATGACATATCACAGTACACACAGCTCACGTGTCCTCCTCTCTCCGATCATACATGACATATCACAGTACACACAGCTCACGTGTCCTCCTCCTCTCCGATCATACATGACATATCATACTACACACGGCTCACGTGTCCTC